>NC_135815.1:39261504-39939457 GCF_964213995.1 Mustelus asterias | reverse complement strand
ACAAGGGCAGAGGGCCCCAAAATTGCAACTTCCTAGCAGCACTTAAAACTATAGCCTGCATCGCAGGATAGGACATTGTGGTTGGAGCAGCTGATGGGATCCATGGAGGAATGAATCTGTCCGAGAAACATGCAAAAAGTGGTTTGAAGGCTTTGGGATACCACACAGGATTTGATGAAGAAGTTGGTAAGTGGGAGAGAGGTGATGTATGCGATGCTGCTGGGAGCACCAAACCAGCCTTTAATCCATTTCCTTGAATTTGTGCTTGCTGTCATCGACTTCAGGAAGCGCAAAGGAAAACATGCCCCTGTCTATCTAATCAACGAAGTAGAAAGGGTCGAGAGCTTCAAGCTTTTAGATGTTCAGATCACCAACAACCTGTCCTGGTCCCCCCATGCTGACACTATAGTTAAGAAAGCCCACCAACGCCTCTACTTTCTCAGAAGATTAAGGAAATTTGGCATGTCAGCTACGACCCTCACCAACTTTTACAGATGCACCATAGAAAGCATTATTTCTGGTTGTATCACAGCTTGGTATCGCTCCAGCTCTGCCCAAGACCGCAAGGAACTACAAAAGGTCGTGAATGTAGCCCAATCCATCACGCAAACCAGCCTCCCATCCATTGACTCTGTCTACATTTCTGCTACCTCGGCAAAGCAGCCAGCATAATTAAGGACCCCACGCACCCCAGACATTCTCTCTTCCATCTTCTTCCTTCTGGAAAAAGATACAAAAGTCTGAGGTCACGTGCCAACCGACTCAAGAACAGCTTCTTCCCTGCTGCTGTCAGACTTTCGAATGGACTTACCTTGCATTAAGCTGATCTTTCTCTACACCCTAGCTATGACTATAACACTACATTCTGCACTCCTTTCCTTCTCTATGAACGGTTTGCTTTGTCTGTAAAGCACGCAAGAAACAATACTTTTCACTGTATGTTAATACATGTGATAGAAACCATAGAAACCCTACAGTGCAGAAGGAGGCCATTCGGCCCATCGAGTCTGCACCGACCACAATCCCACCCAGGCCCTACCCCCATATATTTACCCACTAATCCCTCTAATCTACGCATCCCAGGACTCTAAGGGGCAATTTTTAACCTGGCCAATCAACCTAACCCGCACATCTTTGGACTTTGATAATAATAAATCAAATCAAACATTTCTCAATCTCACTAAAACATGGTCAACAAGCTCACCTGGTTCCAGCCTCAAGCTTTGAAATTCATATCAGTTGATCCAATGGTTTGATTTTGGCTGGGTATATGTGATGAATTTCTCAATGATTTTGTCTGCATTTTTACTGTCATGCTCATCAACTCCCAGCTATCAAATAAATCTAAACCTTTCTCTCCTGTCCACAAAAAGATGTAGCCAATCCTTTCCTCTTCACTCCTGTCTTTTTGAAAGCCACCAAATGTTAATCCCCATTTTTGTTACTTCTCAAATACCTCGATCATCATCACTGGTCTTCCAATTCATCCTGATCATTGCTGTGACAGCGGCCATTTTGTTTTCACAGAATTCACTCCGTTTTTTTCTGGCAGTGATTGGGGTTGATTTTCTCAATCTAATTCAGCATTTATTTCGTTGGTAATGCTTGGGTTTTACTCACGCACACTTGCTGTCATCAGGTTACGCCTTGCAGTCCCCGGAAGTCTGAAATAATCACACTTTTAGACTGGAGCTTCATTTAATATATTTCTCTGATTGCACCATATGCTACAGACTGATATGCTAGTTGAATAGCATACCGAGAGTGTAGAGCAGTAATGTGATGCAGAAGTCTTGTTGCTTAGGGGCAGCGCGGTGACACAGTGATTAGCACTGCTGCCTCTCAGCACCAGGAGCCTGGGTTTGATTCCTGGCTTGGGTCAATGTCGTTGTGGAGTCTGCACGTTCTCCCTGTGTCCACATGGGTTTCCTCCGGGTGCTCCAGTTTCCTCCCACAGTCCGAATGATGTGCAGGTTAGGTGCATTGGCCATGCTAAATTATCTCTGTGCACCTAAACAGGCGCCGGGGTGTGGCGACTAGGGGATTTTCACAGTAACTTCATTGCACTGTGAATGTAAGCCTACTTGTGACACTAATAAATAAACTTAAACTTACATATGAACATATAATTCTGAAATCATTTTGGAATATTATGGGAGAAAGCATTGGAAAGCGAGAGAAGGGACATAGGATGGCAAAAAAAGATGTGGAGAGAGTAAAAGAGGGGCATATGGTGTTGCAAATCTAGAACTTTACAAGGTGGTTATATTTTAAAGTTACTGTAAAACTGATATTTTAAAGTTACTGTAAAACTGAATGGAGGGGGAGTTGGGGGGATGGTGATCAGACTAACTCTGCCTGTGGGCAGGCCTATTTGACCGAAGAAAATGAAGTGACAGTTTTCACATCTAGACATAGAAAGAGGGATAGCTTCTTTTTGGACATGGGCAGAAAGAGAGAAAGACAGAGGGCGGGGGCGAGGGATTACTGCTTTGGGGAGAAGCAGCAGATTTTGCTGTGAAGAGCATGGTGAACTGCCTCTATGTTAGCAGCTAAGCAGAATGCTGGTAACAGTTGGTTTTCTGTTCAAACAGAAGGAAAGAGAGCTGATTGAGATTTAAGGAACAAGGATCGCCAAGGTGGGTCTTGCTGGTGGAAGTCTGTTGTGGAATATTCAATCCGAGTGGAACGATTTTTAAAGTACATCAAAAGATTTGATCTGGTATGGCAGGAAGACGTGAGTGGCTCAAGACTGAATCCTGCATCTTCCAGAAGCGTGACGTGAAGTAAAAATATGTTATAATGTGAAAGTATCTTTTCTTTAAGTTGGTGTGTTAGTTGCCAAGTAGTATTTGATCTTTGTTGACCTTAGTTACTTTGTTACAGTAAATGTTTAAAGATGTGAAACCTTGTCTTTTGGTTATTTCCGTCCGTCGCTGAAAAATTCATCTCTTTTTCAAAAAAGAGATAAGTCTCGATGGGGATATAACATGGAAACTGAAGACAGGCAATGGAGCATGGAGACTGATCTCTTTTCTTTAATGAGGAATGAAGGGAAAAGTAACTGAAAAAAAATGGGCGACCTCCCTGCAAAGCCATAAGAAAGCCTTGACTGCATAATATTGAATGACTAATTGCATTAAAATCCAAATTACTAATTTCTTAAACATATAATCCAACCTCAATTTATGTTTTGCACTCATCAATTTAGTGCCTACTAGCTTCATTCCAAATAAATATACATGGTAAAATATATTTTTCTATCAGCACCTGTTTAGTTCAAATCATGACAGAACATTTTGAAAGCCAACTCCATACACTTATATCCTTTATTCTGACAACTAAATTGCAAACCTACATTCGCCACTCTCATTTATCCAAACTAAACAAGGTTGCTGTAAAACCAATCATTGGCATCCCTTGACTACAGCTGATTTCAAATCCATTCTTCAAAAAATAGTTTTTTGAAATGATTTGACTTAACCAATGCCATGGCCCCAGCACATCTTTGCAATTCCAACTCAATTAATAAAAAAATAGCACAGGTCAGTATATAGCGTATTATTTATCATGGTGGCACCAGTCACCAACTCAAAGTACTCTTTCCTATTGGAGCTAGCACTCAAGTTTGCACACGTCCCTGTATTTTCTCTTTTTCCACTCCCTACCTCCTGTCGTGAACCAGACAACACTATTCCAGTTCCCGAAAAACACACATCTTGCATCTTAACTGCCACTGGAACGATCAGATAAACTGACTTATACCAGGACCATCGCAATTAAC
Organism: Mustelus asterias; assembly: GCF_964213995.1. Lineage (NCBI taxonomy): Eukaryota > Metazoa > Chordata > Chondrichthyes > Carcharhiniformes > Triakidae > Mustelus > Mustelus asterias. Next base: position 39,935,673 of record NC_135815.1, on the reverse strand, counting down.
AGCCTTCAAGTGTATTTATTATTATCCTAACAGGTGTTCTGCAATGTGTGGTTGGATACATTAATGGCTTTTACAAGTCTCGGCAAATCCTATCAAGTTAGCAGCTACAATTAGTACAGGTTTCAAGAAAGCCAAGAACTTATTTAAACTTGCATTGCACATAAAAGAGTACATTTACATCGTGGGAGTGGCACAAACCTGCAAATAGAAATGCTACCTCCTCAGGCAACCAGTCTGTGGAAAACATGTGCAAAATGGAGCCCCTCTCAAAGACACAGGCTCATTTTTATTTACCTTGTTTGCTTGTGTAAAAGTAGACCTTTTGAGACAAAATCTTCAGGAAAATTGTCAATGTTTACATTGCTATGGCCAAGTGAGAAGGGGTGAACTGGTTCCCCTCTATACAACCTCTTTAGTTGGTCACAATAAAGGTTTAAATTTATTTTTTAATGAGGATATTCCTTTTCCAAATAAGAATGCATTAATTATTTAAGCTGTGAGCAATAAGGAGCCAATCAAACACGATTTTCTTGAGTCGGAGAGAGCAAATTTATTAACGCCTAAGCCAGAGAAAAATAATAAAAACAGGACATCAAGCAGTCATTACCATGCATGCACACACAAGTGCATATCAGAAATAAGGGGAGTCCAACAAAATAGGGTAAAAGAATGAGCCATAGATTAGAAACATTGTAGTCAATTTAGCTTAGCTGGTCTCTTGGATATGGTCTGCTGTAGAAGATGTTGCAATTATTACGAGTGCTCGGTTCACTGGTGGGTTTCTGGTGAAGTTGGCTTCTTGAACCGGGAGACACACCTATCCCAAAAGAAAGAGGAAGAGAAGGCAGCCCTCAGCTTGTTGCATCTGCTGAAGCTTTTTTGGACACTGCCTGTGTCACGTGCAATCTCTCTCTGATGACTGGCAACCCTGCTTTGAAATACTCCCCATCACAAAGACAAAAAAATGCAAGGTACAGAAACTCAAATTGAAAATAAATGCATTCACTTCCATTCACTCTCACCCTTGATGTGGAGATGCCGGCATTGGACTGGGGTGGGCACAGCAAGTAGTCTCACAACACCAGGTTAAAATCCAACAGGTTTATTTGGTAGCACGAGCTTTCGGAGTGCTGCTCCTCAGTGCAGGATTTGTTTCACAAACAGGGCATATATAGACACAAACTCAATTACAAGATAATGGTTGGAATGCGAGTCTTAACAGGTGAACAAGTCTTTACAGGTGCAGACAATGCGATTGGAGAGAGGATTAAGCACAGGTTAAAAAGGCGCGAATTGTTTCAAGCCAGGACAGTTAGTGAGATTTTGCAAGCCCGGGCAAGTCGTGGGGGTTACAGATAGTGTGACATGAACCCAAGATCCTGGTTCAGGCCATCCTCATGTGTGCGGAACTTGCTATCAGTTTCTGCTCGGCGATTCTGCTTTGTCATGTGTCGTGAAGGCTACCTTGGAGAATGCTTACCTGAAGATCAGAGGCTGAATGCCCTTGACTGCTGAAGTGTTCCCCGACAGGAAGGGAACACTCCTGCCTGGTGATTGTCGAGCGGTGTCCATTCATCTGTTGTCGTAGCATCTGCATGATCTTGCCAATGTACCATGCTTTCCTGCAGCTTATCAGGTAGACAACGCTGGCCGAGTCGCAAGAGTATGTACTGTATACCTGATGGGTGGTGTTCTCATGTGAGATGATGGCATCCATGTCGATGATCCGGCACGTCTTGCAGAGTTTGCCTTAGCAGGGTTGTGTGGTGTCGCGGTCATTGTTCTCCTGAAGGCTGGGTAGTTTGCTGCGGACAATGGTCTATTCAAGGTTGCGCGGTTGTTTGAAAGCAAGTAGTAGGGTGGTGGGGATGGCCTTGGTGAGATGTTCATCTTCATCGATGACATGTTGAAGGCTCCGGAGAAGACATCATAGCTTCTCCGCTGCAGGGAAGTACTGGATGACGAAGGGTACTCTGTCCGCCATGTCCCATGATGTCTTCTGAGGAGGTCGTTGTGATTTTCACTGTGGCACGTCGGACACATGATAACTCAGAATCGCCGAGCAGAAACTGATAGCCAAGTTCCGCACACGAGGATGGCCTCAACCAGGATCTTGGGTTCATGTCACACTATCTGTAACCCCCACAACTTGCCTGGGCTTGCAAAATCTCACTAACTGTCCTAGCTTGAGACAATACACATCTCTTTAACCTGTGCTTAACCCTCTCTCCACTCATTATATGTACCTGTAAAGACTTGATTACCTCTAAAGACTCGCATTCCAACCATTATCTTGTAATTGAGTTTGTGTCTGTATATGCCCTGTTTGTGAACCGAACTCTTCACTCACCTGATGAAGGAGCAGCGCTCCGAAAGCTCGTGCTACCAAATAAACCTGTTGGACTTTAACCTGGTGTTGCGAGACTACTTACTCTCTTACCTTAACTGAATCCATCAGTTTAAACTGGGTCTCTAAATTCTAGACAAGATGTCCAAAATCACATTTGATTTCTCTCAAGTGTGGGTAATGTTTAGGTGATATGGTTGGAGAAAAACTCCCAGCAGAATAACCTTGCATTCTGAATTTCTCCACAAAAGGTCAAAGGGTTGTTGTCAGTATAGACTGTGATCTCTGCATCCATGTCAGACATATCTCTCAAAAGTGTTCGAGAGTTAGTAATAAATTTAGGGTTTCCTTTTCTGCTGCGGAATACCGTTTCTGATGTTTGTTCAAAAGTAACCTGTTGGTCTCTTCATTCTTGATTTGCCCTCCTGGAGGAGAACACCCCTACCCCAAGATCACCAGCGTCATGAGCTATTTTAAATGCTTGGTTAAAATTTGGGGCTGCTCGTACAGATTCATTTATCAAAAAGGCTTTCAGGTTCTCAAAAGCTGTCTGATATTTCTTGGTCCGTACTACTTTTACTTTTTCCTGTGGTAGGTGTATCAGCTACAGTGCTGATGTTTCGGGCGAACCAGCTGTAGAATCCACACATCTCTAAAAATTGCATGATTTCCCACCTTGCTGTGGGAATGGGAAACTGTACTATTGCTTGTTCACTTGCAGTGCTGGGTGGTATTCATCCAAGTCACCATGTGCCTTAGAGAACTTACTTTTAGAGACTGACCACAAGGTCAGCTGACTGTAATTTCTGGAACAGAGTTTCCAGTTGCTCTAAGTGATTTTCCCACGTCACTGTACACTAGGTCATCTAGGTACACTACACAGTTGGATAAGCCCGCCACTACCTTGCAGAGCCATGCAGACAGCTGTCTCGTTTGGGCACAACTGGAGAGCTCCAGCTACTGCTGTTAGGTTCTATTTTTGTTTTTTTATAGAGAATCCCTACAGTGCAGGGTATATCGAGTCTGCAACGACAACAATCCCACCCCAAGCCTTATCCCCACAACCCCACACATTTACCCCGCTAACCTACACATCCCGGGACACTAAGGGGCAATTTAGCATTGTCAATCAACCTAACCCACACATCTTTGGACTGAGAGATGAAATCAGAGCACCCAGAGGAAACCCATACAGACACAGGACATGCAAACTCCACACAAACAGTGACCCAAGCTGGGAATCGAACCCAGGTCCCTGGAGCTGTGAGGCAGCAGCGCTAACCACTCTGCCAGTTAGTTGGTGTTCCAGCAGGTCGTTCATCTCCTGAACCTGGGCTAGCTTCTCTGGATCTAGACAGTAGGGATGGGATGTTGCCTTATGGGAGAGGCCTCTCCCACATCCATATCATTTAGTGCTACTTGCTGCAGCCTGAGTCATCTCTACAGATGATTTTAAATGTAATAAGCAACCTGATCCAGTCTCCTCACTGTTTTGCATTTAGATGGGTGAATATAGTGTCTAATTTCCCTCAAATTTCTGTGTTTGCTAGCCAGATATTAGGGGGCTCAATATGGACCTCACCCATATCTCCCTCCAATTCTTCTTTACTGTTCCTCTCGTTCTGCACGTCCATTGTTAATCGGATAGATGTTACGTGCTTGCCCCTTCTCGGCTGTGATATTGTTTTGTCATGTTGACATGACAGTCTTTGTTTTTCCCTGCAGTCCAAGGTGTCAATGAGGTAGTTTATTTCTCTGAGCTTCTTTGATATTCTGTACAGACCACTGAACCAGGCTTTTTGGGGTTCACCCTGTGTTAGTAGGGGCACTAGCATGTTGTCTCCTGGGTGACAGGTTCGGACCTTGGCATGTTTCGCTCCCTTCATTTTTCATAGCTGTTTGGGAGATTTTTAAATTGTTCTCGAGCCACATCACTGTTTGTTGCGAGTCGCTTGCGGAACACGGCTATTTAGTAAAACAGAGAGAGTTCCTCCTTCTGTTCTAAAAAAAATCTGATTATTTTTAGAGGACCTCTCACTTGGTGCTCATAAAACCAATTCAAACAGAGTAAAACTGGTGGACTCATTGAATGAACACAAGGAAACCTAATTATTCATCCCAGCCATGAGGGTCCTCATGGCTGTATGCCCTGGTACACTAGCCCCTTGTGACTGCAGGAAGTGTGGATTGTGGCAATGGTGCTTTGAGGTTTGTGGCCATGGACATTGAGAAATATTATCACAGAATCTCTAAAGTGCAGGAGGCGACAATTTGGCCCATCGAGTCTGCAGCAACACCCCGACAGAGCATCTTACCCAGGCCCTGCCCTAGTCCCGTAACCGCAAATATTTATCCTGCTAATCCCCCTAGCCTACACATCTTGGGACATTAAAGGGACAATTTACCATGGTCAATCCACCTAACCAGCACATCTTTGGCGTGTGGGTGGAAACCGGAGCAACCTGGGAGGAAACTCACACAGACATTGGGGAGAACATGCAAACTCCACACAGTCACCCAAGGGCAAAATCAAACCCAAGTCTCTGGTGCTGTGAGGCAGAAGTGCAAACCACTGTGCTGTCCATTATGATTGGTTTAAGCAGAGTGAAAGCAATGAGACTGTCATCCTGGCCTTAGTTTTAAAAATGCTCACATTCTCTATAAAGAATTAAATAACTAGTTTTGCTGGCTTGCTGAAACTAACTCTAAAACCACAACATTTCTCATTTTAGTAGGTTTTAGTTTTTTTCATAATGTTAAAAGTAATGCAAGTAATTCCACAAGAACAGCCACAATTGTAGGGATGAATGAGCAGTTTGGGTCTGGCTTGCAAGTCTTTTGAAGCTCTTTCTTTGAAGTTTTTGGCCCTCCTTTTAATGGTGAGCACTAACTTTACTGAGACGCCACCATCTTTGCTTTCCAAAATAAACCACTGAAAACATCAAAAGGGAGAGCATCAAAAGAATAACACCCTTGAAGAAGCAATGTACCTTAGGCCTAAGGGAAGATTTGATGCAGTAGAATTGCCAATTTGAATTGGTTGTAAAAGAAAAAAAAAATCAGCTAATTATGCTGGTTAAAGAAGCCAGGGGTTTTCAATGCAATTTGAGGAAAGATCCAGATACCTACCATCTACTACTGCGTGATTTTCATTCTCGTCTGTTCCTCCTTTATCTCACAACCTCTATGCTACAGCTTTCAACAGCACACCCAATGTCACGATTGCAAAAAGCTGAAGATGCTCAACTATCTTATTTGTGGTGGGAAAAAGTCTAAACACATTCTTATTTTCAAGCAACTATAGCAATTCCTGATGGCTCTCAAAATTATGCTGGCTTTCTATTGCTGTGTTCAGGACATTGAAATAAGAGCAGTTTTTTGACCCAGTAACTTTAGTATTTTACATCTGAAAAGCAAAATCATAAGTGCTGCCCACATGAAGAGGTAAAGTAAATCCTTATGCCTGCATTTTCTATGAATGATTAAGTTTTAATGTTATTAATGGAAGGTATCAAACCATAAACTTCCTCATAAAAGCGTCAAGAAAATATATATTTTTTAAATTAGTGATCCTGTTCTCTCGCATCTCTTAACAACAGCAATCTTGTAAGGTAGATAATTTTTTTAAAGCTGGGATTAAATTAATAAAATTGAAAATACAATGAGTAATTAATGTAGGATAATGGAACAATATTAATAATCCATCACAAAAGCTGTAGCATGGCGAAATACATTGTGTGTGTTGGAAAAGTACTCCAGATGCCCAACATGGTGCGAGAATTTAAATTCAGTTGAAAATAAAATGAAGAAATTAAGAGCTGGTGTAAGAGTGCCAGTGAAACTGTTGGATTGTCACAAAAACCTAAATAATTCATTAAACGTCCTGTCATCCTTACCCTGTCTGACATATTTGTGAGCCCAGTGGCATGGCACTGTGCCTCTGAAATGGCATAGCATGCCAAGGCAATTTGGGATGGACTGTATGTGGTAGCATGACCCCTTTAAGGGGGCATTCCCCGAGGGCCATATGATCGGGCCACACCCTATGGGGTGTCAAGGTGGGAAGCTGCGCCAATCGGAGCAAGGGCGCGTATCCTGGGTCGAGGAATTCCCGCAGTTGAAGCCTGGGAGGAGAGTCGATTCACACAGTTGATTCTGTCTGACCTTCTGTTGTAAATACTTATTTCTCATTGACAATAAATGCCTTGATACGTTCAGTCACCTTTGATTTATTGCTATACATGTCAGATCTTTCCACATCCAGGGAATATCATTTTTGCACACTTGCAATACCGTACAGAAAATCTTTTTGTTCTCCAGCACCCTGCCAGGAAAGGCGCAGGAAAAAAGTGCTGATTTGATTCCTGCAAACGCAGAGACCAAAAAGACATCAGCCTGACTACCCTTGCATGACAGGTGCCTGAACTGGAAGAGAGAAAGGAAAAGGAAAATATTGTTTTTTTTTAAAAATCCAAATGGTTTCACATATTATGGTTTAACAGCCACATTTGCAATCAGTTTCGCCATAATTTAATTCAGAATTAGTTGTGCAAAAACTTGCAGCAGCATTTGGAGGGAAGAAAATATTGGCTAATATTAGCATAACTGAAAAATAATTACCACCTGCGAGTGAGAAATGCTTGTATGCTTTAAACATGAAAGATCAGTCTGGATAGAACACAGCCACAATGGACTTCAGGACAAGGCAAGTGTAAGACGACCGAACTTAACCTCAGAAAGCAAGAACAGTCCGCTTTGATGTGACAGAGCTGCCTTTCATTGCGCCAGAGACCCATTTCAAACAGCACTCATCTGTCAACTTCTCTTTTATTTCCTTTCTTTTTTAAAAAAAAACATATTGTGGTTTGAAGATTGGACAAAGTATCTTTTATCAGAAAAAAAATTTACATTATTAAGGCAGAGATTTACAGTGGACTACTTTTTGCATTCCCAGCCTCTCACCCACCCAATGTTTGGCTATATCGATTCCTGGAGCCTTTGTAAATTCTGCAGACCATTTCTTTGTGAACAGTGTTACGTGCTGTCCTACTTACTGAACAGTCATGCAAGTACACAGTGGTATACAGTTGGCTGGACTTAACACTGATAGTGTTCAACATCGTGTGGAGATGCCGGCGTTGGACTGGGGTAAACACAGTGAGGAGTCTAACAACACCAGGTTAAAGTCCAACAGGTTTATTTGGTAGTTAGTGGTGTTTGCTACCAAATAAACCTGTTGGACTTTAACCTGGTGTTGTTAGACTCCTTATAGTGTTCAACATCAATAGTGGACCCCATGAAGTATCATGGCTTGTCAACCAAAGTCAAGAAACCTCCTGATGATCATACACACCATTTAGCAATATTCCATTTTTTGGAAGCATTGTGGAAAGCAGGAGCATAGGGGATGATGAGGGACTTCAATATCCACTGTCAAGAGTGGTGTACCACCACTAACTAAATTTGTCTAAGCCTTAAAGAACATACCTGCTAGACTGGATCTGTATTAGGTTGAGAAGGAACCAAAATAAGAGAACGCCTATTTGACATCATCCTCATCACTTTCCTACTGGAGATTCTATGGTCTACAATAACATTAGCAGCAATGATCTCTACATGGATCTTTGAAGTCAAAGCAGTGTAACACTACTACCATATTATGCGAGACAGGCCAAGAACAGAACTAGTAATTCAACATCCATGGGGCACTGTAAGTTATCAGTTGTAACAGAATTGGATATAAGCACAATCCTTTAACATCATACCCCAACATTTTCCCCAGTCCTCTACCGTCACTAGCAAGACAGTAGTCATGGATGTTGGGAGGCCAAACATCACGGTTCTCGAATTTCACATCACAAGTTCTTCAAATAATTCTCCACACCCAATTATTTTCAACTAGCTCATCAATGATCTTCCGTCAATCATAATGTCAGGGTGGGGCTGCTAATTAAGAAGGCTCCATTCACAACTTCTTCAATTAGGCAATTTTAGAAATAAAATCAGAGTACAAATCAAAAGGCTTGTTGCAGTAATTCAACTACAGCAGACAGAATATATGCAACAGTGTAAGATTTCACAGGCCATCAATCTGGAGGCTATGAAGCAGTGTTTTGAGTAAAGGCCATTTCAGAACCAAATTCTGCTCAAAAATGCACTACGGTCACAATTTTATAATCCTGGGGTTCTTATACTTAAGCTGTTCTTTCATTGCGCAAGACCCATTTTTTGAGAATCAGCAGTACTAACTGAAGTTTCATACACTCCATATAAAAATGTTAGGGTTCCTCTTTTAAGCAATACCATGGATTACTGGCTTTAGCAAATTCTAGCGGTTTTACGTTCAACAAAAGCAAAATATTGGGAATGCTGGAAATCTGAAATAACAAAGTGCTTGAAATACTTAGCACGTCTGGCAGCACCTGTGGGGAGAGAAACAAGAGTTAACGTTTCAGACCAAGAACCTACTTGCCAGACCTGCTGAGTATTTCTAGCATTTCCAGACTAATGTTCAACTTGCTCCAAGAACCAGGAGCACAAATATGAATTCTGCAAAGTATAAAAACAGCTTTGCATTTAACCTCAGCACAATGGTGCAGACAAAACTGCATACCATATAGTAACCTTCATTGCTATGACAGAGGTATTTTATTTTGTTGACACCCCACAGTGAAACTATTACTATTGGGTAATCAGGGTTAGAACACAAAAACATGCCAACACATTTTTAGTTACTCAAAAATACAACAAGCCAAATCCCATTCAATCCGTTTTTGAATTAACAGCATTTATTTCGTTTCATACTGTCAATAACTTAAACAAGGTACAAGAAACTATGGCAAGACTATGCCAAATTCCAACACTAGAAACTAGCTTCTTGTTTATGCTAAGAGATCAGAGTGTCAGTCAGCTATGATATCTCAATTTACATTGAAATTACCTTCTTTGTTCCTTCCAATGATACTGCTGGTTGCGATGGTCCTATGGACCAGAATGAACCAACTCTTTGTTAGGTTAGCTAATCTCAGCTAGGGCATTATAATTTACCTCAAACTGATATGAGGAAAGGGAGGAAAAGATGAAGAAATCCATAATTTTTAAATTGCTATTCAACGATTCCAGTTTTAATGTGTTGTCATCAGGGGAGGACCGATTTGGAGTTGGCTGTTACCCTTTACAGTGAATGGTCTGCCAATGCTCTCAGTCTAGGATCACACATGAAGAATGGCCATTTGAGCACTATCAACTGGCTGCCTGGAGTGTCTTAGGAGCCATACACTCACGGTGGTACAGTGGTTAGCACTGCTGCCTCACAGCGCCGGGGATCTGAGTTCAATTCTGCCCTCGGGCAACTGTTTGTGGGGAGTTTGCAGATTCTCCCCGGGTCTGCGTGGGTTTCTTTCTGGTGCTCCAAAAATTAGCAGGTTAGGACAATTGGCTATGCTAGATTGACCATGAGCGTCAGGGAGATTAGCAGGTAAATACATGGCGTTATGGGGATAGGGCCTGGGGTGGGATTGTTGTCAGTGCAGGTTCAATGGGCTAAATGGCCCTTTTCTGCACTGTAGGAATTCTATGAACTAATGTCTGCAGGTGATGAAAGGGAATATGGTGGATGTATTCTGGCACAATATTCCAAATGACTTGATTCCTTGGATCCATATGACATTTGACTGTTCAAATGTCAGAGTCAGAGACATGATAGTCGTCTGCACACATGTCCATCGTGCTGATTCAATCTAGTGGATTTATGTTAACATTTATTCAATTTGCGAGACAGTACTTTCAAAAACAATACCAAAAGAGAATACCAAAAACCCTCATCAATAAAATTAGTCTCTGAATTCAGCGTACCAGACAAACTCCTAAAAAAAATATAATTTATGCTGGCAAGTAGTTGTTAAATAGTGAGGTATTAATCAAATCCATTTATAGATACAAGGAGCACTCTTGGCTTTTTGATATGTTAGATGGGGATCTGTAAAAGGAGTTTTGCTGTTGTACTGTGCATTGTTTTTGACCTACAATCCTAGCTACTGCACAGATAACCAAAAGCATGTTTTTTTTTAAAAATGCTTTTGCAGCCATGGTAGTAGCACTGGCTCCCTAGGGGCAGGTCTCACACAGCGTCTGGCAATAATTCCAAAATAAATTAAGGCTATCTACTGTGAAAATGGAGTTTAAAAAAATAGTTACTCCCAGCTTCAGATTTACTGAATCCAGCAAGTTAATTTTGAGTCGTCACTGAGTGCACCAGACTCATGTTGCAATCTAGCACAACATTCAATACTCCACAGGAAAAGGGTTGGGAGTATGGAAAAAAAGAATTTGGGTTTAAGGAAACGCAAAATGATCAAAAGTAAGTATTTAATGCAGTACATTATGATTTCAGTATTGTGATATTGTTGAATATCCAGCAAATAAATGATCTCCCAATGTTGCCTACAGGCGGCACAGTGGCACGCACTGCTGTCTCACAGCACCAGGGCCCGGGTTCAATTCCCGGCTTGGGTCATTGTCTGTGCGGAGTCTGCCTGTTCTCCCCGTGTCTGTCTGCGATTCCTTCGAGTGCCCCAGTTTCCTCCCACAGTGTGAAAGACATGCTGGTTAGATACATTGGCCATGCTAAATTCTCCCTCAGTGTACCCGAACAGGCGCCAGAGTGTGGTGACTAGGAGATTTTCACAGTAACTTCATTGCGGTGTTAATGTAAGCCTACTTGTGACACTAATAAATAAACTTAAAACTTTAGAGGAATGAAGGGGGGTGGGGCAAGGACCAGAGGGAAGATTCAATCAGGGAAAAGCAGAAGCAGTGAGTCTGGGAAAGTAACAAGGGCTAAACAGTAGAGAAACTTGAAGCTGACAGGAAACAGCACAAGGCTGGGGAGAAAGGGAACGATGCTCTGGCTATTGGTTGGGACAAGGGGAAAAGGAAAGTAGTACCATGCCAGCCACTTCTGGAGACAAGAGTTTGGGAGCATTCAGATTCGCAGTAATCTGATGTTATTTTCCTTGCAGGATACATAAGACAGCCAGTTAAAGGAAGGAATAAAAGAAGCCTGGCACACAGGCCCATGCCATAAACCAACAGCGAATGTTGCAAGAGTTCAGAGCATAGCACAGATTTCACTCCTAATGCACATGAATGTTTTCGTGCACATTCCCCACGAAGTACTCTCTGCACACAATGTTTTGTTCATACAGATGTTTTCCCTCATAAAATAGACTTACAGATGACAATTACTGGGCTATGCTGATGCATGAAACCATTCTTCACGATGTTTATCATATTTTACGACATGTAAAATAGTGGTTACAGGGAGGGATAGAATACAGCTTCCTATTATTTGGGTTGAAAGCATGCTGGCAAGGTCAATTGCAGTGTAACCAACTACTGGAAGCCAGACAAAAATCTCTGACTGATGAAACAAACAAAAAAACCCACTGGAATCTGGAAGAACATGAAAACAATTTGGCAAATCTGTACCCAGATGGGCAGGCAGAAAAAGAAATGCAGCAGTGCCGTCTGGTTTGAAGCCTGCTCAGGACTTTTGCTCAAAACTTTTGCAGCTATACTGCTGAAAATACAGGCCATATTTGTGAAAGCAGATGGTTAAACTTGCAGAGCTTAACATTCGTATTCAAAGATGAAGTCTAATTGCTACAAACACAATTTTAGATGGCTTAAAAATTGGGACACTGAAAATTTAAACAGGCAGGAAGGCCAAGATGTAACACTCCTGCAGCTGAAAAAGCCAGTCACAATTCTGCTAACAGCACAGGACTGCCTGGAAAAATATGAACCGAGTTCCCAGGTTCAATCCTTGACTAGTACTCAGTTCGCTGAAGTTAACCAAGTGCTAAATGTAATTGGCCCCAATGTCCATAGGCTTGGTAGGAGAGCGAAAGAAGAAATCAGCTGGGTTTTTCTTCCGAGGAGGACTACATAATAACTACCACGCCTGCAGATCAAAATAATTCAATTTGTATTTGGGAATCTCTCTTTCCTCTTTTCTTGAGACCTGGAATGTTTGGCAACAGCTCTGGTGGCCAGTGAGTCATCAAATTGGTGCTGGTGTTTTTCTCCAGAGTCATCAAGCCTAGTTCCATTCTATGACTTACTTTTCACAAGCGACTCTCTAACTCAATTTTGAAAGTGTTCCATTTGAACAAATTTGTGGTAGAGAAACCTACACAGTAACCAATTTAAATGCAAATAATTTTGCTTAATCACCTCTTTCGTATTTTTTCTGATCAATATAAACTTGCATCCAGTTGTTCATCCACCTCACTAACCAATGGGAATAACGTATCACCACTGACTCGGAGAACCTTGCATGGATTTAAGGATGTTAATCATCCACCCTAACACCAGCAAAAAAAAAAATCAACAACTTCATAAGGCTAACTGAAGCAAGACTAACAGCTCGAGTTCTCTCAGTCTCCCTTTTTTGATCTATTATGTTGGAAAATGTGTGTGTGAATGTGGATGAAGACGACAGGTTTCACCATGATGATGATGATCATGGTTGAAGAGCCTGCCAAATAAATCATAGAAATCGTACAGTGCAGAAGGAGGCCATTCAGCCCATCGAGTCTACACCGACAACAATCCCACCTAGACCCTATCTCCGTAACCCGTTAACATTTATCCCGCTAATCCCTCTAACCTGCGCATCCTGGAACACTATGGGACAATTTACCATAGTCAATGCACCAAACCCGCACATCTTTGGACGATCAATGGTTACTACAGTGCCTTAATCGTGAAGAGTGGCCTATTTTTAGTGGTCCTTGCACTACACAAGACCTGCACAACAGTAACCAGTTTCCTATGCAACGGTCTTGATCAGCTTAAAAAGTAAAACTATTAAGATGCTTCGAAATGAGCTGATGACCCAAACCTGGAGGCATAATGAACTGCGTTAATACTTCAAAAAGGATATAGGTAGAATAGGTGGACATTTGGCAAATGTAATTTAAGGCAGAGAAGTGCAAAATGATTAGGGTATAATTTTAAAGAGTGCAGGAACAGACAGTCCTTGGGGATACATGTGCACAAATTGTTGAAGGTGACATGGCATGTTGAGAAAGTGGTTTAAAAAACATAAGAGATCGAGGGCTTTATAAACAGAGGCACAGAAGTACAGAGGCAAGTTATTTGAACGTTTGTATATCACCACAACCAGAGTATTGTGTCCAATTCTGGGCACCACTTTTAAGAAAGGATGTGCAGGTTTCAGAAAAGGTGCAGTAAAGATTTGTGAAGCTGGTTCCAGAGATGAGAGAATTCAGTTACGAAGACCGATTGGCAAAGCTGGGGTGTTCTCCTTATAGATGAAAAGGTTGAGGGGAGATTTGAATTAAGAGTTCAAAATCACGAGGAGTCCAGACAGAGTCAGGATAGAAACGTCCCCATTGGTGGAAGAGTCAAGAACCAGAAGGCATAGATTTAAAGTGAAGCGGCAACAGGAGGAAAATCATTTTTATGCAGCATGTGGTTATGATCAGGAATGCACTGTTTTGTAGGATGCTGGAGGCAGGTTCAATCATGGCCTTCGAAGGGAATTGGATAAGTACCTGAAGGGAAAAAAAGATTGCAAGACTACGAGAAAAGGGTGAAGGATTGGAACTAGCTAAATTGATCTTGTAGAAAGCTGGTGCAGGTTCAAAGGACTGAATGGCCTTCTCTGTGCTATAACCATTCTATGGTTTTAACACTGTAAAGGTCACTGCCCCAGTATTTTTCCCCCTGCCCACCACTATGGATGATTCGGTGGCAATGATAAATATCCAGAGAGTTACAGGAATGATTCCTGGCTTAAAGAAACTCTGCAACTCAGAAGGGCTCGTAGATCATTGTCCATTTACTTTAGAGCAGTGTAGGTTTAGAGGAGATCTGATAATGTGTACAAAATAATTAAAGACTGGAGAGCATCGCCAGTAATAAGATTATTCCAATTTATTAGATTGGACAAGACCAGGGATTCGAGTTTAAACCAGGCAATATTAGAACAGGCTGGAAACTAGGTGATCGTTCTTTTCCGAGTGAATTGAGAACATCTGGCATTCATTGCCAGTTGCTGCAGTCGATACCTTCAAAAGGTGAGAGCTGGATTGGTTCCTGACTGAGGCAGAGATCACATCACAGAGAAGGCAAGTTTCTTTATAGCTAATGTTTGGCCCATGTAATCTACTGGACTGGTTTGATTGTCAAATTCCTTTCCAACCTCCTCAGACAGAATATATTTTCCATTATTGGCCTGGACCTTTTCCTGTGTTTTTGCGTCTCCCTGGAGATGACATGATTTGGAGAGTGCAGGCAGGAGAATATGGGACAGGGATAAAGCATTTTGCCACGATGGTCTAGGCATCATGGTGTGGGGCAGGCTTGATGTGCCAGCTGATCCTTCCTGTCATTTTACACGTTGAGATATTTTTGATGATTCTGGCAATAAGATTGGGCTTGATTAAAATGCTCTCCAAAGTTTAGTGATCCGCTAGTATTCTCCAAGTAAACTCTGGCAAAGAATTAACATTTGACTAAGGTGCTGGAAGATATGGAGTTATGTCCCGTTGATGATCACTGCCCTTAGGAATAAGGGGTTAAAGCTCAAAGAAAAAGAAGCCAGTCTTTGACACACCAACATTTCCAATTAGCGTTGTGCTGACAAACGTTGATTCCAGTGTAGGAAGTGTACGGCTATAGCACGGCACATGAACAACATGGTACTTCACCCAAACCCCCATAGCTACCCCTAGACAGCTAAACATAAACTTGCATAATTAGCTTGCCTTCAGCAATTAGCTTGCAATCAATTTGGAAACAGAGAGTCATCCCTGAAACACAAGAGAAAGATGACGTGCTCTGCCATGTTATACAAATCTGGACTGGTGCTTATTTCTAATCAAGTAGTCACCTGATTTCCAAACAGCCAAAACCCACACTGCTTATTTTCACTCTTGACCAAAGTAACCTGGTTTTAAATCTCCTTTGAATCAAAACAGATGATGCATATTCAGCCTCTTCTCCAAAGGTTTCTACACAGACATGTCTTTATAGATTTTTAATGATGGGATATATTGCCAACGAGTAAAACATGGTTGCTTAAATGAAGCTACTTTAAACCGCCCATATGTAGCAGCTAAAAGTAAGCTGCGAGTACACTTAAAAATGGCCACATTCACACAAGTTGAATATGAACAGCAATCAAGAAATTTACTGCATTTGGAATTAATATGTGTGTTTTATGCACAAAGCGTTGCAGTGCAGATCATGATTGGCATCTAGACATTTATTCCACAAAGGTTACTGTTAGTATGTTCACCATATGATCCAGTTTAAGCTACAGGATAAGGGTCAATAGTCTGGGCACTACGTTTATTTGTCACAACCTGCTGGGCAAGAGAATTTTCCCAGCCTAGGGTTTAGGAAACCCTGCATTATAACTACTTTAACTATGTCTTTAATTGGTAATGTCTAGCCAGTTACATAAACCAGACATGGGTTTGATTTTGATTTGTTTCACTCGGTAAATCATGCCTAACCACACAATAAAGCTATTCAGTCTCCAAAAGCATTATACACTTCTTAACATACACAGATAAGACAGCCCCTATGATTCCCTGCAGATTAGTATTGTGCAGAAGAAGCACATTAATAATAATAATGTGCTAAGTAGTGCAACTCATTTGTCAACACCTGCGACCAAGTGAAGCTACACTTTTTCATATGCACAAACATAATTATACTTTACGATAGTAAATCTTAATTCTGACACTGCAATCCAGATATAGAAGCACATAATGCTTTTCCTCGGTTGGTAAATAGAAGTGCTTTCCACTTTATAAGTATAGTTTGGAGCAACAGTGTCTGAACTCTCTCAACTGTTCCATGCAAAAAAAAGTTTGACTTAAGTTAAGCCAAAGCTCAAGTCCTGCTTGAAAATTTAGGAACTTCATCCAGAAGCACTTTCCAAATGGAAACCACTACCATCTAGAAAGACAAGGGGAGCAGACACATGGGAACACCACCAGCTCCCAGCCAGATCCAAGTCCAGTTACTTCCCCAGGTGCATCAATATCCTTGGAAAATGACTGGAATACTATTTTCATCAACCCTTTAAACATTATTTGCCCAAATCAAAGTAGTTACCTCACAAATAGTCTCCACTTTTTATTTGAAAAATTCACAATATCATCCTTATGGACATGATGGTGAAAAGCTTTCGTAAAGTGTCCCTCTATGTTTGGCTGTAAAAGCAAATGACTTCACCCTATTGGAATACAGGAACACAGCAAACATTTGTAATCATATTCAGAATATGATGAGCGTAAGAAAGCAAAAATTTTTAAACGTCAGTAATTTTACCAGAAAGGTCCACTTTCAAAGCCGAGCTCAAAAGGCATTGCTGGGATATTGATGGCTTTGATCTGCATGTGGGTAATTGCTGTACCTGCCCAGAGCAGCTCAATATTAGTTCTGGGTTTTCTTAAGTGGCTAAGATAAATGAACTTGTATGTAAATAGCTTATCTACAGAATGGCCCAAAGTGCTCAACATCCAATGAAGTACTTTTGAACCATAGACCAGAACTTTCTGGCTATTCACGCCGGTGGGATTTCTGGTCCTGCCGACAGTCAATAAGAAACTTCACTGACAACAGTAGGACCAGAAGATCTTGCCACTGGCCAATGGCACACCGCCATTGAAAGAGGACACAGGGAGGCCAGAGAATCCCGCCCACAGTCACTGCTATATTGTTGTCAAATGTGGCAGCTAATTTGCACACAATGTCTGACAGGTTATGTGATTAAAGACCAGGTCATCTACTTCAGATGCTTTGGTTGAGGCATAAATATTTGGACAAGACTCCAGCAGGGCTGACCTTCTTCAAATCACACTTTGGAAGCTCGTGCCTATAACAGAGGACACACAAACTTTGGTTTAAACCCCTTATCTGAAAAATAGCCCCTCAAACGGTGCAGCACTCTCTGACTGACACACTGAAATGCCAGTACTCAGATCTTTGGAGTTGGGTTTAAACCCACAACATGCTTAATTGGAAGTGAAAGTAGCAACATTGAGCCAAAGCGAACACTACATCTTACTCCGCACTCTTGCTTCAATACGTACACATAGAACATAGAACAGTACAGCACAGAACAGGCCCTTCAGCCCACAATGTTGTGCCGAGCTTTATCTGAAACCAAGATCAAGCTATCCCACTCCCTATCATCCTGGTGTGCTCCATGTGCCTATCCAATAACCGCTTAAATGTTCCTAAAGTGTCTGACTCCACTATCACTGCAGGCAGTCCATTCCACACCCCAACCACTCTCTGCGTAAAGAACCTACCTCTGATATCCTTCCTGTATCTCCCACCATGAACCCTATAGTTATGCCCCCTTGTAATAGCTCCATCCACCCGAGGAAATAGTCTTTGAACGTTCACTCTATCTATCCCCTTCATCATTTTATAAACCTCTATTAAGTCTCCCCTCAGCCTCCTCCGCTCCAGAGAGAACAGCCCTAGCTCCCTCAACCTTTCCTCATAAGACCTACCCTCCAAACCAGGCAGCATCCTAGTAAATCTCTTCTGCACTCTTTCCAGCGCTTCCACATCCTTCTTATAGTGAGGTGACCAGAACTGCACACAATATTCCAAATGTGGTCTCACCAAGGTCCTGTACAGTTGCAGCATAACCCCACGGCTCTTAAACTCCAACCCGCTGTTAATAAAAGCTAACACACTATAGGCCTTCTTCACAGCTCTATCCACTTGAGTGGCAACCTTTAGAGATCTGTGGATATGGACCCCAAGATCTCTCTGTTGCATGGTACACATGTACCCAAGATCTCTCTGTTGCTCTGTACACATGGTTGCCAAAAATCAACCTACAAGAGAAACAAAATACACTGGAAAGGAAATCAAAGCACAATAACTTTCACTATTAGCCAAGAGATTTTGGTCTGCAGAAGAATGGCTTCGCTCTTCAATATGGTAACATTAATTTCACACAAGCTCCATAAATCATCAACTCCTTCCTCAGGAAGGCTGGATGGATTATTGCCTCCATTTTATATTTTCTGATTTTGTCCTTGCTATTAGCCACACTTGGCAGAGATTGCAGGCCGATAATGGAATGACAGTCATTCAGAATTTTGTCTCGTGTCTATCCAGATTTTGATTCAGGGATATCTTGCCATCTGCTTCCCACATGCCAACAAGTTATTACAGTTCTGCTTGTCTGCAGAAAAAGGGAGGAATCAATATTTCTCTGACTTGTATTCTACTGTTTCTACTATGTAGTACAATAATCTATTGGCTTTATTTTCTGCTCTACTTTGTTTAGATCCAAGGAAGCAAGACTTTTAGTATTGTGGCCAAACTCAAATCGTAAACAAAGACTTTGTCATGGAACAAGATTGGTAGATCGGAAGCTGTGTCTTTCCAATGATAAATGTTGAAATTATAACAGGCTGATTTCAAGGAAATATTGTTTTGTGGATCACCACAAGTTTGTTGTTGATGATTTTGTCTGAAGTACCTGTCACTTTTCATGTGGCTAAGCACACCATAGAGGAAAACAGGGTATTATTTTTGTGACCACTATAAATGCTGCTTACATCTTGTGTGCCTAAAAACAAAGAACAGTGGCACTGCTGCCTTGGGTTCGATTCCCAGCTTGGGTCACTGTCTGTGCGGAGTCTGCACGTTCTCCCCGTGTCTGCGTAGGTTGCCTCCCACAGTCTGAAAGACGTGCTGGTTAGGTGCACTGGCCATACTAAATTATTCCTCAGTGCACCTGAACAGGCACCAGAATGTGACGAATAAGGAATTCTCACGTTAACTTCATTGCAGTGTTAATGCAAGCCTACTTGCTGCATTAATAAATAAACTTTAAAAACTTCAAAAGGCTTTCTGAACATTTTTGTTGGGTTAAATAAAAATGCTATTACTGCACCACGTGCAATCTTAAATAAATTAGCACTTAAAAATCTAAGCAGTGTTATAAAGAAACTCTTTTGGGATCCCATCAGGAATCCATTTACGAAGCAAAAAAATTATTCCATTAAATTTGGTGTAATTACCCTTAGTGAAAGTGGGCCAAGACTAGCATGGTAAAGCAATCTTGCCAGACAATCCTTACTGTTCCTTTGAACTATTTAATGTGACAAATGAAAAACAAAGAGCAAGGGCAGCTATGTCAGGTCGTGAACTACTGATGTAATTTAAAGTACCTCCCAGCTATGCTTTTAGAACATGAAATACTGTAATTTGAAGATACCAGCGAAAGGGATATTGATATGGTTTAAAAATAACCGTAGCGTAACAAAGTGTTAAGAGTTGAGTACACTGAATAACGAGAAAGGAAACAGCTGGAAAAAAGGCAAGGAAAGTGAGAAAAAGAGGGGAAAAAATAAAAATAAAAACAGAGGAAAGACCAAGGGAGAAGTTAGCCAAATATGGACGAGTTTTAGGAAAGTTTGAAGCGCGCTGTTAAAAAAGGCTGGTTTCTTGTGATAACACACAAGATCATCTGCTTTGTCCCTTTTAAAGTTTATTACTCCATATTACGCATACATTAACCTAAAAAAGTCTGTCCTACAGATTTTGGACACTATCTTCTTCCTCATGAATAACAAAAAAAGGACAAGACACAGCAATTTTGTTAATACGAATGTTTTAAATTGTACAATAATAATAGTACATGGCCATTAATCCAACTTCCTTCACCTATCCCTATGTCTCCTTCTTTGACTTGGTGTCAATTTTGGTCCAGTCCGATTATGCTCCCATGAAGCGATTTGGGACTTCTACTCTGCTGAAGATGCTATATAAATCCAAGCTGTAATTGTTGCTTCACATCACTACTGGACTATGTAAATAATGCCATGCATGCACCACTCAGTAGTGGTTTGAAATAGTCCTGTGCAATAGTTGAGTCAGCTGTAATTAGCAATAAGATTCATCCTGAGCATGTGATAAGAGTATTTTCTCAAACAACCTGCCACCTGTCAGGACACCGAAATGCTGTAAATAGCCCCTTGTACAAGTGTGCAATATTAAAATGCACCTCCATGGATATGTTGCTAGTGCATCTTCCAAATGTAGGCTATTACAAATTGCAGCCCTTCCCTCACTTATGGCGTTGGTAAAGTTAGGCATACTTCTTTTATTGAGGAACCATGACTGTTTACTGTTTCAAGCTAACTCTGCACACATGCAGCTGCATAAACCTACCTCAGGCCACAATAACCTGCCAATTCTCAGGAATAAACAAAGGGTGCCATGCCCATAGATTGCTCTCCTCCTGCCATCGCCCCCATATCCCCACAAATCCCCTTATTCATTACATCATGATCGCGCTCTACTGTTATACTATTGAATATTCGGCACTCCCTGGGCCGGTATAGATCATTCAAAATCCTTCTTAGTCCAATTATGTGTCCCAGCAAGATTTCTTTATTAAAAGGTAATAAGTTTGCTTTTGACATAGGAAATACACATCACATAACAAAGGAGCAGAATATAGAATAATATTACCAGGACATTCCTTGCACTTCTATATAAATCCACCAATTTTTCTAGTTGCTTAAAAACCCATCTAAACTGTTAAATTTGCTCATCACTGTTTTACAGAGTTCCCAACTTCATGAACGAGGAGGTGCCAAGAAATAATCATTTCTCTGGCTTCGCCCACAGCTGGGATTCTCCGGTCCCGCTGCAGTGAACGCAGATTTGGCTGAGGGCCAAATTCTCCATTCTCGCTGGCAGCGGCAGCGGGGTGTGAATGGTCGGAGAATTCTGGCCAATATTTTTAATTTATAAAAATGGACATCTGTGCCCCAGCTCTGTATTTTTTTTCTATTTCTTGGCTGGCCTACATTTTACTACTGGTGACAGTAAAGGGGGAAAAATAATCAGCATGTTTCTAGGCACATTAGTTGGAAGTTTAAACTTATGACATTGGTGAAGCAAGTAGGGAAATTGGAAGCAGTAATAACGGCTACATCTTATTTCTACAACCAAGTCAATGGAACTGCCTTACTGTACAAAACAGGGGGCATGCCAAAATTCCAATGTTCAGCTCTGTAACCAGCATAAAGATAAAAGTCTGCTTAGCATTCATCGAAATGCTTTAAGGAAGTTTTTTTGGAGCTGAACAAAATTTGATTGAACAGTATAGTTGTAGTTTACATTTTCAAAGTTTGCAATGCAAGTCTAAAACAAAAGCTGTATGCTCTGAATAAGCGATATTAAACATTACATAAGCAGTTCTTGGCATTTTAACATATGCAAGAATTCAAAATTTGCATGCACTTTTAAATGGTAGGGGTAGTGGGGTTGAAGAGCAATCATTTAAGAATTCTACTTGACATGTTACTGCTCAGGAGGCATAAAACTGAATGCAAAGCAAAACAAAAGCAAGCATTCAGAAAGTGACTTTTGCAAAATCTTCTGACATCAGAAAGCCTGATGTTAACACAGTTTGTGTGTTAAAATCTGAACAATCAGTTTGAAGGACAAAAAGAAAGCCTATATTGTTCTTATGTTGTGCTTAAGTGCAGAAAAGGCCTTTGGCAGGGAGCGATGTGGGAAGTGGGGTGGGGTGAAGGGCTGCAAACTTTAAAATGGTATACTTCAAAGGGCTAAGCCACAAGCAGAAAATTTGATCTTTTGTCTTTACTGAAAGTTGTTACAATTGCCCTCAGTATCCCATGGAAATGGGAACTGGGGAGAGAGAATTAGAGCTTCTGGGGAAATTAATGACCTTCTCCATGGCGAGTTTAGAGACTGAGCCATTTAAATCAGGTGCGAGGATGACAGTTGGGGACCTTGCCACCATCCAACCTCCACCTCAATTAAGACAGTGGCTGGAAGGCATGTGGATGGTCTTCCAGCTCTTGCCGTTAACCCCCCCCTCCTCGTGACACCTACTCTGTCATCACTCACCTGATGCTGGAGATCTAGCGACAACCCTGAGATGGGTGTTGTCCCAGCAGGTAGCCAATACTTTCCCGGTGGTGCTGCCATTCAATAGAGTTTCTGGCCTCTGACTGTCCTGGTTTCAAAGTTCATCTGAGAACCAGCCTCCTCATTACTAGACAGCCAGAAACCTCACAACCTGTTGTGAACCCTTTGCTTTACAAGACCCTCACTTCAACTATCATCATCAAATCCATTCAAAAAAAACCACGGGCCTGCCACGTGAGACTAGAAATCATAAATCAGAGACTGAAGTAATTGGAATCTGTAAAAGTGCACAAGGAGGCTTAAAAAAATTAACTGGGAACATTAACTCTGTTTCTCTCTCCACATATGCTGCCAGGCCTACAGAGTTTTTCCAGCATTTTGTTTTTATTTCAGAGCTCCAGCATATGCAGCATTTTTCTTTTACCAGAGTTTGCCAGCACGGCTGAATTGAACATCATTTACATTACAATCATCGGTTTTGTCTTATGATGGTCACTGATTTGTGACTTCTCCAGGTACAAAGTAGTTATGATTAAAAATACTTAAAACTGCCACTTCCAGAATAGTATTCGTTAGAATTCCTGCTGGCTATGTTACAAGTCGACCTATATGTATATCCGTGTGTGATATATTATGTATTGTATGTTCATATACAAAAATAGCTATCTGCAATCAATATGGTCGTACAATAAAAATATTTCCAATTCCAATTATCTTCCCACATCTAGTGGTTCACTAAGGCAGACTTTAGTCTGTTTCCATAGCTAGTAATTCCTGGAACAGGTCGTTAGTCTGTCGCCAGGTTCTTATCACTTGAGGGGCACCACTCCACATCAAGCGTGGGTGACCAGCTGTCTCTCTTGCTTTTACTGCCAGACATTGGCGTGTTTGGAAGAATTTTGCAGATTGACACTCAACATGTTTGACTGCGTTATGGACACACCACCCTTGGCCATCAAGTCCTGGGGTGGGGCTCGATCCCAGAGCATCTGGCTCAGAGGTAGGGACACTACCCACTGCGCCACAAGATCTCCTTCAATAAGAACACAATCTTCCCCAAATGTTGCAAACACAACATGGGTCTTTGACAATAACAACTACTCAGCAATATGGAATTTGCAGCAGTTTCCAGTTATGCTGACAAACTCTCAGTATGTATTGTTGTACAGGCATTAGTAGCACTTTAACATCTTGCCCATGTGCCTGCCAATCCTTTCTGCAACAACCTGGAAGTGAAAGGCAGCGCAGCTAAAATAATTTCTGTCCTCACCCAACATTTGCACCCATATAAGCAGATTGTTACCAGCAATAAAGAAAGATCATAAGAAATAGGAACAGCAGTGGGACCCCTCGAACTTGCTCTACCATTTGATAAGATCATGGCTGATCTAACTGTGACTTTAACTCCACTCATCCTACAGCAATAATAATACCCTTCTGGGATTAGGGGACCAAAACAGCACATAGCACTTCAGGTGCAACCTAACCAAGGTTCTGGAAAAATGAAGCAGGACTTTGCTATTTGTCGATTCAAATCCTCTTGAATAAAGGCTAATGTGCCAATATTCTTTCTAACTGCTTGCTATATCTGCATGTTAGCTTTCATTGACTTATTGACAGTAACACCTAGGTCCCTTTGCACATTTACACTTTCTAACCTCTATCAATTAAGAAATATGCTGCACATCTGTTCCTCCTACCAAAGTGGATAACCTCACATTTTTCCACACCATATTCCATCTGCCAAGTTCATCCCTACTCACTAAGCCTGTCCAAATCCTCTTGAAGCCACTTTGCATCTTCCTCACACGTGTTCCCAACTAGCTTTGTGTCACCCACAAATTTGGAAATATTGGTCAAAATCTTACCAAAAAATGGCAGCGTTTTGTTCCCGGTGAGAGAACCATTTTTTCCCCCACATCGTACGACACTTTGTCAAAATAAATCAAGGGTATGTGTTCATGCCATCATTCAAGGGGTGGGGCCTCAACACGCCAGCAAAACCCGGCTACACAGAGATTGGGGGGGGGGGGGGGGGGGGTCCATCTTTGAAAGGTGCCCCGATCAGAACCTGACTAATCCTCCCCCTTCAGCCCACCACAGGGGTCTCAAGGGCTGAAATCCCCACTCCCAATCGGAGTGGGCACTTCTCTACTACACCCCCCCCCTCCCCCCCGGCACTTCTCTACTACACCACCCCCCCCCCCCCCCCCTCAACTCTCCTGATCATTGGCCCCTTCTTCTCCCCCGGAGCACGGGCCTTTTCCTTACCCTGCCCCAATCATTGGCCCTTTCTCCCCACCCCCACCCCACGAGGCTCCCACTGAGGCCTGTCCCTTGCTGCAGTTTGACACTGCCAGTTTTGCAAAATAGGGAAAAAATGACATTATTAAAATTTAGAGATGCGAGTTGACAGTTGAAACATTTGGGTTTAAATTTTAACATGGTGAAGGGATAAGGCCCATATTGCAAGGGGTCTAAAGTTAGAAAACAAAACAAATTAATGTTTATGAGGTGTCAAGCTTGAGATGGGGCAAGGATTTCCACAATTGAGACCCTGGAAATGAATTCATATTGAGACGGTTGATGAATCTTGGGTTTTTTCACTGAGAATATCGGGGAGGAAGGGTGTCGGGACAAACAGTATACTGAAGAGTTTAGGTGAATTAGGCCAGACCTTCAGACGAGCATTAACTACAGTAGCAAAATGCAAGGGGAAATTGAAAGCTAGAGGTAAGAGCGACTACCCAACAGGCTTGTAATTTGCTCAGGAATTCAAGAACGGTGTTCAACAGCCAAAGTTGCAGTTGAAAGGAAACTGTTGTTAACATCACTAATAAATAGTTTTGCCCATTTACAGGAGACGCACTTGAAAAGCAAGGAAGAGGTTCACAGGAAAATTCAGAATGAGCAGCTCAGATCTATGCATTCAACATTCATAAAAAGTAGTATGGTAGAATGTTTTTGTTTTAAGAAAGGCCGTTAATGGTGACTAGAGAGATCAAAGATCAGGAAAGTTGCTTTGTAGTTTTCAAGCGTGGAGAGCAATTCTAATGCCATTACGAACAAATTATGACTCAGGTAAGGGTGCTCACTGGCTGCTACACTTGTAGGGATGCTCATTTAAACTCTGGGTGGAGAAGGCCAGGGTGCGTAACTCAGGCTGGCTCACTTATCCTTGCTACAAAATTGTTTATTTAGTTTTTCCATAGATAAGGGAGGAAAAGCTGGTAAATACCAGGAGCTATGATATGGACATTAACCACCTGAATCTAACTTAACAATTGCGCACGTCAGAGCAGGGGCACCTTGCAAATGCTGCGTGTACTTGTGCCAAGCCTTGCACGAGAGTGATCTTGTAGAATTCCATAAACCTTTATTTGAGAAGAGATAGTTTCTTGCACGAATTCTAGCCAGCAACTCAAATATAACGAAGACAGTAATGCCCTTATTATTTGCAGGACTTTCCAAATTTGGAGCATTTTGAAATACATCTTGTGTTGACCCAAATTGTACCTGTTGCTCCAGAAATATGACACTGCTGGACAGGACTTCAGTATGTTTGCATAACACAATGCGTTAGAATGTATGAGAATACTGGGATAAAATGTTGTAATTCCCCAAATGCCAACTCAGTGTGATGATTAGAAAGAAGTGTTGCTAAGCAGGAAAGTATTTTCAAAATGTTTTTTGGGGCAGAACACAGGGAAACGGAGAGTGTGGAACGCAATTTGTGAGCAATCCACTTCCCTGCTCACAAATAAAGGGAATTACAAAACGGGATCTATACAAAATAAAAGAATGAATTCTGGGATCTAAAATAACGAGAAAGCAGTCTTTGTGATGGAAAATGTATGGAATCAGAAGCTCAGCTTGGGGTTGAGTAAGACGGTAACGTTGAAAACTAACTGGTTTAGGTCGAGATAATGGATAAGGGTAGAGAGTTTGCGGCGATTACCAGAAGACCATGGGTGGGATTTTCCAGTCCTGCTGATGGTGACCCACCTCCCCCTCCCCCCACACCCCGCCCCCCCAGAGGGTTTCCCAGTGGTGGATGGTGCAAACAATGGGAACCCCTGTCGACAGCGGCAGGACCGTAAGATCCCGTTGCAGCCAATGGTGGGCTGCCTCTGCCGGGATGTTTGGGGGGGGGGGGTTTGGAAAATCCCACCCCATTCTTTGGTCTCCCAATGCTTAACTGGAGGAACCTGAGTTTATTCATGACTACTTACTGGAGAAACAGTATGATAACATAGAGGCAATGGAGAGAGCAAGAGAGGTAGTGGAGAGATACAGCTGGATTTCGTCAACCAACACATTGATCCTATGCCTGTGGATAATGCTGTTAAAAGGGCAGCATATAGATAAGGAAAAGGAGAAGATAGACCCTGAGGGTAGTCTGATGGTAATAGTACAGAGGGATGACAAGCCATTGTTCAAGATCCTCTGGCTACTACTGGATAGGTAATGATCAAACTAAACAAGAACAATTGCACTAAGCAGGACAATGAAGAAAAGGTATTGGAGGATGATGGTGCTGAAGACTGCAGGGAGGTGGAAGAAGGATAACAAAGTAAGTCAAAGCCATCGAGAATTTCATTTGTGATTTTGGTTCAGCTGTTTCAGTGCCATGACAGTGAACTCCATCGAGTGAAATTGGGGTGGGATTCTCCGATGTCATCTGTGCCCACCCCGCTGCAAGTGAAAATGGAGAATTTGGCGTTCCAGCCAAAACTCCATTCACTGCAGCCACAACGGAGAATCTGAGCCGCAGACAAGGTTCGAGGTTTTCGCCGCAAATTTCGGAGTTGCTTTGAAGAAGGGTGTAGAAGATGACAACACATTCAAGAATTCTGAAGAATAAGAGGATGGACGGATGTTGGGTAGTAGTTTTCAAGGATAGAGGTAGAGGGTGTCTTTTTGAATTAGGAAAGTTTCTGTAATGGGCGAGGTTTCAAAAATGCCCTTGAAGTATACTTGTGTGTGAGAGAGGTACATAAAACACAGCAAAAGGCACACTCAAAATCTTCTACAGCTTAAAAGTGCTCAAAACAACAGACTTAGTTTTTGCCCAGTTTGGCCAAAATGCTTTGTAATTTCTCCAGGTGCGATAAGAGGAGAGGACGTTGCGAGAATGAACACAGAGAACGTGAGAAAGGAAATACGAAAGATAGGGATGGCGGAGATAGAAAGAGAGGCAGAGAATTAGAATGAGTGAGCAAAGAATAGAGATCAAAGCATGAACGAAAGAAAGAGATGAAAGGCAAATGTGACAGAGAAATGGCACGACAGAACACCCACTTTTAAAGTTAGCTTGATAAAAAAAAGGCAAAAATCGCACTGATGAGCTAAAATGGCATAATATAGAATGGTAGGTAAATTCTTGATAAACAAAAGGATGAAAGTTTATGGGGGTAGATGGGAATGTGGAGTTGAGGTTACAGTCAGATCAGCCATGAAGGCCATTAAGTGGTGCAGCAGGCTTGGGGGAACTGAGTGGCCGACTTCTAGTCCTAATTCGGATGTAAATTAGTCAGAATATCAATTAATAGTATTTAAAAAATCTTGGCTCTTTGTCATTAGACAATTTGTTTATAACTCTTAAGCTTTTGTTGGGCACCTTGTCCTAGGGGTACTGGCTAGAGAGCAGTATTCAGTTCTAACTCTATGGCACTAATCCATAAACAAGAAAGGAGGCCTGCAAGGAGATCACCAGCTGGCTCAATGTTACGTCCACCAATGCAGAAGGTGAAAAGTTTGCAAATTCTAGCTTTCAAATTACGAAGCATTCTGCAGCAGACTGAAGATCAAAACGCTACTAACAATCAAAATAACTAGATTTGGCACCAGTTTCCATAAAAAAAAGGATTCAAAGTTCCCAATGGACAAAACTCAACCTAGGAAATACAGCAAACTTTTGGGGACTCTCTTAATGCTGCAAATATTTTCAATGTGTGGCATATCACTTCCCCAATACAAGACCTTGATTTCATTTCAGTGCTTGTAAACAGCTGTTTAATATGACACATCTCCTCGATCTTTCCTGCCATAAATGTTTGAAAATATTTTGGTTATTGTCTCCGAATTTCACAAGCTGAAATCAGACTAGCAACAGTCCACATGCAGTATTAAATTTCAACCTCACTGACTCCCTGAATTTCACCACACTTGACAGAATGTTAATTACTCGTTTTATGTTTCAAGCAATGTTTATTTTAATCCACTTAGTAAAGTTAAGCACTACAAACTATAATTACTATTGGACACCAAATGCTGATTAATAATAAATGCACGTCTCCCAAAAAAGAACAAAACTAGACCTGCCATTCTTTTCAGTAAATATCGACTAAGTAGCTAAAAGACTAGCACTGAATCGAAAGAATCAGGTGGACGGTGCACGAGTACATTCGAGGTAAGCCCAACCTAACTGTAAAGCACTCAAAACATGCATCTACCTTGTTATCGGGCATGATGTTACATAATAAGCAGGAAAACAAACAAGCTATCTCAAAAACAAATCTACTCACAAAGAATTAACATCAAAGCAGTATGACACCATTAAAGTGGTGGGCCAAAAATAGCAACTAGGAACTTTGATTTTTACTTCTACACCATGTTCAAAGTCAGTCTAATGCCAGCTTGGAAGATCAAATTTCAGAAGAATTGAAATTCATATATACAAAACTTCAAGTATTGTAAATAATAACAAAATACTTTTAAGAGAATGAAGAACCAAAACCCCATCTCAAAGTTAAATTCTGGTTGCTGATATACAATTATTGTTAAATATGTCTATTTATAAAAATATGTGAACTGCTTACACTAATTAAGTTACATATAAACATATACATGCACATTTTTCCCCCACAAGTACCCCAGTGGAGATGTACATAGTAAAAGATTTAAAATTTATATAAACAGATGCGCACAATGAAATAAGGATGAAGAATTGGGTCCTTTGGCACAACCAGTTTTGAGAGGGACTAACACAACCATGTTGAAAACACCTTTTAATATAAATACCTTGCAAGACTCATAACAGGATAAACCCTCAACTATGCAATTACTTGGCTGTGGAAAAGCTCTAATAAGTAGATCCCACCGTTTAGAGTAAAATAATCTGGTCTATAGACCAGGAACACATACACTAATATATTTACAAAAGGGAACAGGGAAGGAAGGAGTGGTGGAGGGGGCAGGGAGCGAGCCAAAGCGTGGGGAGGATGCAAAGTATGGGGAGGAGACAAGGGAAAGAACAGGGAAAGTCTGCTGGGGTATGGAAAAGTATCTTAGTTGGTGGGATTGAAAAAATACCCCAGCAGGGTGGTTGATAAAAGTTGTTAAAAAGTGGCTAATTCATTTGGGAGTGTGGGAGACATGCCAATCTTCCAACAATTAAACAAGCCAATTACTTTTTGAAGATTAAAAAAGTTACAAAATTTTTAAAAACTAAATATATCCCAATTTTAACACTTTTACTTTCAAATAGCAATTAGGTTTTAATGTTTCAAGTTTGAAGAAGCCGGATTTTTGTTTTTAACAATTATATAAATTCAATTTTATAACTCAAAGAAACCATTCCACTGAAGTGGTCTTTGCCAAAGTTTATACTCCGTACGAGCCTCCTCCAATTCTAATTACCACTTTTGTACCTGTTCCCTTATTCTTCAAATCTGCATTAAATACACCAACACTATCTGCGTTGACCATATCACATCCTCACAATCTCCTTGTCTGCGTGGGTTCCTCTGGGTACTCCGGTTTTCTCCCACAGTCAAAAGATGTGCAGGTTAGGCAGATTGGCCATGGTAAATTGTCTCTTGCGTCCCAAAATGTGCAGATTAGGGAGATTAGCAGGGTAAATACATGGGGTTATGAGATAGGACCCAGGTAAGGTGCTCTATCAGAGAGTCGGTACAGACTCAATGGACCAAATGGCCTTCTTGTGTATCCCATATTATAATTGTGATGTACTTAGTTTTTAAAAATTTGTATATTCTTTAGTCTTCAAAAAATAATCAGCTTGTTTAATTGTTGGATTCTAGGATCCTTCACATATGAATCAAGACATTGATTCGCAACAATATGCTATTCAACATTGGGTGCATTACGGGTGTAATGAACCCAATGTTCATACAGGCACACTTTCTAACAGCCATAGAATAAACAAGCCTATTTGCTCTCTCTAAATTACATCCACTGACACCAGTGGTAAATGAGCTAATTTAACATAAACCTTGATTCTCTTAATCTGGATGGATCAGTTTCACGCTGGGCAGTGCATGTGCCAGCAGACCTGAAGTTGGGAATCCTGATGACAAATTTCACATAATCAGGTATAAAAAAATGCACTTTTGTTCACAGCCTACTAAAGAGCAAATCGCACCAACTGAGAAAACAGTTTGAAACGACTGTTGTGTAGGTAAAATCCTACTCAAGATATAATTAATCCAAATCCTTAAGACTATAAATGCGTTCATTGTTCTCGAGAAAAAGTTCACATCTTTTTAGCATAAAAACTACTGCTCATTGAAGTAACTTGAACCAATTAGGAACATAAATATTGAAGTTCTTGGCTTTTCAGCATTTGGATCAATAGACTCTTTGAGAATCAAATGTTGATGACTTTCAAATGACCTGTAGAGTTTATAAAGCAACATTGTCAAAGATCAAAGATCTTATCTAATTTCCCATGTAAATTCTTGAGTTTCAAAGTAATGTTGAATGATGAAAGTAGAAGAGCAGCAGTCATTTGTGATGTCATGACTGTTGGTTTTCAAGCTTGTGTGTGGAGGACCTCCTACAAAATATTCATACTCGTGTAGATCCCCAATTCCAAACATCCAAAAGACACGTCTCGGCAATCCAAAACAACGTTATCAATGCTTTTCTTTACTTTGCAGGCCTCCCAAGAAGAAAACTGGCTTAAAAATAAATCATTTGCATTAATTTAATGGGAGATTCTATGCCCCATATCATAGAATCATAGAAGCCCTACAGTGCAGAAAGAGACCATTCGGCCCATCGAGTGTGCACCGACCACAATCCCACCCAGGCCCTATCCTCATATCCCTACATATTTTACCCACTAATCCCTCTAACCTACGCATCTCAGGACACTAAGGGACAATTTTAGCATGGCCAATCAACCTCACCCGCACATCTTTGGACTGTGGGAGGAAACCGGAGCACCCGGAGGAAACCCACGCAGACACGAGGAGAATGTGCAAACTCCACACACAGTGACCCAAGCTGGGAATCGAACCCAGGTCCCTGGAGCTGTGAAGCAGCAGTGCTAACCACTGTGCTACCGTGCCACCCCATATGGCTTTTAACGTTTTCAAAAATTGTGATTACAACACAGTAAGTAGGACTCTGCCAATAAAATTCAACTCCACGCAACCTCCCTGTCTCAACCCTCTATTCGTCGCTCATTTGCTCAAGACATAATTTGCCAAGGGCCCATCATAGGACACTGAATAGGACATTACTGAGATATATTTCATGTAGAAGCCACAGGGTAAGAATCAACAATGGGGATTTCTACACCAAACAAAGTGGTCCAGATGTGACCAGCAAAGAATGAACCAAGGCTTGAATTTTACCAGGGCTTGAACTTAAAAATCCCACATCACAAAGCACATCAATTCATCAAGCCATCAAAGGAATCCAGATTCTTCACCCGGACCGTATGTCATGCATGACAATTTAAGAATCTGAGCTAAGCTCCTGAAAAATATCTGATGCACAGTGCAGGTTCACTCTCAAGTGGGAACACCAAACTTGTCCAGAGAGATTAGGTCTGGATTGGCAGAACCAAGGCTTAAAGATCAGTCAGGTACGTGAATGGGAACTGAAGTTTAATATCATGCATCTTGTAAGTATCAATCGCTGTACAAGCTTCTCATTTCTTGTCCATGGAAGACCATCGTAACGCTGCAGGTCAGTACCCTGATGGGTATGTACAGTAAGAAGTCTCACAACACCAGGTTAAAATCCAACAGGTTTATTTGGCAGCGCTAACTTTCGGAGCCTCAAGCTCCTTCTTCAGGTGAGTGAGGACTTGTGTTCACAAACAGGGCATATAAAGACACAAACTCAATTTACAAGGTAATGGTTGGAATGCGAGTCTTTACAGATAGTCAAGTCTTAAAAGTACAGACAATGTGAGTGGAGAGAGGGTTAAGCACAGATTAAAGAGGTGTGTATTGTCTCCAGCCAGGACAGTTAATGAGATTTTGCAAGCCCAGGCAAGTCGTGGGGGTTACAGATAGTGTGACATGAACCCAAGGTCCCGGTTGAGGCCATCCTCATGTGTTTGGAACTTGGCTATCAGTTTCTGCGTTATGTACAGCCAGATGGGATTAATTTCAGCCTTTCGTACAGTCCGGATGAATAGGTCAAGTCACTAATGTCCCAGCACGCTATGGATCTTCCTTGATAAGGTATCAAGTTACAGAGTCTGCCTCAAATCGTTGACTCAAGTCTGAACTTCCATGGAGCAGGTAGGTCGTCTTACAGCCATTGCCCAAAGAGCTCAGAGTCTGAAGAATTCACTTCCAGAGTTAGTGATTGAGGTCACAGCTATGTCAAAATTGAAGATTAGATTGGATAGGGAGATGAAGGCAAGAGGTCGCAGGAATACATAAACAGGCAAATGTGATTCAGTTATTTGCTTGCCTGTAGGGTAAATGGTGACATTGAGTGCCTGGGCCAAATGAGTTGTCACTATGTTGTAACTGTTCTGTATTTATTCCGGTCTGCTAAGTACTTATTAAAGTGTAACAAATCAAAATTATTCAACCATCTATACATTCAATCACTACTACACACATCCTATACTTCTAAAGCTTTTGAATCCAGCTCAACCTTACTTTTTAACTACAATGTCAAATCATAGAAATCAGATTAACTATCAAAGTTGTGATAGGGCTGAATCGTGCCATTCTCTTCATGTTATTATTGATAACATTGTACTGAGTATACAGTGAAATGGATGTTTCTCAATGTGGAATGTAGCTCTTCACATAGTTATGTCAATACCACGTAACAAGGTCGTGAAAATGATCCGGCAAGCCAATTTTCTCACTAAAATGCTTTGAAAGTAACCTGCCTGAAATAGTACTTATCAAAAAGGAACTCACCCATCCACAGAGATTCTTAATTTTTAACAGTCTCCTTCGTTAGCTGATTGTTGCCACTCCCTAATTGTCCTTGAGAAGGTGGTAGATAGTGAGGCACCTTCTTGGATTACTGCCTCCTTCTGCATTATAGAGATTCTATGATTCAAACATTTTCTATTCGAACCAACAGGAGTGGCAGTCTTTGAAGGAGATCATTCATAACTTTCAAAAAGATATTTGCCATTGAGAAAGAAATATTCTATGAGAACGATGCACCAACCATGACTAACTAAGGAACTTAAGGATGTTGTCAAATCGTATGTCAAAAAAAAGACATACAGTGCTGCAAAGATTAACCGGAGCCCAGAATATTGGGAAATTTTTAGTCCCAGCAAAAGATGACTAAAAAATTAATGAGCAGGGAGATATTGGACTTTGAGAGAAAACTAGCAAGAACCATAAAAAGGGAGCAAGTAACTGAGTGTTGGTCCCTTAAAGGACAATACAGGGGGGTTAGTAATGGGAAACAAGGAAATGGCAGAGACTTTGAACAAGTATTTTGTATCTGGCTTCACAGCAGAAGATAGAAAAAGACTCTAGATAAATCAAGAGGCAAATGGGAGGGAGGAACTGAAAATAATCGCAATCACTAGAGAAGAAGCATTAGGAAATTTGATGGGACTGACAAGTCCCCTGGCCTGCATTCTAGGGTCTAAAACATGGCTGCTTTGGTTGTAATCTTCCAAAAATGTCCAAGATTCTGGACCAGTCATAGTAAACTGGAAATCTGGAATAGTCCCAGCGAATTGGAAAACTGCAAAAGTAATATCACTATTCAGAAAAAAAATTAGTAGGCCTGTTAGTCCAGCATCTATCATTGAGAAAATACTAAAATCCAATACTAAAGGAGGTAGTAGTAGGACATTTAGAAAATCAAAATAAATTAGGTAGAGTTAACAGATTTTAGAAAGGGAAGCCGCATTTATCAATTTTACTAGGGTACTTTGAGGATCTAACAAGCTGAGTGAATAAAGGGGAACCAGTAGATGTAGTGTGTTTTGATTTACAAAAGACATCTGATAAAATGCCACATAAAAGGTCACTGCACAAGATAGAAGCTCATGTTATTGGGGGTGATAGCTTGGATAGAAGATTGATTAAAGAACAGGAAACAAAGTTTGGATAAATGGATCACTTTCAGGTTGGCAAACTGTATATAGTGTAGTGCCACAGGGATCAGTGCTGGGACCTCAACAATTTATGATCTATATTAATGGCTAAAATTAAGGAACCCACTGTACTGTGGCCAAATTTGCTGATGATACAGAAATAGGGAGGAAAGCAAGTTGTGACAAGGATATAAAGAGGCTGCAAAGGGATATAGATAAAGATTAAGTACATGGACAAAAAATTGGCAGGGACGATATAATGTGGGAAAGGTGAGGTTGTCTACTTTGGCAAAAAAAAACGAGAATATTATTTAAATGGAAAGAGATGTGTATGGAGGAATTTGAGTCTCCTTGTACATGAATCATAAAAAATTAGCATGCAGGTACAGCAAGTAATTAGGAAAGCAAATGGAATGTTGACCTTTATTGCCAAGGGGAGGGAGTATAAATGTAGGGAAGAGTTGCCACAACTATATAGGGCATGTGTGAGACCACACCTAAAGTACTGTGTACAGTTTTGAACTCCTTACTGACAGAAGGATGCGCCTGCACTGGAAGCAGTTCAAAGTAGGTTCACTAGGTGATTCCTACAATGAAGGATCTGTCTTATGAGGAAAGTGTAGGTTGTACCTATGCGCATTGAAATTTAGAAGATTGAGGGGTGAGCTTATGGAAACGTGGAAGGTGAGGGGGGTTTGACAGGGTAGACGTAGAGAAGGAGGTTTTCTCTCATGGGAGAATCTCGAACTAGGGGCCTCAGCTTAAAAATAAGGGGTCTCCCATTTAAAATGGAGATGAGCAGGAATTTCTTCTTTCATAGGATTATAAGTCTTTGGAAGTCTCTCCCACATCCACAGAGAACAGTGAAGGCTGGGTCATTAAAATCTAAATTACATAGAATTGAATCTTAAGGGGGAGGGAGTGGTCGTGGATTATGGGAACGCAGGCAGGAAGGTGGAGTTAAGACTAAATTCAGATCAGCCAGTTATCTTATTGAATCACAAAGCAAACTCGATGGACGGCTGTTCCTGTTTCTTATGATCTTGTAGTCATTGCCAAAACATTCTCTGAGCTGCACTTCATTCCAGAAGCCTTGAAAATTAAGGCATATCCAATTGACTACAGCTGGGGACTTTGACCATTTTTACATGACACAGTATTTGTGCTTTCAATTAGTGGCATAATTTGCATTCCACAAATATTTAAATATCAAATGCAGATTGAGATTTGAGTTGCACCTATTTAGATTCAACTTCGACAGAAGGTGGATAATCAAAATTCAGATTGATTATTATCCAAATTTCAGTGCTGATTGCCCTTCTGGATTCTGAGGGTACTGATTCTTTCTATCTCAGGTCTCACCAGCAGCACTCTCCTCCTCCACATGGTTCTCCTTCAAAAGACAATATCAACTTGCACTAAAACAGCTAAAATAACAATTGATATTGCCGCTTCCCCCAGAAACACACACAGCTGCAATTGGCACACCTGCCAGTGGTCCAAGAGAAAACAATAAAAAATTTACCACAATGTCAACCTTTAGGTACAGATATTAAAGTCAACATAGCTTCACCCCTAGAAGAACAACAGTGCAGACTTCCAACTTCAAAATCAATTAAGACCTAGCCTTATTCGCTGATGAACAAAGCAAATGCTGAATGTAGCACCAACTGGTTACTGTACCTGTTAAAACAAGCAAACGCTGTGTTAATTTCAAATCAACAATTTGCTTAGATCAACACTGCAGAGGCTGCCAATAGGCTGCGAGCATGCTGCATTTAGTTATCATTATGGGAGAACAGTGGTTGGCTTGTTTGGGGAGCATTCTTTGACCATTACTCTTAAGTCTGCCATCTGAAGTTGTACAAGGGTGTTTGGCAGACCAGCGAATCAGGTGATTAATCAGCTATTCCACAATCTGGTAACATTGATCGCAGAAGCATCACAGAGACAAGTGATGGAAAAAAAACACTCAACAACTGAAAAGCCCATCTGTCCCTCATTATGCTTAAAAAGTCTCACCAATAATCGAGAATGAATAGTGCAAGTTTTATAATTCACATCCAAGTCCATCTTTGCTGCAGCTATTTTAAAAGATTATAGACTCAGCTACCTCCCAATTTAGTATTTATATGGTTTGCCTACTCTATTTCTGAGCATGGTTATTAAGAAAGACGTATTTCTAGTCTATTCACATTATATCTGAGTGTAATTCCAAATTATAAAATTTGTGCTTTTGCATACTGGCCAATAATGTAATAGTGAATCACTAACATTTGATTTTGAAATTAATGCATTAAAATTAATCTATACTCCAGGTTACAACAAATATAATGTGTAATTATTATGACATTGTAAAAGGACTAAATGGAATTGGTTTTGATTCCAAATGGCTAAACATGGGATTTAACTTCATGCAACTAAAAACAGAAAAAGCTTGCCAAAGCAGTGCTGCTAAAACAAACTGCTTGTCAACATAGCCAAACATATCCCCAGCCAAATGTATCCCCAGGCAAACAAATAATTTTTGGAATCCATAAGTAGATGTTCGGGTGCAATCTTTCCCGCTCACTGCACCTGACGACAGGGGTGGCCAGCCGGGAAGATAGCATGAGATGCCAAAAAATCCGATCCATGCCAGGTGCAAATCGGATTATCTTCAGGGCTCCTCTTTACCGGTGAGAACGGCATTGTGCCCAAAACGGGGGCAAAGCCTATTAACATAGGATTGCCTACATTAACATCCGCCTACTGGTTCGGCGCGGCTGCTTCTGCTCGCCCGGATGCTTCCCCCCTTGACAGTGAGGCGTTACACCGGCCCCCAGGTAGTCGGTGGCTGGGTAGTGCCCCATCAGGCAGTGGCAGCATGCAGTGCCCACCTGGCACCACAAGTGCACCAGGGCGGTGCCCGGGGGGGGGGGGGGGGGGGGGGGGGGGGGGTGAGGCCTAATGGGATGGGACCCATCGGGAGGGTCCTGATGCCAGCGGCCTGTGTTGGTGTGGACGGTTAGCAATGCCGCTGATGATGGGGGGTGGGCGGGTGAAGGTCTCCCGGATCACTGTCAGATCCGTGCCCCTGCACAATGTGAAACACTGCAACTCACATTATTCCACTGGCACAAACATCTGAAAATTCAACTTGCAAAGCAATTACTTCCTTCAAACGAAAGGCAAAGTCTGTAATACCATTCTACACTAAAATGTTCATCAGAATACTGAAATTGGCCATTTTTTCAAATCAGCAAGGTGGTATGGTTTGGATATTACTTATCAGACATTTGATTTAGAAAAGTTGGTGTTACCATGGCCACGAAGGATTGTCAATAGATCTCCCTGTGGGTTTCGTGAAGTACAAGCTCCTTATTGAACAGGTGGAAGCTTGCCCAATAGGAAGCATTCAGCGGGGGCTTTTAAACTTGTTACTTCACCCAGACCATTGTTGTAGATACCGAGGTATTGCACTGCCTAGCTGTGAGAGCAGTCTCTTCCTTGGTACACAATAAAAGGGCGTTTAGTGATGGAAGCTGGTATTTGGCTGAATTAGAGTGGCTAGCACTGCTGCCTCACAGCGCCAGGGGTGCTGGTTCAATTCAGCCTCGGGTAACCGTCTGTGTGGAGTTTGCATGTTCTCCCCATGTCTGTGTGGATTTCCTCCAGGTGCTCCGGTTTCCTCCCACACTACAAAGATGTGCAGGTTAGGTGCATTTGTCATGCTAAATTGCCCCTTAGTGTCAGGGGGGATTAGCAGGGTAAATAAAAGGGTGGGATTGTTGCCAGTGCAATCTCGATGGGCTAAATAGCCTCCTTCTGTACTGGAGGGATTCTATGATACTACATTGGCCACAAGGAAATTTCTTTCCCTCTCCCTCATCCAGACAACCTCTGTTGGTCAAGAATCTTCTCCAGTAGGTAAAAGCCATTGTGGCTCTTTTTGTGAAACATGAACCATATGACACCAGCAGGGATATACACCAGTAAACTGAGCGCATACGTTACTTCTTCTGTGCTAACAGCATTGAAGGAGAAGAAAAACAAAAGGGGCCCCGACTTTAACGTGAAGAAGTCTGACCTATCTGGATGCCCCATCTCAAAATCTTTTAATGAACTCCTAGACCTGGTAAAAATCATTGCGACCCAAAGCCCTCGGTGATCCTCCAGTGGTACTGTTTCAATATTGCTGGGAGAACTCCTGGGGAACCTGTTACTGAAGTCTTGGCTTAGTTGTGAAAATTGGCCAAATATTGGGGATTTGGACCGCCTCTTATGAAATGTTACAAGGCGGGTTGATGTGTAGCATAAATGACCTAACCACTTGAGAATGCAGAGAAAGGGGCTCAGGAATGACAGGGAGCATCAGGCAGTAACATCTTTCAACTAGGGGAAGGGAGCTCGTATAATCAATCCTCATGAAGAATGCTTGTGTAAACCAGGTGTTAAAGGGCCCCTTTGTCACTACCTGTCAGTCAAGGAAAGGTAGTGACAACTCTAAGAGTATTAGAGAGCATATTAGAGAAAGGTACAATTATCAGACGACAATATTACAAGTCAAATGACACAGCCAAGGTGAAGTTTCAGGAACAGGAAAAATACATTCTGCCCAGGGAGAAAGCTGAGGCCAGTACCTGCCTGTATCAAAATTGCCCCAATAATGGTAGAATTACTAGTGAATGGTCATCCCTTGAAGGTGAAGATGGACACAGGAGTTGCAGTCTCTGTTACTGGAGAATAAGCATCTCCAATCTGGCATCCAACTCCTGGGATTGAAGGCATTAAAGGCCAGACTAGCCATCTACACGGGGGAATGTTTACAGCCAAAAGGCATCACAATGGCTCCAGTAACTTACAGGCAGCAATCAGCTCACCTCCCACTCATGGTTGTATGGCAGCATGGACCAAGCCTTATGAGGAGAGACTCTGGCTCCACAGAGCCAGCTGAACTGGTTGGAGATCTCCAGGCTAGGCATGGGGGGGGATTGTTATTAGTAGATATTCTGGAGGTTTCCAAGAAGGCTTGGGAAAAATAAAAGTAGCCACGATCAAGATCTATGTTGACCCCAACGCTACATCTAGGTACTTCCAGTCCCATACTCCATGCTGGAGAAAGTGGAAACTGAACGAGGGCACCTTACAAGTCTAGAAATAAGGCCTGTGCAATTTGCGGAATGAGCTGCCCCCGTAGTCCCTGTTCTCAAGTCCAGCAAATCAGCTCATCTCAATGGGGATTATAAACTAACATTCACTTGGGTCTCCAAACACAATAAGTACCCCATGCCCTGAATTGAAGATTGGTATGCTACGTTAGCAGGTGGCAAGACATTCTCCAAGTTGAACATGAGGCATGTCTATCTTCAGTTTGAATTGGATGAGTCCTCCCGGAAATACGTAACAATCAACACAAAGGAACTCCCATAATTATACCCGCTTGCCTTTTGGGCTCTCGTCGGCGTATGCCATTTTCCAAAGAGTGATGGAGAACATCCTCCAAGGTCTTGCCCAATAAGAAGCGTTCAGTATGGGCTTTCAAACCTACTATTTCACCTGGACAGTTGTTGTATGTCCCGATGTGTTGTACTACTTAGCTGTGAGCCGTGGGAGCAGTCCCTTCCTTGGTACAATGGTGCTAGGTGACAGGAAAGTGGCATTTGGCTGAATTATTACAGTCAGCAGCTCCTCTGCCTCCGTGCCAATGTTTCAATTATGCAGCTTTTTTTCACCCACAATGAATCTACACTGACCGCATTTCCTTCCAAGCAGCAAAGATAAAAATATTGGAAATACGAAGATAAACTTCTGCCAAAAGTAATTTTTAAATTTAACAAGTATTTATATATCAACTTCAAGGTAATAAAATGTCCCACGGCTGTTCATAGAAGCATCATAAAATTTGACATCCAAACACATAAAGGCACATGGGGCAGATGACCAAAACGTGGCCAAGTGGTAGGTTTTAAAGAACATCTGAAAGGAGGGAGGTAGTGAGATGAACGGCTTCAGGGGTGGACTCTAGAGTTCAGGGCCTTTGCAGCTGAAGACACATCTACCAATGTTGGGCGAGTTAAAATCAGGAAAGCTCAAGAGGCCAGAATTAGAGAAGTGTAGATATCTCAAGAGGATTGAGTTCCCGGATGTTACAGGGAGGGGAGGGGCGAGGAGAGGAATTCCATTTCAATGCTGATTCATTTCCATTCTATCTGGTCATTTTCACATTACTGCTTGTGGAAATTTGCTATCTACAAATTGCCTACATTACAAGTTTAATGGCACTTCAAAAATACTTTGCTGATTATAAAACTTTTTGGGATGCCCTGAAGTCATGAAAGGTGCTGATATAAATAAAATTATTTCATTCTTCAGTTGCGTTGAGCTCTGACGAAGGGTCATCCAGACTCAAAATGTTAGCTCTGTTCTCGCTCCACAGATACTGTCAAACCTGCTGAGGTTTTCCAGCATTCTGTTTTTGTTTCAGATTCCAGGGCCCGCAGTTATTTGCTTTTATCTCAGAAAGACCTGGCTTCATTGTAGGAGCAACATTTTGACAAGGACTGCAGTGATTTACAAAAAGTCTGCTAACACCTTATCAGGGCCATCTTGGATTAAGTGTAGACTGGCAAGCATCACCTGAACTCCATGATCATGCATTTCATGACCTCAGGACATCCCAAAACACTGTACCGCCAATTATGTACCTTTAAAGTATAAATCACTATTGTAATGTGGGAAACACAGCAGTCAATTTGCAGACATTATCTTCTTTGAATAGTGCCATTGGATCCTTTATTTCTGCTAGACAGGGTAAATGGAGCATCAGTCTATATGTCATCAAAAGGACATTACATCTAAACAATACTTTATCTGAGTGTTATTTTCAGGGCCAGAATTTATTATCCATCCTAATTGCCCTTGAGAAGGTGATAGTGAGTCACCTTGTTAAGCCATTGAAGTCCGTGTGTTGTTGATATACCCACAGTGCTATTAGAGAAGGAGCTCCAGGATCTTGACCAGCAACAACAAAAGAACAGCAATACAGTTCCACTGCAGGATGGAGTGTGACGTGGGAGGTGAACTTGCAGGCAGCATGTTCCCATGAGTCTGCTGCTCTTGTTCGTCTAGGTGGAAGTGGAAGGAATTGTCCCAGTGTTAATCTAGATTGTGTTCAACTCTCTGGGATAGGGGATGAACCCAACACCATCCAACTCAAGAGGCAAGAATGCTGCCACTGAGCACTTGCTGACATCCAAGTCTGAGATGCACTGACCAGGTAGGTGCTGACTAGATATTTTAGCGTCCGAGTAGGAGAGAGAGTCCAAGTGGTGACTCATTCTTGGGTGGTCTCTAATGCCTACTGGCGGCCGAACTGGTGATGGCCTAGGGACAGGTTTTGCATATATCCTTGGTTTCAGGCAGGAGGTTAGGTAAGTGAAAATAATTTAAATGAAAATCTGAAAAGGGGAAACTTATCCAAATATACCTATAAATTAGTTTAAAAAGATATTGAACATTTATTTCTAAAAAAACACAAT
Organism: Mustelus asterias; assembly: GCF_964213995.1. Taxonomy (NCBI): domain Eukaryota; kingdom Metazoa; phylum Chordata; class Chondrichthyes; order Carcharhiniformes; family Triakidae; genus Mustelus; species Mustelus asterias. Next base: position 39,893,531 of record NC_135815.1, on the reverse strand, counting down.
TAAATAGTGTTTTTCATGACCACCACTATGTGTTTTATAGCCAATGAAGTTCTTTTGAAATGTAGTCACTGTTGTAATGTAGCCAACTATGCTTTGGATCTCTTAGATTTCACAAGAAAGCCAAGAAAACTAAAGACATTGTTATGGTTTTAAACAACGAACCTTTAACAGAAACTATCAAAACATAAGATCACCCAACAGTATAGCAAACATTAAAGTAAACCTGTAGTGCAATCAGGTAAAGAGGCAAAGTTATCACAAACACTTCTGCAAGAAATACAATTCCAATACACAAATAATAATCAGATTGCCCATTGCTCTTGATCTTTCTGTTTCAGTACAAAGGCCAATTGTTTTTCATAATAAAAGGGTTACCATCTTGCAAGCCAAGGATTCATCGATCCACTGGACCTGCTTTGAAGATGTGACAGCATTAACCCAAGGTTAATTTAGTCTGATGTTTACATCACAAATTTCCCCTGAATTTGAACTCAGGCATACCCACAGGTCATATGTTTCAAATTGCAAGTCCATTACAGTTGATCACTACATAAAGTGGATCAGGGGACAAGTGGCAATTCAGATCAGATTGCATATACTATCGTGACTGAATGTGCTGAATGTCTCACAGACATTTTTTTTATAAAAACATTTTAATCCATTTAAAAAGGCACGTTGAATAAATGCAAAGTTGTAGTTACAGTATAAAAATGTGAAATTATAGTCAGAGGTTTCACTTCATGCATAAAACGTGTTTAAAATGTGTTGGGATATTTATATAAGGTGTTAAAACTCCCAAGTTCTGTGACAAGAAGTGCTAGCTCAGTCAGCATGATCCTTTGTTTCCAATACTTCCACCAGGAAAACAACCCGTTTGTAAAGGCACAGAAGCCAACTTTAAACAAAAAGCCATCGTTTTATGAAACAGCCCAATCTCTGAATTCAGGCAGTAGATTCCAAAACTACATCCCCATTTCAAATTTTGCTTTCATGGTTTGGGATTTCATCTGAACCTTTCTTCGTCCGGAACAATTCCTTATAATTAGGTCATCCCTGTCCTGCACAAAGAGTCGTCACCTTTTTATCTCTCAGCTCAGTTTAAAGCGTAAAAGAAAATCAGCCTGGTAACATTTCCAAACAAAAAAGAATACCCATCCCCGCCCCCAGTAAAGAATTAAGTTTTAAAAGTGGCGCTTCAGAAGACAAGGCATTTTCACATTTGCTCTAGATTTGACCCATCCAAACGCGAGACGGTCGCTTTAAATACTGCAACAAAGCCCGGGCTGAAGTCAGCTTTCTCTTTTGCACGCGGGCCATAGATTCCAGGCATTGTGGAGAGTTAAATATAAATGTGTTAAAGTCAAAGGCTGTCTTACCTTGGCTTGTAACCCCTCTCCCCTCCTCCCTTCTCTTCTAGGAAAGGCTGAAAGAGAAAGAAAGGAGCTGCCGAGGAGTTAAACAGGCAGCCTCCCTTTAATCGGCATGTCTGACTTGCTCTTTCAAACCACTCCAGGACGGGTGAAAATCTTGGGATCGAGTAAAAGGGTGACTTTTCCCCCCTCTGGTGCGTATCTATCTCTCCCCTTCACCCACCCCAAAACCCCCAGCACACTCAGACAGACAAGACAAACTCATGGAGCTACCCTTACCTGTTTACATGTCTTTACTGTGTCTGCTTAGTCCATTCAGAAGCACACCCCGTCAAACTTTCCAAATGTGTTTCTCTTTTTGCGTTTAAAAAAAAAGTTTCCAAGTGGAGAAGATTGGCACTGTAAAAAAATCCCGCTCTGGATTAAAAAAGGATCCACTCGTCTCTAAAGGGAGCTCAACCACCCCCCTCAACCAAAAAAAAGTGTTTGAAGTTATACAGCCTTACCTCATCCGCTCAAGAACTACTTTTGTTTGGTGAAACTTTCTTTTTTTCCACCTCCTCCTTCCCCTAACCTTGCTTCCTTTTGCTGCCTGTTTGTTTGTTGTGCTTCAGCAGCTGCCAGCGAGCGGCCTGAGAGAGGCAGCCCCTGTCGCCAACTTGCTTCTTTCCCCCCGCCAACTTTTCACTCAATTCTTTTCTTTTTTTTCCCCCCTACCCAGTTTGTAAACCGAGACTGCTTATTTTCGATGAAATAACTTTGGGTCAGAGTTAGTTGAGAAGAGGGGGGGGGGTTGAAAAAAATCTGCGCCTCGTGACATCAGAAATGTGGAATGTGAAGAATGTGAGCTGATGAAGGGCTGAGATGTCGTCGCTTCTTAATGGTCACACAAGGCAAACACACCCAGCCAATTTAAAGCTGCACTGCAGAGCCGCTGTCTGCAACCATGCAGTTATTATGATTACTTTTTTGTCTTCTCTTCCCCCCACCCCCCCCCCCCATATTTTAATTGGAATCTGTGGGATCTCTCATCCGAAGATCCCTGCTAGCCAGAACAAAATCTACCTTCAGAGTACTTTGGACTGAACACCTGGAAAAGAATGACTTGAGAGGCATTTTCTTCCCTACTTTTGGGGGAATTTGCCCATCGTTCCGTCAATCGGGATTGTTAGGCTATGGGGGCATACGCTGTCGAATGATGACACTACGTCCTGCTCACGGATGACACCATGTGGGCTTTGAAGGGCTTTCAGCTAGTTGCAATCATTCAATCCCCACAATGCAGGCATAGGTGGATTGGCCATGCTAAAATTGTCCCTTAGTGTCCAAAGATGTGCTGCTTAGATGGATTTAGTCATGCGAAACTGTGTGAGGTTACGGGGAGAGGGTGGGGGGAGAAGGCCTGATACTCTAACAAAGAGTCTGTGCAAACTCAATGGGCCAAATGATCTCCTTCTGCACTGTAGGGATTCTATGAACTGAAGAGGCCATTCAGCCCATCGAGCCTGCACGACAACAATTCCACCCAGGCCCTTTTTCCCGTAACCCCATGTATTTACTATGCGAATCTCACAGATGCTAAGGGTCAATTTAGCATGGCCAATCCACCCAACCTGCACCTCCAAAGAGGAAACTAGAGCACCCAAAGCAAACCCACGCAGACTTGGGGAGAACATGCCAACTCCACACAGACAACCACCCAAGGCTGGAATTGAACCCAGGTCTCTGGTGCTGTGAGACAGCAGTGCTAACCACTGTGCCACATGCCGCCCAGTTGATAAGTAAAAATTATTTGCGTTCATGTGGCACCTCCCAGGATGTTCCCCTAGTGCTCCACAGCCAAGGAAGTCAGCTCTGACGAAGGGTCATTCAGACTCAAAACGTTGGCTCTATTCTCTCTCCACAGATGCTGTCAGATCTGCTGAGTTTCTCCAGCATTTACTGTTTTTGTTTCAGATTCCAGCATCCGCAGTATTTTGGCTTTATCGAGATATATCTGTGCGTTTCATTTGTTTTTGGCCCAACTCTCCTGCCCCCAGTATATAAAACCTGCAATATTTCTGTTCACCCTTAATTTCTCGACTGTTGTTTCTTTTCAGTTTGAATGTCTATTTTATACCCCCTCCCCCAGCTCCACTCTACACAGACTTCAGCTTCATCCCGATTTCTGATGAAAGGGATTCAAACTGTAATGTTGACAACAACACAACAACACCTTGTATTTATATAGCTCTTTTAATGTAATCCTAATGTGCTTAACTGGAGTATTAGCATACAAAATTTGGCACTGAGCCACATATGGAGACATTAAGACAAGTGACCAAAACCTTGTTCCAAGCAGTAGATTTTAAGCTGGTGGGGGGCAGCGGTCTTAAAGAATGAGAGAGGCAAAGACTCTTAAAGAGGGGATTCGAGAGGTTAAGGCCAATGCAACTGTGATTTGTACGCCAATGAAAGTTGGGGATGTGCAAGAGGCCAAAATTGGAGAGGTACGAAGATCTGCAGAAGCCCAAATGCAAACCCCAGTGAAGAGTATTTTTTGCATGGTTTCTGTATCCAATGTTGCAGTAGATGATCAGTAGAACCCTCACAGAAATTCAACCTCTAGTTCTTTTTAATGCTCTTTTGGCTGAACTGTCATGGTAATGGTCCACCTCACAGCACTTAATAGCGTGCAAAGTATAAAATACATCTCATATTATTTTACAAGTTACATATCGTGCAAGTCATTGTAGGAACCCTGATAATCACTTGAAAGAGTCATTTATTTTCTTAAAGAAAGGTAACAGAAACACTTATGAAATAGTAAGCATAAGTGATAAATTTGATCATGTCGCAGTTCATAGCCATGACAAATGAGTAAACTCATGACAATTATTGAAACTAATGACCTCTCTGTACTTTGAGTCTTTTTACATTGCATTTCTGTGTTTTTAAAGTCTGCAGGAATCTCCACCCCACCCATCTGAAATAAAGTGCATTGGCTTCCTCAGTGGCACAATCAGAAACCAGCAGAAGTATTCAGGACACAGAAGCAAATAACTTGGATCCTATTTGTAGGGGCACCAAAGCAGGATTTCATGGTAGCTTTTGGCAGGCAGATACTTAAGGTGTACCTGAAGTGGCACAGGTGCCGGTGCCCTCTCCTTGACTGCATACTCCGACAAGGTTAGAGTCAATGAATATTTGCAGGTACAGTTCTGAAGTAAATGCCAAGATCACAGTCTATGGAATTTTGGAACTGCCCATGTTAAGTTCTGGAGAACTAAGACTCTATCTACTCAATTCCCAGACTTTAACCACAGTGATACCGAAGCCTGATTCACTGTTTTATCATTCACGTCAATTTTAGTTTTTGAATCTAACTTTCTTGTTTTTTCCACATTCCTCAATAGTCTTACTTCCGAAATAAATATCTATCTACTTTTTACGCAGTTAAATTACACAAAAGGTCATCTGAGACAGTTGGTTGACATTATGTCAAAGCTTCTGACACGGAAGCAGTAATAGTAAGGACAATTTATAAAGGGATCAAATGTAATTTACCATGCAAGTTTATTAAGCAATTGAATTTCTCAAAACTTCCAAACAATCTCGGCACTGAAAGGAAAATATTGACTCTATATACTGTTAAGTATAGCAATAATACTATATTGCATCTCTTTAATGCAGTCCAAAAATTCAATCCATGCATAAAAACAATAATATTTTATTCTAAGTGAATGCATCATTATGAAACCATAAAATGAATCATTCCTGTTTATAGCAGATTGTTTAAGAAGTGTGATAAACATGGAGTATTGCTACTGTGACGGTATGTCATTGGTATAAAGTTAAACATGAAAGAAGATTGACTTAGGCATACGATCATCACTTCTGACTTCTGTTCCTTTCTCACTATCACGAATCAAAAGCAATGATACACGATAATCAGGATGATACTCTCGGTACATAGTTTTGGTCTGCAAAGCCCTTTCGACCTTTTTATAGCTGTATTAAGATTCCACACCACGCATAACCTTTGAAGCTGTTAGCAAAACAATTGGCACGTTTTGATCTGACTGAAGAATGTGTTGTGCGATAGTGATAGTAATGTGATAGCTACCTGCCATATGTTAGTGTTTTTCTAGTTACTGTAGGAAACTATCACATTCTTGAAGAGCGATAGTAACAGTTTCTACTAAGCTTTAAAAATAATTCAACAGAATGTGAGTTAATGGAGGAAGGGACAGAATGAGATAAGAGTGATTTGTGTCTCACTGAAAAATGCTGAAACGGCATAAGATATTTTACTAATTGTTTTGTAATTGGTCTGCTTTGCAAACTGAAGCTTATAAGCAGTTACTGGTTAACTGACTTGTTAAACAGTTTCAAAGGAACCAAAGGCAATAATTGTCACAAAATTAGGATAGTTGAACCTTGTTATAATGAATGTGATACAGTAGTTTATAATCAAACAACAGTCCTCTGTGTACAGTTTCAAACCTGGTGGTTATTTGAACACTGTTTACTAAACTTTTAGAATTTTAGTAAACAACATAAAGGCTTTAATGAAGTGAACAGATGTACAGAGCAGAGTTTGTGATCCTTAATTACAACTTCAGTCAATCAGTGTAACGATTTTAATCAGGCAATTGAGGTTGGCCCGCTTGAAAATTAACTCCCTGATTAAGGGTCAAATTGATGGTCCAATCAGGGAGCCCCATGCTCTGTACTTAAAAAGGAGTGTCAGTTCCTCTGTCACCCTGGACGTAGACTGCAGACTGAGAGTGCTCGATATAGTGTTGTTGGATCTTGTAAATAAAGGAATTTTGGTGAAGACACTTCTGCCTTCAAGGACTTATTGCACATAGGTATCTCCAACATCAATTCAAGAGTAGGCCTCACAGCACAAAATGAATGGGAGACTTGGTACATGGACTGATGAGGGGCACATATTGGCTCAAAATAAAAGCACATATACTTTACTTCATCTATATAGTCAATTGCAACTTTTCTTCATGCTTCTTGCAAATTCAATCAGCGCTATCATTTTCTACCTTTGGCAGATCCATCCTGGTTTATTAATATCCTTGGCTTTATTTCCTCTGCTGTCATTGGAACTTCCAGATCGCCTTCATAGCTTCACTCTTTAGTGTAAAACTCTTATTTCCTGTCAACAGTTCATAAATTTCCTTTAAACCCAGGTTTGCCCAAGGTTCAGATACTGCTTATATATTTGGAAAAGCTCCTCTTATACCTCTCTTGCACTTCCGGACAAGATACAACAAATGGGGGCGGGGCGGGAGGGTAAAATCTGATGTCCAGTTTCTCTCTTTCTATTATTAGCTTACCTAACCATGTTGTATCATTATTATGATAGTGGAGTTTCTTGAAATTTCCTCTTTAATGCCACTTGTTGCTAATGTCTTCCTATGTATCCTTATGCTTTTATTGTGCTGAAATCAAGGCCCATTTCAGAGTCACCTATTTTAACTCATTCTTTCATAGAACCTGAAAACTGCGGAACTCTTTATTGTTTGCAGTTTTTCCCTCACCTTACAACCCTCAGGCTTCTAAAACCCATGCTTAACATCATGTGATTTACTCCATCTTTTCATTTACTTACGAACATATGAATTCGTGAATTATAAAATATGCAATCTATTTCTCCATCTAACATACCCTCCACCCGACCCAGATAAACACAGCCACTACTGCCCTGACCTGCTCCTGGTGTTGTTAAACTTCTTACTGCTCTACAATACCCAAGGGCCAACAAACCAAGAACACCAACGTTACTCTTCGACCCCAACCACCCTTCTCTGTAGGTACCCCAAAAGAGCCACCCAGGCTTTGTTATCAACGCAATTCAACCCATTGCCCCTCATCAGAGAAACCCTAACAACCGGATAATATGTCCACCATGCATTCCATGGGCCAAATAATCAAATAACGACTGTCACTGCCCAAGCAGCTAAATCAAAATAGAAGACAGCCTAACAAGGCTAGATATGAAAGGATTAGTCAGCTACACCTGTGCATGCACCAAAACACAATTCCCCCACTCCAACATCACCAGAGACACCAATGACAGAGAGAAAAAGACCCAGTCTTTTCCAGAATGCCTGATATGTCTGTACTTTCTCAGGAAACAAGCAAGGATTCCTTAGTCCCATAATAACCAAAATGCAAAAGAAAAATGTGGCCCCAATAGTTCTAACGGGGGACTTTCCTCAGTCATATCTTGCAGTTCCTCAAAATGAACACTAAAAACCTGTGCCAGGGAGCCAAGATCATTGTCCACAACTTCACCCATAATGGTGGTCATCATCTCGACACGAACAGCATCACAAAGCATAGACCCACCCATCGTAAAAACCGCCACTGCAAACTGGATCCCACCCCAGCCATCTCCAACCGCTTCAATTAAAACAAGGATTTTTCTGACTTAACTCGGCACCCCTTTGCCAAAATCTAGCCAAGCTCTCCCACAAACAAAAGCACAGATTATGCAGATCAAAATTGGAAAATCATGGTGTGCATTGAGATAAAAAACATTAAAAGGTGAATAGCAAAAACACAGCCCCTCTCTTGCTTACACCACGTGACCCCAGGGGGATTATTTTAAACAGCTCTGATTTCTCCTCTTACTACCCACCCATAAACAGAAAGATGTTTTCGATTTCTGATTTACAAGAGGTGGCATATTTTCCAAAACCCTTTGGGTTTGATGTGGTGCAATCCTGTTTGAGATCTGAAATAAGCCCATAGAAATCTTGTGTTAAGGCAAAAGAAGAGAGTTGATTTATTCTGTACACACAACAAACGTGGGAAGGGGCTTTGCAACTTCTACCCCTTTTTGCACTCACACAATAAAAGAGGGATAAGGGAATGAAAAGAACACAGAGCAAGACCACAATAAAAAATGAGTTATGCTTCACAAGTCCAGATTCTAGGCTCAAATATCCATTGGTGTATTCCTTCAGAGGGTAGCAGATTGACTTTTGCAGGGTGGTCCATCTTTTCGGAAACAAGGACTTTCACGATGAGGGAAGGCACATAGAGATTAATTAGTCTTGAAGGCACAGATACAGAAATTCCAATGTTCCAGTAATTCACGGTGAAGATGAGAGCCAGGCAATTTACCTCTTTTTGCCGCAACTTGTTAGGTGGTTAAATGGTAGACATAGGAAGGCTGCTTGCCCAGAGATCTGCATCTCTCCGAGGTTAAACAGTGACTGAGGATAAAATTCAAAAGCCATGTCATTAAAGCATGTCAAACAGCTCAAGTCTCAGTCATGTGACAGAGTGGTTTTGAGATGAGCTATTCAGCTAATGAGGACCCCTGTTAAAACTCATTCTGTTTTGAGCAGGTATCTAACTATAGGACCGTTAGCACAGGGTTGGAGATAAGGGGTGGGTTTTACCGGCCCGCCCTGCCCATCGATGGACAGAATAAGCCAGTAAATTGCACGAGAGCCAAGAAATCAAGTTCACACCCAATTTCTCGGCTCTCGCAATTTACGAGAGCCAGATTTCTGCTGAGGTCAGCCTCTCACTGGGAATGGACGAAAGGGTGAGTAATTTATTCAAATGTATTTACATGTGAATTTGCATTTATTTAGTGAGCTCAATCATCCAGGCTCACTTGCCTTTATGGCCTTGCCAGGGGAGGTTCTCTCCAGCGAGGAAAACACCTGCTCCACATGAATGGGGAACAGTCCTGTTGCCCTCGCCGGTGGAGCCAGAGGCCATTCAGGCCCCCACCCCGGGGAGGCTGAGGGCAAAGGGGTGTGCTCCTTGGACAGTGCCAGCCCAGCTGTGCCAGCCTGGCACATGGGCAATGCCCAGTGGGCACCTTGGCACTGAGGCAGGAAATATGGGGGGCATATTGGGGCAGAGCCTATGGGGTGGGGTTTATGGGGGCAGGGCATAAAGGAGCAGCCTGATCAGGGGAGGGGGCCCGCTGCATGCTCTGCAACAGGATCGGATTGGGGGGAAGGAGGGGGGTGGCGGTAGTCGCTCTGCAGTTGCGATCAGATTGGGGGAGTGGGGGCCTGATTGGTCAGGGCAGTCGGGGGTCGACGAAGGCTCGATACCCATGTGTTGTGGGGTGCACAATCGGTCACAGGTCCCCATGATTGCAGGGGTGGGTTGTGTTCAGGCTGCCTGCAGTAGCAAGGGCCTGACGTCTCTCTCTCTCTCTGTCTGTCAGACCCCTGCAGTTGCTATTAAGCATGTGCAGAATCAAAGGTCTGCACATGCACAGTGGCTCCCTCTACAGGCTAGCTGGCGAATTAAGCCCAGCTCACTGCTTGCAGCAGCTAGAAAAGATCTAGCCCATTTTTTCAACAACTAAGTGCATAAGCTTGGGTGTGAAAATTTGCTCAAAAACTGGATCACAATCTCTCCCATTTTCACATTAGCTGGACACTTGGAAGCAATCTCCTAAAATTCTGCCCAAGGAGTCACAAATAGCTGCCTTTGCCCATTGGTGGCTGGGGCAGACATCTCATCTGCTAATCCATGTCATGGCACACATCAATTCCTGTCTCTCAGATTGTCTGAATCCACTACAGTTCCTCTATCGCCATCTTCCTGGCCCTACACTCAACCTTTGAACACCCGGGTAACAAGGACACTTATGTCAGACACCTGTTTGTTGACTACAACTCAGCCTTCAACACTATTATCCCAACAAAACTCATCTCCAAACTCTGAGGCCTAAGGCTCGGCTCCTCCTTCTGCGACTGGATCCTAGACTTCTTAACCCACAAAACACAATCGGTAAGGATAGGAAACCACACCTCCACCACAATTATCCTCAACACCAGTGTCCCGCAAAGCTGTATCTTGTCCTCAACCTCTTACTATACTTCTTATACACTTATGACCGTGTGGCCAAATTCCACTCCAACTTCGTTTTTAAGTTTGCTGATGACATCACCATAGTGCGTCGGATCTCAAACAATGATGAGACAGAGTGCTGGAAAGAGTTAGAGAATCTGGTGAAATTGTACAACAGCAATAGTCTCTCCCTTAATTTCAGCAAAACAAAGGAGGTAGCCATTGACTTCAGGAAGCATAGTGAAGGAATGCTCCAGTCTCTTTCAACAGTGATGAAGTGGAAATGGCTGAGTGCTTCAAGTTTCTAGGTGTCCAGATCACCAACAACTTGTCCTAGTCCCTCCACACTGACGCTATAGTTAAGAAAGCCCACCTACTTTCTCAGGAGGCTAAGGAAATTCTACATGCCAGCTATGACTCTCACCAACTTTTACAGATGCACCATAGAAAGCATCCTTTCCGGCTGTATCACAGCTTAGTATAGGCTCCTGCTCTGACCAAGACTGTAAGAAACTACAAACGGTTGTGAACATAGCCCAGTCCATCACGCAAACCAGCCTCCCATCCATTGACTCCATCTACACTTCCCGCTGCCTCAGAAAAGCACCCAGCAAGGACCCCACGCAACATACTTTCTTCCACCTTCTTCCATCAGGAAAAAGGTACAAAAGCCTGAGATCACATACCAATTGACTCAAGAACAGCTTTTTCCCTGCTGCCATCAGACTTTTGAATGGACCTACCTTATATTAAGCTGATCTTTCTCTACACCCTAGCTATGACTGTAACATATTCTGCACCCTCTCCTCTCCTTCTCCCCTATGTACTCTATGAATGCTGGCAAGAAACAATATCTTTCACTTTAGCTCAATACATGTGACAATAATAAATCAAATCAGATCATTGTCTTGGCTTTGCTGGAATGTTTATAGTATGCAAGCAGTGTTACATTCCAGGGGTTTGATTATCTGTTCTTTGTCTGTATTTGAACTGTTCAAGTTTCCAGAACTACCATCAAGTGATCAGCTGCAACCATTTTATCAGTCCAGCCATTTGTCCGTTAAAAAAAATATGCAATAGCCAGGGTGACCTAGATATATATGTATATGTGTATATATACATATATATAATATATATAGTTACTTTCCTATCTTCTGGATGGCGCAGCAAAAGAGAATTTTGGAAAATTAAAACAAATGCATCAACTCTCTCAATAGCCACTTCCTTAAAGATAAAAGTAGAATACTGTGGATGCTGGAATCTGAAACAAAAACAGAAAATTCTGGAAAATCTCAGCAGGTCTGACAGCATCTGTGGGGAGAATATGGAGCCAAAATTTTGAGTCTAAATGACCCTTCATCGGAGCTTGACAAAGAATCATCTAGACTCGAAACGTTGGCTCTATTCTCTCCCCACTTTTAAGACACGAGAATGAAATCTATCAAGACCTGGGGATTTGTCAACGCATAGCTCCTGCAATTTGCTCAGTACCACTTCCTTGGTGATTGTAATTTTCTTGAGTTCCTCCTCCCTTCCATTTTCTGATTTACAGCTAATTCTGGAATGTTACTTGTATCCTCTATAGTAGGAGTGGGGCACCCACAGCCCATGGGCCAAATCCAGCCTATTGTGCAATTTCATCCAGCCCACGAGATTTCTGATTATGTATATCCCATGCCTATGATACAATTTCTTCCCATCCAATCATTTTGCGGCTCTCCAGTAGCAGCTCCTGCTCACCAGACACAATGAAGCTGAGCTCTGTGAGAAGTGAGCACAATCGTGATCCGCTTACTCTCAGTGAATTGTGGAAAGCAGATAACTAACTATATTGGGGCAGCACGGTGGCACAATGGTTAGCACTGGTGCCTCACAGTGCCAGGGACCTGGTTTTGATTGCCAGCTTGGGTCACTGTCTGTGTGGAGTTTGCACATTTTCCTGGTGTCTGCGTGAATATCCTCCGGGTGCTCCAGTTTCCTCCCACAATCCAAAGATGTGCACGTTAGGTGAATTGGCCATGCCAAATTCTCCCTCAGTGTACCTGAACAGGCGCCGGAGTTTGGCGACTAGGAGATTTTCACAGTTAACTTCATTGCGGTGTGAATGTAAGTCTACTTGTGACGAATAAATAAACTTATTGGATTAGTGGGTAGGGCCTGGGTGGGATTGTGGTCGGTGGCAGACTCGATGGGCCGAATGGCCTCCTTCTGCACTGTAGGGTTTCTATTATATTCCCAACAGCTTCGTTGGTAGGCCTGTTTGGCGCCAATCCCTTGGGGAATCTGAAAGTAGACTACAGGACTTCAGCAGAAATATTGAGCAATCCTCATTACACCAGCAAAGGGAGGATTTCTTCAATGTCCCTTTGAGCTTCCTTCCAGCTAATTGGAGAAAAACATAAATAACATTTGATATTTTGTCCGGAATCCTCTTTTCCCACACAATACACAGACTTGGGATTTTGTTTCACATGTTGTTCTCAGTTTTTGTTTCAAAAAAATGGCTGCAGTAAACAAAAGAAGAAAAGTGGACGTAGAGTGTTGCATTTTGAGTGAAAATTGGGCAAATAGTATGGAGGAGGTGAAATGCAAACCCATGTGGCTGATTTGTGGACAAACAGTTTCTGTCGTGATAAAAGTCAATATGAAAAGCACATCAAATACGAAGGATTTCAAGGACAAGTGTGAGCAGACAAAATTAAAGCACTTAAAAAGAATGTGAAAGCGCAGCAAGCAATTTTCATAAGTCCGAAAAAGGTGATGGACAGCTATGTGGTGAGTGAACTTACTGCAAATAAATTATGGGCGCATCTTACTGGCCATTCGCGCCCTGAAGCCGCTGCAGCGAGGACGGAGAATTCGGCGCCCAGCCAAACTCCGTTCAGTGCAGCGGGGTGGGAAAATCCTGTCGGCGTGAACAGCCGTAAGATTCCGGCCTTTGTCTTCATTTAGAAGGAGCGTTTGTAAAGGAGTGCATCATTGTGACCACAGCTTTACTGGCTCTAGGGAAAATTAAATTAGTTGAGAATGTGAGCTTATCTCGTAGGACCATGTCAGATCGAATTAACTATATGGCTCAAGACATTGAAAAGACTCTGAAAGATCATACAGCTGATTTTGGCTTTTACTCTCAAGCTATTGATGAGACAACAGACACAACAAATACACGCCAACTGGCAATTTTTCTGCATGGAATCATTGCAGATTTCCAGATGTGAGAGGACTTCCTTACTTTAGTAGCAATGCCTGATACCACCAAAGGTGAAGATTTGTTTGAGAAGGTTACATTGACAGCGTCTTACTACTGCTGGCGCTTCAGCCATGGTTGGATCTCAAAAGGGATTAGTTGCTCTAATCACGATAGAAATGAATCGCCTCAACCTTGACCCAAGTAAGTTGATTGTATGTCACTGCATCATTCATCAGGGGAATCTATGTGCACAGTCTGCGCGACTGAGCAATCCAATGTTGACAGAAGTATTGAGTATTAACTTTATTAAAAGTAGAGGGGTAAACAGCTGCCTGTTTAAGGAGTTATTGGAAGACCTTGAATCAGAGTACGGCCTATTGTGAAGTGTGATTACTCAGCCGGGGGAGAATGCCGATGCAGTTTTATGACCTGAGCAATGAAGTGAAACTTTTCATGGAAACAAAGGGAGAACCTGTGGCTGTGCTGAGTGACAAGTGGCATGATGCCACCACTAAACACATCTTCCCTCACCCCCGCCATCAGCATTCCATTCCGTGACACCCTGTTCCACTCCTCCATCACCCCCAACCCTTCATCCCTTTCCCACAGCATCTTCCCTTGCTATCGCAGGAGGTGCAACACCTGCCCCTTTACCTCCTCCCTCCTCACTGTCCAAGGGCCTGAACACTTCTTTCAGGTGATGCAGCATTTCACTTGCACCGCCTTCAATTTGGTCCATTGTATTCGCTGCTCCCAATGTGGTCTCCTCTACACTGGGGAGATTAAACACAGACTAGATGACCACTTTGTGGAACACATTCGCTTTGTCTGCAAGCAGGACCCCAACTTTCTGGTCGCTTGCCATTTCAACTCAGCATCTTGCTCTCACACTCACATGTCTATCCTAGGCCTGCTGCAATGTTCTGCAAGGAAGCCCAACTGGAAAAACAACACCTCGTCTTCCGATTAGGCACATTACAGCCTTCTGGACTCAACATTGAGTTCAACAGCTTTAGACTGTGAATATATCCTCCATCTTGACCCTTCTTTTAGTGTTCTGTTTTTCAGTTTGCCCCAACACAACCCCATCCTTCCCCGACATGGCCACCTGTTCTTTGTTGTTCAGTTTTGTTCCCATGGAGCACTAACCTTTGTTCTCCAGTAACACACCCTGCTATTTTACTTTTGCCACTATTAGCACTCTTCAGTCCTTAACGGTAACATTAACACACCCCTTTGCATTATGTCCATGATACTTTTGTCAATCTCTCTTTTGTTCCAACCTATTTCTGTCCTACTATTCTGCCCCACCTCCTCCACCCACTTCTCCAATTATAGGGGGTGATTCTCCCACCCTGCCGCGCTAAATTTCTGGTGCAGTGGGGTGGGAGAATCTCGCTGTCGGGCATGTGTGGGATTCGCGCATGTGTTCCCACCGCGAACTCATCTTCCAGTGCCAGATTTCTGGTGCCATCAGATCTGCGCTGGAAACCGGTGGGAAGACCAGGTAAGTTATTTTAATCTGTTTTTAATATAATTAAAATGTATTTAGCGGGTCCAGAATTGAATTCTCTGGGCCCGCTGGCCTCTCTGGGGGTTATGGTAGGTCCCCACTTTCGGGGAACTAGCGGGACAACCCCGCTGAAGTAAAGGGGGGACAATCAGGGCTCCCCAGGGGGTCAGGCGATGGAGGGAGTGGTGACCCCTGGGATTGGGCATCTTGCCAATGCCAGCTCATTGGGCATGGGGCAGTGCCAAGGGGTGGGGACTATAGGAGCAGGGCCTAGGGGGCAATCAGTGGGGATGGGTGGGTCCCGCTGGGGGGGGGGGGGGGGGGTGGGGGTTGGTCAGGACTGCTGGCGGGAAGGGGAACTGTCCGGCTTGGGGGGGCGGGGCAGTTGAGGTTGGCCCGAGAATGGTCGGGGGTACCGCAATCGGGCCAATGGGGAGTGGGGAGGCAGCGCTGCGGGGGTCGCGGGGCTGGCCAGTGATCAAGCTGGTCAGCAAATGGGAGGCTGACAGTTCAGGACCACTGTGCATGCACAGAGCTCACTGGTTTCAGCCCCCTGAAATCTACTGATATTCATGCTGGTGGCCTCTGCAGTGCACAGAGTGTGGGAGATTCTAGTGTGAACTCCCACTGAAAAAAACCAGCGTGAATTACTCCAGTTTTCCCGCAAAGTCGACACTTAGAATTATTCTGGGAGAATTCCAGCCATAATTCTTTATACTTCTACCACCCTTCAGGTCATAGGAACTCAAAATGTTAACTCTGTTTCTCTCCCCATAAATGCTGCCAGGCCTGTTGAGTTTATCTAGCTTTCTCTGTATTTATTTAGATTTCCAGCATCTGCAGTATTTTGCTTTTATTTAAGTGGCTGCATGAGGAGGCTTTCATCGTCGACGTTATGCCGTATCTATCTGAGCCCTTGTCAAATCGCAAGGGCCTCACCTGATTCTTACTTCCCTTCTTTCAAATGTGAAATAATTTGGAGCCAATTAAAGCTATGGAAAATGTCTTTTCCTACTTTTCAGAAGCAAAAACCTGCAACAATTGGATTATGATGTGGAGATGCCGGTGTTGGACTGGGATAAACACAGTAAGGAGTCTAACAACACCAGGTTAAAGTCCAACAGGTTTATTTGGTAGCAAACGCCACTCGCTTTCGGAGTGCTGCTCCTTCATCAGGCGAGTGGGAGATCTGCTCATAAACAGCAAACAGGGCATATAAAGACACAAACTCAATTTACAGAATAATGAATAATGATTGGAATGTGAGTCTTTACAGCTAATCAAGTCTTAAAGGTACAGACAATGTGTACCTTTAAGGTACTTTTAGCTGTAAAGACTCGCATTCCAATCATTATTCAGTAAATTGAGTTTGTGTCTTTATATGCCCTGTTTGCTGTTTATGAGCAGATCTCTCACTCACCTGACGAAGGTACAATTGGATTATGTCAGAGTGTGTACAAATTTACTTCAGAAATATTGTGAGCAATTTCAAGACCTAAAATTGAAATTAAACATTTTAGCTACACCATTCAATATTGAAGCAGTCAATGTACCTGAAAACCTTCAACATGAAGCTGTAGAGCTACAAAGCGAACATTAAGCTCAGACTGAATGCAGTGACCTGCTTCTGTTGGAAATTTACAGACTCCATGTAGGTGCCGATGAATTTCCAAACTTGAGTAGACATGTGCTGAAAATTGCATTGCTGTTTGGAACTACATACTGCTGTGAGCAGCTTTTTTTTCAAAACATTCTGTCGCAAAGAACCATCTGCGTGCCAGATTAACAGATGTGAATTTGGAAAACCAGTTGAGAGTAGCAACCTCATCAATGCCAGCAGGCATAAAAAGGCTCATTAAGGAAACGCAAACTCAGACATCGCCTTAAAACAGTGGGTGAGTTGAACGTTTCTGTATTCTCTTTTTTTAAAAATAAATTAAGTCATTTTTTACGTGTGTGGCCCACACTGATTTTGGAGAGTGTCCACTTAGCAGAGAAAGATGTTCACCATGGGAAGATTGATATAGCAAATGGTTAGGGCTTTGACCTTCTGCAATCTGTTTTCCTGTGGATCTTGGCCTTTGGGAGTTGTGGTGGTGCAATGGGAACAGTGCACGTTTCCCTCTCTCAGCAGACAGTTCTCACACCACCCTCTCAAACAGTACCTATCATAATGCCATCATGTGAGCTGTTCTAGACTGCCCTGATGTTTGCTGAGGTACAACATTGTCCACCGTCCTTCAAAGACTGGAAAACCGGAAATCAACGGCCAAGAGTATCAAGGCTCCCAACAAGCAATAGCAGCCTGTCAGCAGCTTTACTGAGACTTTGCAGAAGTGGCAGTTAGTAAATCTCTTTTAAAGCGAGATTCCATGGGTTGACCTGAGTTAGAGGGTGGATGTTCAATTATGTCCTGTTTCTCTGCAAAGTTTAGGTTTGGAAAATTACTTCTCAATTCTTTATTCAACCTTCTTGATTGATGGCAACAAGATTAATTTAAAATTATCCCTTTTCTTGCAGCCACCGTTTCCCCATCCAAATGTAATTATGTTTTAAAAGGAGCTAATTTAGCCAGGCTTTCTTCAGTTAAAGAAAGAGTGAGTTTATTAATTATTAAAACATAAGAATAAAAATAATAAAGTGCAATATACATACAGATTACAAATGAGAAATGAGTTCAAAAATAAAAATTAAAACAAGATATTCGAATCAGTCTTTGGCACATTTTGAAGAGTGAATGGTGAAACATTGCAGCCATTAATTTGGGAGATTTCAGTAATGCTAACTTTAGCAGCTGAGCAGTTGGTTTGGAGTTTCTTGGTTCTGTGGGTTAGTTGAAGAATTTGTCCTGTTTCCTTTTCAACTGTGGCTTTGCTGACTTTACTTGCTTCCAGCAATCAGAGAGACAGAGACATTACCCGTCAGAAGCAGGGATGCATGGTTGATGTTCTTCAGTTGTGACCTACACATGAGAACAGTGGAATAATAACACCAGGCTAGCACACAGAGACCAAAATTACAGCTGGTTTTTAACCTCTTTACTTTTATATTCCTGGAAAGGAAAAAAATACAAATATGTCTGGGATATAACTTACATATTGAGAAGGTAATCAGTTTCCATTATCTCCAAAGGAGATTACAGTTCAGTTTGCATTGCATCTCTGACTTTGAAATGTCTCTGTCTGAACAAGGGTGCGACATTATCTGGAATGAGTATAATTCACATAGGAATTCTAGCAAGTGGTTGCTTTGTAGTCCCGGCCAGTTTTTTCTTGTGTTTTTTAAAAAGAACTCATGTCCTATTTAAAAGTTCAATATATCAGTGAATAATTTGGAGCTATGATTCATTGTCATGACAGGTAATAAAAAAGAATGATTGGCTCTGATGTTTGAACCAGATCATTTGCTAAATGATCTTGAACAAGTTGAAGTTTGTTTGAAAGTTAACGATGAAGAAAAACTGTAGCACAAGAGCTGAGAACTAAACAGCAATTAAACTGTTTTTCATTCAATTGTTTGTCATTCTGAAAATCAATTTTAAAAATGTCAATTGTACAGCTAATGAGGGAAATATGACAGTTGATGCAACAACTGCTGAAGGCCAAATATGAGATTGCTTGCTCATAAATCGAGTGCTTAATGCTATCGAGTTAATAGTATAACCTTGACTCATTT
The DNA here is from genome assembly GCF_964213995.1 of Mustelus asterias. Classification (NCBI taxonomy): domain Eukaryota; kingdom Metazoa; phylum Chordata; class Chondrichthyes; order Carcharhiniformes; family Triakidae; genus Mustelus; species Mustelus asterias. Next base: position 39,874,954 of record NC_135815.1, on the reverse strand, counting down.
GGAAGCTCTCTATCCTCCTCACCCAAATGTCAAAGTTTCAAACTCTATCTCAGGACCTGAGCACATGAGCTGGATTGATTCTTCAATGCAGTCACCCAGATCAGATGTGAAATCAAGGCTATCTGCTTGGTCAGATGAGTATGAACAAAACCGTAGCAATATCCAAGGAAAGACAGGGGTTTTTCCAGTGTCCTGGTCAACATTCCACAATTGAGGATATAATGAGGCACCTTATGCTACATGCTGCCCCTCAGCAACATTAACCCAAAATACAGGGTTAGTTTCCACACATAAGCTGACAAGATCCAGCTCTACATCACTATCACTTCTCTCAACTCTTCTTCCTTCTTTAAATAGTCTGACTGCTTGGCCAATATCTTGTATTGAATGAGAAGAAATTTTCTCCAACTAGGCATTGAAAAGACCAAAGACTTCGGTCCCCATAATAAACTTTGTTACATAGCCATTGATTCCAGTCCTCTCTGGTAATTGTCTGATGATGAATCAGACTGTTTGCAACCTTGGTGTCATAATTGACACTGAGGACGAGTCTTCAATCTCCTGTCTGCACTATCACTAAGACTGCCTATTCACAACTTCATAACATCACCTGACATCACTCAACCGTAGCTCATGAGTTGCATTTGTTTACTATTTCATATGGTGTGGGTTTTGCTGGCTACAGCAGCATTTGTTGTCCATTCCAACTTGCGCTTGAGAAGGTTGTGGTAAATCACCTTCCTGAGCTTCTGCAATCATCTGGTGAAGGTAACTCACAGTGCTGTTAGGAAGGAAGTTCCTAGGTCGATGCCAGGTGGTCCATGAGTTTTAGTTCTCTTTGACATTTCTGTATTGGCTTGCTAGGCCATTACATAGGGCACTGCATCTGGAATTACATTTAGGCCAGACCAAGTAAGGACAGCAGATTTCTTTCCATAAAGGACGTGAGTAAACCAAATGTTTTTTTTAATGACAATTAAGGATGATTTCATGGTCACCATTACTGAGATTAGCTTTCAATTCCAGATTTATTAATTGAATCTAAGTTCCACCAGCTGTGATGGTGGTATTTGAACTCATGATCCCATTTACCTGTGCCCCCAGGTTACTAGTTCAGTGACATTCCAACTATGCCACCATCTTCCCATCATTCATGTCTTTGCTTCCTCTAGATTTGACTATTCCTGTGCATTCCTAGCCAGGCTCACATCTCCACTCTCCATACATTTGAGGCAATCCAAAACTCTGCTATTGTGTCCTAACTCACACCAAGTTCTATTCATCTGTCACTACTTTGCTTGCTTTGGTGATGATGTTCTATATTAAGAGCATTCAAATGGTTATTGGATAAACATATGGATGATATTGGAATAGTGTAGATTAGAGGGGCTTTAGATTGGTTTCACTGGTCGGCGCAACATCGAGGGCCAAAGGGCCTGTACTGCGCTGTAATGTTCTATGTCCTATCTGATGTCTCTTTATGTGGCCTGGTGTCAAATATTGTTTGATGATGGCTGGAATTCTCCAGTCTCACATGCCCTGCTACCGCTGCCAGCGAGAACAGAGAATTTGGCGTTCAGTCAAATCTTCATTCACTGCAGCGGGACACAAGAGTCACAGATGCGGGTGAGGTCGGAGAATTCTGATCGATAGTCCTATGAAATGCCAAGAGATGCTTTACTACTTTAAAGGCACCATGAGTTGGTCTTGTGGTGCAGTGATAGCACCTTTGCCTCGAGGCCAGAAGCGCTGGATTCAAGTAAGGGGATCAGTAAATGGGTGCACAAGCACTGGGAGAGACGTCTCCTGAGTGTAACACAGTTCAAGTGAGTATCTTGATATTTTCCTCACTCTGAAATTAAAACCATATGCAAATATTCTAACCTGATTTCGAACCGGGGACTCTTTGCATGTTAGGTGAACGTGACAACCACTACACTACAGAAATGGTATTCAAAATTTTCAGCTCACCCATGCCTGCCACAGGACAAGTTACCATCCACCCTGGTGGGATTCGTGCCCGGAATCCTAGAGCAACTCTGGGTTTGCAGTTAACCAGCCTACACCATGAAGCCACAGGAAGAATCTAAAAACTATAAATTTGGGAATTTGGAGCAAAGTGGGAAATGAACTGCAAATCTTTTTTAAGTTAAGTAGCCCAAGCAGCCTAGTTAAAAAATATCTGTAAGAACAAAAACTGCCAGAGTTGCTGAGATTTTCCAGCATTTTCTCTTTTGGTTTCAGATTCCAGCATCCACAGTAATTTGCTTATCTCGTTAAAAAGGTAGCTGACTGAGTGACCTTTAACTGTCAATCACCAGAAAGCCCTTTGCCTGAATAGGGCCTCAAAAGGTGTTGATTAACAGGAAGCTAAGCTATAGAGTGACTCATCTCGGCCCTGTATAAGAAAGGGCCTATTTCATGTGTATGAGCACTGGGTGAGAACTTTTGGGAAGCTTGAGCTCTTTCACTTGTTTTGTATCTCCAGAAAATGGTCTTGCCCTGCTGCAGGAGTAGAGGCTAGTTATTTGGTTAGTATTTCAACTGTTGTGGGTTTAAAAAAATATATAACTGTGATGTTAGAGGGAATTGGTAAGTGGATTGACTGGCCAATGTTCAGTGTAAGATTTTTTTTAAAGTTTATTTATTGGTGTCACAAGTAGGCTTACATTAACACTACAATGAGATAACTGTGAAAATCTCTTAATCGCCACACTCTGGTGCCTGTTTGGATACACTGAGGGAGAATTTTAGCATAGGCCAATGCACCTAATCAGCATATCTTTTGGACTGTGGGAGGAAACTGGAGCACCTGGAGGAAACCCCATAGGGGAAAATGTGCAGACTCCACACAGACAGTGACCCAAGCTGGGAATCAAACCCAGGTCCCTTGTGCTGTGAGACAGCAGTGCTAATCACTGTGCTACTCTGGTGCAGTGTGTGTGATGCACTATCAATAAGGCAAAAGACTACCGGTGTGCCAATACAAGTGTAGGCTTTTATTCACAACAGAATCAGGAGCAGGTCCCAACAAATAACCGACCTGGACTGAACAAGGGGGAGGAGACAGCCACCTTTATACTAGGTGCTGAGGGGAGGAACCAAACTGGAAGGGGATATGTCCAGGTATGACAAACACACACAACGGTGGTCCAAATAGGACAAAGGCACAACTGAGGTCCACCACATTCACCCCTTCCTTTAAAAAAACAACACGGGGGTGAAGCAGAAACAATATTACAAGTCCAGACGAACCGGTGGCTTGATCCGCCGTCGCGATCGTCGTAGTGCAGGTCGCAGAGTCGTCCAAGCAGGGAGCGATGTCGGCCCAGGCTCCGTACAGTGAGCGTCGAGAGAAGGCGCCAGGTGGTGTGAAGTGGACCGATCCGTCGTCCCGTCCAGTCGTCGGGCACTGCGTGGCGACGGCTCCGGCGACTCAAGCGAGCTGTACACAGGGGCGAGAGGAGTGAGCAGTGGCCCTGGTGGCATATGGGGAACAGTGGGAACCGGAGCTAGGGGGTGGGGGGCCGCAACAGGCTCTGGGCGCACTACATTGGAGACAGGGACTGAGGAAGAGGCGTAGCAATCTCCGAGTGGACAACATCAGGGACCGTGGGGCGGAAGGACGTGGTGACCTCAGGGGCACCCGCGGGTGCCAAGTCACGGACAGAAACCGTGTCCTCCCACCCATCAGGGTACGCTACATAAGTGTATTGAGGATTAGCGTGGAGCAATTGGACCTCCTCGACCAAGGGATCTGCCTTATGGGTCCGGACATGCTTCCGAAGCAGGACGGGCCCCGGGGACATCAGCCAATCCGGGAGCGAAGTACCTGAGGAGGACTTCCTGGGAAACGAAAACATCCGCTCGTGAGGGGTCATATTGGTCGCTGTGCACAAGAGTGACCTAATGGAATGTAATGCGTCCGGAAGGACGTCTTGCCAACGGCTGACTGGAAGGCCCCTAGACTGTAGCGCTAATAGAACGGCCTTCCAGACGGTTGCGTTCTCCCGCTCTACTTGACCAATTCCCCTGGGGTTATAGCAAGTGGTGCGGCTGGAGGCAACGCCTTTGGCGAGTAGGTACTGCCTCAGCTCGTCACTCATGAAAGAGGACCCACGATCGCTATGAACATAGGCTGGGAAGCCGAACAGGGTGAAGAGCGTGGTCAGGGTCCGAATCACTGTAGCCGTGGTCATGTCCGAGCAGGGGAAGGCAAAAGGGAAACGTGAGTATTCATCAATGATATTCAGGAAATAAACATTGCAGTTAGAGGAGGGGAGGGGGCCTTTAAAGTCAATGCTAAGGCGCTCAAACGCGCGAGTGCCTTTACAAGGTGCGCCCTACCTGGCCGGTAGAACTGCGGTTTGCACTCAGCGCAGACCCTGCATTGCCTGGTAATCGTCCGAACTTCCTCGAGGGAGTAGGGCAGGTTACGGGACTTGACAAAGTGGAAAAATCTGGTGACACCCGGATGACAGAGGTCGTTATGGAGGGACTGTAGCTGGTCTAGTTGGGCGCTGGCACATGATCCACGGGACAGGGCATCTGGGGGCTCATTGAGCTTCCCGGGCCGGTACATGATGTCATATCTGTAGGTGGAGAGCTCAATCCTCCACCGCAAGATCTTGTCATTCTTAATCTTGCCCTTTTGCCTGGTGTTAAACAGGAAGGCAACTGACCGCTGGTCCGTAATTAAAGTGAATCGTTGGCCCGCAAGATAATGGCGCCAGTGCCGGACGGCTTCCATGATGGCCTGGGCCTCCTTCTCGACCGAGGAGTGTCGACTCTCAGGGCCTTGTAAGGTCCGGGAAAAGAAGGCCACCGGACGGCCCCTCTGTTTAAGGGTGGCGGCTAGGGCAAAGTCAGATGCATCATTTTCCACTTGGAATGGGATGGATTCGTCCACAGCATGCATCGCGGCCTTCGCGATGTCCGCTTTGATGTCGTCGATGGCCCGACGGGCCTCCTCCGCCAGGGGAAAAGAGGTCGATTTTAGAAGCGGATGGGCTTTATCCGCGTAACGGGGAACCCACTGGGCATAGTAGGAGAAGAAGCCCAGGCATCTCCTCAGTGCTTTGAGGGTAGTAGGAAGGGGAAGCTGCATAAGGGGACGCATACGGGCTGGGTCGGGGCCAAGGACACCATTTTCTATCACGTACCCAAGGATGGCGAGGCGGCGTGTCCGGAAAACACACTTCGCCTCATTATATGTGAGGTTCAGGAGAGTGGCTGTACGAAGGAATTTTTGTAGGTTGGCATCATGATCCTGCAGGTCATGGCCGCAGATGGTGACGTTATCCAGATACGGGAAAGTGGCCCGTAACCCGTGCTGGTCTACCATTTGATCCATGGCCCGCTGGAAGACTGAGACCCCATTGGTGACACCAAAGGGGACTCGGAGGAACTGGTAGAGGCGACCGTCCGCCTCAAAGGCAGTATATGGGCGATCCTCCGAGCGGATAGGGAGCTGGTGGTAAGCCGATTTCAAATCGATCGTCGAGAAAACCCTATAGTGCGCGATGCGGTTGACTATGTCCGCAATACGGGGAAGAGGATACGCATCTAGTTGGGTATACCTGTTTATGGTCTGGCTGTAGTCAATCACCATGCGGTGTTTCTCCCCTGATTTAACTACGAGCACTTGCGTCCTCCAGGGGCTGGTGCTGGCCTGGATAATCCCTTCCCGGAGCAAACGTTGTACCTCGGACCGAATGAAAGCCCGGTCATCCGCACTATAGCGCCTACTCTTGGTGGCTATAGGCCTACAATCCGGGGTGAGGTTATCAAATAAGGGGGGGGGGTGATCTTGAGGGTCGAGAGACTGCAGGTGGTGCGCGAGGGGCGCTGCAGTGACGGCGCCTTGCAGACGGAGAGCGGGGGATAAGGGCCATCATACTGCAGGGTGACGCTCCTATGATGGCTGAGGATATCTAACCCCAGCAGTACAGCTGCGCAGAGTCGCGGCAGCACGAGGAGCCGAAAACGCTTGTAGACTGTGCCCTGTACCGTCAGCGTCACCAAACAGCACCCGAGGACCTCCACTGAGTGGGAATTCGAGGCCATGGAGATGGTCTGGCTCCAGGGTCGCACGGGAGGGCATATTGACGCACTGTGCGAGGGTGTATAAAACTTTCTGTGCTCCCACAGTCGAACAGGCAGTTTTCTGCATGACCATTTACCTTGATCTCCATTATTGACTTGGAGAGTTGATGAGGCTGCGACTGGTCCAGGCAAATCGATGCCACCGTCGAATCCAGGAAGAATCCATCTTCGCCCCCGTCTGATGACGTCACGGATAAAGCTTCCTGCTCAGCGCGTCTTGATGCCAGTCTCAAAGATGGCAATTCCCGCGCTTCCGGTGACCGCATCAAAGATGGCGATTCCCGCACTTCCAGTGACCGCATTAAAGATGGCGATTCGCGCGCAGCCGCCGCCTGCCTTAAAGATGGCTGCGCCCGCGGAACACACGTGGCGCCACGAGGCTTCGGAAGCGGCTTTGCCCGGCAGACTTTAGTGAAGTGGCCTAGCTTACCCCATCCGGAGCAAATCGCGTCCTTCGCTGGGCAGCGACGCCGAGGGTGCTTGGGTAGGCCACAAAAGTAACATTTGGGCCCCGCCGGAACAGCCGTCGTGGTGGAGCCATCGATAGAATGGGATGCAGGGTAAGACCCGAGATTGTGAGAGGCCGCTTCTAGCGTTTCAGCCATCGTGGCTGTTCTTCGGAGATCTAGGTCATCTTGTTCCAGCAGGCGCTGCCGGATGTATGTAGACTCAATGCCCGCAACGTAGGCGTCGCAGATCAGGTCCTCCGTGTTCTGAGCTGCTGTAACAGCCTTACAATCACAAGCTCGAGCTAGGACCCGCAGGGCGCGCAGAAATTGGGCGCACGATTCCCCTGGCTGCTGCTTGCGGGTAGTTAGGAGATGTCTGGCGTAAGCCACGTTAGGGCTCTTTCGGAACTGCCCTTTTAGGAGTTCGATAGCGTCCGCGTATGTAGCAGCATCCCGGAAGATTCCATAGACAGCTTCGCTTACCCGGGCGCGGAGCACGTGGAGTTTAGCGTCGTTGGTGTCGATGGCCATAGCGGTGTCGACGAATGCTTCGAAGCAGTCCAGCCAATGATCGAATTTATCAGAGGCTCCAACCTCTTGAGGGTCTATGCTAACTTGTCGGGTTTTAGAAACTGCTCCATACTGGTCAACTGTTGTGAATAAAATTGATGCGCTATCAATAAGGCGAAAGACTACCGGTGTGCCAATACAAGTGTAGGCTTTTATTCACAACAGAATCAGGAGCAGATCCCAACAAATAACCGACCTGGACTGAACAAGGGGGAGGAGACAGCCACCTTTATACTAGGTGCCGAGGGGAGGAACCAAACCGTAAGGGGATGTGTCCAGGTATGACAAACACACACAACGGTGGTCCAAATAGGACAAAGGCACAATTGAGGTCCACCACAGTGTGGAAAAACTAGCATCTGGAATAAGAGAAAGTTATGGCTGACATAAAGTAATACAACCAATCCAAAATAGAGTTAATGCAAGAGCAGTGAAGTTTAACTGTCAGCTCAGTTAAGTGGAATGTGTCCTGTAACATGCACATATGTTCAATGTGGAGAAGTGAGCCGATGCATTTTGGTGGGGAGAAACCTGGAGAGACAATATAAAATAAAAGGTAATATCCTTAAGGGGCTGCAAGAGCAGAGGGACCTGGGTGTATGTATGTATAGATCATTGAAGGGAGATGGAGAGAGCAATTAATAAAGTATGCAGTATCCTGGGATTTATTAATAGGGGCATAGTACAAGAGCAAGGTTATGCTGAACTTGTACAAGACGCTAATTAGACCTCCGTTGGAACATTGTGTACAGTTCTGTGCACCAAACTATAGCAATGATGTGAAAGCATTGAAGAGAGTGCTAAAGTTTACAATGCTTCCCAGGATGACAGACTTCAGTAATGAGAATAGGTTGGGACTGTTCTCCTTGGAGAAGTCTGATAGAGATGATCAAAATCATGAGTGGGCTGGACAGAATAGGTAGGGAGAAACTGTTCCCTCTTGTAAAGAATCAAGAATAAAAAGGGCAGAAACTATTTCCCCCTCAAAGGATCAAGAACAAGAGGGGCACAGACTTAGTGATTTGCAAGAGAAGCAAATGTAATGTGAGGAAAAAAGCTCTTTTACACAGTGAGTGGTTGGGTCTGGAATGCACTCTGGAAGTGTGACGGAGGCAGGTTCAACTATGGCAAGATGGCATTAAATTGTTTCTATTCCAGTTGTGCAAGGGTACACGGAAATGCAGAAGAATGGCACTAAACCACAATGTTTGTTTGGCGAGTGGTGCAGACATAGTGGATCAAATTGTGTCCTTTTGTGCTGTAACGATTTTGTGAAATCCCATTTCAGGATGTGATGGTCATAAAAGTTGCCTTCATAATGTGGCCAAACAAGTTGATTTATCGACCTGTAAATTTTTCCGGTGTGCAGAAGGCAATGGTAAGAACGCAAGTAGGAGGAGTACGTCACCAGACCCTTCAAGCCTGCCCTGATATTCAGTATGATCATGGCTGATCTATGCTGGCCTCAGCTCCTTTTCTGTGCAATTTCCCCATAGCACTCTACTCCCATTTATCCAGCCTCCACTAACCTTTCAGGGCAGAAAATTCCAGCGATTCACCATCCTCTGTGGCGAAGTTTCTATGCACCTCCGTTTTAAATGACAGGCCCTTATTTTTATCTGCTAGTCTTTAATAATGTAAAAACCAAGAATCTTTGAGTAATGTTTCCCTTTGCTCATCAGTACTTTGTCAAGCATCATGGACCAATCCAATGTAAGTCTATGGTTCCAATGCCCTCCAAAGGCATGATACCTGGAAGAGGAATGATGAAAAGTATAGCTTGTTATAGAAATCCATGTTCTTTATTTTTATTTGACTGAATTTCAGCAGCTTAACTTCCTCAACACAATGTGCATTATATGGGATTGTACTATGGATGGGTGAGACTACACTCATATATATTTTATCAGTTTAGCAAGAGCCCAAATCTACACTTGGTTATAACAGCAACAAGTGATGGAGGAATTAAAACAAAATGCTGCAAAAACTCAGCAGGTCTGACAGCATCTGTGGAGAGCAACAAGTGAGGGAGGAAATAAAACAGAAAATGTTGGAAAAACGCAGCAGGTCTGGCAGCATCTTTCGAGAGAGAAATAGTTAATCTTTCAACAACTCTCAAGGTGGTACATTTTGTGATTGGTGATCAAGTTGAGCTTCTGCGGCAGATGAATAATCCAATACCCAAGTCGGCAGGTATGCAATATCCTGGGCAGTGTCAATGATTAAATTGCTAGCCTACCTTATTAATGGGATCTGTGAAGGCAAACCTGTCATTGGTTGCTGAGATTCTTCCTACTCAGTTCAACTCTCACTCTGCAGTCCAATGCTGTGTTAGTCCTAGTGGCTGTGGGTAAGCTACAGGATTTTAGCTGGTACATTTGAGCTCCTTCCTGGTTGGACCAGTGAACCCTATGATGAGCAAATAAACTTTACTCAAAGATGTTTGGTTTTTACATTATTAAATACTAGCATTAGAAACTGTTCGCAAAGAAAACTTTAGTTTGCCACAAGAAAGTAATGCAGTTGACGGGCATTTCCCACTAACTCCAATAGATGCAAAAATCACTTTTGATTCTGGCTCTCCAAATAATAAATAGGAGCGGCACGGTGACCGTGGTTAACATTGCTGCCTCACACCGTTGGGGACCTGGGTTCAATTCCCGGCTTGGGTCACTGTCTGTATGGAGTTTGCACATACTCCCCATGTCTCTGTGGGTTTCCTCTGGGTGCTCAGCTTTCCTCCCACAGTCCAAAGATGTGCGGGTTAGGTGAATTGGCCCTACTAAATTGCCCCTTAGTGTCAGCTTGGGTAAATGCATGGGCATATGGAGATAGAGCCTGGGTGAGATTGTGGTCGGTGCAGACTCGATGGGCCAAATGGCGGCCTCCTGCACTATAGGATTTTATGAATAAAGTCTAAACCAGTATAAATATTTTTTTGATGCCTTCCTTCCCTCTGGCAATGATGCAGTGGTATTGTCGCTGGACTAGTATTCTGGAGACCCAGGGTAATGTTCTGGGAACCTAGGTTTGAATCCCATCAGGGCAGATATCTGGAGTTAAAAGTCTAATGATTATGAAACTATTGTTGATTGTCAGAAAGACCCATCTGATTCACTAATGTCCTTTGGGGAAGGAAATCTGCTGTCCTTAGCTGGCCTGACCTATGTGACTCCAGATCCACAGCACTGTGGTTGACTCTGAAACGCTCCCTCAAGCGAAATTATGGATGAGCAATAAATGCCAGCAACGCCCACATCCCATGAAAAAATAAAATCTTAACTTGTGTTGTTCTTACAGCTGCTGAACTGAGGTGCTGTCTACTTCCCAGCATTCTTTTTATTTTGCAAAAAAATACTTTATTAAAGAACATCTTGAAGTGCAATGATATTCAGGTTTTCTGCATCAACCATGTTGCACTCTGAGGTGCTTCAGTACAATCAAAAAATAATTCTGGCCTTGGCTGACGGTATGGAGTTTGCATTTTCTCCCCGCATCTGTGGGTTTCCTCCCACAATCCAAAGAAGTGTGGGTTAGGTTGATTGGCAATGCTAAATTGTCCTTTAGTGTCAGGGGAACTAGCAGAGAAAAATGTTTGGTCAGTGATAGGGCCTGTGTGGGATTGTTGTTGGTGCAGGCTTAATGGGCTGGGTGGCCGCCTTCTGCACTGTAGGGATTCTGTAGTTTCTCAATGGTCATTACAAATGGTATAACGTTGTCCAGATAGATCGAGTTGCAACCTGAAGTTTTTTAATACAGTAAGTAGTCTTAATATCAGGTTAAAGTCCAACAGGTTTATTTGGTCGCACAAGCTTTCGGAGCATTGCCCCTTCATCAGGAGAGTGAAGAGTTCGGTTAACAAACAGGGCATATATAGACACAAACTCAATTACAAGATAATGGTTGGAATCCGAGTCTTTAGAGATAATCAAGTCTTTACAGGTACAGATAATGGGAGTGCCACGCCCGTTGGGCACCGCAGGGGCTGGGGTGCATTATAGACCCCGATAATCACATTATGATTTAATGTTTTAAGTTTCTTTTGTACTTTGGTTCTGTTCGGGCTGTTCCCCCTCCTTTTGGGAAGCTGCCCCTTTTACTTTGTCCCTGAGTTCATTTGAGTTAGTTTTTTTGTTTTGCTCTAAAAGAGGGAGAGGGTTAAGCACAAGTTAGAGGTGTGAATTGTCTCCAGCCAGGGCAGTTAGTAAGATTTTGCAAGTCGTGGGGGTTACAGGTAGTGTGACATGAACCCACGATCCCAGTTGAGGCCGTCCTCGTGTGTGGAACTTGGCTATCAGTTTCTGCTCAGCGATTCTGAGTTGTCGTGAAGGCCGCCTTGGAGAATGCTAACCCGAAGATCAGAGGTTGAATGCCCTTGACTGCTGAAGTGTTCCCTGACAGGAAGGGAACACTCCTGTCTGGTGATTGTCGAGCGGAGTCACAAGAGTATTTACTGTGTACCTGGTAGAGAGGTTGCTGTGGCAGGGTTGGGTGATGTCGTGGTCACTGTTCTCCTAAAGGCTGGGTAGTTTGCTGGGTACAATGGTCTGAGGCTGCGCGGTTGTTTGAAGGCAAGTAGTGGGGGTGCCTTGGTGAGATGTTCATCTTCATCGATATGTTGAAGGCTCTGGAGAAGATGTCATAGCTTCTCCACTCCTAGGAAGTACTGGACAACAAAGGGTACTCTGTCCGCCGTGTCCCGTGTTTGTCTTCTGAGGAGGTCGATGCAGTTTTTCACTGTGGTGCGTCAGAACTGTTGATCGATGAGTTGAGTGCCATATCCTGTTCTTATGAGGGCGTCTGTTGTGATCCTCCTCCATCCGAGCAGATCCTGCGTAGACGGAGGGCTTGTCTGTAGGTGATGGCTTCTTTAACGTGTTTAGGGTGGAAGCTGGAGAAGTACTTGCCTTCAAACAACTGCGCAACCTCAAACAGACCACTGTACGCAGCAAACTACCCAGCCTTCAGGAGAACAGTGACGACACCACATAACCCTGCCACAGCAACCTGTGCAAGATGCCATCATCTCGTGTGAGAACACTAACCACCAGGTACATGGTAAATACTCTTGTGACTCTACCAACATTGTCTACCTGATACGCTGCAGGAAAGGATGTCCTGAGGCATGATACATTGGCAAGACCATGCAGATGCTATGACAATGGATGAATGGACAGCGCTCGACAATCACCAGGCAAGACTGTTCTCTTCCTGTTGGGGAACACTTCAGCAGTCAAGGGCATTCAGCCTCTGATCTTCGGGTAAGCATTCTCCAAGATGACCTTCACGACACACGACAATGCAGAAACTAATAGCCAAGTTCCACACACGAGGACAGCCTCAACCAGGAATTTGGGTTCATGTCATTCTCTATAAACCCCCACCCATGACTTGCCTGGGCTTGCAAAATCTCACTAACTGTCCTGGCTGGAGACAATTCACACCTCTTTAACCTGTGCTTAATCCTCTCTCCACTCACATACCTGTAAAGACTTGATTACCTGCTAAGACTTGTATTCCAACCATTATCTTGTAATTGAGTTTGTATCTATGTGTGCCCTGTTTGTGAACCAAACTCTTCACTCACCTGATGAAGGAGCAGCGTTCCAAAAGCTCATGCTACCAAATAAACCTGTTGGACTTTAACCTGGTGTTGTGAGACTACTTACTGTGCCCACCCCAGTCCGACGCCGGCAACTCCACATCATGTTTTAATACAATTGCGTTTATATAATATTCAGAGTCTCGCAGCCAGACAGGGTTCTATACCATTCTCCTCTGTAATATTTCTGTAATATATTCAATGTGGGTCACACAGTCTGAGGGGTGGGTTCTATACTGTTGCCCTCTATATAATATTCACTATATGCATTCAGAATCTCAACCAGATGGGGTTCTATACCATTCCCCTCTATGTACAATTCACTGTATACATTCAGAGTCTCTCAGCCAGATGGGGTTCTATACCATTCCCCTCTATGTACAATTCACTGTATACATTCAGAGTCTCTCAGCCAGATGGGGTTCTATACCATTCCCCTCTATGTACAATTCACTGTATACATTCAGAGTCTCTCAGCTTGAGGAGGGCTCCATACCACTCCCCTCTATGTAATATTTCTGTAACACATTCAATGTGGGTCACACAGCCAGATGATGATCTATTCCATTCCTGTCCTTATACAACGCCCCTCTGCTCGGTGCACTGCGGCAGGAAGGTCTGGCTGGCGCCCTGGCCCCGTTTGTCCAATCAAGAGGTGGGCTCGCGCGGACCGGCCCCCCTAACGGCCGTCGTGAATCAGCCAATCCGCGGAGAGAGTCGAGTTTGAATTGGGGGGGGCCAATCAGACGTTGCGTCCTGGCCCGGTCTGGACCAATCAGAGGCGCGGTCCCAACTTGCCCGTGCTCGGTGTGGCCAATAGCAATACAGGATGGGATGGGGGGCGGTGTTGGGGGTTTGAAACTGGGAGCGCGAGCGGGGGACAGTCGGGCTGTCGGAGCGCTGCGGGCTCAGGTTTGAATTGTGCGATGGTTTGTCGGCGATGTGTCCGGGGCGGGTTGTTGTTGGGGTTGCTGAGCGGTCGGTCGGGGTTTCGTTTGCATCGCGACCGCCAGGGAAAATGTGAACAGTACAAAGCCACTTCACAAGTGAGCTGTGTTCACACGGGTCCATCTTGGTACTTATAACCGTCCAGATTCTACCTCGGCGTGTAAAAATCCTTTAAACTGGAAGGCTTGTGATATATATAAATGATTTGGAGGAAGATGTGTGATCAGTAAGTTTGCAGACGACACAAAGATTGCTGGAGTTGGGGATAGTGATGAACATTGTCAGAGAATACAGCAGGATAGAGGCTGGAAAATTGGGTGGAGAAACGGCAGATGGAATTTAATCCAGATAAATGTGAAGTGATGCATTTTGGTAGATCTAATGCAGGGGGTAGTGGTGGGGAGCTATACAATAAATGGCAGAACCATCAGGAGTATAGACACACATAGGGATCTGGGGTGTGCAAGTCCACAGATCCTTAAAGGTGGCAGCACAGGTGGAAAAGGTGGTGAAGAAGGCATATGGCATGCTTGCCCCATTATTGGACGGGGCCTAGAGTATAAAAGTTGGCATATGATGTTGCAGTTATATAGAATGTTGGTTAGACCACATTTGGAATACTGCGTCCAGTTCTGGTCGCCACACTACCAGAAGGACGTGGAGGCTTTGGGGAGAGTGCAGAAAAGGTTTACCAGGATGTTGCCCGGTATGGAGGGTATTAGCTATGAGGAGAGATTGAGTAAACTAGGGTTGTTCTCCCTGGAAAGATGGAGGTTGAGCGGCGACCTAATAGAAGTTTATAAAATTATGAAGGGCATAGATAGGGTGAACAGTTGGAAGCTTTTTCCCAGGTCAGAAATGACAAACACAAGGGGTCACAAGTTGAAGGTTCAATACAGATATGCAGGGGATGTATTTTACACAGAGGGTGGTGGGGGCCTGGAATGCACTACCAAGCATGGTGGTTGAGGCAGACACGCTAGGATCACTTAAGACTTATCTAGATAGCCACATGAACAGACTGGGAATAGAGGGATACAAACGAGTGGTCTAGTTAGGAACACATGATTGGTGCAGACTTCGAGGGCCAAAGGGCCTGTTCCTGTGCTGTATTGTTCTTTTGTTCTTTGCTTGAACACTGGATTTAGTGTAAACCATTTAAGCACAATGATAGAGGGTAAACCCGTGTAAGCAGTGAACGTAATGCACGTCTATGTAAGCCTAGTTTATTGTTCTGTCATGACCATTTAAATGCAGTAGTAATGCAAAATAATAAACTGAAAGCTGGAAATACTTGGGTCATGCAGCCTTTGTGGCAAAGAACAATTCCTGACCATGCAGGAACTGCCTGTGAAATTTGGACTCCCAATGGGCAATTCCCTTGTGTTTGGAACTCTTAGAGCTGGAGACTTTGGACGGTTCCGACTTGCTTACCCAAATAGTTATTGCAGGAAAGATTAGAAGGATTAACACCAGTTCTGACTCCTGGATATATATACAACTATCCTTCCCCCTCACCTACTTCCCTACCACTCTACCCCTTCACCCCTTTATCTTAAACACATCATTTGAAAACAGGTTTTGGGATATTTAAACCTGCCCACTCCTAGTCCTGTAAAAAGTGGGTGTGGCTTGGCTTCCCCTGATGATCTTGTCCACTAGATTTGGGATCAGCAAGGGTAAGTCATGGGGTTGGGGGGTGCTGGAAGGTGGGATCGGTGGTAAGGAAGAGGGAATCCAAGGGAGAGCATGTGGTGGGGTTCTGGGATATGGAAGAGGGAAGGGAGTTCTGGGAGGTGATGGGAACAGTCAGTCAAGCTAAGAAAATGAGGGGCCTAAATGGTGGTGTCGGTACTGTCCATATCTGGGTCTGTCTTTGGATGTTGGCTGGCAGAGTCCTTGCTGGGCTTTGAGTTCACGTGCATTTCAATTATTCCTGTGAATAATTTTGGACAGTGTCCTTTACAATGCATAGAAAGAAAAGCTAGCTGAGCCTGCCAAATCAGTCAACTTTCGGAGTGGCAAGTACAATATTGGGCATTAACTGAAGGGTGGAAAGCAAAAATGTATTGCTTCTTCCTCAATGAAGAAATTTCCCTAACTCCCCTGTAAATGTCGGTATGCCCTAAACATCTTTATGCAATCACTCCTAGATTTGGGTTAGGTTGATTGGCCAGGTTAAAAATTGCCCCTTAGACTCCTGAGATGCGTAGGTTAGAGGGATTAGCGGGTAAAATATGTGGGGATAGGGCCTGGGTGGGATTGTGGTCGGTGCAGACTCGATGGGCCGAATGGCCTCCTTCTGCACTGTAGGGATTCTATGATTGCACCTATCACTGACCTTCTATTTTGCTCTACCCCCTCGCTAACAGTATAAAATCATCATATTTCTCCCTTTGTTTAGATCTGAAGAAGTCATACAGATTTGAAACATTCAGAGAAGCTGCCAGACCTGCTGAGCTTATCCAGCATTTTCTGTTTTTAATTCTGTATGTTTTACTCTAAGTTAATCTAAACTAGTAATGGTGTTGACAACATGAATAATGTAATGTGAAATATCTACATGTGAAATTTAAATTTGAAAAACACCTTTTGTGCTCTCAATCTATCTTGCGTTGATGTCAGTGGAGTTGGGCGGGAAAGGTATGGTTGTGCACACCCTATTTGTCCAGGAGGCACTTTCGCAGTCCCACCTGTACTTGCTGCATTGATAGCTGACAGCAGGTTACACCATGGGAAAAAACATCCCTTGCCACATTATTGCGCACGTTTCCCATGCATTCTGCTGGCGCTAAGTTTTATTTGCAATCCCATGGGAATCGGCAAAAAGCAAGAGTGGAAGTGGTGCACACTTCCTGTTGTGTGTCAGGAATGGTGCACTAAGGTTTCAGCCTCTGTTTCTCACAGCCAGGCCTGGTAGCATCTGTGCAGTATTTCAAGCATATTTTTGTTTTCATTAAATACAGTAGTGATTCGAGTGTAATTGTGAGCTTGGTGATCAGTAACTGTAGAAGGAATGTGAAATTCAAAGCAAGTTACTGTTAATTTTTGCCATCACACCCATAAACATGTGGTCTGATTTGTATGTGTGTAGTTTTTTTTTCTTTTGAATTGATCATCTACTATTTGGTAAAATATTAGGAATGTAATGTCCTCAAACAGTAATGCTATTTAAATGAATTTTAAAGCAAGGAATTTTATTACATTTTGTTTGGAATTATTGGGAGCCATGGTTTGAGATGCCCAAAAGAGTGTAGGATGGTTGTGTATTGTTCAGATTTACCATTTTCTGATGATTCCGAGCAATGTAAGTTGGTCATGCAAACTAGAAAGATTTCCGGCTTCTCCAATGATCTAAGCAACCTTGGCTAGTTTGACAGGTCTGTCGATATGGAAAGGGAAATTTTTGAAACTTCACCTACTTAGAAGATTCACTCAGAAATGATTGCCCCAACTCATTCTGCAATGGACACCATAATAGAATGGTTCACTAATACTTTTTTGGGAAGGAAACCTGCCATCAAAGAACAAAGAACAATACAGCACAGGAACAGGCCCTTCGGCCCTCCAAGCCCGCGCCGCTCCCCGGTCCAGGATTGAATCCAGGATCCCCGCCCAATTTTCCAGCCTATCTACATACCAATATCCTATCCACCGAGCTGTCCCTCACAGCTACGATGCTTTGTTCATTACAACCTATTAACTTACCCCCACCCCCCCATTCCAGACCATGTGATCTCCAGGGAGAGGCGAAAACCCAGAGTGAAAAACCCCAGGGCCAATATGGGGAAAAAAAATCTGGGAAATTCCTCTCCGACCCCCTGAGGCGATCGAAACGAGTCCAGGAGATCACAATGGCCCTGATCGGAAAATGCTTCCCAACCCGTCATTTCCACTTCCACGAACACCATATGAATTCCCTGCCCCCGAGACAGGTTCCCACCTTGAAACGAGAAACAAGGAACAATTAGCCCGCGCCGCTCCCTGGTCCAAACTAGACCACTCTTTTGTATCCCTCCATTCCCACTCCGTTCATATAGCTGTCTAGATAAGTCTTAAACGTTCCCAGTGTGTCCGCCTCCACCACCTTGCCCGGCAACACATTCCAGGCCCCCACGACCCTCTGTGTGAAATATGTCCTTCTGATATCTGTGTTAAACCTCCCCCCCTTCACCTTGAACCTATGACCCCTCGTGAACGTCACCACCGACCCGGGGAAAAGCTTCCCACCGTTCACCCTATCTATGCCTTTCATAATTTTATACACCTCTATTAAGTCTCCCCTCATCCTCCGTCTTTCCAAGGAGAACAACCCCAGTTTCCCCAATCTCTCCTCATAACCAAGCCCCTCCATACCAGGCAACATCCTGGTAAACCTCCTCTGTACTCTCTCCAAAGCCTCCACGTCCTTCTGGTAGTGTGGCGACCAGAACTGGATGCAGTATTCCAAATGCGGCCGAACCAACGTTCTATACATCTGCAACATCAGACCCCAACTTTTATACTCTATGCCCCGTCCTATAAAGGCAAGCATGCCATATGCCTTCTTCACCACCTTCTCCACCTGTGACGTCACCTTCAGTGATCTGTGGACTTGCACACCCAGGTCCCTCTGCGTCTCTACACCCTTTATGGTTCTTCCATTTATCGTGTAGCTCCTCCCTACATTATTCCCACCAAAATGCATCACCTCGCATTTATCAGGATTGAACTCCATCTGCCATTTCCTTGCCCAAATTTCCAGCCTATCTATATCCTTCTGTAGCCTCTGACAATGTTCCTCACTATCTGCAAGTCCTGCCAGTTTTGTGTCGTCCGCAAACTTACTGATCACCCCAGTTACTCCTTCTTCCAGATCATTTATATAAATCACAAACAGCAGAGGTCCCAATACAGAGCCCTGCGGTACACCACTAGTCACAGGCCTCCAGCCGGAAAAAGACCCTTCCACTACCACCCTCTGTCTTCTATGACCAAGCCAGTTCTCCACCCATCTAGCCACCTCCCCCTTTATCCCATGGGATCCCACCTTTTTCACTAGCCTACCATGAGGGACTTTGTCAAACGCTTTACTAAAGTCCATATAGACAACATCCACGGCCCTTCCTTCGTCAACCATTTTGGTCACTTCTTCAAAAAACACCACCAGGTTCGTGAGGCATGACCTCCCTCTCACAAAACCATGTTGACTATCGTTAATGAGTTTATTCCTTTCTAAATGCGCATACATCCTATCTTTAAGAATCTTCTCCAACAACTTCCCCACCACGGACGTCAAGCTCACCGGCCTATAATTACCCGGGTTATCCTTCCTACCCTTCTTAAATAACGGGACCACATTGGCTATCCTCCAATCCTCTGGGACCTCACCTGTGTCCAGTGACGAGACAAAGATTTGCGTCAGAGGCCCAACGATTTCACCTCTCGTCTCCCTGAGCAGCCTTGGATAGATTCCATCAGGCCCTGGGGATTTGTCAGTCTTTATATTCTCTAACAAACCTAACACTTCCTCCTTTGTAATGGAGATTTTCTCCAACGGTTCAACACTCCCCTCCGAGACACTCCCAGTCAACACATCCCTCTCCTTACCTGGTCTGGTCTATATGTGACTCCAGACCCACAGCAATGTGATTGACTCTTAATAGCCGAACAATCCATTCAACTGCTTGGAACGCAAAAGGAATGAAAGTGGACTGACCACCCTGCATCGACCTAGGCACCAGAAATGACAATGGCAAGCCCAGCCCTGTTGACCCTACAAAGTATTCCTTACTGACATCTGGGAGCTTGTTCCAAAATTGGGAGGGCTGTCTCAGACTAGTCAAGCAACAGTCTGGTATAGTCATATTCAAGGAATCATACCTTATAGATAATGTCCCAGGCATCACCGTTGCTGGGTATGTCCTGTGTCACTGGCAGGGCAGACCCAGCAGAGGTGGCGGCAGAGTGGTATACAGTTTGGAGGCAGTTGTCCTGGGAATCCTGAACATTGACTCTGGACCCTATGAAGACTAATGGCACCAGGTCAGATGTGGCCAAGGAAACCCCCTGCTGATGAATCAGTACTTTTCCATGTTGAACATCACTTGGAAGCACTGAGGGTGACAAGCATGCAGAATGTACTCTGGCTGTGGGACTTCAATGTCGTAGGTCTGACCATCCAACTGCTTTATCAATGGTCTTCCTTTCATCATAAGGTCAGAAGTAGGTATGTTCGCTGATGTGACTGCACAAGTTCAGTACCATTTGTGACACCTTTGATACTCAAGCAGTCCACGTCTAAATGCAGCAAGACCTGAACAATATCCAGGTTTGGGCCGACATGTGGCAAGTAACATTTGCATCACATAAGTGCCGGGTAATGGCTATCTCCAAGAAGATCAGAGAGAGGATCTAACCCTCACCCCTTGTCATTCAATGGTATTCCCATTGTTGAATCTCCACTATCAACGTCGAGAGAGTTACCATTGACCAGAAACTGAACTGGACTAGCCATGTAATTACTGTGGCTACCAGAGCAGGTCAAATGCTAGGAAACCAAGTAACTTGCCTCTTGAATGCCCAAAGCCTGGCTACTATCCACGAGACACAGGTCAAGTGTAATGGAATACACTCCACTTGCCTGAATGAGTGCAGCTCCAACAGTACAAGAATCTTGACACCCATCAGGACAAAGCAGCCTGCATGATTGATAGTCCCTCCACAAATATTCAATCCCTCCACCATCAACAAACAGTGGCAGTTGAATGTACCAGCTACAGGATGCACTCCAGGAGCTAACCACTCCAAACCCAAGACCACTACCATCTAGACAGTTAAGAGCAGCAGTTTGCTGGGAACATATATGCTTCTCAAGTTTCACTCAGCAAAAAATTGAACAACACCTTTTTTATGGAACGTAGTATTTATTCCATGCAGGCTGCTATCGCATAATCTTAGAACTCTGGTATGGATTTGATGAGCCAAATAGCTGCCTTTTGTGTTGCAATGACTGACTAATCTAGAATTTTCATTTTATTTTAGGTCATGATCTAAATTTGTCCCAGAATTAAACAAAATGAGCTGGGCTGTGGAAGAGTGGAAAGAGGGACTGCCCACAAAGGCTCTCCAGAAGATACAGGAGATTGAAACTCAGCTGGATAAACTCAAGAAGGAACGTCAGCAGCGACAATTTCAGCTAGAATCCCTGGAAGCTGCACTGTTGAAACAAAAGCAAAAGGTGATTATTCTTCACTTGCTTAGAAATGGTTTAGCTATTCCTAGATGTCAGCTTTATTCCTTAGATATTGGCTTTCTTGGCTAAGATGTGGAGATGCCGGCGTTGGACTGGGGTAAACACAGTAAGAAGTTTAACAACACCAGGTTAAAGTCCAACAGGTTTATTTGGTAGCAAAAGCCACACAAGCTTTCGAAGCTCTAAGCCCCTTCTTCAGGTGAGTGGGAATTCTGTTCACAAACAGAGTTTATAAAGACACAGACTCAATTTACATGAATAATGGTTGGAATGCGAATACTTACAACTAATCAAGTCTTTAAGAAACAAAACAATGGGAGTGGAGAGAGCATCAAGACAGGCTAAAAAGATGTGTATTGTCTCCAGACCAGACAGCCAGTGAAACTCTGCAGGTCCACGCAACTGTGGGCATTACAAATAGTGTGACATGAACCCAATATCCCGGTTGAGGCCGTCCGCATGTGTGCGGAACTTGGCTATCAGTTTCTGCTCAGCGACTCTGCGCTGTCGTGTGTCGCGAAGGCCGCCTTGGAGAACGCTTACCCGAATATCAGAGGCCGAATGCCCGTGACCGCTGAAGTGCTCCCCAACAGGAAGAGAACAGTCTTGCCTGGTGATTGTCGAGCGGTGTTCATTCATCCGTTGTCGCAGCGTCTGCATAGTTTCCCCAATGTACCATGCCTCGGGACATCCTTTCTTGCAGCATATCAGGTAGATAACGTCGGCCGAGTTGCAAGAGCACCAGGTACACGGTACATACTCTTGCAACTCGGCCAACGTTGTCTACCTGATACACTGCAAGAAAGGATGTCCCGAGGCATGGTACATTGGGGAAACTATGCAGACGCTGCGACAACGGATGAATGAACACCGCTCGACAATCACCAG
The DNA here is from genome assembly GCF_964213995.1 of Mustelus asterias. Lineage (NCBI taxonomy): Eukaryota > Metazoa > Chordata > Chondrichthyes > Carcharhiniformes > Triakidae > Mustelus > Mustelus asterias. The sequence goes on along the minus strand of NC_135815.1, from coordinate 39,853,158 downwards.
GCAAGACTGTTCTCTTCCTGTTGGGGAGCACTTCAGCGGTCACGGGCATTCGGCCTCTGATATTCGGGTAAGCGTTCTCCAAGGTGGCCTTCGCGACACACGACAGCGCAGAGTCGCTAAGCAGAAACTGATAGCCAAGTTCCGCACACACGCGGACGGCCTCAACCGGGATATTGGGTTCATGTCACACTATTTGTAATGCCCACAGTTGCGTGGACCTGCAGAGTTTCACTGGCTGTCTTGTCTGGAGACAATACACATCTTTTTAGCCTGTCTTGATGCTCTCTCCACTCCCATTGTTTTGTTTCTTAAAGACTTGATTAGTTGTAAGTATTCGCATTCCAACCATTATTCATGTAAATTGAGTCTGTGTCTTTATAAACTCTGTTTGTGAACAGAATTCCCACTCACCTGAAGAAGGGACTTAGAGCTTCGAAAGCTTGTGTGGCTTTTGCTACCAAATAAACCTGTTGGACTTTAACCTGGTGTTGTTAAACTTCTTACTTTCTTGGCTAAACCAGAGGGTTGGAAGTTGAAGAGCACCCGATGGGCTTGAGAACCTTGTTCTTCCCTCAACCACCACCATTTGCTGTTCATGGGACCTTTTTGCAAAATTGGCTTTCACATTTTGCTGCATAAGTTACTGCATTCAAAAGTAAACTGAGGATATGTTGAGGATTTCCTTTGCTCCACTGCAGAAATGTAAATCTCTGCTGCAACCTTTTAACTCCATTTCATTACAAGTTTAAAAGAGATGTAAGGGACAAAATTTTCACACACAGGGTGGTAAATGCCTGGAACGCACGGCCGAAGCAGATTCTACAACAATGTTCAAGAGGCATCTGGATAGATACATGAATAGAGGGATATGGACCACATAGAGTCAAGAAAATATTAGATGAGAGGCATCTGTGTCTGCACAGACTTGGTAGGCCGGAGGGCCTGTTCCTGTGCTGTACTGTACTGTTCTTTGTTCTATTAACATGTATGCCGTGTATAGTTAGATTAGTCTGTTGTTTTAATGAAGGTGTTTTAATAGCATGCTTCATGATCATGTTGCATGCATCACTGAGTACCGAGCGCATTGCTACAGTTTGGACTTTTAAAATGCCATTTTGCTAATTGCCTGTCAATAAACTGCTAGTTTCTAGTTTCACCTTTGTGGAGGCTAATGTGGTCCAGGTCTAGTAACCACCAATAATAAATTTCGTACTCCAATTATATAAGATTTTAACACATTCAGCTTATTTTAGAAATATTAAAAGTGGCCTTGTACAATCCAAAATAGCTGTAGTTTACATGGAAAGTGTATACAAAACTGGAGCATATAAAACTCAATAAGGTTGTTTCAACAGTGGCATTCCTCTGCAGACCACTTACTGAGATCAACAATGTTACAAGGCCACTATCACACCATATACTACCCTGACCTGAGTAGTATGTGGTGTGATAGTATCACCATTATTTCATTGTCATTGGATCAGTGTTTCAACATGATCTATCTAATACCCATTGAGGATTAACATCAAGTAACAGGCCACCTACCAGTTTCCCAATGCAACTAGTGTTGAACATTCAATGCAACCTTTTACTTAGCTGGAATACTTTTACCCCCTGAGTTGATTGTAGGTTCAAACCCCAATCTAGAGACTTGAGGACATAATCTTGGCTAACATTTCAGTGGAGTGCTGAAAGAGTGCTATACTGTTGGAAGTTATTTCCTTTGAATGAGATGCTAAACTAAACTCATGTCTGCTTCCTCGGGCAGAATTAAAAGAACGGTAACAATCAATGATTTCAAAAGGAAATTGAATGGGCACTTGAAGGAAATAAACCTGCAGGATTATGAGGATTGAGCTGGGGAGTAACACTGACTGGATTGCTCCATGGAGAGCCAGTATGGACTTGATGGGCCAAATGGTGGCCTCCTGTGCTGTAAATGAGTCTCGAAGGGCAGGGGTGTTAGATATGTAAATAGTACAATTCTGCTGCTGAAGTATAGTGTTTCTGAACTGAAGAGAGTTGTGTCGTAATAGTGAATGTCTTATTGTGATGGTGCATTTTTTGACATTGGGAATATGTTGATTTAAATGAATGCAAATGAAAAATGGCAATTGTTTATTGGAAAAACTTACAATTATACATTTCAAAATAAAAAGAATAGAAATTAATTGTGAAATGTATGAAATAATATATTTATTTTATAACATTTATTTCTTCAATATCTTTCACAAAGGGGTCAGGTCATAAGGTCATAAAATAGTTACATCACAGAAGGAGATTATTCAGCCGGCCAAATCTTTGCAAGAGTAATTGAGCAAATTACTCTAGTCCCACTCCGGCCTTTTCCCTGTAGGTCTATTTTTTTTCTTCTCTCCTTAGCTAATTATCCAATTCCTTTTTGACAGCCAGGATTGAATCTGCCTTCACCAGACATTTGGGCAGTGCATTCCTGATCCTAACCACTCGCTGTGTAAATAAAGCTTTTTTTTTTAAAGGTGTTGCCTTTGTCTCTTTTGTCATTCACTTTAAAGCGGTATTGTCCTGATTCTTGGTTCTTATGCCAGTGTGAATAGTTTCTCCCTATCTATTATGTCTAGAACCCCTCATGATTTTGAACACCTACCAAATCTCCTCCCAACCTTCTTGAAGGAGAACAATCCCAGCTTGCCAGTATCAGGGTCCAGCTATTACCAACTGGGATCTGGAGACCACTAAGGAGCAAGAAAAAGGGTGAAGACCATAGCAGCAGCTAGATAGAGTGAGGGCTGCTCTTCATTTGAAAGCAAGTTCCCCTACATCTAGCATGGACTCAATGTCCCTATACTACACAACACAACCATTTTCAGAGTAACTGAAGTCTCTCAACTCTGGAGCTACAAGTGTTGGGGCTAAATGTCATGGACTGTGGGTTATTATGTTTGGGTGGTGCCTCATAGCTGAATAGCTAGAGGTATATGAAGCTACATGCTTCAAAGATAAGTGTCAGTGAGTTGCAATTTCAGGATGTTCTGAGTATCCGGGTTAGAGATGGGTGTTTTGTACATTGAGCAGTGGGAGGAATGCATGGTGTGTGAGAGATGTGATGGGGCAGAAGCATTCACCTTGACCACTCCAGTGAAGTCATAGAATCCTACAGTGCAGAAAGAAGCCATTTGACCCATCGAGTCTGCACTGACCACATCCCACCCAGGCCCCATCCCCATAACCCCCTGCATTACCCTAGGTAGTCCCCCTGACACTAAGGGGCAAATTTTGGCATGGCCAATCCACCGAACCCATACATCTTAGGACTGTCGAAGGAAACCCACGCAGACACAGGGAGAATATGCAAACTCCACACAGACAGTGACCCAAGCTGGGAATCGAACCCGGGTCCCTGGCGCTGTGAGGCAGCAGTGCTAACCACTGTGCCACCGCGCCGCCTTCAAAGAACATAAGAAATAGGAGCAAGAGTGGACCATTCAGCCCTTGAAGTCTGCTCTGCCATTCAATTAGATCATAGGTGATCTTCTACTTCAACACCATTTTTATGCATTATCCCTTGATGTTTTTAAACATGTAGATACCTATCGCTCTCATTCTTAAACATGCCCAATAACTGAACCTCCACAGCCCTCTAGCCTGGTTCTAGGCAACTAATGATGTGGAGATGCCGGTGTTGGACTGGGGTAAACACAGTAAGAAGTTTAACAACACCAGGTTAAAGTCCAACAGGTTTATTTGGTAGCAAAAGCTTGTGTGGCATTTGCTACCAAATAAACCTGTTGGACTTTAACCTGGTGTTGTTAAACTTCTAGGCAACTAAGCCATGGAAGCACCATGTTGAGCTCTATAATAATTTTGTATGTTTGAATGAGATCACCTCTCATTTTTCTAAACACCAGAGAATAATGATGCAGCCTATTTAATCATTACAGAACAATCTCTCATCCTAGGAATTAATTTCGTGAACCTTGATTGCGCTCCCTCTATTACAAGTGTATCTTTCTTGAGGTAAGAAGACGAAAACTGCATGCACATTACTTCAGTTGTACCAAGGCTTTGTATAATTGCAGTAAAACATCTGTATTCTTATACTCAAATCCACCTGCAATAAAGGCCAACATGCAATTTGCCTTCTTAATTACTTCCTGAATCGGTATATTGAGTTTATTTATTAGTGTCCCAAGTAGGCTAACTAACACTGCAATGGAGTTACTGTGAAAATCCCCTAGTCACCACACTCTGGCACCTGTTCAGGTATACTGAGGGAGAATTTAGCATGGCCATGCACCTAACCAGCACATCTTTTGGACTGTGGGAGGAAACAGGGGCAGGCAAGCTGGGTTTTCCCAGTATTTCTGTTTTTTTTTTCAGATTTCCAGCATCACAGTATTTTGCATTTATTATATGAATGACTTTGAAATGGAGTGACTGCATTATACGTAAATGCAGCAGCCAATTTGTGCAAGATACTACAACAGGTACTGGATGATTGATTGATTTTCTCTGGTGATGTTGCCTGAGGGAGGATGGGAAAGGCTGAGGGAACTTTCTGCTCCTCTTGGAATAATGAAATCTTGAATGTATGCCCTGAGCGAATAGACAGGACGTCGGGCAGGATTTTACAGCCTCACTCATCCCGAAACCTCGGGCACGATTCTACGGTTAACGGACCTTTCCCTCGGCCGTTCTGATTCCCATGGCGGGCAGGGCGGTAAAATTCCGGCCCACGTGTCCAAAGGATGGTATCTCTGACAATATCAGCAGAGCTGGAGTGTCAGCCTTGATTGCAGGGGTGAATTTCTCTGGTTGTTCTCTTGATCTTTGTTTGTGTTGCATTTCTGGGGTTTCCACTGTTCATCCTCCACAGAAATTCACCGTGTGTGTCCTGATTGTGAAGTCTTACGATTTAAATATGAGAGTGCAATGAACAGCCAAACAGATATAGAAGATACTTGTAAGTTCATGCTTAAAAAAAAAAGGCAGATTACGACCTGAATGGCTGTAAATTGGGAGAGGGGAGTGTGCAGTGGGACCTGGGTGTCCTTGTGCACCAGTCACCGAAGGTAAGCATGCAGGTGTAGCTGGCGGTAAAGAAGGCAAATGATATGTTGGCCTTCATTGCGTTGAGGTTTTGAGTACAGGAGCATGGATGTGTTGTTGCAATTATACAAGGCCTTGTTGAGGCCACACCGAGAGTATTGTGTGCAGTTTTGTTCTACTTTTCTGAGGAAGGATGCTCTCGAGAGAGAGTGCAGCGAAGGTTTACCAGGCTGATTCCAGGGATGGTGGGACTGATGTATGAGGAGAGATTGACTAGGTTAGGATTGTTTTTGCTGGAGTTCAGGGAAATGAGGAGGGATCTGATAGAGAGTTATAAAATTCTAACAGGTCTAGGGAGGATGTTCCTGATGGTGGGGGTGTCCAGAACCTGGGGTCACAGACTGAGGATTCAAGGTAGACCATTTAGGACGGAGGTGAGGAGACATTTCTTCACCCAAAGAGTGGTGAGCCTGTGGAATTCATTACCACAGGAAGTAGTTGACGTCAAAACATTGAATGCATTCAAGCGGCGGCTGGATACAGCACTTGGGGCGAATGGGATCAAAGGTTATGGGGGAAAAAGCTATTGAGTTGGATGATCAGCCATGATCGTAATGAATGGCGGAGCAGGCTCGAAGGGCCAAATGGCAGCCTCCTGCTCCTATCTTCTATGTTTCTATAAGAATAGTTTGACCTTAAATCTACCATATCTGTGATGCTTCTATGGGAAAAATAACTCGATAAAGCTCAATGTCTGAGCTGAAATCAACAATAAACCACTTGGGGTGCGTTGCACCAGAAGAATTATCGTCTGTTAATAAGTCAAAGCCTGCTAAAGGAGTGCAAAATGACTGTGGTGGTTATTGTAAAGTGACCAGTATTTTTTCCTTTTTTGTGGTCGAAAGAATGTTCATCATTTAACATCACTGCTTGTAAAACAGGTAGAGAATGAGAAGACTGAAACAAGTGCTCTGAAGCGGGAACACCAGAGCCTCATAGAATCATGTGATAACCTTGAGAAAGCCAGGCAGAAGATTTCCCATGAACTGCAGGTGAAGGAATCACAAGTTAATTACCTGGAAGGGCAGCTTGCATCAAGCAAGAAACGGATGGACATGCTTGAGCAAGACACCAAGAGGTAAAGATGTTTTTATACTGTGGTGGAGGATATTATCACTCATAGTCAACCAGGAGTACTAAGGAAACATTGCTGTGTGCCAGAAGTCAGGAAGGCAGCACTACTGGAAATGATGCAATCTGCTAGGTGACTCACAATAGATTCTAAGTAAACCTCCACCTATTTTTTTTCCCAATCTAATATAAGACTTTGGCACATATCCTTTAGGCAGGAAACACGTAACACTGTTTTATTATTTAAAAGTGTGGAGAAGAGCAGTTTAAATATTCAGACATTAATTGGAGTGAAATATTTGTGAAACATGGTGCTACAGTGGTTAACCACTAGAGGGTGATATTTAAATTCAGAAGGCAGCTTGAACTATTTTTGGAATAACAGATGAATTTTTTTTGAATAAGGTTCCCTATTGAGAGTGTATATGCATGGATGTCAAGTTGAATATCAGGCTTTGCTGGAACAATATGTGGTAAAACTGCCTGCTGACTTTCTGTCTTGTCTTGTTTCAAACATAAAAGTAGCTACTTGGGTTAGATACTGAAGGTTGGTTGGCATTTGTAGAATTGTATTTCAGCAAGGAGTCAACGTTTTCCAGATAGAGGAAAGGAGTTTTTAAAAAAGGGAGAAGAATCGCTAGTCAAAATAATGTGACTGCTCCTGTAATCCTTAATTTAATCTCCTCATATAATGGAATAATGTACTTCGAAGGGATGAGAACATGCTCCTCAAACAATTTATCATTTACCCATGTGATCTGGTGCGGGCTTGTCTAGCCTTTTCGCGTTTCAATTTTTCTCTCAAATTTCAGAAAGTTAAGGCTTGACGCAACATTGAACATGAAATTCAAAAAAAAATCTGATGTAGGAAAATAAACAACTTACTGGGGGGGGGGGGGGGGAGTTGACAATAAATTGGCAATTAATAAATGAGTATTAAATGAAGATGACCATTAGAGTGTGAAAAGTTGAGTGTGTGTGTGCCCAGCTCATTCCCCGACTCAAGGTGCTCACTCACTCAAGAGTTTGATGTATAGGGCAGAAGTAGTTATAAGCTATAAAATAAAATTGGTTGCTAGATTACATGTTGCATAGCTACTTTTGGGAAATATTGATGCAGGGAATTAATGCATAACTATCTTAATGGCTCGGAAAACTGATGCAGACAAGTCATCGTGTAACTCACTTTTAATTTTATTGACAGGCTGAACTACTTCACTTTTAAAAAAAAAACTTTTAAATGAAACTATGACTTATTTTTGCTTCTGTGAATAAAAGGACAATTAGATCGGACTAATTTAACAACCTACTCTTCATTTATTTATTCTTTAATAGATACAAGTCTGAACTTGAGCGAAGCCAGCAAACGGTAACGCCATCTGATACACAATCTAGAACACCACAAGGACGCCTCTCTGGACCCATGACACCAATTAAAAATTTTGCTGGTGAGCTTGGTTATAGATACTATTTCATATTGATGTTTTAAAGATTTAAAGAAATCAGAAGTGTTAGCCTTAGCTTTTGAGACAGATGGTTATGCATCAAACCCTATTCAAGATTTGAACATGTAATCTAGGCTGTCTTTTAGCTGGTTGTAAGGCTGAATTTAGTGCCCTTTGCTGCTGCCCTAGCTAAGAGCTTCCAATATATGGGATCTTTCTGGTCTCTGTAATTGGGAATGCCAAGTGGTGCATTTAAAATGAACAGATAAAGCAAAACTACTTATCGGAGAGTGCAATGGCTTAACTTGCAAAATGTTTGAATTTTTTTGTTAATGTTGGCGAAGCAATATTAGTGGAGTTTATTTGGTATCAGGTCATTTTGATGGTTTACTTACAGATTCAAAATTGGAGGAACTACAGGAAAAGTATAATAAAGAACTGGAAGAAAGAAGGCGATTGGAAACTGAACTAAAAATAGTTCAGACCAAGGTGAGACAAATCTTTTATCTCCACTGAAGAAAATTTTCTGGAAATACACAGCAGATCTGTTGGCATTTTAAAAAGATGAGAAAGGTGGTAACTGAACAGATAACTGTTCCCAGTTCTGGCGAAAATGTCTTTCCCTGTGATATATTAAATACTATTTTATGAGATGCTTTTATTTTCCTTTTCTATATATGTTTAATTTAGCATCTTGACATGTTCTGGTGAAAAGCTACAAACATTAACTGATTTTATTTCAGATTTCCAACAAGTGAAATATATTGTTTGACACTATCCAGACCTATAAATGTGAAATTTGAATTAGCAGGAGTACAAAACGAGCAATGGTGGATTGTCAAACCATTTTACACTCAGTCCAATTCTACTGACTTAAATTAGGGAAAAAAACAATGGGCTGAGTGCTTGTTGGTGTTTTTGTCCTACTGCTCAAGAGAAGTTTCACCGTAGTTTTTCACTTTCATCTTAACATGCAATGGGTAGGACAATTTAACTGCAGCTAATGCTTGTATATCCTCCTTCTACTACCTCCTTTCCAAACCCTGCTCTCCTCCCCCATTGATCAGCTGTATCTATGCAATATGCTATGGCTTTGCCTAAGCAGTTCAGAATTGGAAAAGACCAGATTTGAGGCTGTGCTTTTGGAAGAAGTTAAGACAGTTGATCATAAAATGACACTAGAATGTGAATCATATCAATATATTTTCTCTCCTTGCATTCACAAAATTAAGATTGACTTTGAGAGTTAAGTATTGATTTTAATTTTCTTTACCCTTTGAATGATGGATGAAAATAAGTTGTTGATGAATTTGAAAGGAGGAAATATCATTGAATTTTCATCAGGGCCTTGCTCACCTCTCCTCCACGTATACATCTGTAAAATTACTTTGTTACTCTTCAGAAATGCTTCCTTTGCATATGTGAGATGCAGCTATTTGACAGTGATTGGTTGCATGACAAATTCCTTTTTAATGCAACACCAATTTTCACAGATGTAGGACAACGTAGCTGCAGTTAATGCTTGTATGTCCTCCCTATTACCTTCTGCTACCCCCTTTCCTGACCCTGCTCTTCTCCCCCACTGATGAGGCGTATCCATGTAATGTGCAATGGCTTTCCTTAAGCAGTCCAGAATTGGAAGAGGCCAAATTTGCGGCTGGGCTTTTGGAAGAAGTTATTTGCATTTAAATCTCAAACAATGACGAGACAGAGTACAGGAATGAGATAATCTGGTGAAGTGGTGCAGAGACAATAATCTCTCCTTCAATGTCAACAAAATGAAGGAGATTGTCATCGACTTCAGGAAGCATAGAGGAGAACATACCCCGGTCTGCATCAATGGGGACGAAGTAGAAAGGGTCGGCAGCTTCACGTGTTTGGGTGTCCAGATCACCAACAACCTGTCCTGGTCCCCCCCATGCCGGCACTCTAGTTAAGAAAGCCCACCAGCGCCTCTACTTTTTCAGAAGACTATGGAAATTTGGCATGTTGGCTACAACTCTTTCCAACTTTTACAGATGCACCCTAGAAAGCATTCTTTCTGGTTGTATCACATCTTGGTATGGCTCCTGCTCTGCCCAAGATCGCAAGAAACTACAAAATGTTGTGAATGTAGCCCAAACCATCAGGCAAACCAGCCTCCCATCCATTGACTCTGTCTACACTTCCCGCTGTCTCGGCAAAGCAGCCAGCATAATTAAGGACCCCACGCATCCCGTATATTCTCTCTTCCGCCTTCTTCCATTGGGATAAAGATATAAAAATCTGAGGTCGCGTACCAGCTGACTCAAGAACAGCTTCCCTGCTGCCTTCAGACTTTTGAATGGACCTACCTTGCATTAAGTTGATCTTTCCTTACACTCTAGCTATGACTGTAACACTACATTCTGCACTCTCTCGTTTCCTTCTCTATGAATGTTATGCTTTGTCTGTATAGTGCACAAGAAATAATACTTTTCACTGTATGCTAACACATGTGACAATAATAAATCAAATTATGATTTTCATTAACATTGTTTTCTGGTTTGCTTTCCAACTACTTTATTAGAAAGGTTTATTTGCTTCAGAAAACCCATTGTCAACTTGTCAATCCTTCATTTCTTCTCCAATGCCATTGAATCCTCAAATGCTCTTGGTATCAAGTCTCAATCTGTGGCTATCTTTTCTGGAGTTTCCTTGTTTGACTCTCCAGTCAGATTTCTACTTCTTCCATAGCATTGAATAGCCCTAAGGAAAAGCAAAAATGACACATTCTGACTGTGTGATATGACTCCTCATCCTCCTTGACCTCTGTCTAACCAGAGCCTAGCAGTGAGAATAGGTAGAAGAGTTTATATGGAGTGAAGGTTTCGTGTAGACTAGAAGGTGGCAAATTCAGAGGACAAAAAGTAAGAGAAGTTGAGATAAATTATTGAGGATGAGAAGATGCAATGTGGAGGTTTAGAGTCTAACTGAGTGAGATGTTTGGATTGGGACTTGAAGTGGTGGCAGGCAACGATAGTTTTAAAGAAGAGGTGAGTTGCAGGAACGATGTGAGTTGCTTGAAAGAGGGTAGAGCCAGTGAAGTAGGGGAGAAACCAAAGTAATAGTTGGTATGAGCCACACTATCATTGCAGTGGTTTGGCATGGCAAGTGTTGAAGAGTCTAGTTTGGTGGGGAGGCTTCACTCTGGGGTAAAATGTTGCCATTGACTCTGGATGGAGGGCAATGATTATCCAGTGACTGTGTCAAGTTGGGCATTGATGGGTGAAGTGACTGGGATGGAAAAGAGGTTCGAATTCTGCATGCACTGCGAGTCTATGTAATAGGAAGGTGGGACATTTGTTCATCCTCACTTTTCAATCCTGTCATCGTAGATTCTCGTCTATTTCTTTACCTCCCTCAGTCATATAATTGACCTCTCCTCTTGAACTCTTCATTCTATGAAATCTGGCCCTGTTCACCTCCCCTTTTCTTTCAGTCTACCTTTGGTAGCCTTGTTTTCAGTTACCTAGGTCCCATGCCATAGAATTACTTCTTGAGCCTTCTGTCTTTCTACCTCTGTCCTTCTTTGAGGTCTTTGTTAAAATCCACCTCTTTAACTCATCTTTTGGCTCCTCCCATGTAATCTGCTTTGGTTTGGTTGGTGACTCTTCTTTGGTTACATCTTTGTGAAGCACTTTGGTATATTGTCCAAATTAAAAGCACCTTATAAATGCGAGGTGATGTTGTGGTGTCTCGATCTTTTTCTTCCAGAATATAGAAAGTCATATGCTGGTCACCTGGATTGTACAATGGGTTAGCACACTTTTGGGACCTGGGTTTGTAGCATGTTTACTGTCGATAGAAGCTCATAGGCTGATAGGAGTGTTCTCAACTTCATGTTAAGGAATGTAGTTTTAGTGAAATCTTTCATGGTAACCTCCTTTCTAAATTGAGTTTTTACAATTTTGCAGTTGATCAACCAAGCACAGCCTCAGAGCACCATTAGCCATCGGAATATTGCACGACAGCGATCGTCTTCTGTATTCCCATGGCAACAAGATCAGACTCCCAGTCAGCAAACCTCCCTTTCATTGGAGACCCCGTTGAAGAAGGGTGTTGCCATGAATCTTCAATGGGAGCAGGAAGAAACTCCTATGAAGCGTTGTCCTAAGTCATTGCAAGAGATCACGCACTCTGCAAGCTCGTTTAATAGCAGTATGGACAGTTCCAAGCAAGACGACCAACTGAAATCACAAAATCAAGGTATTGTGGTGACCAAAGAATAACAATTGTTCACAATTAATCATTTTAAAAGAGAAATTGCTTTTAGGAACATTTTTTAATTCTAAACAGCATGAGGAATACAAGTGGTGTATGAGCAGGGATTTTACCCATCTCACTACCAATACATATTGATTTGTTCTTATGCTCACATCAGTCATTGTGGTGTCTTGCTGTTGTCTTCAATTTGTCACCCGGTGTTGACAAATATTCTCACACAATTCTAGCATAGGCAGCTGCCCTGGATTAAACTTTAGATACGCACCCTCTACTGCTTCAGAATAAATCGTTTTAATTCCCACACAAGCAATATATTGACTGTTAATTATATTTCAATAAGTATTAATTTTGCCCTGTAGCTTTGCATCTACTAAGATGTGGATCAAGATATCCAAACTTATTTTGAAGACGATCATTACAACAGACAGAGAGTGGGATTTTTGCATCCCGCCCCTATGGTTTTCTGGTGGTGGAGGCGGCTTGCCATTGTCTGCTGGCAGGATCTTCTGGTCCTGCTAATGTCAGCAGCATTTTGCATGGCTCGCCTGTCCTGCCATGGAGGGGTTGCCTACAGCAGGACCAGAAGATACAACTGGCGGGAAGGACTGGAAAATCTTGTCCAGAGAGCAAAAAGGACTTAGTCCACCAATCAGGATATTATTTGAACGCAGGCTCCGGAAGATTGAAGAACAACGTGATAGCTTGTCCAATCCTCGGAAGTCATTGTTCAGCAAATAATGTATACTTTCAATGCTTTAATCTTTCTACTGATAAAAGTCTACATCTGCCTGATTCCCTCAGGACATTTATTTGAAAACCAAAATACGTGTAACTAAAATTGTTCAATTTTAGTTCAATTCCATATTTGGTGGCGATATATATTATCTGACAGAAGTTTGTCCTTTGTGAATCGTTTACACTTTAACTCTGATTAACCCATCACATAAAGAACTGGAAATACATTCTGAAAGGGCAAACTAAATAAATATTTTGGGTCCAAAGGCCAGAATTAGACAAAGTTCTGTTCTCAAAAGTACCCCAATGTACTCTGTGTTCTTGCAATACTAGCCATTGTATTGCTTTTGAATTAAATGTTGATTGAAATGTTTCAGATGAAGTAAATGATTAGTGCTGTACTCCAGCAATATCTAATTTCCAGTGCTGATGGAAAGTGTTCAATTTTATTTCTGAAGAACTGCAAACTAAAGTTTTGGATCTGGAATTTCGACTTCAAGCTCAGGAGAAAGAAATGAAAAATCATATGAACAAGCTACATGAAATTCAATTCCAGTTTGATAAAACTAAAACAGATCTTTCAGAGAGAGAGCGCAAGCTGACTAAATGCAGAGATGAATTGACCAAAGTGACTGCACAGTGTGAACAAGCCAATGCTAAGGTAAAGTAGGATCAATTAATTCACTCTCTTCCAATATTTTTTCAGACTTGGATACTAGTATGTTCTGTGAATGTGCAGTTTTGGAATAGCTTTAAACACTATTAGTGTAAGGTAGTTGCCTGAAACTGACTTATTCTTCGTTCTTATGTTTATATTTATTAGTGTCGCAAGTATACTTGCATTAACACTGCAATGAAGTTACTATTTTCAAAGTAACTTCATTGCAGTGTTAATGTAAGCCTACTTGTGACACTAATAAATAAACTAAAAAATATTTTATCTAATCATTGTTACATCGGGCCTACTGTACAGAAACAGGCCATTTGGTCCATTTGAACCATGCCAGTGTTTATGCTCACACAAACCTTGTGCCATCCCTCTATCTAGCTCTATCAGCAAATCTCTTTCATCATATGATTATCTAGCTATCCCTCGATGAATAAATTACATTTCTCTCAAATAGTTATAGTAGTGCATTCCACATTCTTTCTACTCTGAAAAGAAGGTTCTCTTGAATTCCGTATCCATTTATTTGTCACTCATATTTCTGACCACTTGTTTTATACTCCTTCAGAAATGGAACCATTTTCTCCATCTCTACCCGATCAAATCCTTTCATTATCTTAATGATCTCTATCAGGTCATTCCTCAGCCTTTTTTCTTGAAACGGCCCTTAATGTTTACCTTTTCTTGATTGTGTGTCTCCCCAATTCTGGTATTATCCTCATAAATCTTTTTTTTTTGGAGCCGTTCCACTGCTTCTATATTTTTATTTTTTTTATTATGCTATTTATATAAAACCAGAACTGTGGTCTAATCAATGTTAGATACAAGTTTGACATAACTTCTTAACATCACTATTGACCCCTCTCAACTGATGAAATCAGTTCGACTTCATGTTGAACGGCACTTGGAGAAAGCACTAAGGCAAGAACGCAGAATGTACTGTGGGGGACATCAATGTCCCCCACAGGTTCTCTTGATCGGCAAGAGTGGCTCGGTAGCTCCACTTCTGATCAAGCTGGCTGGGACCTAAAGGTCATAGCTGCTACAATGGATCTTCGGCAGGTACCAAGGGAACCAAGAAGTGGACAAATCCTAGAATGGGGCTGAGAAACTTATTAGCCATGATTGAATGGCGGAGCAGACTCGATGGGCCGAATGGCCTAATTCTGATCCTATATCTTATGGCCTTACCTGTCACAGCTGCATCTGGCAGTATTGACAGTGGTGATACTGTGCTACCCTTGTGGAGATGTCTGTCTTCACATTGAGGATATCTTCCACCGTGTTGATTGACACTTCCATATTTTTGGGATAGATTTCAAACAGGTCTAGCAACTCAAAACTGAGCATTCATGAGGTGCTTTATGTGCCATCAGAATTGTGTATACAACCACAATCTGTAAGTTGAGGCCTGTCACATCTGCTATTCCACCATTACCATCAATCAAGGATCAACACTAGTTCAATGAAGAGTGCAGCAGGGCATGCCAGCAGCAACACCTAAAAATGGGATGTCAACTTGGTGAAGCTACCACACAGCACTACTTGCATGCCAAACAGCAGAAGCAGCATTTAACAGAGCTAAGTGATCCCACAACCAATGGATTGGAACCAACTAATTCTGCACATCCAGTTGTGAATGGTGGTGGACAATTTAAACAACTAACTGGAGGAGGAGGCTCCACGAATTTTCCCATCCTCAATGATGCGGAAGCCCAGCACATAATGCAAAAGACAAGTGTGAAGCATTTGCAGCCATCTTCAGCCAGAAGTGCTGAGTAGATAATTCATCTGCTTCCTAGCGTTCCCAGCAAGTCCTCAGCCAATTCAATTCACACCACGTGATATCAAGAAATGGCTGAAGGCACTAGAAATTGCAAATGCAATGGGTCTTGACAACATTCCAGTAACAGTACTGAAAACAGTGTTCCAGAACTAGCTATGCCCTAGCCAAATTGTTCCAGTCAAGCTATAATACTGGCATCTACCTGACACTGTGGTAAATTGCCCAGGTATCCACAAAAGCAAGACAAATCCAACTTGCCCAGCTATTGCTGCTTCAGTGTACTCTTGATCATGAGCAAAGTGATGGAAAAGTTGTTGACAGTGCCATCAAGGCAGCCCGCATGTGGCATTCAGGAGCCCGAGCAAAATTGAAGTCAGTGGGAAATAGGTCAAAGTCCTGAAACGCCCTTCCAAACAGCACTGAGAGTCTACCTACACTGCATGGCCTGCAGCAGTTCAAGCAGGCAGCTCACCATCACCTTCAAGGGCATTTAAGGACAGGCAGTAAATGTTGGCCCGACTATATCTCATGAGCAAATAAATAAACTTTCCTGGCTTTTTTTTTTGCCCTAGAAACAAATCCCAGTGTTTGGTTGCTTTTTCTGATTACTACTCTAATAAGCAGTGCACTCCTAGATCACTTTTGTCCTCTACTCATTTAAACTTTTTTTATCTAAGCAGTATGTGGTCTTCCTATTCTTCTTGCCAAAGTTCACCACCTCACCTAACTTCTTCGTATTCCTCTTGTCAAACTCGGTTTCAGTTTTACCATTGCATCTTTAATCATTCATGAAATTTCATTATTTGCAAGTTTAATTGTAGGGAAATATATTTATTTGGATTTACAAAAAGCAGAACACTGGATGCTGGAAATCTGAAATAAAAACAAAGGGCCCGATTTAACCATCAGGTTGCGCCCATTTTCGGGCACAAAAACTTGGTAAAGCCAGGCGGTGAGGCGAGTAGCGCGATCCGTGCCCGCCTCCACACCGATTTCCCCCTTTATCAAGGTCCAGAAATGGCCGTGATTGGGCCTGCACCTGAAACGGCTGTGACAGCCATTTAAATGTATTTGCATGCATTTAAATTGACTTAATGGGCTGCACGCCCAACCATACCAGCACTTCCCCCTTTTACCATCGCGTTTGCCATTCAGAACCTGCCTGTGATCAGTGAGGGGTGGGAGGGGAAGATGCCTGCTGCTACTCTGCCTGTGATCGATGGAAGGGGGGCGGGGAGAGGGGCCTGCAGTCAGTCCGGGTGGCGGGGAGGTTTGGGGGGGATAAGGGAGCCAGTAGTGTTGTGGGAGTGGGGCAATGTCTGTGGGGGCCAAGGGGAGGCATTTTCTGGCCCGGGAGCAATGTGGCAGGGGAGCCGCATTCTATTTTCTTTTCTGCACATGCGCAGTTGGAGGCTCCGATCAGAGCGGCATGATTTTGGGCGCGTTAAGCCCCGCCCACAGGCTTCTGCAGCGCTATTTGGAATTGCTGATAATTGTTCTGGCAGAGTGCCTGAGAACAGGTCTAAAAGCTGGATCTGAATTAGTCCCAGTTTCAAGTCCGCTCAGCACTTAGAATCAAAATGGTAAAATAGGGCCCAAAGTGTCTGAAATACTCGGCAGTTCAGGCAGCTTTTGCGAAGAGAGAAACAGTTAACATTTCTGAACAATGACCTTTTTGGTTAGGACTCCAAAAGGTCAATGACTTGCAACTTTCATTTTGTTTCTCTGTCCACAGCTATTGCCTGACTTGCTGAGTGCTTTCAGCATTTTCTGTTTTAATACCAGATTTCTCCTGAACTCTTGATCCATGTTTTAATCATTTCCCACTGTAGTTCTATCTCTTTGTGTGTGTCCCCCCCCCCCCCCCCCCCCATCCTTCCTGCAAATTTACTTATTTGGCTTTTATCTTCCTTATTGGTTTCATGTCAGCAACTACTTTTGTTTTCCTTGGACGATATAATGGCTATGGGCACGAAAGTGTAGGTGGATTGAGTATTCGGGAGATGAATGTTAATTACATTTAATTGGATCCACCCTCTAATTAGTGGTCTTGGTTTTAAAAACAGAAACAAATTTCTGTTGACATTGGGAAACAAAAATTATGTTGGGAAACTGGGTACTTCCTTCCTCTGAAGATAACTTATAGCAAGGTGCATGGCTGCCTTTACAGTCACAAACTTAAAGATACCTGGGCTGCGATTCTCCCGAATGAAATCTAAGTGCTGCTCCCTGCAGGAAATTGGTGCGTTCGACGATTTTAAAACTGAAAAAAATGCCCCCATTTCAATCACGCCAGGCCAACCGTGCCAAGCGTATGAGGCTCTTGAATCGGCAATGAGTTGTTCAGCTGACATTCGAGGACACTTCCAGCTTTTCCTTCTCTCAGAATAACTGAAGGAAGAACAACCCAGTCTCACAATGCAGGAAGCATTTCATGTTAGATCTTTTATAAGACCAATCTTTTGGAGTTATAACTGTGGATTTATCTCTGACAGTCTCAACTGCAGCAAGAACACAGAAAAAAATCATTTGAAGCCTGTAACTGAACTGCTCCCCAAAAAGTAGTTAATCATGAGACTAATTAGATGTTCTATGCAATGTCCATTTAAAATCTGTGATATAACTGAATCAAACTTGCACTCCATCTCAATGGTTCTATCTTCCACACATATCCATGATAATAGAATGAGGTGTAATTCTGAAATTGTACCTAGTGCGGGAGCATCAGGGTGGCACAATACAATAGGGTTCTGAGTTTGTATATGATAAAGTAGATATAGATTAACACACAAGACCTCATGTGTTTCCAATCTTATCTAATCATTGGAAGGCAAACACTCCCAACACTAGGAGGGGGAGCTACTTCATACTAGCCCTTGCATACCTCCTAATGCAGTAAGAAGTCTCACAGCACCAGGTTAAAATCCAACTTGTTTATTTGGCAACACCAAATAAAGCACCAATGTGCTGCCAAATAAACCTGTTGCACTTTAACCTGGTGTTGTGAGACTTCTTCCTGTGCTTACCCCAGTCCAACGCCGGCATCTCCACATCATACCTTCTAGTGACCAGCTGCTCACCATGTCTCATAGATGCTGAAAATGATGAGAAAACCATCATAAAATGACTTGCATAGCATCTTGTGTCCTCATTATGTCTGAGTGCCAATGAATTGCATTGAAATATTATGAACAGTTGTTAGAAAGATGAATATTGAGGAGAAAGCAAAACCATGTAGAGAGAGTTTGGTCCTTTTTAATTAAAAGGCTTCACATGTAGGATCTGGCATGTTTATTAAGTGTGGTATTGTCATAATTCAGATCAATTTCAAATCCAAAGGAGCTGCAACAAAAGTCAGACTTGTGAAACTTCTAAGAGCCAATGTTCAAATGGACAAAATTCTGCATCATCCTCCTTGTATTTCAATAGCAGAATTATTTGCGTGTCTTATTTAACTAATATGAATTCTTCTAAGGGTCTCATTGGATGAAGTGAGATCGGGGATAGATTCATAGATAATAGTAGCAGAGGAGGCAGCCATTCAGCCTATCGGATTCATTTTTCAGCCCTTGGCAGTATCCCTGTAGGTCATGGTACTTGTAATGGATTACCATGCACTGCATGTTTTAGAAGCTTTCTGCCTCTATATCAATTTCTAGTGTAAACAAACCTTGGCTATGCCCCCCATTCCCCCCCCCTCCCCAACCAGGTCCCTTGAGGGGACAAGAACCTATTTTGGTGAGGCTTACTGGGCCAGGAGACTAGCAATGGGTTTGACACATGTCAAACTTGGACTATCCTGATCTGGTCCTCACGCCCGATTTAACATTGGGAATCCTGGCTGGGGCTCGTGGCCCTAAAGAATCGCCCCCTTCATTTATTACATTAAGATGCATCTTTTTCTTTGTTTTAACAATACACACATTCATTTGTTTTTAGTCAATGTAGTGTGGGTAAGGTTTTATTTTATTTTAGCTTCACTTCACCCTTTAATGGATTTACATAGTACCTTTTAAAGAGGGCTTTATTTCCATATATTAATGTTGAGTTTGGGTCCTCTTCATGCAATTGGTTAACTTGGTTATCTTTTTAAGCCTATAATATGTATTCAAGTAATTAATGTCACTGTTAAGCTTGCAGAGTTCAATTGGTTTGTGGGATTCTCACGGGTTGGATTTCTTTCTAAAGATTATGGCCCCTGGACTTTCCAGCTGGGTTCCTGCCTTGACTTTATCAGCCCATGTCTTATAGTTGCTGTTGCTACTTTCCTGATTTTCCCGATTATATAATAAATGCTTTAAAATTTTGATCTTATTTTTCTCAACCTGAGCTGCAAATGGATGGCAAATTGGCAACTTTATGCATTGTGTGACACTCCTAGCCACTTTTTCCAGTCAGACATCTTGCTCAATCCCTCAGTGATTCACTTATCTTCTTGTTCAGACAAGTCTGCCTCCAATGTGCAAACTAAACTCTTAATCCAAGTGGATCAATTCTTTGTGTTTGCCTTGTATGACCCCAGTCATCTGATGGTGGAGCAACGCTCCGAAAACTCATGATATCAAATAAACCTGCTGGACTTTAACCTGGTGTTGTGAGATTTCTTACGTGTGCTTTTCGGGAGGCATTGAAGAGCCAACCACATTGCTGTGGATGTAAAGTTAAAGCTCATTTATTAGTCACAAGTAGGCTTACATTTACACTGCAATGAAGTTACTGTGAAAATCCCCATGTCACCACATTCTGGTGCCTGTTCGGGTACACTGAGGGAGAATTTAGCATGGCCAATCCACCTAACCTACACATCTTTTGGACCGTGGGAGGAAACCGGAACACCCGGAGGAAGCCCACGTAGACACGGGGAGAAAGTGCAAACTCCACACAGACATTGACCCAAGCTGGGAATCGAACCTGGGTCCCTGGTGCTGTGATGCAGCAGTGCTATCCAGTGTGCCGGATGTGGAGTCATTTGCAGGCCAGATAAGGTGAGGATGGTAGATTTCCCTCCTTAAAGGACATGAGGTAACCAGATGGGCTTTTACAACAATTGACAATGGTTTCATGGTCATCATTTGTCTTTTAATTCCAAATTTTATTTTCTGCCATTGTGGGATTCAAATCTGGGTCCCCAAAGCATTACCCTGGCTATCTGGTGTTTCTGGTGTCATGTGTTTCTCGCATGTTGATGCAGACTCAATGGGCCAAAGAGCCTCTTCTCTGATCTGGATGACTAGTCTAGTGACAATACTAGTATGTCACTACCTCCCCATGTCCAAGACAGAAAGATTAATCTCAGAACAGACAAGGTAAATTTTCAATCAGTCATATCCACTGACACACAGGGCTCGATTTTCCCTTCCGCCACCACCACTCTATTTCATTTTGACTTTGGGTATGAGAATCTGGCCCAATATACTTGTTGCTCAAAAATGCTAGGTACATAAAATCAAAATTATATAGTCATTGATCTAGTACAAAGTAAAAATCTAGGGATTGATAAATCCAAGGAAAAAGAGAAAGTTTATCACTGGACCACAGGTAAGTATACAAAAAATGAAGCGATGAGAAAGTGATACTACTTTCGGATTCAAAGACTGGGGCATACTTTTTTTTACTTGAAGGAATTATGCATGGCTTAAGACTGTATTGATTGTAAAGTCACATTTATTTCTTTGAGAACTAGATACAGGGAGAATAGATTTGAAACTGCCTAGTTATCAAAGGCTAAGTGCAACACATGGAGAGTCCGAATTTGAATCTGTTATATTTTGAGACTGTGTTTTCTTTTAAGGGCTATGCGGAATGAGTCAAAAGGCATAACTATTGAATACTGCGTACAGCTAGATTTTGAAGTGTCCAAAACTAAGGCTGGTAAACTCTTACTATGGATGGTGGAATTAAGAAGTTGAGGGTGATCAGAGGTTAGAACATAGAACATAGAACATTACAGCGCAGAACAGGCCCTTCGGCCCACGATGTTGCACCGACCAGTTAAAAAAAAACTGTGACCCTCCAACCTAAACCAATTTCTTTTCGTCCATGAACCTATCTACGGATCTCTTAAACGCCCCCAAACTAGGCGCATTTACTACTGATGCTGGCAGGGCATTCCAATCCCTCACCACCCTCTGGGTAAAGAACCTACCCCTGACATCGGTTCTATAACTACCCCCCCTCAATTTAAAGCCATGCCCCCTCGTGCTGGATTTCTCCATCAGAGGAAAAAGGCTATCACTATCCACCCTATCTAAACCTCTAATCATCTTATATGTTTCAATAAGATCCCCTCTTAGCCGCCGCCTTTCCAGCGAAAACAATCCCAAATCCCTCAGCCTCTCCTCATAGGATCTCCCCTCCATACCAGGCAACATCCTGGTAAACCTCCTCTGCACCCTCTCCAAAGCCTCCACATCCTTCCTGTAATGTGGGGACCAGAACTGCACACAGTACTCCAAGTGCGGCCGCACCAGAGTTGTGTACAGTTGCAACATAACGCTACGACTCCTAAATTCAATCCCCCTACCAATAAACGCCAAGACACCATATGCCTTCTTAACAACCTTATCTACTTGATTCCCAACTTTCAGGGATCTATGCACACATACACCTAGATCCCTCTGCTCCTCCACACTATTCAAAGTCCTCCCGTTAGCCCTATACTCAACACATCTGTTATTCCTACCAAAGTGAATTACCTCACACTTCTCCGCATTAAACTCCATCCGCCACCTCTCGGCCCAACTTTGCAACCTGTCTAAGTCTTCCTGCAAACTACGACACCCTTCCTCACTGTCTACCACACCACCGACTTTGGTGTCATCAGCAAATTTGCTAATCCACCCAACTATACCCTCATCCAGATCATTAATAAATATTACAAACAGCAGTGGCCCCAAAACAGATCCCTGAGGTACACCACTTGTAACCGCACTCCATGATGAATATTTACTATCAACCACCACCCTCTGTTTCCTATCCGCTAGCCAATTCCTGATCCAATTTCCTAGATCACCCCCAATCCCATACATCTGCATTTTCTGCAGAAGCCTACCATGGTGAACCTTATCAAACGCCTTACTAAAATCCATATATACCACGTCCACTGCCTTGCCCCCATCCACCTCCTTGGTCACTTTCTCAAAAAACTCAATAAGGTTAGTAAGGCACGACCTACCTGCCACAAAACCATGCTGACTATCACCTATCAATTCATTACTCTCCAAATAACTATAAATCCTATCCCTTATAATTTTTTCCAACATCTTGCCGACAACAGAAGTGAGACTCACCGGTCTATAATTCCCGGGGAAGTCTCTGTTCCCCTTCTTAAACAATGGGACAACATTCGCTAACCTCATAGGCTTCTCTAAAATAGTAAACCTAATCCAAAAATAAACTAGGTTCTGTTCAATGTTGGTATATAAATTTATAGAACATGATTATCCAATAAGATTTCATTGGAAAGAAATGTAACTTCTAAAACATGTTCATATTCATCATATGACATGTCCCCAAAATTGAGAACTGTACACTTTTATGCTGTATTTTACAAAATTAATATAATGATTTAAATTGCCTCATTAATACAAGCAGGCGGGTTCTGAGGCCCTCTCCTGCCCAAGGAGAAAATGGCACAGAGAGGAAAAAGCAGGGAGATTTCAAGCTACATTGCAAGCTGTTTTGCTTTTTGCCAACCCACCTCTGTTCTTGTCCAATTAAGACAGGAAAATACCAGCCAATTAACAATAGAGATTTATTCGATCAGAAAGATTAAAAACATTTTCATGTCCTAATTTTGACAGAACCTAAGCTGCACTTGTGAGTGTGGTTGTGGAACCAACTTGTCATTTAGGTCTAAGTAACACCATGTCAGATTTAAAAAAAAAATCTTAACTATGTATTTGATGCAGCTTTGAAGAGATTTTCTCTGTGTATTTATGGCAGAATACATTCCAGAGCAATATAAAAATAACATCTATGTTTTTGTCTTTTTTATTAGTGTGTAATGGTCGAACAAAAGCTGAAACAGGTGTCTGATGAATTGAGCTGTCATAGGCAAAATGCCGATAGTACACGGCGCAACATGGAGCAGAAATTAAAAGACAAGGAGAGAGACTTCCAACAGGTGATAAAATTACACCTGTAGCTAGTTGCATTATACTTGTAATCAAAACTTACTCAAGTAAAAGTACACATTATAGTTTGAAGATGAAAATAGATGAAAGTATGTAAGTAGTTTCCATATAGCATTGTAATTGATGTGCTATTTGGAAACCAATTATTGGGATATATTTCCTCAGGGCCTCTCCCCATTTGCTATCATAACTTCAGGATTCCCACCAAAGTTATAATGCAGAGAGAGGGAATATGGGTGTCCTGTAAAATCCAACCCCACATGTTGAAAAATGGGGGGCAAAGTTGGACTCGATTAGCATCTATTTTTATGGCCTCTTAAACCACTCTGCTGCATTTTGGATTTCTGTACTCTTTTAACCTTACACAGCGGAACATGTTCAGTGGTTATGAAGGGACACCCTCCCCCACCCTAAAAGAATCAGCATGTACTTGACAATTAGTTGCTGGATTATTTCTTCTGGCTGCTCCTACAGTTTCAATGGATTTTGGGTGCTTTTCTATACTTGTTTAAAGCTTCAATAGTTTGCAGGACATGGTCTGAAAAGTGCTCAAGTACTTTTTGGTGACTTAAAAGCTTGTGCACAAACAAGTTGCATCCAAGCATGGATGGCCTAGTGGGGCTTCATCTGGATTTGAGCATTACTGGGAGAATGAGCAGAGGCCACACAGAGTAGGGCACTTGGTTTGAAAAGGAGGAGGGGAAGAATGGCTCTTAGCAGTGGCCCTTGACATAATGCCAGTATTGTCTCCTCTATGGGAATTAAACAGGTGGCTTCTTCCACCCCATGTGCCCATTAATTCCTGCTGCCTCCTGTTGTGCGCCACTTTCTCCTACAAGAAGAGGGGAAGTTTGTTAGTAACCATTCAGCAGTATGTTTGAGTGATGTGATCAACATGATTCAATAATAGATGGCACTTTCTCAAGGGCAGTGGGGATGGGCAATAGATACTGGCCTTGTCAGTGACATCCCATGAAAGAATAAAAATGTATTTTTCGACATCACAAAAGTGCTGGGGCAGATTCAAATCCTCAATTCATTGTGTTTTCCATCTCACTCATGCTACTGCGAAGATAAATCAAACAGATTACTGCATCAGTACAAGAATTTGGCCCCACAGCTGTATCTTGCTGCACATCATTATCATGCACATTTTTAAAATTTTCAAGAAGTCAAAGATACCACAAAATGCAGTAATGTATGATTGTAATTTCAGAATGCCAATGATTGGCTGAGTTCCTTATAGAATCTTTCCATTCTGATGCAGATAGGACTTTATCCTAATGGACTATTGTATGTAAAAGTGATGTTTAGCATTTTAATTCTATACCTGTAACCAAGAAATATACTTTAATTTATTGATATGCTATGCAGTCTACTAATCTACTTGAAATCATGAAACATGTGTATTTAATCCCTAAAACATCATTTGTTCTGCAGGAGCTTTCTCATCAGCAACACTCTCTTCAGAGCCTGGATCAACAATTTAGCCAAATGAAAAATAAACTGAATCAGGAGTTACAGCAAGCTAAAAATGATTATAATGTTCTGCAGTTGGAGATTGATAAAGTATGTATTTTTGAACTATAAATTGATGTATCGAATTGGGGACAACTTGCAGTATTGAATTATCTGAACTAGCCCACTTAATTACAAATTTAGACTTCCTTTGGCTAAAATTCATGCTTAATAAATTCTGCAACCAGGATGTTGAATTCCACTGTTATGCATTGAAGCCAATATGAACTGTGATTCAGACAACAGGTGAAATTATTAATTTTGGTGCTTGGGGTTTAAGGTTCATTTATTGTAGTTTCCTTTCAGGCATATTATAATTATTTTCAATTTAGGAGAATTAATTTTAGAAAATATTTGTGTTTTACCTGTGGGCAGTAAGAGATCAAAAATTAACATGTGAAAGTACATTTCTTGGTTACAGGTATCAGCAAACAAACAGAAACTAGAAAGAGAGCTGGATGAAATTAGGCAGCAATTATCTCGTTCAAACCAAATGCTGAAGGAAAATCAGACACAGGAAAATGACCTGAAAAAAAAGCTTGAAGTAAGATTTAGTAAACAATTCAAACTGTTTTCAGCGACTGATCCGTTTTTTTTTGCAGTATTTTTGGTTCTTTAAAAGAAAGGTGTTGATCTCTTTTCTTCCCTTGTTATATGGTATTATACTCATTTATATATTGAAGTGAGACAATAGTACTCGAGGGATGAGAAAGGCTAAGTCACTGATATTTTGTCTATCTGCTACATCAACAATAACTTCCATTTAAATAAAGTCTTTAATGTCAAAAACATCCTAGGCACTTCACTGCAGCATGAAGGAAAAATATATTTTGTGCTAAAGGATAGTTTATAAAGTGTGAGGAGGAATTGATCAGAAGTGGGTTTAAGAAGAGACTTAAAGGTTGCGCTTTATGCCAAATAATGATTTTAATTCCACTGCCTGGAAACCTCATTTGAATTTATAAATCAGACTTTTTAAAAACAAGAGACTAAAGTGTCTTGAACTTGAGCCCAAGATGGCGAACATGAGAACCAGGAGCAGGAGTAGGCCATTTGGCCCCTTGAGACTGCTCCACCATTCAATAAGGTCATGGCTTTTTGTGGACTCGGCTCCACTTACCCGTCAGCTCACTATAACCCTTAATTCCTTTACTGTTCATAAATCTATCTATCTTCGCCTTAAAAACATTCAACGAGGTAGCCTCAATTGCCTCACTGGGCAGGAAATTCCACAGATTCACAACTCTTTGGGTGAAGTTCCTCCTCAACTCCAGTCCTAAATCTACTCCCCCTTATTTTGAGGCTGTGTCCCCGAGTTCTGGTTTCACCTGCCAATGGAAACAACCTCCCTGCTTCTATCTTATCTATTCCCTTCAAAATTTTATATGTTTCTATAAGATCCCCCCGCATTCTTCTAAATTCCAGTGAGTATAGTCCCAGTCTACTCAGTCTCTCCTCATAAGCCAATCCTCTCAACTTCAGAATCAACCTAGTGAATCTCCTTTGCACCCCCTCCAATGCCAGTTTATCCTTTCTCAAGTAAGGAGACCAAAACTGTACACAGTATGCCAGGTGTGGCCTCACCAGCACCGTACACAGCTGCAATATAACTTCCCTGTTTATAAACTCCATCCCTCTAGCAATGAAGGACAAAATTCCATTTGCCGCCTTAATTACCTGCTGCACCTGCAAACCAACTTTTTGTGATTCATGTACAAGGACACCCAGGTCCTTCTGCACAGCAGCATGCTGCATTTATTTGCTATTTAAATAATAGTCCATTTTGCTGTTATTCCTACCAAAATGGATGACCTCACATTTACCAACATTGTACTCCATCTGCCAGACCCTCGCCCACTCACAAACTATCTATATCCCTTTACAGACGTTCAGCGTGCTCTGCTCTACCACTCATCTTCGTGTCATCTGCGAACTTTGACACGCTACACTTGGTCCCCATCTCCAAATCACCTATGTAAATTTTAAGCAATTGCGGTCCCAACACTGGTCCCTGAGGTGCACCAGTAGTCACTGATCTCCAAACAGAAAAACACCCATTTATCCCCACTCTTTGCTTTCTGTTAGTTAACCATTCCTTTATCCATGCTAATACATTACCCGTAATGCTGTGCACCTTTATCTTGTGCAGCAGCCTTTTGTGCAGCACCTTGTCGAATGCCTTCTGGAAATCCAGGTACACTGCATCCACCGGTTCCCCGTTGTCCACTGCGCTCGTAATGTCCTCAAAGAATTTCACTAAATTAGTTAATCATGAACCCATGCTCTGTCTTCCCAATGGGACAATTTCTATCAAGATGTCTCACTATTTCTTCCTTGATGATAGATTCAAGCATTTTCTCCACTACGGAAGCTAAGCTAAAGGCCTATAGTTAACCACCTTTTGACAACCTCCTTTTTTAAACAGTGGCGTCACATTTGCTGTTTTATAATCTGCTGGAACCGCCTCAGAGTCCAGCGCGTTTTGGTAAATTACCACGAGTGCATTTGCTATTTCTCCAACCATCTTTTTTAGTATTCTGGGATGCATTCCATCAGGGCCAGGAGACTTCTCTACCTTTAGCACCATTAGCTTGCCAAACACTGCTTCCTTAGTGATAATGGTCATTTCTAGATCCTCACCTGCCATAGCCTTCTTGTCATCAATTTTTGGCATGTTATTTGTGTCTTCCACTGTGAAGACCGACAAAATACCTGTTCAATGCCTCGGCCACTTCCTGTTATCAAATCCCTCTTCTCATCGTCTAAAGGACCAATATTTACCGTAGCCACTCTATCTTTTTATATATTTGTTTTTATATTCTGAGCTAGTTTGCTCTCCTAATCTATCTTTTATCTGTAGCTTTTCTATGGCTTTCTGTTGACCTTTAAAGATTTTCCAATCCTCTAGTTTGCCACTTTTGTGTGCATTTTCTTTCAATTTGATACCCTCCTTTATTTCCTTAAGACATCCATGGCTGATTATCCCTTTTTCTACAGTCCTTCCTTATCACTGGTATATATTTTTGCTGAGCACTGTGGAAAAATAGCTTTGAAAGACCCCCACTGTTCCTCGATTGTCCTACCATAAAGTATTTGCTCCCAGTCTACCTTAGCCACTCCTCCCTCATCCCATTGTCGTCTCCTTTGCTTAAGCACAAGACACTGGTATTGGATTTTAACTTCTCACGCTCCATCTGTATTTTAAATTCAACTGAGAGGATCCCTAACTGTGAGATCATTAATTATTCCTGTCTCATTACACAGGACCAGACCTAGGATAGTTGCTCCCTTGTAGGTTCCATTACATACTGTTTGAGGAAACTATCATGGATACGTTCTATGAACTCCTCCGCAAGGCTGCCTTGACCGACCTGGTTTGACCAATCGACATATTGATTAAAGTCCCCCATGAAAATTGCCGTACCATTTTTACATGTGTCAGTTATTTTCTTGTTTATTATCCGTTCCACCATGGTATTATTTGGCAGCCTATAGACTATGCCTATCAGTTACTTTTTCTCCTTACTATTTTTAATTTCCCTATATCATCGGGCGGCACGGTAGCACAGTGGTTAGCACTGCTGCTTCACAGCTGGGTTCGAATCTGGCTCGGGTCGCTGTCTGTGTGGAGTTTGCACATTCTCCCTGTGTCTGCGTGGGTTTCCTCCGGGTGCTCCGGTTTCCTCCCACAGTCCAAAGATGTGCGGGCTAGGTTGATTGGCCATTCTAAATTGCCCCTTAGTGTCCCGGGATGCATTGGTTAGAGGGGTTAGTGGGTAAATATGTAGGGATATGTGGATAGGGCCTGGGTGAGATTGTGGTTGGTGCAGACTCGATGGGCCGAATGGCCTCTTTCTGCTATGATTCTATCTCTCACTATCACCCTGATAGCATGCTTAAATATCAGAGCTACACTACCTTCCTGTCTGTCCTCCTGAATAGTCTGATACCCCTGGATATTTAACTCCCGGTCGTGATCATCCTGCAACCATGTCTCTGTAATGGCCACTAAATTATACTCATTGGCGATGATTTGTGCCGTCAACTCATTTACATTGTTCTGAATGCTACGACCATTTAGGTAAAATGAATCCTAACACTTTCATTAATAACATCTCCTGAGTTCTTCTCCCTTTTAACTTTTTTTTGTAATTTTCCACGTAGTTGAAACCTTCTCCCCTCCATGCTAACCTGCTGCTTTGCTTCCTATTGATCATTATACTTCCTGTAGTTTTACCTACTTGCCAGTAGGTAAGCTTTAAACTTGCCAGTTTAAAGTCCTTGTGACCACCCTATTTATTCTTTCCACTGGAACACTGGTCCCAGATCAGTTCAGATGAAGACCATCCCAACAGTACAGATCCCTCCTGTTCCAATACTGGTGCCAATGCCCCATGAAATGGAACCCCTCTTTCCCGCACCACTCCTTTAGCCATGTGTTCACTCCCCTAATTTTCTCATCTCAATGCTAATTCGTATAGGGGTGTGGCTTGGGTAGAAAACCAGATTATAACCCTTGAGGATTTGTTCTTTAATTTGGCTCCTAATGCCTGATAATCCCCAAACAGATCCTCCTTCCTAGTCTTGCCTATGTTGTTTGTCCCAACATGGACCACAACAACTAGATCCTCCCCCTCCCACTCCAATATCCTTTCAAGCCGGTCAGAGATGTCGCTCACCCTGGCACCGGGCAGGCAACATAGCATGCAGGACTCACGATCTGATCTGGCTTATAAATGATGCTATCAATCCCCCTAATTATAGAGTCCCCTACAACATGTCTTTTTGCTCCCCCCCCCCTCTTGAATGGCCTCCTGTACCACGGTCAGTGATCACCCCAATTTTCCCATTGCACATTCTAATTAATTGGAGTGGAGTCAATCTGTCAGCAAAACTCAAAGACAATGGACGGAATTCTTCCAACAAGTCGGGGTGTGGTGAATCTGGTGGGAGCCAAAAAATCAAAAACCCGCCAGTGTGAAATCCTGTTGCAATTCTCCCGATGGTGGGTTGCCACTCCTGCTGTCAGTTGGCACAAACACCATTTACATCTCATGAATGCTTATTTTTAACAGCTGCCCGCTGGCATCCTGTCTGGCCTTTCAATTATGCGTCACACCAGTGGGAAATAACGTCAGTGTCAAACCTGATTGCTAATGAGTGGTGTTTTTTAAAAATTCATTTGTGGGACATGGCATCACTGGCTGGGCCAGCATTTATTGCCCATCCCTATTTACCCTTGGAGGGCAATTGAGAGTCAACCACATTGGTGTGGCTCTGGAGTCACATGTAGGCCAGACCAGGTAAGGACGGCAGATTCCCTTCCCTAAAAGGACATTAGTGACCCAGGTGGGCTTTTTCGACAATCGACAATGGTTTCATGGTCATTAGTAGATTCTTAATTCCAGATTTTTTTTTTGAATTCAAATTCCATTATCTATCGTGACGGGATTCAAACCCGGGTCCCCAGAACATTAGCTGAGTTGCTTGATTAATAATCTAGCGATAATACCACTAGGCCACTGCCCCCCCCATCTAAACTGAAGACTGCCTTGTGTACGCCACTTTTTCGCAATCAGAGACTTTGGAGTGAGTGCAACAACTTTCTGCATAGTGTTGTGCTGCTCCTGATGCGCTGTTCACACGCTGTCGGGCAGACAGGTTCCTATTTCCATCTTCATGCCAAGCTTGTCTTCATGGAACCATGCTGCTGGACCCATGGACCTTATGTCTCCATGTTAGGTCAATACTATGCCTGGGGTTGGGGAGTACAGGGGTCATCTTGCCCCTGGTGCCATGTAGGAGCCCAACAAGGCTGCATGAAAAGCTCACAAACAAGGGGGTCAAAGGGATACCACATCATTTCATGGAAGGAGATGTATGAGGTCCAAGTGGAGCAGCTGTTGTGCTCAGTTGATTGATTGATTGAAGGAACAGGACTCCTACTAGGCTGCTAGTCGTTTTCCTCAGGATTGCTGACATCGTGCATGATCTGGTAAAGATAAGTGGCTTGGAGAAGGTGATATGAGTGTGCTGGACTGATTTTTAATATGGCGCCAGGACCCTCAAACCCATTGGTTGAGGGCAAGCGAATGAATCAGCAGCCAGCTTGCCAGGAAAGTTGGAGGGGAACTCATTTGTGCATAATTAATGAGCTTCCAAGCTCTGGTTCTGGCATGGGATCCCACTAATCTGGTCAGCAGGGCAGGTGCAGATGGAGCTGCCTGCCACTGCAATTAGTCTCAAAATGGGAGAATTCTGTCCTATGGTAGAGACAGGTGATCTTTGTTTTTTTTGAAAACTCCCTCTGAAAGCATCTGAGTAAATGAATAGTAACAGTTAATTGTGATTTATTCAGCTCTTTTTATTCAGAATCTCTATTATAAATTTGATATAAAAGCCAGTTTTACTAACATTTATTTCCTGACAGAATATTCAGGAGGAAAGAAACTGTCTTAGCAACCAGCTCCATCAGAATTCTGTACAAATTCACCAACTGGAAGATGAACTAAAAAAGAACAAACAGGATTTGAACCGTACTAAGAATTTTGGGGAAGAGCTGAAAGGTAAAACTCTTTAATATCTATGTAAAATATACAACGTTTAACAAAGCTGTTTAATTTAAAGAGTGATATTTTCTCGCCCTTTCAATCCTGCCGAAGGCAAATCCCAGTGGCAGGTTCCCTGGCAGTGAAATGGGTGAGCCATGCAAAACACCATAGACATTGATGGGACTGGAAGATCCACTGCCATCGGAAAATTCCGCCCAAAATATTCCCCATCGAGTTGGCTTTAAAAAGAATTGTATGAGAATCTGCTCTGTTGTAGAAGCTACAGCGACCTTTGATTTAACACTCCTAATACTTTACTAAAAATGTTGTGCTAAATGAAAATTACTTTCCAATAAACAAAAATGGTGGGTTAGGTTCCTGAGGATTTTTTTCACATTTAAAAACCCAAGTGGCCCAAAAACCCTTTTAATAATTTAGTAACTTTTTCTAACTTGCCACCTCTTCCAACCATCTCCCTTGACACTTTCCTCGCCTAACCCTCTCACTTGGTGCTTTTTTCTTCTGCTTGCTGCTTCCTGCCACCCATCTTGAATGATATGTAATTTTCAAATCAAGTCCAGATAATGATGGTAAGCCTGAAGAGAGATGCCATTAAGTCAACACAACTTTGTGCCTTCAAAACCAAGCAACTCTGAATTTCTTATTTTAAAATGCTGTGATCAATTTGTAGTAGAATGGATGCGTTAATCATATCTTTTGTGGGAAATGCCAGGTGATGGTTAGGCATAAGGAGGGAGGAAAATTTGAAGGGTGATCCTTTGAGTTGTATGCACTTCCTCGTGACAGACCAATGAACAGCAATGGATGCCTTGGCACAGACTTTCTCTCCCCTTTATTATGCATGGTGAGGAGAGTATAAATTGCCACTTTTTCATTACAAATATGCTTTTACAATAAGTTCTCTAAAAATTTAAAGTTTATTTATTAGTCACAAGTAAGGCTTACATTAACACTGCAATGGAGTTACTGTGAAATTCCCCTAGTTGCCACACTCCGGCGCCTGCTCGGGTCAATGGACCTAACCAGCACGTCTTTCAGACTGTGGGAGGAAACTGGAGCACCTGGAGTAAACCCATGCAGACACGGGGAGAACGTGCAAACTCCACGCAGACAGTAACTCAAGCCGGGAATTGAACCCGGGTCCCTGGTGCTGTGAGGCAGCAGGGCTAACCACTGTGCCACCGTGCCACAATAGGGCAATGTATAAAAAACACTCTAACTGCAGTGCTAACTTAAGATTAGAAACTCAGTAATGTAAGTCTTTTTAAAATAAATAATAATAGTAGAACACATAGGTGTGGATTTTGTGGTCAGCAGCAAAGCGATGGAACTCGCAACTGACTTTGAAGATACCTACACACTAATCTCTAGTGATCATTGACATGGTGCCAGATCAAGAGAATACAGCAGCAATGATATCCGCAAACAATCAAATTGAAATATTCACTGTAAACCGAGAAGTAAAAAGCATTTAAAATTTCTCATTTTTAATTTAAATATTCATACAATGAAATAATGTATTGTTATTAAAGGTAGAAGCTAAAATGTAGATGAACAAAATTCTTAAAGTGCAAAGGAGATTTTTAATTCTAGTAAAGAAATTTGGCATTCTATAAATGTTGTTATAGCTTTTCAGGTCAGGTTGTTTAGCAATAATGATTAAATAATGAAAATATGACATTAAAAACCTAATTACACCCTAATCAACAAGGGGTAACCTTTTATTAGGGTTTTTACAGCATTAAGAGCAGAAGGCCCTGTTATGATTGCAAGGCAGATAGCAGTCTGTAGGAACATCTCTGAACTGTCTCAAATGCAAATATATCTCTCCTTTTAATAAGGAGACCAAAACTGTATGCAGTACTTTAGGTGTGGTCTTACAATGCCCTGTACAGTTGTAGCAAGACTTCCCTCCTTGATACTCCATCCATCTTGCATTACAAGTCAATGTTCCATTTGCTGTTGATTACTTGTGGTTCCTGCATGGTTGACTTGTATTTCATGTAGGAGGACACCCTGATTCCTCTGTAGTACAGCATTCCGTAATCTCTTTCTAAATAATATTCCACATTTTTTTTCTTGCTTTAAAGTGGAAAATCTCTCTCTTTTTCATACGTTCCATCCACACAATTTTTGCCCAAGACTCCATTCCCCTGAATTCCCGAGTAAGCATTCAGGCACTAACTCACAAGCACAACCTCAGCTCTTCAGCTGTGCTGTAGAGAATACTACCGTTCCAAAGGTAGTACCTTTGCCCCGACGGCCCTCAACCCGGCATCACCAACCTTCTGCTGCCTTCTCCGGTTTCCAGGGTTTCTCTTGAGTCCTCACCACTTAAAAGTCTGCCAAATGCAGCTGTTTGTTACTTGGAGCCCCTTTCTCTGTCCATCTTCTTAACTGGGGCCTCTCCCTGTCTCTGTCCCTTGCCTGTGACTGCCCTTTTGGGATCTCTTCCTGCTGCCTGCCTGGGACTCTCTCGACTATGACGTTCCTCTCCCAACTATGACATTCCTCTCCCAGGTCACATGATCTGGTTTTCTCTTTTTACAGGATGATCAAATCCTTTAACTGCCCGATTGCGAGTGCACTGCCTACTCCTGGCGCACACATGCAAAACCTACAAGGCCTGTTGGGACTTGGAGTTTCGGACCTCCCTGTTTCCCAAGGCGGTAAGGGTGAATTTCTCGACATGGATCTGACGGCGATCCTGAAACTCGGATGGCTGCATTACAGGCAGTAGTCACTGCCTCCCAGTGGTGCTGCCGAGAAGTGAAGATCTGCTAGCCTATGGTTTAATTATGTGCCTGAATGTCCTCACAACGGGCATTCTCACCTATGTTCATCAGAAAATTTGGTTACTGTGGCTTCATCCAAATTATTGTTATTGATTATAAATAGTTGCAGTTCCAGCACTGATTTCTGTGGCATTTGGCAGGTTACAGTTCGCCAATCTGAAAATATCCCATTTATCCTGACTGTTTGCTGTTAAGTTAGCCAATCCCCTAAACATGCTAATACATATCCCCTGTAACACCATGTGCTTTTTATTTTGTGCACTAACCTACTGGTTCCTATTTATCCACCTTGCTTGTTCTATCCTTAAAGAACTCTAATAAATTTGACAAACATGGTTTCCCTCTCACAAAACCACGTTGACTTTCCATGATTGTATTATGATTTTCTAAATATCCCGCTACTATTTCCTTGATAACGGATTCCAGCATTTTTCTAATGACAGACATATAGGCACCCTGGCCTATAATTTTCTATCTTCTTTTCTTGATTACTGCTTTTACACTTGCAGATTTCCAAATTGCTGGTCCTTTCCAGAATCTCAGGAATTTTGGAACATTACAAGCAATGCATCCGCTATCTCCGCTGCCACTTTTTAAAGACCCTAGGATGCAGGCCATCATGTCCAGGGGACCTGTCAGCCTTTCCTGCTCCTAAGTCCAATGCTGCTATGTTTTAGTCCATTAGTTTTCCTTTTCCCTACTGATCAGGATTGCTTCAAGTTCCTCTTTCTCCAATTCTAGTTGAAACTACTACCGAGCTTAGAGAAAATAACCCAGAAAACTCACTTACTGATCACCTAACATCTCACCTCATAATCTTCAAGTCTCACTGTCTCTTGCTCCCTCTCTGAGACAGCTACTTATCTTATAAAAAAAACAGAACAGCAACTTTTTCCTTACGGAGCCTAATTCCTTCACTCATCAAATTTCCAAAGTTCTGCAGATGCTGTACTCTGTTAATCTTACCTCCATTTGTTAACACAGGTCTCCTGCATTTATTCTATGATGTGGAGATGCCAGCGTTGGACTGGGGTAAACACAGTAAGAAGTCTCACAACACCAGGTTAAAGTCCAACAGGTTTATTTGGTAGCAAAAGCCACTAGCTTTCGGAGCGCTGCTCCTTCATCAGGTGAGTGGGATTTCAGTTCACAAACAGGGCATATAAAGACACAAACTCATTTTACGAAATAATGGTTGGAATGCGAATCAAGCCTTGAAGGTAATCAAGTCTTAAAGACAATACACATCTCTTTAACTTGTGCTTAACCCTCTCTCCACTCACATTGTCTGTACCTTTAAGACTTGATTACCTGTAAAGACTTGCATTCCAACCATTATTTTGTAAATTGAGTTTGTGTCTTTATATGCCCTGTTTGTGAACTGAAATCCCACTCACCCGATGAAGGAGCAGCGCTCCGAAAGCTAGTGGCTTTTGCTACCAAATAAACCTGTTGGACTTTAACCTGGTGTTGTGAGACTTCTTACTGCATTTATTCTAGCCAGAATCTGAAGACCCGAGTCAGCCCTTGCTGACCAGGTAACCAGTTCTAACTAGTCACCACATTAAATACAGCCGTCACTAACAGGCAGATTGTTTACTATTGACTAACTGTGTGAAAGAAATCTTCAAGTTTAAGGTTAAAGTTAAATGCTAAATGCGTACTTGACTAGATTTCAGAAATTAATTGACCTTTAATCATTTAGAATTCTCTCAATTGCCACTCACCAAATTCCCAAGGTAAGTACATTGTAGTAGCTGTACTCTGGTGTTTTAAATTCCATCAAGAAATCAATTTTATTGAACAATAATGGGGTTAGATTTCCTTAGTGCAGCATTTAAAAGAAAATTATAAAACAGTATGGAAAGAATATATTTACTGCTTCTTATCCATAGCACACAGCAAATTGTCCCTCTCCAAACATAGCATTTAATTAATTTTATTGCAATGTGACATTTTTTTATCTTGACTTTTGATTTTCTGATGACATTGTGCCTTTTGATTTCTATATACCTTTCATCTTTTTAGGTAAGAACATCGTTCAAGAAGACGAGATAAAAAATCTACAGCAGAAACTAGATGAACAGAACAAGTCAATGTGTATAAATACGGAAAAGCTTGAACAACAAATTTCTCATCTGAAAATGGAACTTGACTCTGCATTTAAGAATGTAAAAGAGAAAGAAAGAAATATGGAGCAGCTGAATGTTCAAGTTGGTACAATGGAAAATGAAATTGAAGAACTACAGAAAAATATGCAATTAAGAGAAAAGGCACTTCAAGAACTAAAGGAGGAAAGTAGTTCCTTGGCTCAGTGGAAGGTGCAAAATATGCACATTGTAAATAATTTTCAATGTGAAAAGAAGATAATGGAAAACAAAATTAAAGAATTGGAACAAAGTGTTGAAGTCTCTTTGAATAAAAATCAACAACAAGAACAGAATCTAGCGGTTTACCAGTGCAAGAGTGAACAGCAATCTGAAAAACTTAAGTCTCTTGAAGATGAAAAGGAGAATTTGCAAAGACAAACTGATAATCTTAAGAATATGCTCGACAAGAAAACATCTGAATTTGAAACACAAAAGCAGGCCTTTGAAGAATTGATTAAAAAAGCAAAGCAAGAGGAACAAAAACAGGGAAAGGAACTAGAAAACCTGAGCTTGAGCATTTCTCAGTTGACAGCACAAATAGCTGAATTGGAGAAAAACCTGCAACAAGAAACCAACAAAGTTGTGGAATTAGAAGAGTCTCGACGTAAGTTCTGTGCTGATTATGAAAATATCAGTAATGTGGCAAAGTCAAAAGATTGCTTAATTGAACTGAAGGAAACTGAAATTTTGAATTTAAAGGACCAAATTTTGCAGACAACAAATAATCTCGAAGAGCAGCTTGCCAAGGTTGAAGCAGAGAAAAATAATTTAATGCAAGAGTATGAAAAAAGCTTACTTGACAACCTTGAAGTTGAAAATATAAAGTCAACATTAGCAAGCTACCAACATGATATCTCTAGCTTCAAGG
The DNA here is from genome assembly GCF_964213995.1 of Mustelus asterias. Taxonomy (NCBI): domain Eukaryota; kingdom Metazoa; phylum Chordata; class Chondrichthyes; order Carcharhiniformes; family Triakidae; genus Mustelus; species Mustelus asterias. Next base: position 39,816,083 of record NC_135815.1, on the reverse strand, counting down.
AACAGATTACTTCTCAAGAATCCTCTCTCAAGCTTGAAAAACAGCAACGATCTGAAATGGAAAGTAAATATGAAACTTTATTAAAACTGAGACAAGAATTGGAAGGAAAAAATGAGGAGACAGAAAAGAAATATCAGAACTTGCGAACAGAGATGGAGCAAGAAACTCATCAGTTGAAAATGCAACATGCTGAAGCATTACAGACTAGCATAGATGAGAAAGATAAACATATTCAGAATATTGCACGAGAACTTGAGATCAATATGAATAATTTGAAATGCTTGCAGATAACCAACAAAGAGTTAGAAGCAAAGCTGGAAGTTTGTCTTCAGTCTGAGAAGTGCATTCAGGAAAAAGAAGAGTTAATTAGTTTGAAGGAAAAAGAACTTGTACGGCTTGCTGAGGAAAATGAAGAACTGAAAAACTCCATCAATACTGTGGTGCAGGAAAATATGGAATTGAACAAAATTAATTCTAATTTTGCTGATGCAGTGAAAAGAAGTAAAGCAATGTTGCAAGAACAGACCGAAAAATATGAAGAAGCTACTACTAAAGAGAATACATTTAAAGAGCTGTATGAAGAACTAACTGTAAAATACAGATTATTGGAAAACACAGTAGCAGACAAAGACAATGATATTCAACAATTATCTGAAAAGATAAATGAAAAGGACATTAGGGAAGATGGACTAAGGCATCAGCATGCTGCATTAGAAGAAGAATTTAAAAATCTTTGTGAAAAATGTATTGCTTTGGGAGAAAACAAAGATTTCTTGGAAAAGCAGTTACATGAGAGATCACAGGAATTACTGAAGAAAATTACAGAAGTTGCAGAGCTGGAAAGAAGCCATGCTTTGGGTTCTACTGAATATAATGCCAAAATTGAAAACTATGAGGAAAAGATTAAAGCAATGATTGAAGAAATGGAGGGCCTGCAGACACAGCTAGAGAAGATTAAAGAAATTGATCATTTAAAAAAGGAACTTTCTGAATCTCATGCAAGGCAAAACAAAATACTGGAAGAGCACAGTGAACTACTTCAGGAAAAAGAACAATTGACACAGCTGATAAAAAAGCAAGCTGAAAAAGAAACCATGCTTGCAACAAAATTAGAAAATCTTGAAAATGATTTGATTATAGCGCAGTCTGAAAATATAAAAAACAGTAAGTTAATTGCAGAGAAAAATCATATTTCAGACCAATTGAAAGATACAGTAATGACAAAAGAAACTGAATTTCAGAAACTTCAAGCTCAACTCCAGCTTCTCCAGATGGACCTTGAAGATAAAGAGATCTCTTTAGAGTCTTATATTTCCCAACTTGAGCAAATGCAAACTGAGAATAGCAATATGGAGAGTAAGTTTCAGCATTGTGAGGAGACAAGGATTGTTCTGGAGAAAGAATTAAGTGCGATGAAGGCAGAGATGGAAACTATGGATTTGAAATTTAGTGAAAGCAAGAACCGTGAAGAATTGTTGCAAGGACAAATAACTCGCCAAAGACAAACTATTGAAGAGCTAAAGAGTGAATCTGAAAAGCAAAAAGAGGATCTTGATCATCTTCATTCCTTGGAAATCCAGCTTACTAAAAGCCAGAATGCAGAAAAGCAATGTCAGCTGAAAGAGAAAGAGCTTCTAGGGAAGCTGATTCAGTCTGAAATACAGATAAATGACTTAATGAGTCATAATAGTGATATTGAATCTCAAATGGAATCTCAACAGCAGGAATTAAAAGCACAGATGCAAATTACTTTGAACAATTTGGAGAATACTCTGCAACAGAGTGAGGAGCAAAGAGCACTTGCACAGAAGGAGTTGAGTAATGTGCAGTCAGAATTATCAGCTGTGCACCTGCATTTCATTGAAAGCAAAAATCGTGAAGAATATTTGATGGAACAGATAACTCTGCGGAAGAAAACTATTGAGGATCTGAAGAGTGAAATTGAAAAAAGTAAAGAACAGGAAGCACATCTCAACTCGATGGTGTCCGAGTTACAATCTCTGATTGCAGCTTTGGAAACTGAAAAGGCATTACTGTTGAGTAAAGTAGATTTCACACACAAAACTATTGATCTAGGTGCTCAAGAGTGCAAAGCTGTGAAAGAAGAAATGATTTCATCCCATGAAATTAGGCATCAAAGCATTCCAGAAGAGAAAGAGGTGGTTGACAGTGTTGAGAATGAATCATCAGGCAAAAAGAAAAACCTTTTGAACCCCATGGAGAAAGATAACCAGATCATGGAAGAATTAAAAGCAGAATTGTCCTTATTACAGAATAATTTGATTGAAACCCAGTCTGCTTTATCAGGAACAAAGACTGAAAAAGAAACACTGCAATCTCAGATGAGAGAACTTGAATCAACACTAGAAAGTGCACACATTCATATGTCAGAGCAGAAAGAGCACTTAAAACAGCTAGAGAAGGTGATTCAGAAAAAAGGTGATGAAATAACTTTACTCCATCAGCAGCTAAAAGAGAATTCAATTAATTTGACTGTAAATGACCGGGCTACTATTTCTGTTGAGGGTACTCGCCTGAAACTGAAAACAGTGAAACTGGAAAGTTCTGTGACTTCTGAGCAGTCCACTACATTGCTCAAACAACAACTTCAGAAACAGCAAGATCCTGCAGATCAAACCTGGGAATTGCATCAAACCTTAACCGCAACAAAACAAGAACTTGAAACTCTGAAACAGCAGCATTCATCTGAAATTGAGGAATGGCAGCTGAAGTTAACCAATCTAACAATCGAGATGGAAAACAAATTGGCAGCACAGAAACAGCAGACTGAATTGATGTCTGCAGAATTAGAAGATGCAAGGATTCAGCTTCAATATCTGGATCTCAGTACTCAGTCATTGCTGCATACTAGCTATCTTTCTGAAGAGAGTACTCCACATAAGGTGAGTAATAAGAATCAATATTGGGATTATTAATTATTGAAATATGTAGTATGTGCTCAAATGAGGATCATAATTGTTATAGTTAAGTATATGCCATAACTCTTGCAAATTTTCTTTTTGGTTCATGGAGGGAATCACAGCTGTACTTGGTTTTATCCCTAACCAGCATCACCAAACAAGTCCTTCCTTCCAACAGTGACTGTAAAATGGTATTCAGAAATAGCAATCCTAGTTTTCTAGCCTTTTCCCTTGCAAGCAATACCAGTGAAGTCAGTCCAATTGTGATGCTCCTTTTATTGCTCAATTTGAAATTACATCGAAGGAATTGGAAACTGTGATCTATCTTCTGTATGATACAAAATGTGTATCTAACCAATGGACCATCAGGAGAGCTGAAATTCCATTGGAACACTTGTTTTGTTTTTGCAATGTATGGACTAATAACACAAATACATATATTTTCATCTTGCCCTACACTCGTAACATTGAAAATCTCCTCAACTGAGATTCAAACATATACTTAACCTTGGTTTGAATGGTAATTTTCATAATTTGGACATTTTTATCAACGTTTATTACTGGTATTGAAAGTACCAGCAGTATGCATATTTCCAGAAAGGACAAAATTATATTCCAATAGTACCCATCACTCATCTGGGACATCTCAAAAATACTTAAAACCACTTTTTTAATAACATGTAAGAATGTGACAAAATACCTAAGATAGAACCCCTACAGTGCAGAAAGAGGCCATTCGGCCCATCGAGTCTGCACCGACAACAATCCCACCCAGGCCCTATCCCCATATCCCTACATATTTACCTGCTAATCCCACTAACCCTCATATTTACCCGCTAATCCCTCTAATCTACGCATCCCGGGACACTAAGGGGCAATTTAGCTTGGCCAATCATCCTAACCCGCACATCTTTGGACTGTGGGAGGAAACCGGAGCACCCGGCAGAAACCCACGCAGACACGGGGAGAATGTGCAAACTCCGCACAGACAGTGACCCGAGCCGGGAATCGAACCCAGGTCCCTGGAGCTGTGAAGCAGCAGTGCTAACCACTGTTACGTTCTTCTCAAAATAATCGAATAAATTTTGCTTTCTCCCTGCCTCTCCGTCTCTCGTCCAGCAGCAGTATGCATAATCACATAGTCCATGGGAGGCCCTCGGGAAACCTTCTAGCAATGTATTTTTATGGAATAATTTTCTGTGTTTTATTATTTACATGTTGCTATTCCATTACAATATTTCATTATATCAAGTTTGGTCATACGTACTTAATTTTGTTAATTGCCTTTTTTTTGGTTTACAAGGATTGATGTTTTAATTACAACTATTTTTGTTTTTCAGTTAAAGCATACTGATTCAAAGAAACAACAAAGTGAGGTGGCTTTGATAACTGATCAGTTGGAGTTGGTTAACAATCTAAATGTGGACCCTGACAGGAAAGTACAAAGGGAACAGAAAGCTAGTTTGCAGTCTGGCACAATGGGAGAAAGTCCTGTATGCTGCAACATACATTTGGGTGATGCTGAGAATGTCAGCAAAGACATTGGTGATGAATTGAATGAAAGTAACACAAAACAAGAGCATGTAATTGAACAGATACACTTAGCTAATGAGGAAGTTTGGCATTCCACTGGAACACTATCAACCTGTGAAATCCCTATTAGTTCTCAGTTACAGTTGGAACAGGAGTCTGGACAAATTCTGCATCTTCTTCCAGATGGAGAGAATAAGAAAATAACTGAAGTGCTGCTCAGTGAAATGGAGAATTTGCGTTCCAAGCTAGATACCCATCAAAATGAACTGTTTTTCCAAGGTTCTGCTTACTTTGAATTAGAAAAGAAAATGCTGTCGTTTGAAGAGGAGAAGCACCATCTATGTAACGAGTTGAAGTCCTCTGCTCTTGAAAATCAGAATCTTTCTGACAAAGTAAAATGTTTGGAGGAAGAACTCCTTAAGGTGACACTACAGCTGAATGTGGATAAAGTTAAATTGTCTGATGTGACCAAGATGTTGGAGAGCCTAGAGGTAGATAAAAAAGACAGGAATGAGCAATTTCTTGAACTAGAAAATGAACTGAAGCGTGCTAAATCAGATAAAGTAAACTTAGAAAAACATATCCTTGAAATGGAAGTTGACCTGGAAGAATTGCAAACCAGAAAGCAATCTTTAGAAAAAGAACTTGAATCAAGTCAAAGGACCATTTCTGTTCAGGGAGAAAAGCTGACTGAGCTTGAAACAGAGAATAATGGGGTTATTCAGGAACTTAGCATTTTAGCTAAGACAAATGATGAATTGGAACAAACCAGTAAAAAGCAAGAGGTAAAAATTCAAGAGCTGAAAGCGGAGAAAATCTATAATTCTAATACAATCTGGGGGCTTGAAGCTGAAGTAAAGAAGCTAACCAATCAGCTACAAGCTGTTGCTGAACAAATGGAGAAAGTTTCAAAGGAAAGGGAAGACGTGATCCAAGAAGTCCAATATTTGGAGAAGAATTCTATGTTGGACACAGAAGGAAGGGAGGAATTGCAGCAGCAACTGAATCAGTTGAAGAAAGAAAACCTATCCATGTTGGAGCAGACTGAATCCATACAGAACAAACTTAATACAGTAGAACTTGAAAAGTTGAAACTACTCAAATCCTTGGAGTTCTCTCAGTTGCAAAAAGGCGAAGTTGCAACAAGATTAAACTCCACCGAGGCAGAAGTAGCTGAAATGCGGCCTGCCATTGAGAAACTTAAAGTGCGCATTGAAGCAGATCAGAATAAAAGTCGACATATGGCTGAAAAGCTCAAAGTCAGTGAACGAAAAGCAGACTCGCTTCAAGACAAGATTGAGGCACTTGAACGGGAGCTACAGACGACTGAAGAAAATATGGAGCAAATGATATTGCAAGCTGAAACTGCAAAGGAGCAGGTTGAGACACTAGAGGAAGAGAAGGAAACAATTATTGAAAAGCTCAAGCTATTGACTATGGACCACAATTCCCTCTTATCTGAAAAGCAAGCTTTAGAGAAGGAACTGCAACAAAGTCAGGAAAAGTTAGAAACTCGTTGCTCAAAGTTGTCAGGAAGATGCGAAGCAGCTGAAAACGAAAAGCTCAAAATGACAGAAGTCCATGAAAGTTCTGTTAATGAGCTACGGTCTCAAATTAGCCATTTAAATGAACAAGTTAAAGTGTGCCACGATGAGTTGGAAAAATTGAGAGAAAATGAGAAAAATTACCTCAATCAAAACTCAAATTCAGAAAGTGAGAAGATCCGGCTAACCGACCAAATTCATGAAACTGATGGGTTAAATGTGGAGCTGCAATCTGCAAATACAATACTAAGTAAAGATCTTCAAGTAATTCAACAGCAGGTAAGCAAGCACATAGAAGAGAAAGAGAAACTTCAGCAACAAATTGCAGATCTGGAACAGTTGAAGCAAAAAGATTCCATGGATTTGTGTAACTTGCTTACCGAGGTGGAGAATTTAAAGACAGAAAGGAAGAAATTGCAGACAGCAGCAGCTGAATCTCAGCAAGCAGCACAAGATCTGTCCGCTAGACATAAGGTCATGCAAGAGACTAAAGAAAATTCTGAGAAACAACTACAAAATGAACTACAGGTTTCTCAGTTGCAAGCTTCTGCTCTTCTTATTCAGGTATAATAATTTTACCAAAAATACTTGATTAGCTCTTTGGTGAAGATGATTTTTCTGTTATCCATAAGCAGTATATCCACATTTAACACTCTTCTCCATAATCACTTCAAAATCCTTTCAAATGGAAGTATACACAAGTCACAACAACACACAGGAATAGGAGCAGGAGTAGACCATTTGGCTCTTTGAGCTGGCTTTGCTGTTGATTTAAGATCATGGCTGATCTGACTGTGGCCTCAACTCCACTTTCCACTCTATCCCCTCCATAACCCTTGACTCTCTTGTTGATCAAAAATCGATCTAACTCAGCTTTGAATATAGCCAACCATCCAGCCTCCACTGCTCTCTCAGAAGAGAATTCCACAGACGAACGACCCCTTTTTTATAAAAAAAAACTCCTCATCTCAGTCTTCAATGGGAGTTCCCTATTTTTTAAGCTGCGTCCCTCCCCCTAGTTCCAGACTCCCCCACAAGGGGAAACATCCTTCCAGTATGTTTCAATAAGTTCACCTCTCATTCTTTTAAACTCTAATCAGTATAGGCCCAAGCTGTTCAACCTTTCCTCATGAGTTAACCACTTTATCCCAAGAATTGGTTGAGTGAACGTTCTCTGCTTCAAAGTCTACATCTCTGTTTTAATTGCAGTTAAAAGAAATACCATAGATTTTTCAACTTAACAAGAATCACAAATTTTTTACAGTGCAGAAGGAAACCATTTGGGCATATCGTGTCTGCACCAGTTCTCTAAATGAGCATTATGACTTAGTGCCATTCTCCCGCTTTTTCCCAGTACCTTTGCCCATTGTTTTGATTCAAATAATCCTCTAATACCTGCTTGAATGCTGCAATTGAACTTGCCTCCAACATAATTCCAGGCAGTGCATTCCAAATCTGAACCACTTGCTGTGTGAAAAGGTTTTTCTCCCATCACATTTGCTTCTTTTGCAAATCACTTTAAATCTGTGCCCTCTTGTTCTTGATTCTTTTATGAACAGGAACAGTTTCTCCCTATCTACTCTGTGCAGCACTCTCATGATTTTGAACACCCTATCAAATCTCCTCTTGGCCGCCGCCTTTCCAAGCAGAACAGCCCCAACCTCTCCAATCTATCCTCATAACTGAAATTTTTATCCCTGGAACCATTCTTGTAAAATTTGTCTGCATTCTCTCCTATGCACTCACATCCTTCCCACAGTTTGGTGCCCAATATTCTAACTGATGTGTAACTAATGTCTTGTATAAGTTTCCCATAACTTCCTTGCTCTTGTATTCTATGCCCCCATTAATAAAGCCCAGGATACTATATAGAATCCCTGCAGTGCAGAAGGAGGCCATTTGATCCATCGTGTCTGCACCGACCACAATCCCACTCGGGCACTATTCCCGTAACACCACACATTTACGCTGTTAATCCCCTGACACTAGGTTCAATTTAGCATGGCCAATCAACCTAACCCACACACCTTTGGACTGTGGGAGGAAACCAGAGCACTCGGAGAAAACCGACAGAGAATGTGCATACTCCACACACACAGTGACCCAAGGCCAGAATTGAACCTGGGTCCCTGTGAGACAGCAGCGCTAGCCACTGTGCCAAATCTTATATGCTTTACTAGCTGCTCTCTACCTTCAATGATCTATGCACATATACACCCAGATCTCTGCTCCTGCACACCCTTAAGTATTTTATATTGTCTGTCGATGTTCATCCAACCACAATGCATTACTTCACACTTTCCCACATTGAACTTCATATGTCCTTTTGAAGTTCTACACTGTCCTTTTCACAGTTTACAATGCATCCTCTTTGTTCCTTGGCTCTAGCTAAGTTGATTCTGTCCTTGAATCCTCTGGCGCATCCTCTTTCTCCAGCACTGCAATGCACTCCTTAACAATCTAGAAACCCTACTTCATTTTCTTCCTTTTTTATCTTTTCTGAACACCTTATATCCAGGAACATTTAACCCCCAGTCCTGTCCTGTCCTTTGAGCCAGGCCTGTGCTATTGCCACAACATCATATTTCCACATGGCAAACTACACATATAACTCCCAAATCTTATTTACTATACTCTGTACATTCACATACATGCACAGTAACTCTGATTTAAACATAATTACTTTCTCCTTTTCTCAGACTTCATTAACTTATTATTCTCCGTATTAGTGCTATGTATTTTATGCACCCTGGTATTCCTCTTCAATATTCTCTCTCGATTCTGACACCCCTACCAAGTTAGTTTAAAGCCCTTCCGACAGCACTAGCAGAAGGTCCTGCAAGGAACTCAGTCTCAGCTCTGCTCAGCCAGCTTGTACAGGGGCCATCTTCCCCAGAGCCAGTCCCAGTGTCCCAGGAATCTAAAGCCCTCCTGTGTCATCTTTCCAGCCACGCATTCATCTGCCTTAATTAATCTGATTCCTAGAATGGGAAGTTTTAAAAAAAAAAAAACTACTAGTCCTCTCCATCATTGCCTTGTGATGTCCACACGTGCAGTTAAATGTGAAAATAGAAAAGCTACTGCCAGTTGATTCCTTACTCCTCTACAGGATGTGCTGTTGAAGTTCAACATCTGTACAAATGACTGAATTGATGAGAATTTCCTCTTGTACAGTGTAATGTTGCTGTTAAAATCTCTCAAACATTAAGTCTTGTTAATGAAATGTAACTTTTTAAAGCGTACTAACTCATTTCTGGCGTTGAACATGGTTTTCGTTCCATGAAAATTAACTTTATATTTAAATATTGCTATTATTGCCATTTTTTCCGTTATGAAATCTGATACTTTTAAATACCTCTGAGTTATTCATGATCGTTCAGCTTCTAATGAGTATGAAGTACTCTTAATTTAGTTTCTGTAACATTTATAAAAAGATGAGGATAATCAGTGCATTGGACTTCCTGGTTTGTTATCTGAGAATTCTTCAGTGCAATTGGCTGTTTACATTTGTTGCTGGATGCTTAGAGATTCCTTGGCTTGGCACCAGATTCACAGTGATATTGAGATTGGAGAAATATAAATAATAAATCACTATCTTTGTGGACAGCTTTCTTCAATGTCGGCAGCGAGCACATCATTTTGCTGCTGGCTGCAAAGCCCATGCTATTGCTTAGTGCCTCAAACCAACTATTTTGATACTGATACAAGTTACCTTTCTCTTTTTTTTATATAGTTCCATTGCATATCATGAAAACTGGTTAATAAGCTTCTTCAAAATGCTATAACATTTAGTTCAACAACCAACCATGATTTCTTTTAGGTTAAGGATCTTACAGAGAATAACCATAAACTGCAGGATGATTTATGCATAACCAGTGAAAAGATGCTGAAAATACAGCAGGAATTTGATGCAGAGAAGAAATTGACTTCAGCCCAACTGGAAGAATTCAGAAATCAGACAGAGAGCTTTAAGGTTCAGTATCAGAAAATTCTAACAGTCGGTCATTTGCCAAAAATCAATGTTTTCCCTGTATTTTAAAACAAAAGGAAGTATCGAGTCTAGATATAGTAGTGCAGCTGTGACAGTATTTATCTACAAAACTACTTAGTTGCAAATAAAACTTTGTCTCGTCATAAGAAATAAATGCTTTCAAAATATTATACTGCTTTAAGACAGAGCTTTGTTTGTAGACATGGGTTTTGGAAAGTTTAAAACACTATTTTTGTCACAATTTAGCCAAGCTGTACTTTTAGGGTAATAGGAAACTAGTTGCGACCACGGTCCTTAATCTAATAAGAACATGGTGGCGCACTGCCTCAGAGCGCCAGGGACCTGGGTTTGATTCTGGCCTTGGGTGATTGTCGATGTGGAGTTTGCACGTGCTCCCCTTGTTTCCTCCAGGTGTTCCGGTTTCGTCCCACAGTCCAAAGCTATGCAAGATAGGTGAATTGGTCGTGCAAAAATACCCCATGGTGTTCCAAGATGTGTAGTTTAGAGGGGGTTGGCCATGGTGAATGCGCATGGTTACAGGATTAGGATGGGAGGTGATCTTGAGTAAGATGCTTGGTCAGAGAGTCGTGCAGACTTGGTGGGCCAAATGGCCTCCTTCTGCACTGTAGGGATTCTATAGATTTTATTCCTTTGTGACACAATTGGATAGAGGAGAAAAATATTTCATTATTCTTTGTTCTCATGAAAAATCTGATTAGAAATATGGAAAATAATAATGGAAATGTTGTAGTTATTATTGGAAGTTATATTTCAGATATGATTGTAAAATTGCTTTTATCTCTAGATGCAGCTAGAAATCTCTCAATCAGAAAAATGCAAGTTAGAAAAGGATGTTGGGTACTTTCAGACTGAATTGCAGATCACTGATGAATTGAAGAAGGAAGTAGATGAACAGAAACAAAGACTAAGATGTATCCAGGAAGAGCACCAAGCTGTGCTTAAAGATTTACAGGACAAGGTAAATCACTGCACTAAATTAGAGTTGGTAAAGATTCATCCAGAGCTAGAACAAAAATCAAACAGTTTTGTGCTTAGTATTGGAAATATTCCAAAATACAGGTACTATCTACACCTCCATGCCCCACCATTACAGAGCTTAATACAGCGATTTGCCTTTAGAACTTAATGATTGTTATACACCAACATGAGAACCACCTTTTTGTTAATTATCAAAATTGCCCTACTAATGTAAATCATTCATTGAATTTTGTTGAGATTTGATTGGATTTTTCAAAATTGAATACATTAGTAATTTTTCTTTCCTTTTTTGAACATCAATTATGTTAGTCTACCTTGTACACAATTACCAAAAAATGTTGATGAATATTTCTTTACCAATGATAAATACTGCATTTGCTTTGTCAGCATGAAGTTCAAGTACAATCGTGCCAAGAGAAAATGGCCACAATGGAAAAGCAGCTTACTGCACAAGACATGGAAATCAACAACCTAAAGGTTCTGAAAGAAGAAGTAAATGTTACCTTAAAAGATGCCATAAGCAAGGTAAAACAGTGAAACCTGAGCATTTTGCCTACTTCTACATGCAACATGCTGTCAATGTAAACTGCTAGGATTGGATTTTGTGTTGCACAAATTCTGAGAGCCTTGCATTTAGCATGTGCCCAACGGTTATAATAAGCCTGACCAAACAGTTTGGTGTGAATGAGATTTTCTTGTCATGATTATGTGTCTCCATGATCTTTTCAAAAACTGACAAGTGAAATCTTAGGAAATTGACAAATTTGAAATGTTACTCTGCTTTATATCAATGTATATGAGCATAACAAGAGTAATAGTTATTACCAGACTTATTGCATTAAATTAGTACAGCTTGCCTCTATATAATACCAAGTAATGAAAATGCTGCCCATTTGCACTTCACTGTGTTGTCTTGCTTGACTTGAACAAACTAGCTTCGTCTTCAGGTGCATTGTGTTTCGAAGCTTGGCATAAGCTTGTCCTTGCAGCTTTGTGTTGTTTAAAAGAAAATTCTGACTGACTTTGTCCTTTTCTTCAATCGCTTCCTCTGTTCACAAATAGAAGACAGAGCTTATGCCAGCTTATGCCAGATAACTTCTGCCAAGCACGCGCGATTGTGCACGTTTCAACAAAATGAGATGTTCACTGACTATCGGACAGGCTAATGAATACTTAAAGTTTATTTAATAGTGTCACAAGTAGGCTTACATTAACACTGCAATGAAGTTACTGTTAAAATCCCCTAGTCGCCACACTCCGGCTCCTGTTCGGGCACACTGAGGGAGAATTTAGCATGGCCAAAGCATCTAAAACCCGGGGGAAACCCACATACACAGGGGGAAAATGTGCAGACTCTACACAAACAGTGACCCAAGCCAGGAATCGAACATGGGTCCCTGGCACTGTGAGGCAGCAGTGCTAACCACTGTACAGTGGTTAGCACTGCTGCCTCACAGTGCCAGGGACCCGTGCAAATTCCTTACTATTTACAATTTTGGGAAAACAACTTAAAAGCCTAACACATTAGCTTTTTAACCTCAGGTCATCATCTTTTAAAAACTTGTATAAATAAATACACCTTGCATTGAATGTAGCCCTCCTCGCCCCCAATCCCAAACAAACATACTCACTGTGCACTATTGTGGCATGATATCCAAATCCTGCTCAGTCTTGCTGATTCAACAGATTTGCTTCCATTACATGTTGAGCCAGGCAATTGACAGAAAGGAACACTTGTAGATAGCAGCAGCTCAGGTATAATATTTTCACCAGAACTATTTCATTAGCTCTTTCTTAGGTGGGTATTTTCTTAATCATCGCCATTATATGCTCTTCACCATTGCTCTTCAATGTTCTTTAGAATGAATAAGTACACAAGTCTACATTTTGTTTTTAAATTGCAGTTAAAAGGATATGCAATATTTTTCTGTCTTTGCTACCTCCAGTGATTAGGTTTTTAGATCCTAAATTTGGATCAGTATAATCATTCTTTCATGGTTTACCTAATTTCTGCTCTTCAATTATCCTGGACTTTTCACCCTAGGTTTGTCAGTTTAAAAGACCTTTTAGTTTGTAGTTCTTTGTATTCATTACATGTTTCCCTTGACATTGTTGATCTATTGAATCGCAATGAAAATGTTGCAGTGCAAGTAGTACAAATTGTTAACCAGTTTTGTTATCTTAGATTTTGAATGATCTGCAATGCTTGAATTGTTATTTGGCAGTCATGATTGGGAAATTTCATAAAGTAATTAAAGTTTCTGGGTAAAAATGATCTATATGTTAACAAAATTGAGAAAATCAGCCATAAACCAAACTAGTAAATGCTGCGGCCAACATTGCTACAACAATGTTGATATCTGTAATTTATATAGCAGCATTCATATAGATTACAAGGTGCTTCAAAAGTATAAGGCAAACCGATGTTAAGCTAAAAAGGGAGGGATTAGGAGATCAATAAAGCAAGTTTGGATATTGGTCAATATAATGAGGCCTATGGCCCAATATCAGGGTAGTGCCTCGCCTCCCCATTCAAGGAAATGTAGGCTATACCCTGTCTGGGTCTTTGATTTAAAGGTGGCTTTAAAAGAGGAGAACAGGGATGATAAAACAATGGTAAGGTTTAAGGAAGAAATCATCAGAATTGTTAGAGCGGGTATATTACTGGACCAGAAATACTAGAAGCCCAGACTAACGATCGGGAGAGTTGAATTCAAATTCCACAATGGCAGCTGGGGAATTTAATTTAGTTAGGTAATATTGGTAATGGTGACCATGTAACTGCTGGATTGTCTGAAAACAAATCTGATCCACTAATATCCTGGAGGGAAGGAACTCTGCCCCTTTAACTGGGTCCAGTCCATATGTGACTTCAGACCCACTGCAATGTGGTTGACTCTTAACTGCCCTTTGAAGTGGCCTAGTAAGCCACCAGTTAAAGGCAATTGGGGATGATCAGTAAATGGTGGCTTTACCAAACATGCCTCCTCGAATATCTCTATTTTGCAAGGCATATTTTTTGCACTGTGCGGTTTCTTTAAAATTGTCATGCATCCATGCATGTGTGCATCCAGAATGCTGCACGGCCAGGCACCTGCACAGCTTAAAGGGAACATTGCTCACAAATGATGCCTATACCTTGTGAATAAATAAAAAAATTGAAAGAATAGACTTAGGCCGCAAAAGTCTCCTTGTTATATACAGGCATTTAGAGAGGCAGGGACTGATTAGGGACAGTCAGCATGGCTTTGTGAGTGGGAAATCATCTCTCACGAAATTGATTTGAGTTTTTTGAAGGGATAACCAAGAAGGTAGATGAGGGCAGTGCAGTTGACGTTGTCTACATGGACTTTAGCAAGGCCTTTGACAAGGTACTGCATGGTAGGTTGTTGCATAAGGTTAAATCTCTCCGGATCCAGGGTGAGGTAGCCAATTGAATACAAAATTGGCTTGACGACAGAAGACAGAGAGAGGGTGGTTGTAGAGGGTTGTTTTTCAAACTAGAGGCCTGTGGCCAGCGGTGTGCCTCAGGAATCGGTGCTGGGTCCACTGTTATTTGTTATTTATATTAATGATTTGGATGAGAATTTAGGAGGCATTGTTAGTAAGTTTGCAGATGTCACCAAGATTGGTGGCATAGTGGACAGTGAAGAAGGTTATCTAGGATTGCAACTGGATCAATTAGGCCAGTGGGCCGATGAATGGAAGATGGAGTTTAATTTAGATAAATGTAAGGTGATGCATTTTGATAGATCGAATCGGGGTAAGACCTACTCAATTAATGGTAGGGTATTGGGGAGAGTTATAGAACAAAGAGATCTAGGGGTACAGGTTCATAGCTCCTTGAAAGTGGAGCCATAGATGGACAGGGTGCTGAAGAAGGCATTTGCCATGCTTGATTTCATTGGTCAGAACGTTGAATACAGGAGTTCGGACATCTTGTTGGAGTTGTACAAAACATTATTAAGGCCACACTTGGAATACTGTGTACAGTTCTGGTCACCCTATTATAGAAAGGATATTATTAAACTAGAAAGAGTGCAGAAAAGGTTTACTAGGATGCTACCAGGACTTGATGGTTTGAGTTATAAGGAGAGGCTGGATAGACTGGGACTTTTTTCCCTGGAGCCTAGGAGGCTTAGGGGTGATCTTATAGAGGTCTATAAAATAATGAGCATAGATTAACTAGATAGTCAACATCCTTTTCCAAAGGTAAGGGAGTCTAAAACTAGAGGGCATAGGTTTAAGGGAAGAGGGGAGAGATACAAAAGGGTCTGAGGGGCAATTTTTTCACACACGGGGTGATGAGTGTTTGGAACGAGCTGCCAGAGGCAGTAGTAGAGGCAGGTACAATTTTGTCTTTTAAAAAGCATTTAGATAGTTACATGGGAAAGATGGGTATAGGGGGCTATGGGCCAAATGCAGGCAATTGGGACTAGCTTAGTGGTAAAAACTGGGCAGCGTGGACAGGTTGGGCTGAAGGGCCTGTTTCCATGCTGTAAACCTCTATGATTCTATTATTACCAGCGACAGTGGGAGTTTTCGGACCTGGATGAGAACATTTCTTGTTCCCTGATTTCATATATGTACCAGAATTGGTAGTTCTGAGCCTTCAGCCTGAATTTTCACTATGTCGGATAGCCTCCATCGTTGCAAAGATGGTGGAGTGCGCAGAAATTAGAAGTTATGCCCCCCCGCCCCCCCAATCATAACTCCTTCCATTTTTGCAGGAGCAGGAATGGGCTGGGGTTGGGATTTGCACATGCGTGTTTCATGGAGGCAATTGCCTCCACTCAAGTCGGATTTTGGTCTCAAGGTATCTAAAATGTGATGTGCTTGTAGGTTTGGTAAAAGTAGGTCTGAACGTTGTTCCTCCGTACTTGCTCACTTGTTGCAGTAATAAAGTTGTTGCAGTCTTTTTCCCTTTTTTAAATTAGCTTTATCCACATCAAATGGCAAAAAAATAAGGAATCGGGGCTTTGCACTTATTATGACATGCTGGCTTTTTGAAGGGCATCGGGAATATATTTGCCGTGACTGTGGTTGTAATCATGATGAAACTTCATCATTCATAGTCATTAATGTCGTCAACTTCTGGCATTCACCTGTACACATCTAAACATCGAAAGCCAGAAGCTGCTGTCAGTTGATTGCCTGCTCCTCCACAGGCTGCGATGTTGAAGCCGTCGCAGACAGTAATCTTTTTACAAATCTCTGAAAGGATGAAAACATCCCCTTTTCCTCTGTAATGTTATTGCTAAAATCCCTGAAAAAGTTAAGCCTTGCTAATGATGTACAACCGAGTCTTCAATTGCACACAGTCATAACTACTGCTGTTGAACAATTACTTCGCCTGTGGAAAATTAATTTCCTATTATTTCCATTAGGAAAGAAAATGTATAGGTCATAGCAGAATTTTTATAATATTTCAGCTTCCTATTTTGCTTTCTATATTCATAAAAAGGGGATAATTTAGTGTATTTTATTGCTTGCTTTATTGTCTGTAAAATATTTTCACGTGGTTGACTGCTTATACTGCTTAAGTGACATTATAAGCTTGAGTTGCCTTTGACTTGACACTAGATTCACATGAATGTTGGGAAAGGGGAAATCCATAACAATTGCTAGATCTTTGTGGGCAGCTTTCTTCGAGGTCAGCAATGAGCATGTCACTTCATTACTAGCTACAAATTCTGGACCATTGTGCCTTAAATCAACTACAAGATACTTTGACAGAAAATGCTGGGAAATCTCAGCAGGTCTGATAGCATCTGTGGAGAGAGAATAGAGCCAACATTTCGAGTCAGCTCTGACATTCCAGATTCAAAACGTTGGCTCTGTTCTCTCTCCACAGATGCTGTCAGACCTGCTGAGATTTCCCAGCATTTTCTGTTTTTATTTCAGATTCTAGCATCTGCAGTATTTTGCTTTTAACAAGATACTTTGATATTAATATAAGCAGTCTTTTTCCAAGTTAACCTTTTGCGTAGTTACAATAAATGTGTAAGATATTAACACTTGGTGAAATGATCAAAACACTATAATGTTTAATAATCAACCTATGGCTATCTTTTAGGCAAATGATCTGACAGAAAATAATCATAAAATACAGGCTGATTTAACCATAGCCGATGGAAAGATTCTGAAAATGCAGCAGGACTTTGATGTGGAGAAGAATTTGATTTCAGCACAGCTTGAAGAGTTCAGAAATCAGACAGAAAGCTTCAAGGTTCGGTATCAGAAAATTCCAACAATCTGTCATTTACCAAAGTATTCACACTGCAATCGACAAAAAAGTATAGAAAGTCTTGGGGCAGAATTTTCCATTGTGGAGTCTAACTCCAGTGGCAGATTGGATAGTCGGCATGAATCCAGCTGGGTAGCGGGGAGGGTGAACACAAGATCTTCCGCTTTTGAACTTGTTAGTTATACAGTCACGAGAAACACAGCAAATTGTGTGGCAGGGCAGGTAAAGGGTTACCTGTCTTGATATGTAGGAATAGGAGTAGGTCATTCAGCCTGTCAAACCTGCTCCATCATTCAACACAATAATGACTGATCAGACACTTCAATGCCTTTTATACACACACACTATCCCCATAAACCTTTTCGTTATCGTTATTCAGATATCTATCAATCTCTACCTTAAACATAGTCAATGACTGAGCTTCCACAGCCCTCTGGAGTAGAGAATTCCAAAGATTCACAACCCTCTGTGTAAAGGAATTTCTCCTCATCTTGGTCCTAAATGGCTTCCCCCTTATTTTGAAATTTAAAATTATGCCCCCCCCCACCCCGGTTCTAGACTCCCAACCAAAGGAAACATCTTACCTGCATCCACCCTGTCTATTCCTTTAAGCATTCTGTAGGCTTCAATGAGATCACCTCTTTCTTCGAAACTAGAGAATACAGGCCTAATCTCTCTTCATAAGACAGTCCTGCCATCCCGGAACAAGTCTGTTTCACCCCCCCTGCCCCCCATGGCAATAATATCCTTCTGAGGTAAGGGGACCAAATTTGCGCACAATTCTCCAGGTGCAGTCAAACCAAGCTGCTGTACAAATGAAGCAAGACTTCACTCCTCACGTACTCCAATCCTCTTGTGATTAAAGGCGAACGTTTCCTGATAGCTTGCTGCACTTGCTTGCTCGCCTTCAATGACTTGTGGACAAGAATACCTAGGTCCCATTGTACATCTACATTTTCTAATTTCCTACCACTTAGGAAATGCTCTGCACATCTGTTCCTTCTACCAAAATGGATTACCTCATTTTTCCACATTATATTCCATCTGCCATGTACTTGCCCACTAAGTCTGTCCAAATCCTCCTGTAACCGCTTTACATCTTCCTCACCGCGCACTTTCCCGCTTAGCTTTGTATCATCTGCAAGCTTGGAAATATTACATTTGGCCCCCATATCAAAATCATTGGTGTATGTTGTGAACAGCTGGAGCCCAAGTACTGTTCCTTGCAGTACCCCACTAGCCACAGCCTGTCAATGTGGGAATAACCTGTTTATTTCTCATCTGTTTTCTATCAATCTTGGTTGATCCTTAATCCATGCCAGTATATTGCTCCTATCCCATGTGCTTTTCTTTTGCTAATCAACCTCAAAAGTTCTGTCATGAGATCGAAAGCCATGCTGCCATGTTTAAACGGCACCCAGAAAGACATTCACTCACTGCAGGCCAGGAGCTTGACACTATTCCTCCAGGGTCCTGCAGCCATAGTTCATACCGGATAAGCTGGCATCTATGGGCATACGAGGGCATCTCTAGCATTGCCTTTCACTTGTCCCTATGAGAGCACCGTCAATTATACATCCATAGCTATGCCAATACTTGCCATTGCAGTGGTCCACGTTTGTCAGCCTCTTGATCTTATAGAGACCCCACTACTTCTTGCTCCTCATGACCCATGCCAGCCAAGATCAGGCTCTCCTCAATATCCAGAAGACAGCAATGATCAAAGCAGGTTTCCCTGCAGCTTGCATCATCAATGCCTCAGTGGAAGTGTGAATAACTTTAAGTGATAAATTTAGTAAATCGATCCTTTACAGGTTTCCCTCCATCTCAAAGCCAACAGGCCAATGCTAAGTTCGTTGCCTGGCCTCCATTTAGACATGGCATCTCCACTCCACCCCATCCCTTTTAAGTAAAGAACATGCTGGAGGACCAGATGTAGATTTTCCACCCGTTCATACATGGAGACATTGCTCTTTGACACGGGTGATGAGAGCCATGTTCAAGAAGTCTCACTTGGACACTTTTCTGTTTGTCTCCATTACCCTGCTGACTCTGTTGAGAGACCATTGCAACATAGAAAGAACAGTTGCATGAGGCCTTGTCAGTCATGATCATTCACCCAGGACAATAGAGTAGCGGGTTAGCTGGCCTCCACCAGTGGATGCCTCTTGGAAGCATCCACCTCTTTCCCTCCCTTCCTTCCTGCCTCTGACTGCAACCGATAGCGAACGACTACTCCGCATCTTGCTTGGGAACAATCCTGCTGCAATGCAGGCTTCATCATAGAGAGAACACAACTGAGCAACTTGACATCCAGTTGCCTCATAATTCTTAGAATTTTTCTTGAGTCAACTACACGTGTTGACCTTGAACTCCACCCACCCAAAAAAACCTTCCTCCCAGCTCGGGGATCTCACTGACAGAATAACTCTGTGGTCAAGGACAGTTTGGGAAAAATGGTATACATCAGCTTTCAAATCAGTCCACCACTGTCTACCCTCCCCTACCTCCTTCACTCACCAACTTACCGCTCCATCACCATAGTCTCACCCAATAACACCATTCCTCTGCCCTCAGTCCCCGTTACCCAATCGCAATCTACCTCCATATGCCTTCCCTCCCCTCAGAGGTGATACCTGTTACCTTTGCTGTTCCTATCATGACACTGTTTTTCCTCCCATTATCCAAGCCACCCGTCTTGTCCACCTCTGTGCCCTCACCAGTGTGACCATCACTGATCAGACTCTCCCTGAACCTGCCATCCTACCACTCCCCACTCTGTCTGTGAGTGTTCCCTCCCATCACCAGCACCCTGAGTTCTTCCTTAAGACCCCACTGTCAACACCACCAATCCTGCCCTCTAAGACACTCTGCCCATCCCATCCCTCCAAAACCATACCTTTAGGGTATTAAACTAGTGAGCACAGACCGATATCTTACAAGAAAGTTTTTTCTTGGTGGCAGAGGCCGGTAGAGGAGAAAAACATCCCATTGTCTGTTTCTTGTTTCCTTGATAAGTTATTTAAAAAGAAAATTGGTATTGAAATTATTTTTGGAAGTGATATTTCAGATGTGATTGTTTCTATTTTTAAAATTGCTTTTATCTCTTAGTTGCAGCTAGAAATCTCTCAGTCAGAGAAATGCAAGTTAGAAAACGATGTTGAGTACTTTCGGAATGAACTGCAGGTCATTGATGTACTGAAGAAGGAAGTAGATGAACATACACAAAGATTAAGGTGCATCCGAGAAGAGCACCAAGCTGTGCTTAAAGATTTACAGGATCAGGTAAATGATTGCACTAAGCCTGGGTAGATAAAAGATTCATCCAGAGCTAGAACAAAAATCCAGCAACTAGGTTTCATGCTTAGTATTGGAAATCTTCCAAAATACAAAACTATCCATAGGCCCATGTCTCATCACAGAGCTTAACGTTGGGAATTGCTTTTCGAATGTAGCAACTTATACAACATCATGGGAATCATTCTGTGCAAATAAAGTCCTAAAATCTGTAATGAGATGAATGACTGGTTGTTACCATGTACAGTTATAATTAAGATGTTTCCAAGCATTAAACAAACAACTCCTTTCTTTCACCAAAATAATTTCATCACTCTTGGATAAGATAAAGGTCAATACTCTGGAATCTTTTCTTCTTTCTCATTACAGTCAGACTGCTCCGAGCTTTCTTGACTCTCTGTTTTTCCAGAACTCTGATATTTAAGATCTTTGATGTGGCTCAATGGTAGCAGTCTCACCTCCTGAGTGGGTGAGTTCAAAATCAGTCTCGAGAATCCACCTTGCACCTCAGTGCAGTATGTGGTGTATTTTTAATGAGATGCAACAATTTTAAAGTAGCTAATCACAAATATTTATACTAAATTTGGGTTTCCCATTCTCTGATAGACAGGTGAGAAACTGCATCCACATGGAAATCTAAATTGTGAGTTCCCAAGGAATTTAGGATTTAGGCTACAAGTTAGCGAGAATGAGTTGGAAGGTACAATATCATTTTGAAACTATGACCCAAAGAAAGAGATCTTTCTTAAATTGGGCATTGAAAAAACTGTTAACTGAGAACATAAATATTTATGATTTTTTATGTTTCTTGTTAGGTTGCGTTCATATTCTATTCTCCCTTTTATTAGTTTCTTGGTCCTCCTCTGCTTCATGACTCCTCTGAGCTGCCGTGAACCACATCTCTTTCATGAACTGGCTTGACTCGATCAAAATTGCTGAGTGTAAAATGCCCACCCCCAGCAATGGAGTCAGCAGGGCCAGGCATGCTACATGCAGGCTCAGTACACCCCCATTCTTATCCTGCTCCACTAAAAATAGCCGAAGGGAGCAGGAAACCTGGAATCGTGTGGAGCGCCATTTTAAAATCATCCTACCTCTGATCCAACATGAATGGAGACATGAAAATTCGACCCTATGTACCCATTTACCTGTAGTTTTTCTTTTACTTCATAATTTTTATCACAGTATTTTGTACATATTTATCAAATAATCGAATATTTCCTTACCAATTGTAAATACTTACTTTTTTAGCATGAAGTTCAAATACATTCATACCAAGAAAAGTTGGTCGGAACGGAACAACAGCTTACTGCACAAGTCTTGGAAATGAACAATCTAAAGGCTGCAAAAGAAGAAGTAAATGTTGCCTTAAAAGATGCCATCGGCAAGGTAAAATGTGAAATCTGGGCATTTTGCCTATTTCTACATCCAAAATACCCTTCTTGATGTAAACTGATTATTATTAGGAGTGATCATTTTGACCAGACCATGTCCTGGGGGCCAGGTCCATACTGCCCAATATCAAATTATACAATTGTGTAACACAAGGGCATGATCTAATTTGGATACTCTTGTCAGAAGTATGTACCTTTGTTCTTTATAAAACTAAGCCAAGAAAACATTTAGTAAATGAGAGCAAAAAAGAAACAGTTTTTAAAAAATTTGTTTTTTATATTTTATTTTACATCTTGCAATCATAAAGAGCAGAAATTATTATTACTGCATTAAATTGGTAATAAATAATCAAACTCTACCTTTCTACAAATCAGTGGGTTGTTTTGCTTAGCTGAGGCAGCATTTGCTGCCTGTCCCTAATTGCCCTCCATTTTTAGTGGGCATTTGAGTGTCAACTACATTACTGTGGTTCTGGAGTCACACACGGGCCAGACCAGGTAAGATGGCAGATTCCCTTCCCTAAAGGATATTAGTGAACCAGATGGGTTTTTACGATAATTGGCAATGGTTTCATGGTCATCATCACACATTTACTTCCAGACTTCTATTGAATTCAAATTTCACCATTTGCCATGGCGGATTTGTACCCAGGTTAAATGAATGAATGCATTTTTTTGGAAAATAGAAGCATCAATCATAGTTAAATTATGGTTATCAATGACAATTTTTTTTTCTAGGCAGAAGAATTGCAAAACTCTGTAACTAAGCTAAAAAGAGACAAGGACAGTGCTCAGAATAAACTGCTACTTTGGATGAAAAGCTGTAAACAGCTTGAGCATGAAAAGGAGTCATTGAAGAAACACATTCGGCAACAAGAAGAGGTACTTGCAAAGCTACAGAAAAGCCAGAAACTAGGTAAGTAGACAGTAGATAAATCCAACATTTGAATTAGACAGAAAGCGGTTGTTATGATGCGGCAGGCGGTAATTGCTGGGCTGCCCAAATCCCAAAGGGAAACTTGGTGCAAGCTATCGCAACAATTTGCAATTTGTATTTTATGAGAATGCATATGTGCTGAAGTCGGGAGCACAAATTTCATATCACTCTTGGGAGATTGTAAATATTAAATTTAAATATTTATTGAAAAAATAAAACACACAAGATTACATTAACACAGTTAACAGTATGTCTACATACATTACTCAAAGATTTCTGCTTAGTTAAACTCCTAGCTAACCCCCTCCCCCCGTTTAGGTAATGGTCCTTATAGATTTTCTCCATAATGTTTCAAGTATAATTACCACAAATATCTACTGTTGCTACAGGTTCTCTGAGAATAGTTGTAAGCTGCTTTCTGTACAGATTTGTTTTCAGCACACATGCTATTCAAGATCTCTTGACCACAACTACTGATACAGCCTTCAATCTCTCTTTTTCCCCTTCCATCTTTAAATCTACTGTTTTTACATCCCCTTGTAAGTTTCTTCTCCCAGAATATACAGATCTTTCATGTTTTTTATGGTTACTACTTTTGGGTAAAAATAAACTTAATACTTTGCTTTATTCATTTATCTTTTAAAATACAACAGTTAAACTTCCCCCTCATTATCTTCCTAATGCAAATTTCCATTTATCCTGCTTACTGTCCCCATTTTAGCCATGCTCGCCTTCATTTCAAAATGCTTGCTAACCCATTTTGATGTTATTAATCTTGCAATTTAACTGTCTTCAGTCTAATTAAATTAATCAAACCTCCACACACACAAGCTTATTTCACAGTATACCACGGTGATATTGGAAAAATATTGAAAATATTATATTTTTGTCTCAGTTCAAGTTCAACCAACTTTTTCAGTTAAAACAAAATGCAGAAGTAATCTAAGTGATTTATTTAATTGTTTGAATCAGTTGTCCAATTAATTTATTTTTGACTAATTGACACATCCATTACACTTTGACTTCCTTCTTGCTCCTAAGTTTTATTATTTTCCTTGGCATTTGCTTTAATGAACAATAGCATTCATATTCTTGAAAATTTTAAGTAGTTCACCTTGGCGTACGCTTTTCAAAAAAAAGTCATATGTTTCTTCAAAAGTGAACTGTATGCTGTATTAATTAACAGCAGAAAACTACCCAGAATGTATCACACATTAACAATTTTATGAACAATCACCCTGGTTTGGTATCTGATGTATATTATCCCTTTACATAAATCTAAAAATACCTTTGAAAAAAACTACATTACCTGCATTTCCCTCAGTGCCTTTTCCACTAATGATGCCTTTTGGGTCAAGTTTGCCAAATGAGAATACCTGCCTTGATATCTTTCATCTTGCTGCTCAAAAATCACCAACTATACCTAACAATTGTTAAGTACATTCTTAACAATATTTTTATTAGCCCAGAACTTTATTTCCTGTTTATATTCAAGTTTGATTAATGGCAATTCCACTACACAGATGCATTTCCTTCTTCAGTTCCTATCCAAATTTAAGTTTAAAACAGAAATGTATTTGCTTGTGCCTTGTAACAAATTTTGTTTTTACCAGCACTGTGCCATATCATTAAAATGTACTATTTCAGATTATTAACTGGGTCAGTCCTGTGTATGATTGTGTAGTTATCAATGGTAAAATGCAGAGGGGGGAGGGGGAATCACATTTAACGGTGTTTGTAAAATACAAATTTCTTTTCATTAGCCTGAATTTATCGAGTCTGTGCAAAGGTTTCAGAGATGAATACATTTTAATGTCTTAATCTTTCTAACATTAGTAGGTCCAGATTCACAGATAGATGAATTAACTGCTGAGATGAAGGAACTAAAAGAGGCATTGGAGGAAAAAACAAAAGAAACTGACGAAAATATGGAGAAGTATTGGAACCTGATCAAAAGCAGCCACAAACTAGAGGAGGAAAATGAAATGCTAAATAACAGGGTTGTCTTGTTGAACAACAAGTTGCAAGAGTTGAATACTCAAGGTGAAAACGGTACTGCAGAACAAGTTTCAGTATCAAGATCAGCTGCACCCAAAAAACGTGAAAAGAAGTCACCTGGTCAGTCAAACAGTCAGCAAAAACATCTGAAGTCTTCAAATGCAAGCAGTATTGTAGGACTGGATTTGGATGCTCCATTGGAATTGGCTGTGAACAAAAGTCACAAAAAGTGGCCAGATAGTCAGTCTAACCTTGCCACAAAGAGAGTCAGAGCAGCTGAATCCAAGGAGGAGCGAGATGAATTGAAATCAGAAGCTCTGGAAAATTCTGCAAAGAGGACAAGAAGTGATAAAGCGCAAGAGGTCCTTTTAAGGTCAACTGCACAAGATAAAACTTTATATGAACCAGAGGGTCTTCCACACTTAGTTAAAAAGGGTAAGTTTCTTCAATCAAGGACCAATGAATCAGAATCAAAAGATTGAGGTCACTGCAAGTGTAAATTTGCTTCTGATGTTTTAACAATCGCTGAAACTTGAAAAATAATTTCCTGAATTAACTGATTTAATATAGACATGAATATTGACTCCTGATCTTGGACCAGAATTTGGAAAAATCAGCCAATTCACAAAACCCTTTGGGTGAGGATTGGGCTTGGCTGTGATGTTAATGCTTACAGTTCAGACTCATTTATGAATTCTGGTTGGATACCAACATCTGCCAGGGTTGATTTCATCTTTCAACAGCAGCACAAAGCAGCCATTAGCTAATTTCATGGAATAGAATCCCTACAGTGCAGACCCACTTAGATCTTGTCTGATTTTCCTTTCTGTTAAATTTAATGGAGAGGAGAATTGGGTGGGATGTACAAAGAATGACTGACTGGTCCACTATTGTCAGTTCTGTACCTCCCTCATTTTGGGGTTGGGCTGTAGGGTTTGAGTTCACAAGAGTTAGTGATGGTTGGAAATTGGGGGCAGGATGCAGATTGGAAGGGTTGGTGGTGGGAGAGGTTGGAGGCCTTGGGATCAACATGGGGATATTAGACATTGAAAGGGATTGAGCAAGGAATCTTGAGCAGAGTTGAAGAGGTGGGGGGTGGCGGTTACAGGAGAACACGCGGGACTGGGGGAAGTGTTTCAGGGTTGTCTGTCTGGCCATGGGGATTGCGTGAAGCAGGTAAAGTGGCAAGTGGATCCATTATTTCTTCTTTTTTACGCATGGGTTCCTCGAGGTCTGGGAAATGCAACCAACCAGGATTAAATTTATAATGGTGGTTAATTCTGAGGCAAACAGCCGCAATTTAATATTTAAATGACCAGCTTGCCTCTTCCAGGCAAATTGGTTGCCTGTCCCACCTCGGAAGGGGTTTTAAATATTTATATTGCACCAGACCTAAGATCACCAGCTTTTAAAGTTCCTGTATCATCTCTGAAAGGTGCAAGTCAGGTGACTCAAAAATGCTATGCTTAGTGAAGTTTTCAACAGAATCAAGCCTCAGGCAGTGTCTTTAATCATTTCCCTGAAGGTCCTGATAATCTTGCAAGTCAATGCCTTACTGGGAAGAATGAGTCCAATTGGGGACAAAAAGTTACAGTTTATCCCAGATTATTTTGAAAGGCTGATTAGCTAAATTATGTGGGATTGTTGGGTATGGCAGGTTGAACAAATATTGACAGTGGTAAGTTTGTCGAATTCAGTACCACTGGTATATGTGCAGTATCATTCATCGAGTTGTATTTTCTCCTTTTAGGTTTTGCAGACATTCCTGCTATGTCACATAGCCCCTACATATTGCGGAGGACAACCTTACTCAACAGAGCTAGTTCTGAGCTTGCGGTTCAGAGCAGGCTATCTCCCCATAGGGAGACGCAACATAAGGGAGCTGCACAAACTTGTAACAAATCAGAGATGACAACAGAAGGCAGCCATGCACAACAGGTAATATTATTTAGCAGGTGCAATGCTTCCAATGGTGTAATTGATACAGAAATGTCAATCTGCTGGTAATGTGAAGAAATAAAATGTGGCTAAAACGGATGAAGGCTGTACCCAAGGACATTTTAGCATTTTATACTATCTTCCAGGTGTAATGTTGTGTGCAGTAAATTGGGTAAAGATGAGACAGAGCTAATAAATTATTTTGGCTTGGATACTGAGGCTAAGAATTTACTGGCTTTGGTCCTGTAGCCTTTTGTATAGGGTGGGGAGGGGTTTTGAGGTCTGAGAGCGTGGAGGAGTGGGAGAAGAACTACTACTCTTCGCCCAGATGCAGTGCCGCGAAGGCTGTTGCCTTCTCCCCAAAGCTCTTAGCTTGGTTGCCTAACATTCCTACCCGGTCACTATAAAACTTGCAAAACGGGTCAAATCGAAGGCTGCCAGCTTTGTTATGTTACTTAAATTGCCAACCCAGCTGTTGGGATTGGCTGTCCTCATCATTAAATCTGGAAGTTGGGTAGGTTGAGGTTGGATTTGTTTAAAGTTTATTAGTCACAAGTAGGCTTACATTAACACTGCAATGAAGTTATTGTGAAAATCCCCTAGTTGCCACACTCTGGGGCCTGTTCGGGTACACTGAGGGAGAATTTAGCACTGCCAATGCACCTAACCAACACGTCTTTCGGACTGTGGAAGGAAATCAGAGCACCTGAAGGAAACACACGCAGACACGGGGAGAATGTGCAAACTCCACACAGACAGTGACCCAAGCGGGAATCAAACCCGGGTCCCTGGTACAGTGAGGCAGCAGTGCTAACCGCTGTGCCACCGTGGATTTTAACATCTGACCAGATTCTATCCCATCCACTTTTGGGGATTAAACTTCACCCCTTTCTCTTTATATTAAAATTGGTGAAGGGTTATTTTTTTTCTCATTTCGTTGCCCTTCAATTCAATTTAGATCTTGCCCCTAATTAAATATATCAGTTAAAATATATCTTGCATTTACTCCAGTCTTCATTTGTGGACTTTATTATCCTAGATTCTGAAACTATAACATAGCAACTTACTGCAGAGTGTTGGACAAGCATGTGTCACAGCTTTTCCTAAAAGCACAATTATGAATCATTAAATCCTTTGGTGTACAGCGCAAATGCAAATATAAGATTGGCATTTTTTTCTTGTCTGCTGGTTTTTACCTTCTCTCCTATTGCATGTTGTCACTTCTTCATGTTTCTACCCTTCTGATTGCATTCCCTCCCGAAAACCAGAAAATTATTTATGATGTCTGCTCGCATCACAGAAAATTTCACGTTTTGACTTTAATTATCATGTATTCCTCAGCACGCAACTGAATCTACGCGTTCCTCTCCAGAATTATTTCTGGGTTCAGTACCAGCTATGGCAGAGCCACCTCTATCATCTTTAACAAACACTCCAAAGAAAATGAGCTTTGATACCTCTGGTGGGAAGCAATCACAAAAACATAGATGCCCGTTGAATACGAAGAAATCTCTCGAACAAAATAAGCAACACAAGGAACAGGTTACTGTGAGCGAAGAAAATGAAAACTGCAAAGTACAGTGAAATAACGTAGTAGAAATTGGACAGGGTTTGCAGGTGTACCTCCGCAGTAGTACTTTAATTTTTTTTGAGATACAAAATAGAAAATACCAAAACTGAGTAAAGTCCAATGATTTAGAGAGATTAAAATGTTTGTAAACTTACAGTAATAACTTTTATTTAGCAACACTATAGTAAACTTACAAAACAATTACAGGTGAAAAAATCATCCGTGGTTGCAGGAAACTGATGCTTTGTACATTTATAAAATGTACATTTTGTCAATTATTCAGTTAACACCACCATTCAATTTTCTGTCACTAAATTACCTTTTGAAATATGGGACCTATTTTGTCTTGGAACATCTAAACATTTGTCTGAATTATATCATCTTTCTGCATAAAGCTTAATTTTGTCTTCTAAAGTTGCAAAGCTTTATGGCTGTATATGTAGGGTATGATTTCACACCCAGTTTTATAATCAGTAACAACAATCATTCAGCACATGAGAATATATTAATTTACTGCCATTTAAAACTGACTTTATTTGTGAGCGATAAATACACTTCCTTCTGCTTTTTATGTTTTTTACTTGTCTCAGAGCACAGAGTGCTTCTTTTGTTTTTTTCTAGTATTTTGTATACAACTTGTACAGAAATTAATTAAAACTAATAGAATTTCGGTTAAAATTGTGGCTGATCTTGTTTAACAAAAATTCAGTTTAATCTTCTATAATGGTATTATTCATTTGTATGATAGTAAAGAGGTTATCACTGAACTTTTAATCTAAAGGCCTGTATGAATGCACTGGGGATTTGGCCTAGCAAGCTACTCAGTTGTATAAAACAGTACGACAAAATGGAACCCAGAATGTCCAAACCCAGAGACAAATTCGTGCTTGGGTGGGCAGGGCCACAGGCAGGAAACCTGCCCATTCACCTATTAAGGACTTTAAGTGGCCTTTTAAGGACCTTTTCCCACTTAGCCCCAATTTTTAGGCTGGCAGATAGATTGGGAAAGTGACAGCCCAATTTTTAGGCTGGCGGATAGATTGGAAAAGTGACAATGACATTTTTCCGCATCTTGAGCAGGAAAGGATGCTTCTCTAAATGCCCCCTCCGAGTTGAGGCACCTCCCACGTGTGACATTGGAGCTCCGGGCCCTCCTCTCCACTGGCCAAACCTTCTCCCCCCCCGCCCCCCCCCCCACCACCACACCAGCTAAGATCGGCCCTTTCCTGAGCCCGAAATAACCCTTAACCTTCGGTCCCAGAACTTACTTTTTCAATTGTGAGTCATGTTTGCGTTGATAACTCGCCATCCTTCAAATCCTACCCTGACTTCCACCTAACAATGTGGAATATTGTCCACCAGGACAAATTCAATCTGACAATCCTGACCCATCAACCCATTCTCAATGATCAACAAAGTGATGGAAGATAATAAGAGTGCTATCAAGCGGCACTTGCCTATAACCTGCTCCAATTGCTGAATTTGAGATATCCGCCAGGATATCTCAAATTCAGACCTCTTTGATCAACAACCAAGAGCTGAATTCTAGAGGTGAGGTAAGAGTGACTGCTCATGACTGGCATCAAGATGCCTAATAAAATTGAAGCCAATGGGAATTGTGGTAAACCTTCCACTGGCTGGATTTATACTATGTTATGGTTGTTGGAGCCCAATCATTTCAGTCCCATTGTAGCAAGAGCTCCTCAGGGTAGCATTCCAAGCGGAACTGTCTTCTGTTTCACTTTCAAAAATGGGGATGTTCACTTGAAATTTCACAACCTCCAGTTCTATTCACAACTCCTTGGGTGATGAAGCAGTCCAAACCCACGTACCTGGACTACATTCAATCCAGACAATAAGCTTGGGTTGACAAGTGCCAAGGAATATTCACGCCACACAATGATCACGTCCAACAAGACTCGAAGCACATTCAATAGCATTACCATCCCTCAATTTCCCTGCTGTTGATATCATTATTGGGGAGATAGTTGGCAACATGACTTGGAACTTAACTGGACCAGTCACATAATTACTGTGACTACAACAGCCAGTCAAGTAGCTGGGTTTTGTGCAGCAAGTGATTCACCTGACTCCTCAAAGCCACTCCACCAGCTGCAGGGCTTGAGTCAGGAGCGTGATGGAATACTCCTTGTTTTGGTGAGTGCAGCTCCAACAACACCATCCAAGCCAAAGTAACATAATTGATCCACATTCCACCACCTTAAACTTATACTCCCTTCACTATCTGCACAGTGGTGCATTTTTCCAACAAGTAAGTAACTTTGCTGTGTGCAGAGTTTAATCCAGGCAAAGGGGACCTTGCTCGCCGGATGAAGAACCGGTGAGAGCATTTCATTACATCCTTTGGAGAAGGCTGGTTGTATTAATAACAGACACTTAAGTGGCCAGTAGCAGGCTTGCCCTGAGATCAAGGAATCCCAGCGTAGAAATCTTCATTGCAAGAAGTGCCACTGGGGGAGTGGTGGAAGCTGCCAGCATTGCACCCACCAGAGGCTCAAGATCAGTGAAGGACCTCAGTCACAGGTGAGTGAGGGCAGGATGGGGTGACTTGTTATGGGCGGGGGGGGGGGGGGGACAGGAGAATGGCTCCTAACAGGCCACAGCCTTCCTGCTCTGTGTCCCTCGAACAGGCATTATGCCTTTGAATGTGGGATCCCTTATGGGAATCCGCAAACAAACTCAACTGGGTTTGATTCTTGGGTTTCCCACATGATTGCCTTGTGATGCTGATTGAATACCTTATGGGCCTCAATTGCATCAGGTGGGAAGGCTCGTGGACTTAATTGATATGGATGCAGGAAGGTAGCAGAGTTAGCATCCTACACACTCCAGTCCAAACTCACCTTAGGGAGGGCATTAAATTTCACCCAATGTATTGTCCTACATCTTTTACTCATTTTTATTCACAGTTAGCTTAGCTCACTTTTGACCATTAACCATATCACAGTAATTTGTTTGCTCCAGAGCATTTCCTGGCAATTCACAGAATAGTAGAAGGAAGCCCATTGTGTCAGCACCCGCTCACTGAATGAACAATTCATTTAGTGCTACTCTCCTGCATCTTCCCCTAAACCTGCACATGTATCATTTTCAGATAACAGTCTAATTCCCTCTTGAATACCTCAATTGAACCTACCTTAACCACTTGCTCTGCGAAAAAGTTTTTCCTCATCCTGCTTTTGCTATTTTTACCAATTACTTTAAATCTCTCATTCTCAAACCTTTCATGAATGGGAACAGTTTCTCCCTATCTACTCTGTCCAGACCCCTCAATTTTGAACACTTCTATCAGATCACCTCTCGGCTTTCACTTCTCCTAAGAAAACAGTCTCAACATCTCCAATCTATCTGAGGTTCCTCATCCCTGGAACCATTCTCATGAATCTTTTCTGCACTGTCCAATGCCTTCAAATCCTTCCTAAAGTGTGGTTCCCAGAACTGGGCTCAATACTCCAGCTGAGGCTGAAGTTGTGTCTTATACAAGTTCAACATAACCTCCTTGACCTTATACTTATGCTGTTATTATTGAAGTCTAGGATACTGTATTCTTTATTAACCACTCTCTCAACCTGTCCTGCTGCCTTCAATGATTTATGTACATATACAGCTAGGTTCGTCCCTTCTGTATCCCGTTTAGAGTTGTACCCTTTGTGATATTGTCTCTCCAAATTCTTCCTACCAAAATTAATCACCTCACATTTCTCTGCAATGAACTGCACCTGTTTGCCCATTCCACCAAATTGTTTATATCCCTTTGAAGTTCTACACAGTTCACAATACCTCCTAAGTTTTATATCATCTGCAAATTCTGAAATTATCCCCTGTACACCAAAGTATGGATCGTTAATATATATCAGGAAATGCAATGGTTGCAAAACTGACCTGTGGGGACTCCATTACAAACCCTCCTCCAGCATGAAAAACATTCATTAACTACTACTGTCTGTTTCCTGTCACTTATCCAATTTCATATCCCTGTTGCTGCTGACATTCAGTTAGGAAATATCACACTAAACCCCTTTTTACATGCTAAACTACTCATCAAATCAAAGTGTCTCATAAATAAATTGCTCTTCATGACCACTAGATGTCTCAAAGCACTTCACAGCCAATTAAGTACTTTCAAAGTGTAGTTACTGTTGTAATAGAAGCAAAAGTTATACATGCAAATACAAAGCAGTACTTGTACAAGATAACTTCAAGTTGTGATTAAGAGATTGGGCCACCCTTTTTCAATATAACCATCCTGAGGTCAAAAGTACACAGTAAGGTAAAATTTGAAAAAAATACATGCCATCATTTGCGTCAAATGTCACAGTGGTGCTTTGCCTGTGACATCACTGAGAAGTCTCACAACACCAGGTTAAACTCCAACAGGTTTAAACCTGTTGGACTTTAACCTGGTGTTGTGAGACTTCTTACTGTGTTTACCCCAGTCCAATGCCGGCATCTCCACATCATGACGTTACTATGATACAGATTAACGTTTGTTATTCTGAGTTATTTCTGTTCCAGGAAAAATAATAGCCGACCTTGCAAAAAGTAAGAGGTGGAAATGTTAAAAGAGAATGCCAGATTGAAATTACTGGGTGCTTTCAATCAGAACCCAATGTGTTTTGCTCTGCAGAGGATGCTGCTTGTACAAAGAACAAAGAACAATACAGCACAGGAACAGGCCCTTCGGCCCTCCAAGCCCGCGCCGCTCCCTGGTCCAAACTAGACCATTCTTTTGTATCCCTCCATTCCCACTCCATTCATGTGGCTATCTAGATAAGTCTTAAACGTTCCCAGTGTGTCCGCCTCCACCACCTTGCCCGGCAGTGCATTCCAGGCCCCCACCACCCTTTGTGTAAAATACATCCTTCTGATATCCGTGTTAAACCTCGCCCCCCCCCCCCCCCCCCCCGCCCCCCTCACCTTGAACCTATGACCCCTCATACCCCTTGTACTTCTGTGCACACATTCAATTACAAATGAATTGGGTGTATAAAGTGCAATTTCCACGATATCTTTTGGAATATTGCCTAAGAGTCAAGGGCAGTAATATGCTGAGAGGACTCTGTGACTTTCTGTGACTTGGTTCAAATTGAACAGGTTTCAGGTCAATTTTCAATTCAGTTGTGCTATGCTTACATTCTTGTGTCATGTTACATTATATATTTACAAAATGGAAATGGTCAAGAGATTCAAGTTTCTAGGTGTCCAGATCAACACCATTCTGTCCTGGTTCCTCCACGTGACGCCATAGTTAAGAAAGCCCACCAACGCCTCTACTTTCTCAGGAAGCTAAGGAAATTTGGCATGTTCGCTACGACTCTCGCCAACTTCTATAGATGCACCGTAGAAAGCATTCATCCTGGTTATATCACAGCTTGGTATGGCCCTTGCTCTGTCTAAGACCGCAAGAAACTACACAGGTCGTGAACGAAGCCCAGTCCATCACGCAAACTAGTCTCCCATCCATTGACTGTCTACACTTCCCACTGCCTCAGAAAAGCAGCCAGCATAATTAAGGACCCTACACACCCTGGACATTCTCTCTTCCACTTTCTTCTGTCAGGAAAGAGATACAAAAGTTTGAGGTCACATACCAACTGACTCGAGAACAATTTTTTCCCTGCTGCCATCAGACTTTTGTATGGACCTACCTCATATTAAGTTGATCTTTTGCAAGACCCTAGCTATGACTGTAACACTATATTCTGCACTCTCTTGTTTCCTTCTCAATGTACGGTATGCTTTGTATAGCATGCAAGAAACAATACTTTTCACTGTATACTTATACATGTGACAAGAAATCAAATCAAAATATTTACAAGTATAATATGACCTATAAACAGAAGATTTCAGGACATTGTGCAAGTAATTATAACCAACTCCACCTGGACAATAATCTAGCAGAGTGGATTGTCCATCCGATATTATGAATGAGGTGAAAATCAATTGTGCTCTACCTCAAGGAAAGATGAAAGATGAAAGGTATCTCCCCCCCCCCGCCCCCTTGTAATTACTGGATTATGATTTCTTTTGACGTTCAAGCAGGGAAGGTGTGTCAGGAACTTGCTCTATGGTCTTGGATGAACACTACACTTTGGGGCATTAAACTCGGATGTTTTTACTTTTATTGTGGAGCAATTTCTTTCAGCCATGGAGTTAAAGGGTAGCCTGGACAGTTCTTGCAGTGAGAAAATGCTTTCTCCATTGTCACACAACCTCTTTCTACTCGAGGCTTAAGTGAGACATATCTCTGACTGGTTGATGGATAGACAGCAGCACATCTGGGAAAACTGGTGGTGCTCAGCGGACACCCATCAATAACATCTCCGCTACCCCTTACCCCTTTCGGGGGTAAATCTACACAGATGTAAAGAGGCTTTCTAGGATCTTGTTTTGCGGGCTTTATTGTGTGGTTCAGGGACAAATTATTCAAATAATAAATCTCAGTTATAACAAATACTCGACTATGACCAGGCCATTAAGTTGAGGTGTTGCATGCTTCAACAATAAAAGGAATGATGTGGAGATGCCGACATTGGACAGTAAGAAGTCTCACAACACCAGGTTAAAGTCCAACAGGTTTATTGGGAATCACAAGCTTTCGGAGCACTGCTCCTTCATCAGGTTTATCACCTGGTGTTATGAGACTTCTTACAATAAAAGGAAAGTAACTGGAAGATCAATCACTTTGGTTGCTTAAAAACACCTTCAGAATATCTTTTCAGAGTTATATTATTGAAACAGGAAGATTGGTCACCTATTCACCACTGGGAATTGATAAGTTACAAGTGGGTTTGAAACTTAAAGGCAGGAAAATAACCATTACAAATATCAATGGCCTAAGTAACCTTTACTTGCAGTACATCCCGAAACAGGTGACAGAACATAGTTGGTCATTTGAGATATCCAGGAAGAGCACTGTGATCTTGATAGGTGGTATGTGGTACATCCTTGCTGTTTTTCTTTTGCTTGAAATAAAAGGCACAGAGTTACTTGAAATCTTGATCTACTGTAGAGAGCCTTGCAGCGAGTATATGTCTCAGGCTTTCAAGCTCATTCTTTTTTGATCTTTTTCCCAGGTATACATTTCTATTTTTAGCCAGGGCTGAGCTCTTATTCAGTGTTCTCCAATCATGTTTTCCTTTGGGATCATCTTTAAGTTGGAACAGTTCCTGGTTTAGTGCAGTACATGTTCTGTAGGATGTTTTTGCCAAGAAGCCGGGTTTTCTGCACTGCTCGACTGTGTTCGGAGTAGCTAACAACTGAATCTGTTTGCAGCTCATTTCTCAGGTTTTGCAATATATTCTTCAATTTATCCTATAAAAAGTTAAAAAAATGTTAAAGAAATGACATTTTGCACATTTTTTGCCCCTTAGAACTACAACATTTCTCTGAACTGGGGAAAAGGCTATAGCAAAGTTTGAAATACCAACTTGTTTCTACAAACCTACATAGTTATTTTTCGGACCATACTGTGAATGTTGTAAGGATTAATGTAAAGAATGGTGATGCTAGGGTGAAAATCACTTTCCATTTCAAGCATTAGAAGTTCAGAAGCTTTAAAGTAAAGTAAAAGTAAAGTTTATTTATTAGTCACAAATAGGCTTACATTAACATTGCAATGAAGTTACTGTGAAAATCCTCTAGTCGCCACAGGCCAGCACCTGTACACTGAGGGAGAATTTAGCACGGCCAATGCACCTAACCAGCATGTCTTTCAGACTGTGGGAGGAAACCGGAGCACCCGGAGAGATGACAGATTGAGTTTAATCCAGACAAATGTGAGGTAATGAATTTTGGAAGATCTAATACAGGTAGGAAATGTACAGTAAATGGCAGAACCCTTAAGAGTATTGGTAGGCAAAAGAATCTGGGTGTACAGGTACACAGGTCACTGAAAGTGGAAATGCAGGTGGAGAAGGTAGTCAAGAAGGCATATGGCATGCTTGCCTTCATCAGCCGGGGCATTGAGTTTAAAAATTGGCAAGTCATGTTGCAGCTTTATAGAACCTTAGTTAGGCCACACTTGGAATATAGTGTTCAATTCTGGTCACCACACTACCAGAAGGATGTGGAGGCTTTGGAGAGGGTACAGAAAAGATTTACCAGGATGTTGCCTGGTATGGAGGGCATTAACTATGAGGAGAGGTTGGAGAAACTTGGTTTGTTCTCACTGGAACGATGGAGGTTGAGGGGAGACCTGATAGAAGTCTACAAGATTATGAGAGGCATGGACAGAGTGATAGTCAGAAGCTTTTTCCCAGGGTGGAAGAGTCAATTACTAGGGGGCACAGGTTTAAGGTGCGAGGGGCAAGGTTTAAAGGAGATGTACGAGGCAGATTTTTTACACAGAGTAATGGGTGCCTGGAACGCGTTGCCGGGGGAGTTAGTGGAAGTGGATACGTAGTGACTTTTAAGGGGCATCTTGACAAATATAGGAATAGGATGGGAATAGAGGAATATGGTTCCCAGAAGGGTAGGGGGTTTTAGTTAAGTCGGGCAGCATGGTCGGTGCAGGCTTGGAGGGCCGAAGGGCCTGTTCCTGTGCTGTAATTTTCTTTGTTCTTTGTTCACCCAGTGGAAACCCATGCAGACACTGGGAGAACGTGCAAACTCCACATCGACAGTGACCCAAGTCAGGAATCGAACTCGGGTCCCGCTGTGAGGCAGCAGTGCTAACCACTGTGCCACCATGATTAGGTCTGATATCATATGATCAGATGCAGAATAAAGGTCTCTCTGCTCTGTACCAGTGTGGTAAATTTTACCTTAGTGCCCTGGCACTGCCTTTAACCTTTGAAACCTGGAACTTATTGGAGTAAGGGTCCTACAGGAAAGAAGGATTTTTTCCCAATGCATTCAAATTGTGGGTGGGATTTTCCAGCCATTCCCTGGTTGCAGGGGAACTAAATAAACAACAGGGGATTAAATATTCCTTGAAACAAGCAACCGGGAAAGATTGGGAAGGAAAGAAAGAAAGGTGGTGACAATATTGATTAAGGAAAACACTACAATGCTACAGAAAGGATCGAGAATAGAATCTACTTGATTAGAGTTAAGGAGCCAGATTTCTCTGGCCTCACTCGTAGCCGGGATTCTCCTGTTCTGCTGCAGTAAATGGAAATTTGGCTGAGTGCCAAATTCTCGCCCCTCGCTGGCAGCGGCGGTGGACGTGAATAGCCAGAGAATTCCAACCAAGTTGTAATAGAGATATCATTACAATACTGGGTGTATTCTATAGACATATCAACTAGTGGAAAAGATATAGAGGAGTAAATTTGCAAGGAAATTACAGGGAGGTGCACGAACTTCAGGATAGTGAAAAGGGGATTTTAATTATCCTAATATAATTGGGATAGTAATATTGTAAAGGGCAGTGAGGGAGAAGAGTTTCTGAAGTGTGTTCAGGAGGATTTTCTTAATTGGTATTTTTCTAACCCAAAGGAGAAGGATTCATGGTAGGACCTTGTTCTGTAGAATGAGGTGGGTCAAGAAGAACAAGTGTTAGTCGGGGAACATTCAGGGAACAGTGTTCATGGTATCATGGTTTTGTCCACTGTGGAAAAGGACAAGGAACAATCTTTAGTAAAGATAGCATTTAATAGGGAGAAGGGCCATTTTCAACAGAATAAGAACAAATCTGGTTCGGGTAAATTGGAACCTAAGATTGGCAGGCAAAACTGCAATGGAACAATGGGGGATACCTTTAAGGAGCAGATGAACCGAATACAAAGTTCATTCCCACATGGGGCATAGATAGGGCAACCAAAGCCAGAGTTCCCTGGACAGCGAAGGCAACAGAAAATAAGATGAAGCAGCCAAAGGGCGTGTGGGACAGATGGCAGGTTGATCATTCAAGTGACAATCAGGCTGAATATAGGAAGTTTAGAGTGGAAGTGAAAATGGAAATAAGAGAGGCAAAGAGGGAGAATGGACAAAGCCTGGCAGCCCCATAGATTTTACTGAAAGGGGTTTCCCCTCCTGTAATTGGCCCTGTGATCACTTGAAATTTCTTTGCATCTACTGCTGAAGGCCACAGGTTTCCTGGCAGGCTTGGCTGCGATCACCATCTCCAATGATGCTGCTGAGGTTGGCGGGGTGCCTCTGATTGGGCTGGCAGCTCTCGGGGGGTGATTGGCTATCACCCACAAAGTGTAGCCTGGGTTCTAACACCGGTTGAAGCGATGGTGCCCACCGCCACCCTCTACTTTTGGCTAAAGTGGTGGGATTCCTTTCACCGCAAATAAATTCTGGCCAATATATCCTTCAGAGGCTTCACAGTTATGTAATGCTTCATAACACCACCTCTTCATATGTTAGCTTTATTTTCCTACTCTCATCATTAACATCTGTTGTAAACACATTCTTGGTGAGTGACAAGATGTATATAAACCTTAAGCCAGTTTCTGCATGTTATTTTCTACCTTTAGATTCTACATTAGCTGCAGGGTACCTTTCTCAGCTTCCAATAGACACATCAATGGCCCTGGCATAACATGTTTATTGACTGTTTTCCAACAGCTCTCTGCAGGTATTCATGAATGCCCTGTATTTTGAGAAATTATTAGTTACAGTCCCACTGTAACTTAATCAAACTATTGTTGTAGCCTGTAAGTAAAAAAACCCCCACTATGCCTTCAATCGTCCTGCTACATTTATGCTAAAAAAGCTCCATAAAGAGTATGCAACTGACCATATCATTGAATTAGCGCAGGCAAAGATCTTTGACTTAACAGTTTCTGAAAGTACTTCAGAATAATTCACAATGCAAGAAGGAAGCTCCTTCAGGCTATTAATGTTTCACATGATTTCTTCATAAATGAAACACAGGCTTATTTTAACAAATTATTCTTTTCATGTCCAATAATAATTGATTTTTTTAGAAGGTTGAAGACACTGCCTTGTTTTATTTCCTGATTAATGTTACAGTAACTGAGATTGAACTATAGGAAGTTTTAGCTGTAGAATCAAAGATTCCCATCAGAATCAAAAGGATTCGATGTCTGATTCAAGAGGTGCAGGAAGTGACCTACATACCCAAATTCCCAATATTCCCTTGTTAAGAAAAGATCATAACCCGTGCTAAATTACAAAGTTTATTCCTTGACATACTTCTAACTAACTTTTCTTGTGGCATTCTTCACGGGCAATTTGCATACTTCAGCATGGCTGTGATGTTTAACTGCAAAAACAGCTATTGGAGAGATGTGGCCTGAAGTCAGGGCTTAGAGTGGGGTTTAACTTGTCAACCCTTCTGGGAGGATGATCACTGATGTACAGCCCTTTGCCAAGGTTCTGGGGGTATCCCTTTTCCTCCCTATTGTCCTGTACCGTTATGTTGCTGTTAACAACCTCAAGAAGTCAAAGTAATGGAATAGCACAGGACTGTAGTACTGTCACAGTGAAAATTAGGACCGACGATGTGTGAATTGGTTTTGAGAGATGGAAGCCAACTTCAATAAAACACAATGCACTTTGGACTTCGTCAATACTACAATGAATGACAACTGCATTGATCGTGTTTTGTACTTAGAAATATGCCTTGTCAATAGATATTTGACTTTAAAAAAAACTCCAGCAAAATTGTGTGTGTGGATTTGAGTTGATTACTCAACTGTAGATTGTGGTGAAGTGCCCTAAATAGGAATGTGGACAGTTTGGAGTTAATTTCTATTGTCCAGAAAGGTTTGTCTCCATATTGGTAACTGCTTTTAAATCCATAACATTTTCCCATGGGGGAGAGGCAAGAATACTAAGGTCAGCCGAAACGAAAACAAAATTTTTGGCTTCATAACTTTTAGTTTTGTATCTGTTTTCAATATGATCTTTGAGCCAGACAAATGTAAACGTTGCATACAAAATGCTTCTTTCGACTACATCTTGATTCCCTCACAGATTTTTTCCCCTTTTCTCTTGCCCACCATTTATGATGAATACTACGAAAATATAAATAGCTGACTACGACATTTTCAAATGTCACATTTATCACCATTAATTCCATCCCTCCACAGACTTAAAGCCCTTACAATAACGAGTTCAAGAATCAGATTGTCAGACAAGGAATGAGAAACCATCCAGAACATCCTTTTGTGCACACTACACTACAAAACATGTCCTCCATTTATCATGATCTCCTCCACCACGCCCTTAAAGCACTTTAAATGCCTAACATGAATGCCTATAAGGCAGCCAGAGTATTCTTTAACAGTCCCACTCTCCAGCCTTCACAAGGAACTAATCGTTCACTCCCATTTAGGCATGCATTCAGTGAATGAGCATCCCACACGTCGAAGCTACCTGTTACATGCGCAAATAATCAAACTCATTATGGGATACATACTGATTTCACATGTCTTGGTGAATACTCTCTTTTTGCACCATTTTTGAAGAACTCAGCACTGTGTAAAGGGTTAACTCTTAACATTCGTCGAATAATAGCTACTGAGCATGTGCGTAGGGAGTTATGTAATAATGGTGTCACGTAGAGGAGAATTTGGAAGATCAGCAGTTAATTTTGTACATAGTTAAGTATGTAAATAAAGGTTACTTTGATAAAGGTACCTTTGCCTCCATTGAGATCTCTTGCTAT
This sequence comes from Mustelus asterias, assembly GCF_964213995.1. Classification (NCBI taxonomy): domain Eukaryota; kingdom Metazoa; phylum Chordata; class Chondrichthyes; order Carcharhiniformes; family Triakidae; genus Mustelus; species Mustelus asterias. The sequence goes on along the minus strand of NC_135815.1, from coordinate 39,775,107 downwards.
GAGTAAAGCACCCAACATCTTCCAACATGACCCAACAACAAATCCAAGGCAACAGGAAGAGAATAGTGCCAGATGGAAGCCCCACAAAACTATGACTACTTACCTTTATCAGAAAGAAGTTCTAGAAATTGCTGTCAGACTGTCCTCTGAGGGTGTCAGAGTTGAGAAGTAAAAAGTTAAGAGCCTACTCCAGGTTTGTGGGAAACTTCTGCTTCTCTTTTCTGATTCTAATATATTATTCATTAGGCTTAGCAAAACATATCATGAAACCGTGTACAATTGCTCTTTTCACTATAAATTAGATATGAAGTCTGCTTGTCAGGACAACTTAACCTGTATTCCTTTTTCCTTTCTCTAGATTTGCCTAAGGGATAAAAGGAAGGGAGGGATTATACATCCAATAAGTCACACCACGGAACATCATTCAGCATCTCTCCCAAGCACCAGCTCACACTCGCTCAGATCTATCCATCCTGGGGGATGAGCCAGGAGGGAGTAAGCTCCGTGCGAGTGAGCAGGTTTTGAGTACTGTGCAACTCCTCTGACTGCAAAGACATCAGAACAAGTTGTACATGCGCACTCAGCCTGCACTGTGGTGCAGCTGATCCTGAAACCTCTCCGGCTGGCAGCAGAAACATTGGCATTGCAGAAAAATCCCAATTCCTGTATAGCCTGGCTAGTTCCTTTGATAGTTAAGGGGGGGGTGTTAATCCCAGAAGCAATGGGCACAATTCTCCCTAAAATCTTCCAAGTGTGGCATCCAGTGGGAAACATGGAGCGATTCCTGCTTGGTGGATCGACACAATCCCAATCACAATCCACCTACATTTACATGTTTTTTTGAGGTTGGGGTGATTTGCACTGTGAGTGAGATGTGTGGGACTTTAAGACATCAGAAGAATTGGCTCCTCAGAGATCAAGGTGCCCTTTTTAAAGAGTGCCCTGATTTCAAAATAAACTGACAGGCCTCCTCCCCCTCAACCGCCCCCCTCCACCCCTCCACACACATGGAAAAGGGGAACACACCCTTTGACCACAGAGGGGCAGCCTTCCCACACCACTAAAATTTCAGGCTATCCCCCCCCACACTGACCCAACCCACCTCTCTCCCCAGCTCTCCACCCCCCGCAATACTTGCTGGCATAAGGGCACCAGGCAACCCCCTACCAATCACCAACATCAGGCCCCCCTCCTAAGTGAGCGAAACCCCACTATGGGGTTGCCAAAGGCCCCAACCATTTATGGCCCCATCCAGGTTGATACTGCCAGTGTGCCAGGGGTCAGTGCCAGGGCACTGTCCAGCCATATCCATGACCACCCAGGGCTACAATGGTATCTGACCCCTTTCCACATCCCTGCATGGAGAGTTCAACAATTGCTGTGAGGAGGTCCTCATTGAGGAACCCTGGGATTTTAGTGTCGGAGTTGTGCCAGCTGCTTATATTGGTTAAAACCAGCATCCAGTAAGGGCATGCTGTTCAGACATAAAAGTTAGAAAAATAATCCACTTTAAAAGAATGAACTGATTGTACTTCTGAGCTTTCTAGGAAGCACTTCAGAGTTGAAAATATCCCCTTAACAAAATGGGCTGAGACTGAACAGCTGTGCTTTTGAGGAGGGCCTTCAGAGTTAATGCAATGTGAAGAACTATATAAATAAATAATCATAACCCCTCCTTTGGAATGGCCAGGAGCTGCCACTCAAGAGGGTTGTAAAAACCCCCTGAAATGGCATGAAATGGAATGTGAACAAAGCACCTCAAAGCTTTTAAAAGCAACAAGGAGAAGACTAGCCTCTGCAACCTGATAGGTCTTTGAAATTGACATGGTGAGAGATACTTCCAAGCTTTTACAACAGAGAGCGAACTAACCAGTGTTAACTCACAGCTCTTTGAAATTGACATGCTGTGTGACAGTTCAAAGCTTTTAAAGGCAACAGAAAGAGGACTAGCTACATGATCCCTATCCCAAGGGAGGCTATTGACTTGAACCCTTCCAGCCCAGCCTAAGAACCACCCCCCTACAACCCCCAGCCCTTTTGAAAGACCCTCTGCAGCTTGGCAGTGGATGCTTTGCCTTTGGGCACCCTGGAGGTATTTTTTTTTATTCAACTGTGGGACACAGGCATTGCTGGCTGGCCAGCATTTATTGCCCATCCGTAGTTGCCCTTGAGAAGGTGGTGGTGAGCTGCACCACCTCCTTGCTGTCCTTGGAATCCATGACACTTGGTCCCTGCTTTTAAGGATCTATAGTGATTGGCACTCAGGTGACTTCCTGCAGGGCATGGGGTCAGGGGGGATTGGGGTGGTGGTGGGAGCATATCGGGAGGCCGCTGCATTCAACTTTAATCTTGTTTAAAATTAATGGAAACATGTTTGGAATCAGGTTCTCAACTTTTCTGGGCAAGATCCTGATCACTCGGGGCTGGGAGCATCGGAAACTGTTTAACCTCCAGTGTGACAGGTTTCTCACCAAAATCACTGCCCCAGCAGGATTTGCAACTGGGGCTAATGGGTCCAGAGAATTGCCCCCATTGTCTCGAGTCTCACCTTGGGTGATAATTTTTTAAGTGTAATTTTTTTTAAATGTTTGTCATGAATTGTGGTGAATAAATACTCTTGTCACAAGTACAAGAATTACAAAGAGCTAACAGGGGTTTTTCAGGCCAGTTACTGAAGAATATATTCATTTGTCGAAAATAGTAAGGGTTAGAACAAAGAACAAAGAAAAGTACAGCACAGGAACAGGCCCTTAAGCCCTCCAAGCCTGCGCCGATCATGATGCCTGCTGAAACTAAAACCGTACGCACTTACAGAGTCCGTATCCTTCCATTCCCATCCTATTCATGTATTCATCCAGTTGCTCCTTAAATGCCGGTTAATAAATAATGCAATATGGAGTAAACCATCATTTTGATATTTCTCAAAGTCTTTTTGATAGTGTCTGCAATACGTCCGATTAAAAAAACATACCCTGATATATTTCTGATGAGAATTTTAATTATGATGACAAATGAACATTTTGGGTAACAGCCAATCCTGGCAGGAATCTGTTTCAATTTACTCCTAATAACTGGCTTCAGTTTGCATCTCAAAACTTAATTTAGCATATCTGTCTGCTTGCAAAAGATGAAACAAGTTATCAGACACCAGCTGTACTTAAAAGCATCGCTCACTACCACTGATATCACCTCTTCACATATGCAGCAAGTGTTCCCCTGGTGTTGCAGCACAAATAAACACAGCTGACATGTCCCCAAGATATGAAAGAACCATAAACTTTGTAAATTGACTCTGTTCATTTTTACTTAATCTTCCAATCTTCTCTAAAATTGAGAATTGCAAATGTTGCTCCCTTATTCAAAACAAGTTGTAAGGATAGTCCGAGCAATTACAGACCAGTCAGGAGGGGCGGGGGGGGGGGAGTTTCAGAACAATTATTCTGGATGGGACCCTTACAGTAATCATAAAAGTACTTGCTCTAATGAGTGGAGACAGTCCTAAGCTTTCAGAGAGAGATAGAGTTCCAGAAAACAGCAAAATCCTTATAACTTCAACCGGGCTTCAGATGCAACTAACTGCTTTCTGCAAAGGTTTTTACTCTCTGCTACAGACCCAGTTCTGCACCTTAACTACATCATCTCATGAATCTGTCAATCACCCTAATCAGAAATCCCAAGGGAACTTAAGTAAACAAAAGCTCTACTTAAAATAGACACTTGCAACATTGAAATGAGTAATTATCCTGCTCTCCCTAAATCTGAGCTGCATTCTCCCCAGACATACTGACTGCCTGTAGCATAAAGCTAATATTTTAAACGTTCTCCGTAAACATAAAAATCTATCTATATATATATTATATCCATATCAATTCCACTGCTATCATCAGTTACAAAAATTGGAAGTATTATAAACTGTGAAGAAGGCAGTGTAGAACTTCAAAAGGATATAGATAGGTTGGTGGAGCAGGCAGATATGTGGCAGATGAAGTTAACGTGGAGAAGTGTGAGATGATTCAGAATAAGACATCATGACTTTACGGCCGCACTCCTCCTGAAACTGTAAAATCCTGCCCGAGGTCAACAGACCTTTTCATGATCCGCCCCTCATCCGCTCCAATTCCCATGGCGGGCGGGATGGTAAAATTCCGGCCCATCTCTCTCGATAAAATAGGTAACATAATAAGCATATGAAAGACCAGCTCTTACTCAAACTATTGGAAGGACAGTGGCAGCAACTGTAGAGTTTGCATCCTTCCTGCAAAATGCTTGTCTTTGTGCTTAGCCCTGTAGCGATGGTAAGGAGCATTATTCACTATATACTGTTTGGCCATGAATTGTGTTGAGTTTACCTGGTCTATTTTAAAGTAAATTGTTGACTGTTTTATAGCTGGAGGGTTGATCTGGCAAAGTATACATCTGCCCATGGAGAACACATCATATGACAGTAAATGATATTCTTTTAATTCAGTGTACCATTTAAAGGCTCTTTGTTCGATTGCTTGGTCTCAACATTTACTGAGATATTGGGCAGGTGAAGGCATTCTAGTGAACATGAGGTTCAATTACAGTAGTGGTTGTAAATGCTAAATCTGAATAGAATATCCAGTTTAAAACCCATAAAATGTAATAAAGCCTTATTGGAATATGTCCATCATGCTTCCAACAGAAGTTGTGACACAAAATATATTGAGGGGAATAATGGACAAGGAAGTGGAGACAGGTTCCCAACCTTCCAAGACCAAGAAAGTCTCGAGTCGGCTCTCTGCTTTTCTCCAGTGGGTTTTGAGGCTCTCTTGTCAACGAACCTTGGAGCATGCTTGGGACCAAGAAATTTCTTTACATAACATTTGTACTTCCCCGTGTGTTAGGTCTAAAAACAGCAAAGAAATGGCCAGTTCTATTCAGTGGGAATTTGGGGTTAATATAACAACACGCCATTATATACTGTAGCACATTTAATAAGGGGGCTTCACAGAGACAAAATCAAAATAGGTGGTAAACTAAAGGAGGAGATGTTAAAATCTGTAACCAAAGGTTTGTTGTAAATTATCTTTGAAGGAGTGTCTTAAAGAGAATGATGTAAGGGGGGTTATGATGTGTTGGCTGCATAGTTTTTTTTTAGGTTTATTTATTAATGTCACAAATAGGCTTACATTAACACTGCAATGAAGTTACTGTGAAAATCCCCTGGTTGCCACACTCCAGCGCCTGTTTGGGTACACTGAGGGAGAATTTAGTATGGCCAATGCACCTAACCAGCACATCTACCAGCACATCTTTCAGACTGTGGGAGGAAACCGGAGCACCTGAAGGCAGAGACAATAATAGTGGGGCAAAGAGAGAGGGAGTCCATATTTAGAAGAATGGGGAGCTGAATGGGGAGGGGATGGTGCATGAGTAATGGAAATAGGATGTTACACAGGCAGTGAATAGATTTAATATCAGGATGGGAATTGTTAATGAGGTGTGAGGGACTAGAAAGCAATTTAGTTCAGTGCAGACTGGAGCAGGATAGGAAGTGGACAGCGGAGTTTTTGAAGAGCTTAAGTTAACAATGGTTAGAAGATAGAAGATTGGCTAGGAGACTGTGGAACAATTGAGTTTATGGATGAAAAGACGTAAATGAGGGTTTCAGCAGCAGATGGGCTAAGGTAGAAACAAAGGTGGATGATTTTACAGAGGTGAAAGTGGATGGTCACCTGATAGAGAGGTCATAGAGTCAGAAGGTCAGCTCAAGGTCTGAGATGATGCTGAGGTTGTGATCAATCCTGTTTAGCCTGGCACATCGCTGGGGAAAGGAGAGGAATTGGGGGCAACAATGCTGAATTTATGGCAGGGCTTAACAGAAATAAATTGCAACCCATCCAATACTTGGTATCAAATAATGTGTAAAGACAGAGGCAAAGTGTTTTCACATTCTCCGTGCTGTTAGAATGCATGTGGAAATTGCCCCAGTGTCTGTAGATGGTAATGTGTAGATGAACAAGAATAGGCAACCGAGAATAGATTCTTGGAGTACTCTGGAGCAGGGAAGAGAATGATGTTCTGGTTTTAATCGTATAGGTAAGAGTGAAATGAAGGCAATCACATTGAGGTTTTTTATTATTCATTCATGGGACATGGGCATCACTGCCTGGCCAGCATTTATTGCCCAGCCCAAGTTGCCCTTGGAGGGCTGTTGAGAGTCAATTACATTGCTGTGGCTCTGAAGTCACATGTAGGCCAGGCCAGGTAAGAACGGCAGATTTCCTTCCCTAAAGGACATTAGTGAACTAGATGGGGTTTTCCCAACAATCGACAATGGTTTTGTAGTCATCAGTAGACTCTTAATTCCAGATATTTTATATTGAATTCGAATTCCACCATCTGCCATGGCGGGATTCAAACCCGAGTCTCCAGAACATTAGCTGGGTTTCTGGATTAATAATCCAGCGATAAGCCCACTAGGCCAATGCCTCCCCAACAATGAACGATAGGGAAAGGCACAAAACAACAATTGTATGGTTGACTAGATCCAGGTTGGCAGAAAGACAATGGAGAACAAAGAGGCATTGTTCACCATGGTCACAGTGGTACAGGATGCCACTGCAACTTTGGTCATGACTGTTTCAGTGTGGCATCTTTGTCAATCTCACTGGGGAGACTGTAAGTTATGAGGAAAAAGATTAAAGAGATAGCAGTGGCAGAAATGCGGTAGGTTAAATGCCTCATTCTGTGCTGTAGTTTCTGTGATTCGATAATATAGAATCATAGAATCCCGACAGTGCAGAAGGACGCCATTCGACCCATCGAGCCTACACCGACAACAATCCCACCCAGGCTCTAACCCCGTAACCCCACACATTCACCTTCCTCATCCCCCTGACACTAAGGGGCAATTTAGCATGGCCAATCCACATAACCCGCACATCTTTGGAGTGTGGGAGGAAACAGGAGCACCCAGAGGAAACCCACGCAGATACGGGGAGAATGTGCAAACTCCACACAGACAGTGACCCGAGGTCAGAATTGAACCTGGGTCCCTGGCACTGTGAGGCAGCAGTACTAACCACTGTGCCACCATGCCGCCCAATATATATATTATATATATTTATATATTGCATATAAAAAAAGATATTGAAATATAGAGATATATAAAAATATATATTACGTATAAGAATAGAGGCAGAACTATTAGAGCTATATCATCTTTCTCAAACTGGTGTTCCAATATTTAAAAATAGCTGCATCGCCAATGTTGCCTCTGTACCTGAAGTGAACTTGTCGTAACCTCATTAGAAGAAATGCCACTTACCTTTATTTTATATTTTAGTGAACTCATCAGTTTTAAGTAGGTAATTCAAATAAAGTGGTCATTGGAATTTTCATCTAGTGTATCACCCCAATAAAAACATCATACTTCCAAATAGCCACACGTATTCTGTCCATTTCTAAAATTAACTTTTGTAAATGATATGTTGTAATTTGTACAATCTGGCTCCCTGCTGATCATAAAATGACTTACAATAATGAACGACAATAGGATCATTAAATCAGTTATGTTGTTAGTAGAGAAGCCAAATGTTCCATCACAACCCATGACCTCTGTATCTATATTTATTCCCTGCTGTTTCAATTGCACGCTGAAAATCTAATCTGGCAAAATTCAGGCATGTGGGCAGTTAAGAATGAGCTGGTTATTTACCCACTTGGAATTCATCACCATGCTCATTGTCAGATGCAGCACCTGCACAAAGCAGGTGAGGACCTTGTGAATTTAAACATGCAGGTTAATGTTCAATCCCCAAATGCATTTTTAACTGAGGCCTGAGAAGGAAGCCATGGCGGCTTTTCCGCCATGTGAAGCTAATGAGGCGAGAAGCCGGGTCCAGATGGCACCCAGATAGGTAAAAAAGTTAACCTTTCCTGTGGGACCTGGAGGAACAAGAACATTTAGCTCTCTTCTGCTCCAGGCTTTCCCTCCTTTTCTCCAGTGAGATGTCACAAACTGCCTGCCTGATACCCATCTATTTACCTGTGACTGTTCCTTTGATACTGGCTGGCAGGATCCTGCTGCCTGATCTTTCACACCCACCTCTGGCCAGCTGTCAACTCCTGGCTGCTTCAATCAGACAACTGATTGACAGCTTGCAGATGAGGATTGGATATTAAAATCACCCTCTTGAACTCCCGTTCCCAGTTAAAGTTGGGCTGTAAGTTCCTGTTTCTTTAATTTAATCAATGCACATTTGAAATGAATCTCAGGAATAGTGCTGAGTGTCATCCCTTTCTCCCAACAATCCGCAAAGGTTTTGTGGTCAGTCCAGACGTGTTGAAAAGGGATAAATGCAAAACATCTACTGAGATTTTAGATTTAGCCAAGGTTGATTTCAATGTGAAAATACAGAGACTGGCCACAGTAAACTGGGCAAGAAAGTTAACAGGTAAAATTGCAGCAGATCTGTGGGAGGTGCTCAAAGAAGAGTTTAATGTGATACAGAATTGGTTTAAACCCTCAGAGTTTTACTTGCCAAAAAAAGACAGGCAAAGTTGACAAAAGAGTAAGAGACAACAAAAAAGGAAAAGTATGCACAAATGCAGAAAATAGTGCAGGTCCTGGTATATGGGACAGATACAAAGAAACAGATAGCCACGAGTCACAAAAAGAGAGCATGAAAGAAACTTGCAGGGGTAATCAAAATCAGCAAAAACACTTTTACAATCATATAAAGAAATAAAGTGGGCAGGACCAAAGTGGTCTCTTATCAGCTAATACCATCATATTATTAAAAATACAGACATGGGGGAACACTTTGAATAATTACTCTTGTTGTCAGCATTTACCATTGATCCGCGATTAAATCACTCGGGAGGCTGGATCGTACCCGGGAAATAAAGGCTTTTATTAGTAACAAGAATGGAGCATACTATATAACAATACAATCCCAGACTAAAGGGTTACCAGGCAGTGCAGTGACCTTTATACTCCTACAGGTAGGCGGAGCCAACCGGAGTGTACCACAGAACAATACCAACAGGTAGAACACCCCAACCCTAACCCCAACAGTGACAACAGCAACATATGTACAAATACCCATAGTGCTAACCATCTATGGTTCAGTACCCATAGTGGTAACCATCTATGGTTCACCACAACCATACAGGAAGAAGTCAGCAAATCAGAAATCCCAAGGAAATTAATATTAAATCAACGACAGGAACTTGCCAAAAATAACATATGCAATGCAACAATGATGTGGAAAATAATGGCACTAAAGAGTGACAAATCCCCAGGGCCAGATGATTTTCATCCCAGGATTTAAAGCATTCATTCCAGAATTTTTCCCAGTGCAACCCAATTTTAATTTGGGAGGTTCAATTTGAGAATGGTGGGGGTGGGGCGGGGGTTCACAGTGGAGGCTTCAGTTGCTGAGCAGAGGAAATGGGGGAGATTTCACTCGTTGAGTTGGGTGGGGGAAAGGAGTTGAGTGTGGGGTGAGTTGATGGAAAGGCAGGGTTTTTCCAAAAGAAATATGAACACCTCACTCATAGGGTGGGATTTTCCGGCTGCACTCGCCCCAAGACCGAAAAATCCCGCTCGAGGTTAATGGGCCTCCCCATTTTCTGCCCCTCGCTCGCTCTGATTCCCGTGGCAGGCAGAATGGTAAAATTCCAGCCATAGGCTTCTTTTGCAGCAGCAATCTGGCCTCAGAGAGCAATACATTCGGCCAAGCCTATCAATGGAAAATATAGAAGCAGCTAAAGAAATCAGTCTGCGCTCCATGGCAAACATTTCTGCCTTAGAGCTTGTGTCTCCAATATCCCATCTTGTGAGTCCACAGGGGTCTTAACCCCCTCCGCCTACTTTAAAGGAAATGGATGACAGCATTGTAGATCCCCTAACTGCAATCTTCCAAAGTTCTCTCAAACTGAGAACAGCTTCCTTAGAGTGAAAAATTATACATAGTCTGCTATTTAAGAAAGGTTGTAGATGGAAACCATGGAATTATAGACCCCAACAAAAACAGAAAATGCTGGAAAATGTCTGCAGGTCTGACAGCATCTGTGGGGAGAGAATGAAGCCAAAGTTTTGAATCTAGATGACCCTTCGACAGCCCTGATGAAGGGTCATCTAAACTCGAAACGTTGGCTCTATTCTCTCCCCACAGATGCTGTCGGACGTGCTGAGATCTTTCAGCATTTTCTGTCTTTGTTTCAGATTCCAGCATCTGCAGTATTTTGTTTTATTTGAATTATAGACTAGTTGGCCTAGCTGTTGCTGTCAGAAAATTAATATTTCCTGCATGGAAGGGGAATTGAAAACTAGAGGATATAGGTTTAAGATGAGTGGGGAAACATTTAAAAGGGACCTGAGGGGCAACTTCTTCACGCAGAGGGTGGTATGTATATGGAATGAGCTGGCAGAGAAAGTGGTTGAGGCAGGTACAATAGTAACATTTAAAAAGCATTTGGATAAGTACATAGATGGGAAAGGTTTAGAGGGATGTGGGTCAAACATGGGCAATTGGGACTAGCTTAGACGGCACCAGGTCAGCATGGACCGGCTGGGCCGGAGGGCCTATTTCCGTGCTGTGTTGCTCTATGACTCTCTGGCTCTATGTAGTTAAGGATAGGGTGACCGTACACCTTGCAAATGTTCAGCAAAGCAGTATGGATTTGTAAATGGTTAAGCTGGATGAACGTGATGGAACTTTTTGAAGAGGTGACAAAAGTAGCGGACTGGGGAATGCTGAACAACATTATTTATATGGCATAGGCATTTAATAAATGAGACAGTTCGTGAAAGCTGAAGCTCACGGAGACTATGGACCTGTTGGAATGATGGCCAAAATTGGCAGGATGTGACTAGCTTTGTCCTGCAAGCATTTGTATTGCTGCTTTAACTGTTTATCATAGTTATTAATGACGTTGATGATGGAATAAAAGGCACATACCCAAGGTTGTCAATGGCAAAAGAAAGGGGGCATTGTAATTAGTGGAGATGGAAGCACAATATTAGAAAAAGATATTGATAGATTAAATAAATGGGCAAAACTGTGACAAATTTATTTCAATGTAGTCAAATTCATTTGGAGCTAAAAAAGATAGAACAGAGTATTTTATAAAAGGCATAAAGCTAGATACAGTGGAGAAAGTTGGGTATCCAACCTAAGAAATATGAGGTACACAAATCATTAAACTGTTCTGAACAGGCATCGAAGATATTCAGAAAGGTTGATGGAATGCTGGCCTTTACATCTAGAGGACTAGAATACAAGGAGGAAAAAGCCCGGTTACCACACCTGGAATAATGTAAGCAGTCTGGGTATCAGACCTTCGGAGAGATATATTGACCTTGGAGGGATTGCACTGTAGGTTTACCCAAATGATACTTGGACTCCAAGGTTTAACTACTAACCATGAGGAGGAACGATACAAATGTAGGCTTGTATTCCCTAGAATTTAGGAATTATTTGATAAAAGTTTTCAATTTATTAAGGGGAATAGATAGGGTGGATTGGGATAGATATTTCTGCTGGTTGGGGAGCTTAAGACTGGGGAACATGGTTTAAAATGGAAAGAAATTAGGAAGCGCTTCAACACACAAAAGGTAGAATTTAATGTAGGCAATGAGGGGTCATGCCAGTTGACGCGAGCCTGTGTCACCTACTTATGGGAGGACCGCCAAAGTAAATGCAAATCGAATTTGGCACTTGACTGGCAGCAGCTGGCCTTCCCGAGATCAATGACCCAGTTTGGGGGGTGGGGGTGGAATGCCACTCAGCACCCACTGAGAGCTGCTGACTAATCAGTCATGCACTGCGCATTATGCATTGCTCAGCAGAGTCAATGGGGAGGTAGCGGGCACTGCCAATAATGCAACCACCCGAGGCACAGGATCGCTGAGATGCACAGGCCACAGGTGAATGATGGAAAGGGTGGGATCTTGGTGGGAGAGGAATCGTGTGGGATTGGATTGGAGGGGTTGGCAGCAAGAGCACGGGGGCGGTAACCATTGGTTCCCTCTTCCCAATGCTTTGTCCCTTGATCAGTAAGGGAACCCCAGGAAGCTAGGTTTGCTTTTCAGTGAATCCCTGCCCATTGGTGTGTAGATACCAATGGTGGCAGGATGAGGCCCTTAAATGGTTAATAATTGTCCACTTAAGGGCCTCAACTGGTGCCGGGGCAGGAAGTGTGTTCATAAGCCTTTTCACCCCAGATTTAATTTGGGCAGAGGTAGGAAGGCAATGGGGTCAACATCCACCCCCACCTCTGCCTGATTAAATGCCCTCTGCCCCCAAACATGTGTCGGGAGAGAGCATTAAATTCCACCTAAAGGGTGGTAAAAATTTGGACTCTTCTGCAAACAGCAACTATGCCTCGATCAATTGTAAATTTCAGATTGATAGATTTTTGTTATCTAAAGATACAAAGAAATTTGGGCAAAGATATTAGCTCACTGATCAGATGTGATTTCACTTAATAATGGAACAGGCTCCAGGGGCTAAATGGCCTACTCCTGTTGCTATAACAGGGATAATTTGACTTTGGGCAGTAGTGTAAAACAGGATAATAGGATTAGCCAACCATCATGCATCTGTCTGGAGAAGCCCGCTGATCCAATATTTCTCATCTCATACTATCACCCAAAGCCAAAATTATCCCCAAAGTGAGTAGCTCTTGCAAAAACTAACATTTATAAAAACTGCAGTTGAATTCAGAAAGAATTGGGACTTTATTCATTCATTTGCTAAAATTCAAATGAGTTCAACAGAAAAATTTGAATCCGTTGTGTTTACAGAATGGTTTGATTCATTGTAATATTCTGAGCTAAACACTAAAGTATAAGGTGTACACAAATCTGTTTGCATTTCATTTCTGGCACATTATGACCTGGATCTTCACTGAGTCTGGTTGACTCAGGAGCCTTTTGGAAATGGGGGGCTGTTCCTGATTCTGGGATTTCTGACCCTATTCCCAGGCAGTGCGATTTTTGGGAATGCCTTTAAAGGGAACGGACTGCTTCTTGTCAGAAACTATCATCCAGTGCTGGAATTCTACCAGGTTTTAATAGTCATGGTTCACAGCCCCCTGGAGCAGTCATGAACCTTGGTGTGCTTGAGAACCATTTTGCGGGTAAGCTCGAAAGATTCCACCGCACCCCCACCACCCCCTTTCCCTCCCTTCCCTCCCCCCACACACACCATGCCTCATTATGTTCATGTGGCTGAGGGCCATCCAGAAAAGTAAAGAATACAGGCTCTCCAGAAGAAATGTTGTTTGATCGACAGCTCAGGCTCTCTGATCTCTGCATCAATTTCACCATGTTTGTTTGACATAAGACAAGTGGTGTCAAGTGTTTGTGGTTCGTGGTTTTTGGAACTTCAAAGGGCCTAAATGATTTACACTTTTATGAGCTTGTCCATTTTTTTTTCAAGCATAGGAGAAATTTATCAATTGATTGCAATTTTTCAAACTTTTTTTTACACATATCATTTTACACTGTGATGTTCATTGTTTTCAGAAAGTGTACAGTGGACCAATGGCCATGGAAGTGCCATAGCCTGGCATAGAAGAGATGCACAGTCATAAGAGGTGGGTAGACAGGCAGTAGCTTGTATAAGGGGCCTGAAGGGTTGGCTGCAAGAGCAGAACTTGGCATTGAGGGCATAAGGGGGCATAGGGAGGAGGGTGGAAGGGCAGAGCCTGGAATAGGGGACATGAGGGGCCTGAGGGGGTGTGTGGAAGGGCAGAATTAGCATAGTGTCATGTAGAGGGCATATAGAAGGCATGTAGCACCCTGACCCCAGCCTACATCTGGTTCCCAGCAATGAAGATCTTACCCTTTCTCTTGAGGCGGACAGGTCAAGCCAGGAATTTTCCTGACACCTCCAACGCACCTCGGGGATGAAAATCCAGATCTGCAGGTAAGTTGTGAGGATGTCACATTATTTACAAATGTACCTGTAGGTGTGCAATTCCCTTCTCCATTTTCCCCATTGTATTATAGATAGTAGAAAAACCAATTCACTTATGTATTGGGATTAGAGCAGAATCCATTATGGATTAACATGTAGCTGCTAGGCTGACTCATTTGCTTTTTGATTTCCATCAATATATCTGAATTCACACAGTAAGGCAGATCAAAATCGACCATGCTGAGTCCAGTCGAGAGTTTAGTGATGTTTGTGTAGTTAAGGCTTTCCGTGAAAGAATGCATATCTTTAAGAGTCTCAGTGACAGCACTTGACAATCAACTTCTTATATTGTCATTGGTAAGGAACATATACAATCAACAACTGCAGAAATAAATATTATTTGGGGGAGTTTAAAAAAAAATTCATTCATGGGACATGGGCGTCGCTGGCCGGCCAGCATTTATTGCCGGTACATAGTTGCCTTTAGAGGGAGGGGGGGTTGAGAGTCAACCACATTGCTGTGACTCTGGAGTCACATGTAGGCCAGACCAGGTAAGGACGGGAGATTTCCTTCCCTAAAGGACGTTAGTGAACCAGAGAGATTTTTCCAACAATCGACAATGGTTTTGTGGTCACCTGTAGATTCTTAATTCCAGATATTTTTTATTGAATTCAAATTCCACCAGCTGCTGTGGCGGGATTCAAACCAGGGTCCCAGAACATTAGCTGTGTTTCTGGATTAATAGGCTAGCGCTAATACCACTGGGCCATCGCCTCCCCCATGAATGATGTGATCCATAAGCTAGTTCACTAAATGAATATGCTGAAATCAGTAGTTTGTTGGTTACTTATTGAGTATATTCAACAACATGAGTGAGTCAAACTTGTCCTATGTGAAATGAGAAAGTTTTACATTAAGATAGATAAAAGCACAGTACTGAGGCTTCTGGAATCTGAAACAAAAACGGAAAATGCTGCTTTTACATCAACACTACCAATTTTACCCAACAAACATCACTGTAAGTATGAGTTTTGGATCTGAAATTTCATGCATCATGGGGTGAATTTTCCCATTCTGCCCATCACAGGAATTGTAGTGGGCGAGGGGTGGACCATGGAAAGGTCCATTGACCTCAGATGGGATTTCCCAGTTTCGGGATGAACGTGGCTGGAAAATCCCGCCTCATGTATTTCTATCCTGCAATAGATATGTAACATACATTTAAAGATACATTACCTTCATGAAAAATTGTTTGCCAAACCAGTCATTTTATGAGCGAGAAAAATCACATACAAGTGGTATATTTGTATGGTTACCGTTGGGTTGACTTTGCATTTTATGACTGTGTGGCAGACATAGAACATAGAACATTACAGCGCAGTACAGGCCCTTCGGCCCTCGATGTTGCGCCGACCAGTGGAACCATTCTAAAACCCCTCTAATCTACACTATTCCAATATCATCCATATGTTTATCCAATAACCATTTGAATGCTCTTAATGTTGACGAGTCCACTACTGCTGCAGGCAGGGCATTCCATGCCCTTACTACTCTCTGAGTAAAGAACCTACCTCTAACATCTGTCCTATATCTCTCACCCCTCAATTTAAAGCAATGTCCCCTCGTGCTAGCCAACACCATCCGAGGAAAAAGGCTCTCACTATCCACCCTATCTAATCCTCTGATCATCTTGTATGCCTCTATTAAGTCACCTCTTAACCTTCTCTCTAACGAAAACAACCTCAAGCCCCTCAGCCTTTCCTCATACGATTTTCCCACCATACCAGGCAACATCCTGGTAAATCTCCTCTGCACCCTATCCAACACTTCCACATCTTTCCTATAATTTTTGATAAAGGTGATTCTCTTTTAAGTTGTAAGGAGTACCTTATCATAAAAGCATTTCTAATTTAATAGCCAGAATTAGACAAGCAGAACCATAATTAGACAAGTGGATAACTTAACCTAACAATGATTACAAGAATGTTTGGGAAAATAAGAACATGTTACATCATTTTAATTCCTGCCCAAATGAATCCAATCGTGAAAATCACTGTAATTGCACCAAACAGACAATTCAGGCATGCCTTATCAGGTACCTTGCTCTAGAAATGTTTAAACTTGCCTGAGTATTTTAGTACATTACCCATCTGCTGCAACTTAAGGTTTAGTAAGCTTTATTAAAAAAAAAATTGTCCATCTGTTACAGCGGAGGGAATCCATATCAAATACAAGCATCTGTCTGAGATCCTTCATCACAAATTATGTTTGCTTGAACAAGTTGATTCCCGCAGGACATTTCATTTAACTGTTCAGGCAGTCCTTGAACTTAAGATGCAATGGGCAAAATCCTGCCTGAGGTCAACAGACCTATCCAGGTTTGCCCCTTGCCCGCTCTGATTCCCGTGGTGGGCGGGAGGGTAAAATTCCAGTCAATTTGTTCCTGAAAACTGGGTTGTAACTTGAAATGTTGTAAGTTGGATCCAATTTTCCCAGAGGAACGATGGGTAGAATTTTTAGGGTGGCAAGCACCCCTCACTGACTGTCAGGAGCCCACTGCCATTTCTCACTCAATTGAGTGTTGACTGGCAGTAGGCAGGACTCCGTCCACCCTTGGAAGGCCATGGAGAACTGTCAGCCCATCTGATCGACTGACAGCTCTCCATCCCCTCCAGGCACAGCGCTGCACTGGCCAGAAGCAGTACTGCAGCATTCTGCCTGGAACTAAGTCCCGGAACCATTCCAAGGCAAGTCCTGGGGTGGGATAATTGTGTGGGAGGTTCGGAGGAGGTGATCACAGCATTTGGGCGTTAGGTCAGGGGGGAAAGGGAAGGCCAGAGCTCTCAGGCCCTGGAGGGGAGGGTGCCCCAAAACTGAAGGGGCCTTCAGATTGAGGCCCCCCCCCCACCCCTCCCGTCCCATCTTTGATGGAGAATAATTGGAAAGTGGATTGCCCACCTGCCCATGCAATGGGCAGCATAATATTCCAGGCATTAGGACAGATAATCCCCTCAATTGGCTCATTAGTTGTCAATGGTTGCATTGCCAATCTGTGCTTGGCCCGCTGACCAAAAGATTGCACATCCTGATGTAATCACATGCTATTTTATTCACGTTCGGGTTGGGTGCATGTCCATCTGGGAAATGTAAAATTCTGTCCAATGTTCTAAATGGGGGATTGGTTCCTGAACCAAGGCTGGAAATCACTCATGGGGCATCTGGTGGTGCTAAATGCTCTCAACTCCTGCCTTGTCAAGTCGCTGAGGCAACTGTTGATGTCAGATCGCTTCAGCACACGTTCCTTGCTTAGTGCGGCAGATACAATGAAACCATCGATCACTGTCAGTTGCCTGTTTAACCTTGAACATCTGCGAGTCTGATTGCATATTAAATACAACATAAGCGCATAAATGCGATAAAATCATGATGGTTGTGCCAAAAGAATTTAACAGAATAAAACACTTGCTTCCAACCTAATAATGACAGTTCGAGCTGTCCACTCATACAACGGCGGCACAGAATGTGAACATATGAATATGCTGGCATGGCACCATAAAGTCAAAACTGATGTTGTAAAGTCAAAATGGGATGTCAATTTATAAATGTTGTAAGTGCCACTTATCGGAACTCGAACGTCGCAAAGTTGAGGACAGCCTGTATACCATTAAACCACAGTTTATGATGCAATGGGCCTGATTTGAACATTAGGGGGAAGTTAAAATGAGGGTAGTTCCCTGCCCTGAAATTGCTGCCTTCTTGCAATGTCCTGATGTTAACATGCATTTTTGAATAGGCAAGCAGGAACCCGCAGGAAGGAAGGTAGCGAGTCCTTCTTAAAAGTACAGAATTGGGATTCAATGTAGCCACCTGGCCCTAATCTACAATTATAGTTGAAGATCGGAATGGGGGAATAGTGATAGTTTGCTCAGTGACCACTCTTGTGTTTATGTGGCTTTGATTGTACTTTTGTTTGTATGTGAATGGTAGGGCTTCTGACAGACGTCAACAGCCATGTCATTACAGGGCAACCTATCTCCAAGAAACCAACTGCAGACACAGCTTGGAGGTATGAGTATTTGTGGGAGAGTTGAGTGGTGCAGAATAAAGGCATCACTGGATATCTTGCACAGACATGCATCAAAATCTTTAGGCGATTACATACCATCTGAACGTTAATGGAATGGAACCCCTTTTGATTGATGCACACTGCTGGTTGATCTGAGGGTGCTTTGATTGCCACTTGGGTACAGTACATGACTGATTGTCCCTGTGGAAGTCCAGCCGGGGTAGCAAATCCCAGGGCTCTCTTTTTCTGACTAACCTCATCAGTAGCAAAGTGGATGTAAGTGGTGGCCCCAGCAAATATTGTATTCCGAGAAGCACTTTTGCACAGCAGATTGAGGGATTCTTACCAATGTCACCAGCAGATCCCTGAAAGGGGCTGGAAGTGAAGGGATTCAGGGCTGTAGTGATCTTGACAACCATGGGCAATGCGCAGCCACTGGTTCACGGGACAGGTGGCCTTCTTTCAGAAGGCTGCAAATGCCAGCAACAACCTAACATGGGAGTTTGAGCCTCCCGAGGAACTTGTGCTCAGTCATATCCTGGAAGCGAATATATGTCCTGCTTGTATGTCCTTTGTTCTGGATGCCTTTTTGCAAGCTGGATCTCTGTGTTCATCCTCTCTGTCCTGAGTATAGTTGCTAAACCCCTGGAGGTTTCATCACATGAATTACCCCCATGTTGGTCGGCCAACACATCCATCATTGTGACGTAGCACTCTGCTAAGCCTGAGCAACAAGAGACATTACCCAACTGGGTGATGCTTGATTGCCAGCAAAACAACCCTTTAATTCTCAATTTGCAATATTTCTATATCTAGTAAAAAGAAATGTTCAAAGATAATGGTAACATTTTGAATACCCTCCAGGGTTGCAGGTTACAGCAGTGTCCTGGAGATTGATCTTCAAGTCCAGGAGACTCAGCCCAATCCTGGAGGATTGGCAACCCTAGTTCTGAGCAGCAGCAGGTGGTTGAGAAGAAGGTTACTCCTGCTGCTGTTACTGGTGGCATTGGTGTTACTCCCCTTGTTTTGTTATCTGAGATCCAAAGTAGAGTTGCACAAACTGCTCCCGTGCTGCTGTTAAGGCTGACAGTTGGGAAGTGCAAATTAAAAGCATAAAACTCTAACTCAGAAATGACCTTCAACATTTTGGAAACCACTTCCAAAACAGTGAAAGTACACTCTCGGAACAAGTCCTGCGAGCAAAAGCCTTTTACGTAGGCCATATCTCAGCCAACCACTACACCACTGCCTTCGACTCCCCCATCAATCCCTGCTGTTTTTTCTTTATTCATGTATGGGACTTGGTGTCGCTGGCAGGCCAGCATTTATTGCCCATCCCTAGTTGCCCGGGGGTAATTGAGAATCAACCACATTGCTGTGGCTCTGGAGTCACATGTAGGCCAGACCAGGTAAGGATGGTAGATTTCCTTCCCTAAAGGACGTTAGTGAAGCAGATGGGATTTTTCATGGCAATCGACAGTGGTTTCATGGTCATCATTAGTCTTTTAATTCCAGATTTTTTATTGAATTCAAATCTCACCATCTGCCGTGGCGGGATTTGAATCTGGCTCCCTAGATTTTGCTCTTTCTGCATGAATAGAGACCCAGTCCAGTGAAAATACCACTACACTACTGCGTCTTTGTTCTTCTAACCTGCACACATTAGTAGGATAAACTCCCCATCCTCCACAGCCGCCGCCCTCCTCCCCCCCCCCCCCCCCCCCCCCACAATAGAGTGTACATTATTTTAAATTAAAAAGAATATGGAATGACTGTCGGGCACTGTTGAAATGTTGTTTCCATGGCTTGAATTGGCAGTTCGCCCCCTTGATGAATCTGCTGCCAGGTAATTGCTTCTTATCTATATATTTTCTGTACATACTTCATTTGCCTTTGACATTTAGCAGATTTAAAAATGTCATGTGCGTTTCAAATGGGCTTATGCTTAAGAATCCTGCCATGCGCTAGCATGTTGACTTCAGCAACTGCAAATGAAAATGTTACTTACGTCTTCATACTACCTCTGGCTGGTTATTTCTAGTTATCAGTCACATGCCAACTGTGCTGTTTATTTCAGTTTCAAGGAAAGTAAGTTGTCAGAAAGATTTATCACACGTTGGAAAAACAGATTTAGCTTCAGAAAGAAAATTAGTTTGGCTCAAGGTTCATACTTACCATCTGGGAGCTACATTAGTAATTGTTAATTTGCCTCCTGGAGTCAAAAACAATTTGATAGGAACCACAACAAGTTTTATGGTTAATATTTACTGGGAGGAGTTCCTATCAAGTGAAATGTGATACAAGATGTATTATTTACTTGGAAAAAATTTACCTTATTAATATTATTAATAATTTTACCTTATTAATATTAAAATTAATATTAAAATTTGGGTCAGCATAAAAATTGATAAATCTTACATTTGCCCAATCTAAATAATTTTGTTTAAACTGACTATTTATTGGATGGATAATTACACCAGGCATGAATCTTTAGCCAATGAGAAGCATTTTATTATTTTCTCCCCTTCCCTTCATTTTATTTTCACCATCCCCTCTTTTTTTCTTCTGATGAAGATGGATTGAGAAGTATTCTGTTGTTTAAATAGAGAGAAAGAGATAGACTGACTTATTGCAGGCCAGGCGACCGAACCTCAGTAATGAGCATATTAATGGAAACATCTTTGAGGGACAGAATAAATCATCATTTAGAAAGGCATGAGTTAATCAAGGAGCTTTGAGAAGATAACAAGGAGGGTTGAGACAGGTAGAGTGCTTGATGCAATCCAAGTGATTTTAGCAAGGATTTTGACAATGTCCCACATGGAAGATGGGTCAGGAAAGTATGAGCCCATGGGATATAAGGCAAATGGCAAGTTGGATCCAAAATTGGCTCAATGGCAGGAAATGGCCTTTGAATATTTTTGTGACTTGATAATCCATTTTAAGTGGGCGTCCATGAGGCTCAATATTCAGATTATACTTCTCATTGGATGTATCGATGATTTAGAGGTAAATATAGGGGGCATGGTCAAGAAATTTGCAGATGATTCAAAAATTGTTCTTTTGGTCGATAGAGGAAAAAATTTGTAGGCCCCGTTGCGCTGGTCGAGTAGCGTAGTGGGGGTGGGAAATTTTAGCGGGAGGCTAGAAATTAGGTTTGCGACTGATGCGACCCTCCCAGGCCAGTTACACTGATGTAATCAGCTTTGCACCCAGGAAGGGTGCAAGGCTGATTTAAATATTTACAACCTCATTATAATATTATTAGTGAGCCCGAGATGCAATAGTCCAGGCTCACTTACCTTTCCGACCTCACTGATGGAGAACCTCGCCGGTGAGGATCACAGATGGTTCCCACCAATGGGGACCTGATGTGATGGCTTCATCGGTAGGACTGGAGGCCATTGAGGCCCCCCAAGTGCAGCAAGGGCAGTGCCCCTTGGACAGTGCCAGCCTGGCCGTGCCAGCCTGGGACCCTGCCAGGGCCAGCCTGGGACCCTGGCAGTGCCAGCTTGGCACCATGGCACTGCCCACCGGACACTCAGGTACTGCCCACTGGGCAGTGCCAAATGTGTGGGGTCTGAGGGGGCGGGGTCTCATGGGGGCGAACCAGACAAGGTGGAGCCAGGGAGGTAGGCGGGGAGGGAAAGGGGAACTCTGCATTGGGGGAGGGTGGCTAGTGGTGTGGCCGCTGATCGGGTGTTGAAGCTGCCAATTGGGAACAAGGCTGCCGATCAGGAGGCCAGCGATTGAGAGGCCTGTGGGAGCAGGCAATTGGGGGGTGGGTCTCTGGGGGAGGGGCTGGTGATGGGGGGAGGTTTGTGGGAGGGATTCCGATCAGGGCTGGGTTTGTGGGGGATGGTGATCAGGGTGTCTGTGTGAGGTGCCAATTAGCTGAGTGGTCCGTGGGGGGGGGGGGGGAGTCCTTGGTGGGGGGATGTGATGTCCATGGGGGGGTGGTAGTTGACAGATCTCCCATGTACTGTGTACACTTATATACACTTTTACACAGTATATGGGAGATCAGGGTGCGCACACCCAGCAGTCCGCATCGAGCTTCTCCAGCGAGCTTAGGCTCCGCCCACCACCCCACCCCCCAGGTGTGAAACTCCCGACGGCCAAAAAAATTGAAACACTCTGCTTTTCAGACTTTTGTGACACTTTGAATTTTTGGGGACATTTTGTAAATACAGGGAGATAACAATGGACTGGTCAGGTGGGCAGAAAAGTGACAAGTGAAATTCAAGCAAGACAAGTGTGAGGTACTGCAGTTAGGGAGTACAAACATAGTAAAGGAATGCACAATAAATGACAGGATACTGATGAGTATAGAGCAACAAAGGTCCTTTATGTCCACAGGTCTCCAAAGGTAGATTAGGTAGTTAAGAAGGCATATGGGATGTTTTCCTTTGTTAGCTGAGGCACAGAGTATAAGATTGCTAAAATTGTACAAACACTAGTCAAGACAAGAGTGCTGTGTGCAGTTCCGATTATGTTTTTTTAATTCTTTCATGGGATGTGGGTGCCGCTGGCTAGGCCAATATTTTTATAGCTGATCCCAGTCACTATATTACAGGAAAGATGTGACCACAATGGAGAACATGCATGGGAGATTGACGAGGGCATTGCCAGGAATGGAGAATTTTAGCAGTGTGGAAAGATTCAGTAGGCATGGGTTCTTTTCTGTGAAGGTGGCTGAGGGGAGATTTAACTGAGGTGTATAAAATGATGAGGGTGTCAAGGTAACATGGATAGGAATGACTTATTTTTCTTGCAGAGATGTCAATAACCAAGCAGCATGGATTTAAAATAATTGGGCGAAGGGTTAGCGATAAACAAGGAACAAAGAACAGTACTGCACAGGAACAGGCTCGTCATCCCACCAAGCCTGCGCCAATCATGTTGCCCTATCTGGACTAGCCGCCTGTATCCCTCTAAACCCCGCCTGTTCATGTGTCTATCCAAATAAGTCTTAAATGTGGCTAACGTTTCTGCCTCAACCACCTCACTTGGCAGTGCATTCCAGGCCTCCACCACCCTCTGTATAAAAAACTTGCCCTGCACATCTCCACTGAACCTTTCCCCCCTTAACTTGAACTTGTGCCCCCTTGTGATTGTCACTTGAAAATAATTTTTTCACCCATAGGGTGAAGGGAGTCTGGAACCCATTGCCTGCAGGTTGGTAGAGGAAGAAACCCTCGTCGCATTTGAAAAAGTATTTGAATAAGCATTTGCAATGCCATAATATACTGGGCTACACAGTACAAAATGGTGCTTGGCTGGATCACTCTCTTTTTCAACCAGCACAGACACTATGGGCCAAATGACCTCCTTCTGTGTTTTAAATTTCCTATGTTTCTATGGGCAGGGATTTTAGCTTCAACTGAAGTAGGGATGGAGGTGGGTAAGCCGACATGGGATTTTGTATCCTTGGACTCCATGCCAATTGGTGTGAAAATCAATGGAAAGGGGCTGCAGCAAATGAAAGAGAAGATAGAGGCAATTCCCCAAGCCTAACGAGATGTGTGAGCTTAGAACATTTCTAGATATGGTTCAATACTACTCACAATTTCTGTTTGAGCTTGAAAGCTCCATTACAATCTGATTATAAAATGGGGAATGGTCTAAAACACAGCAGGTTGCTTATGATGCATGTACAAAAAGTTTGATCAGTGATGCACTATTTGTTCACTAAGACCTGAAGCTACCACGTAATACTTTAAACAGTAGTATCAGAGCAGTGATCAGTCATATCATGGAACTAGCGGCGGGGGTCCACTGTCAGCAGCACTGGAAGATCCTACCAGCGAGAATGGCCAGAAAGTTCTGGCCGCTGACTTTCCAATCACTAAAACTGAAGTTGCAGCTGAAACTCAGAAAGACTCAATGCTGTAAAGGGACTACAAAGAGCCAATGGCTGGAATTTTACCGGCCCGCCCACCACAGGAATCGGAGCGGACGAGGGGTGGTCCATGGAAAGGTCCGTTGACCTCGGGTGGGATTTCACGGTTTCGGGACGAGTGAGGCCGTAAAATTCCGCCCAGTGAGTGGATGGACACAATGTATAAACAAGGAACTGAAAACGTTCCACAATGCGTTGTCATGTGAACAGGACTGCAGTAAGTGGGGTCACAGAATGGCGGTACTTAGTTAATTGAGAGCTGGGATTCTGGCCTAGCTCTAGACTGAAAAGACAGCAATAAAATTAGTATAAAATCCATAGCAAGAGATTTTTAGAATCTCTGGCAAGTAAATGTACTCTCTGTAGAAATAAGTCACCAAATAAACATTGCAGGTGTGGTCATGGCCAATGCCACCATTTTAAAAAATTGATATTGGGTTTTGTGAGAAGGAAAATTATGATTTTTTGGTACTCACTGATAGCCACTTGTAGGCCAAAGTAAAACACAAAAACTGATATTGAATGAACAATAGTTATGGTCTATTTTTGCTTGTCATGGGTTACCAGAGGAGCTTGCCTCTGATAATGGCCCTCAATTTTATTCTACTCCATTCCAAAATCTCATGTAGCAAAACCATATCCTCACTCTGTACCATCTTGCATTAAATGGATCAGCTGAAAGATCTGTTCGGCTAGTTAACAAAGCACTGGAGAACCAAGTGCTGCTTAGGCATTCAAAACTTAGTAAATAACGGTGGCTGACTAAGTTCCTGTTGAAGTATAGAGAGTTCACACTCCACTGCAGGATATACATCTGCTGAACTTTTAGTGAGGAGATGGTTACGGACACAATTGAGTCTGATCATGCCAAATTTTACTGCTAAAGTTGAAGACCAACATGTCAGACAAAATTGTCAGCATACATTAATGAAAGTGCAGTTTTAGCTAAGCCAAAGGCAGTTCTAAGTATGCCAACTGTGCATATACATAAAGATTTGCTAATTTACATCTCACTGTTGAAGTTTATAATTAATGAAACAGTCTGCTGAAGAGGAACAAAAAAATCTTTTGTGTTAGAAGGGGGAAGAATTTACAGTATAGTAACAAACCATTGGGCTCCAAGTACTCCATTCCAGTATTTATGCTGCATCTGAGCCTCCTCCCACCCCATTTTATCTAATCCTCCTGTTTGCCTCTCCCTCACGTGCTTTTATCCAACTTCACTTTAAATGCATCAATGCTACTCGCCTCAACTACTCCATGGGGAGCGAGTTTCACATACAAAACAATCTCTGGATAAAAAGGATTCTTCTGAATTCCTTATTTATTCATGACTATTCTATATTTTATATTTATGACCCCTACTTTTGGACTCTGCAACAAACAAAAATACTTTCTCTACATCTCCCCTAACAACCCCCTTCATAATTTTAAAGATCTCAATTAAGCCACCCTTCTTTTTCCTAGGAGAAATAATTTCAATGTAACGGATTCATATAATGTGAGCATGCACAGTGCACAATGATGCAATAAAAACATATTTGAACTGGTTGTCTTTGGTGTCAGTCAATTGTTGAAGCCACCTGCTACGTAACAGCATTATACTGCTGCTTTCAGGCCAGACAACCTCTTATGTTACTTACAGCTCCCAGAGTTTTGAATGGACCTACCTTATATTAAGTTGATCTTTCTCTTCACCCTAGCTATGACTGTAACACTGTATTCTGCACCCTCTCCTTTCCTTCTCTATGAACGGTATGCTTTGTCTGTATAGCACGCAAGAAACAATACTTTTCATTGTATACTAATACATGTGACAATAATAAATCAAATCAAATAAAAAAAAGTTTGCCTGCTATCTTTTATTGGATGGTGAACCTGCTCTCTAGCTAATGACTGGATAATTAAGGGAAAACCATACTTTTCTACATAATGCCAGCTTCTGACTCTCATTTGAGCTTGACGATGGGGTTCAGAAGTCTGCAGGAAAGTCCTGTCCTATGTTTTCATGTAACAACTTACTATGTAAAAAAGAACTTTCCTCATGTTGGGCCCTATTTTACCTGGACGGACTTGAAACTGGGAGTGTTTCAGATCCGACTTTTAGACCCGTTCTCAGGTGCCCCCATATGCACTCTGCCTGAAAAATATCAGCAATTCCGAATTGCACTGCAGAAGCCCGTGGGTGGGGCTTAACTTGCCTGAAATCCTGCAGTCTGATTGGCGCCTCCAACTGCGCATGCGCAGAAAAAAAAGTTAGAATGTGGCTCCCCTGCCACATCGCGCCTGGGCCGGATAATGCCTCCCCCTGGCCCCCACAGACATTGCCCCACCCCCACAACATTACTGACCCCCTTATCCCCCCACCCCCTCCGCCACCCAGACCAATCGTGTGCCTCTCCCCCCCTTCCCCCTCATTGATCACATGCAGAGTGGCAGCAGACCCCCCTTCCCCCTCACTGATCACAGGCAGAGTGGCAGTGGACCCCCCTCTTCCACCCCCCCACCCCCCCCCCCCACCGATCTCAAGCAGAGAGCCGTCGGATGCTCGGCACTTACCTCCTCACCAGCTGGAGCGTCCGAATTGGACATTTGTAGAGCATGTCTGTTTTGCACCAATTCTGGATGGGCAAACACGATGGTAAAGGGGGAATTGCCGGTAAAGTTGGGCGTGCAGCCCATTAAGTCAATTTAAATGCATACAAATGCATTTAAATGGCCATCGTGCCCATTTTGGGCGCGATCCCGATTGCGGCCATTTTCGGGCCATGGTAAATGGGGAACCGGCATGGAGGTGGGCGTGGATCGCGCTATTCACCTCATGTCTGACTTTACCAAGTTTTTGCGCCCGAAAACAGGTGCAACTTGATGGTAAAATTGGGCCCATTTTCTCTGATTCTTTTGCCAGTCACCTCAGATCATGTTGGCCTTTATTTCAAAGGGAATGTAATATAAAAAATAGGAAGTCTTGCTAAAACTATACAAAGCACTAGTTAGACCACACTTGGAATACTGTGAACAGTTTTAGTCCCCTTATCTAAGGAAAAATATATTGGCATTGGAGGTTTTCCAGAGAAAGTTCACTAGGTTGATCCTGGGTAAGGAGGGATTTTCTTATGAGGAGAGGTTGAGTAGGTTGGGTCTGTTAGAGGTTAGAAGAGTGAGAGGAGACCTTATTGAGATAAATAGGATTCTCAGGGGGCTTGACAGGGTAGATGCTGAGAGGTTGTTCCTTCTTGTGGGAGAGTCTAGGACCAGAGGGCTGCTGGTTGTGCCTGTCCCCAGGGAATCAACGTAAGTCTAAGAGGTGTTGCACAGTGACTATCCATCTACTTTCAATCAAGGTGAGCGACTAGAAACTGATGTGGAGCAGAGATTTGGCTGCCAAGGAATGCATATCACGTAAAGAGAGCCACTGGCACAGAAAATAATCAAATGACTAATAGAATACTTCCCGTTAATTTAAGGAGAATACAAAGGGCAGGAAGTTGTGCTTTGGTTATATAGGCTCTTGGTCAGATTCCATTTGGAGTACTGTCCTCAGTTCTGGGGAAAACAGACACGCAATATTGGCTTTAGAGGGGGAACAGCCAAATTGATATCAGGACATAAAAGTTGCATAAACTTGGGCTGTGTATTCCCTTGAGTTTACAAGTTCAGAGTGAAATATTTAAAATGATAAAATAATCTGATAGATACAAAGGATTAAAATTCCAGTCTTTAATGTAGAGTTAGACCATTCAGGGGTAAAATCGGGAAGTGAACAGGCTTGCAGCCCAAACTGGATTCTATGGAATGGAACTCCTTCCTACTCATGTGTTAGCGACTTGTTTATTTGTGTGTCATTGTGGTGCCCTGCACCCAAGAGATGGCCCGGAGGTGGATGGTTCCAGTGTAGGGGCCTGATGATATGGTAATTTATTATAACCATGTGGAATGTCAGAAAATGCGCCCTCTCGCTGATGGAGAGGAGGGGCTGAGGGGGTGGGGGGGGGGGGGGGATCAATTGCATCACACGCTTACATTGATGTAAAACACCACTTTGCAATTCTGATATTTTCCACTCCCGCCGCCAAACCTACCCGTCGTGAACAGGAGCAGAAAATCTATCCTGCTGAAGTTCTCGCCTCCTGGAACTGGAGAACCTTTTCAACAAATAGGGCAGTGGAATGTTGGAATGTTATCCCCACAAAGCTGTGGATTTTAGGAGCTGGATTTTCTGGGGGTAGTGGTGGTGGAGGGGGGGGGGGGGGGGGGGGGGGGGGGGCGGTTGGGTATACTTCAATAAGGCCGCCCTTCAGCGACAACATGCTGCCAGAGGCTGAAACAAGCAGAGAGTTGGACGTTTTCCCCACAGGGACAAAAAATCCGGCCTTCGAGAACGGTCAGTCTGACTGGTTGGTTGGCAGCTCTTGCAGTCCCAGCGGTATCAGAACTCAATAGGGGGCAGTGCTGGGACTGCAAGGAGGCCCTGGGAAGAAGATCATGGCAACCAGAGGGTGGAGCGATGGCACAGTGGTTAGCACTGCTGCCTTACAGCGCCAGGGACACAGGTTCAATTCCAGCTTGGGTCACTGTCTGTGTGGAGTTTGCACAATGTGTCTGCGTGGGTTTTCTCCGGGTGCCCCAGTTTCCTCCCATGCTCCGAAGATGTGCAGGTTAGGTGGACTGGCCACAATAAATTGCCACTTAGTGTCAGGGGGACTAGCAGAGTAAATGCGTGGAGTTGTGGCGATAGGACCTGGGTGGGATTGCTGTCGGTGCAGGCTCAATGGGCCTCCTTCTGCACAGTAGGGATTCTATGAATCTACGCGAAGGTAAGGCTTAGACTCAAGCGCCACTTGTGTGCCATTACGGCTCCTGCACTGTACAAGTTAACTATACTTAGAAGTTCCTGGCTTCAATGAAAATCAAAATTGGAAGAGAGATATATAATGGGCAGTCAATTGGACATCTTCTGTTTTACGCTCACCCAAAATCAAAATGACCCCCAAGTTTTTCAGAAACTTAAGCTCCATGTCCTCTGACCGACTGGATTTATTTAGCTTTTAGTTCTTCAGGCTTGTCCAGTATTAATGATTTCAAAATATTTCTTGCTATTAATAGCACCATAATAAATGGAAAGCAGACCTGGTGAACAACCTTCAAAAAAAAATCCATGAAGTAATCCAAGTATATCAGTTATCTGTATGGCCTTGAGCCAATGTTGATAAATGCCTTGGCCTGAGGCTTGCTTATTCACCAGATGGTTCTCAGTTCTTGCTTTGTGAACTTTGCAGTTTGGTTAATTAATATATAACCCTTCGGAAATGAAACATTAATCTACATGCAGCATAAGATGGCAAGAACCCTTATTGCAGTGTTAAGGACAAAAATCAGTAACAAGACAACACTTCCTCCATTCTACAATTTATTTAATGTTTATCTTGTGCCAATAGTAAAGTACATGTTAATTCATTGCCACTCATTTTATAGGGGCATTGACTACTAAAGTCTACTTTTTAAGCCAATGATATGAAGAATAATTATTATCCTGAACTGTAGAGGTGACAAATAAATGCAGTTTGGATTCTCTTGATGTTTGATATTTTGCCCTAAACATTGGTTATAGGTCTTGTAAAGTGGCTGAGGGCCACAACAGCTGCATACTAGGCTCAACAACTCCCAATTTTTATTAAATTAGTAGCCGCCCTTGGGATGGGGTGAAGGCAGATCATGCCATGGCTCAGTTAGTAGCATTATCACCTGAGGCACCAGGTTGTGGCCTCAAATACCGCTTGAGCATAGCTTAGACTGACACACCTGTGCAATACCGAGAGAGTGCCGTAATGTTAGAGATGCTGTCTTTCAGGCACAGACTCATAGAATCCCTACAGTGCAGAAGGAATATGCACCAACTCTCCTTGACAGTGTACCTTACCCAGGCCCTTTCCCTGAACCCTACCCTGTAACCCCACACATTTAGCATGGCCAATCCACCTAACCTGCACATCTTTGGAATGTGGGAGGAAGCCGGAGCATCCGGAGGAAACCCACACAGACACGTGGAGAATGTGCAAATTCCACACAGTCAGCCAAGGTTGGAATTGAACCCGGGTCCCTGGCTGTGTGAGGCAGCAGTGCTAACCACTGTGCCACCTTGCCTGCTGCCCCACAGTCAGCCCTACATAATGGATTACCTCCGGAAGTCTTCATTTAGCGATGGCTGCAGGAGTCCTGAACCATGCATGAGCTACAGTGAAGAGAAGCTCTAAATTGACTAAATCTCATATTTGCTGCAGTGGTTGAAGAGCAGAGGTAACGGATGGAAGTATTCTACCACGGATCAAGGATGTCATCTATGTTCTGAAGGCATGTCAACAAGAAAGACATTCAGTTACAACTTGCCGCCTAGGTCCATATTCTTGGATGACAATACATTTAGCCTGTTTACAAAAAATCAATAAGGAGTTAAAAAAGAAACACGATTGGAGTACTTAAGCAGTGTTTCAAGCACTGGAGGAGGGTCACCTTTAAATAAAAGAAAATTGCGAGCAACTTTGTTGTTTATCACTCTGACACCCTAGTCCTCTACTACAAGTGCAACTGATGATTATTGCTCTGCCCTTTGCCCATGCCACATGTCCTTTCTCTAAGTTGCGAAAATGTTCAGTGTAAGCCTTCACTGGCTGTTATTTTTCAGTAAAGTGGTCCTGCTGCTTGCAGTAGTTTGGGAGATGTGTTATTATGGGTGGCACGATGGCACAGTGGTTAGCATGATGGCACAGTGATTAGCAATGCTGCCTCACAATGCCAGGGACTCGGGTTCAATTCCGGCCTTGGGTCACTGTCTGTGTGGAGTTTGCACGTTCTCCCCATGTCTGCGTGGGTTTCCTCCAGCTCCTCCAGTTTCCTTCCACATTCCAAAGATGTGCAGGTTAGGTGGATTGGCCATGCTACATTGCCCCTTTTCAGGGAGACTAGCTAGGGTAAATGTATAGGATTATGGGGATAGGGTCTGGCTGGGATTGTTGTCGGTGCAGACTCGATGGGCCAAATGGCCTCTTCCTGCACTGTAGGATTCTATGAAATTGGCAAACACTGCATTATGACCCCTCCAGTATGAATATAGATTAGTCTTCAATGCTTGATTTTATTAACTATGTCAACCACACCTTATTATTTGTCTTCCTTTTATATATTAACGCTGTCTTATTTGTGAAATGAGGGTCGACACATAAAGTTGATGTTTTAAAAAAATATAGCTAATAACCTGTACATAATTGCCCTTGTCTTAAAGGAAACTGCTCTGAAATTCAGGCACGGGATTGATTTTATTGCTTTGTTTTCCATACAGCCCAGTGAACTATTAAACCACGAATCCTAATCAATGCTTGCTGCCAGATGGGTACTGACATAATGGAACATTCTATCATTGGAAACAGAAAGCTTCTTATGAAAAATTACTGTGAAATTACTAAAAGCTGCATATCGTAAATTAATATTTGTTGAGGTCAATAAATGAAGGACCAGGTGTTACAAGGGGAAGAAAAAAATTCAATCCAGTGATTTTAGTCTTAAACCTTCTTAAAACACTTCACACTTAATGCATGGACATACTGAAGCTAATATTTTTGTAGCCTAACATCAGATATTCTAGTATTTAGTCCCAAGTAAAAACGTAAGAATAATTACAGCCAAGAAGCCAATTTTGAGAATTCTCCATATCAAAGCAATCCTTTAATGCTTTTGCTTTTTGAAAATCAGCTTCTCAATATGATTAATTACAGTAAAGACATGAATGAAGAAAACAACATTTTTATCAGAACAATAATTAATATTTTCCTCAATGTTTTGTTTTAGTGACAAGCAGCTTTAGACATTGTGCCCTCAATTTCTAACCAAACTGGTAGATTATCTTCTTGGGAAATGTGCACCGAGATCAAGAAAAATGCATTTCGTAATCTAAAAATAAGTTTGTAACTTTAATGGATTAAATTTCCCTCCACCCTTTGCGGTTCAGTTGAGTCTTGGTAATGTTGATTTGCTAATCTTGTGAAAGCCATTCATTTCTCCTGACCCAAAGTAATGTAGAGGCTACATTTCTGTGGGTAATTTTCTGCTTGTCTGCCATAGTGCTTATGCCATTTTTAATTGGTTTTCACACTTCTTTCCTACAACTGCAGCAACACATTGGGAGAACCCTGCATAAATTCACCCACAATATTTTCTATTTAAAGAATTATCAAGCATACACAATTGGATATTTGAGCTATAACACTAACCACTTTGGCATTATCTATTTCTTATCCAAAATGATGCAAGAGTCAACCATCTTGAAAAGATAATGATCAATCACTACTTCCAAACACATTCTATGCATGAAAACAGCTTTTAAAAAAATCTCCAAGGAGGAACGTGCACTGGTTCCTAAATAAAAATTCCTCAATGCTTCAAAAACATGATTTTAGGCAATTTGTACCCATCTCGTTTGAATTCCATCTGCAGTGGTAATCTGCATATTTTGGAAGTATGCCTATTGAATCCTATCCTACCATGCATGTCTCTTGTTTTTAGTTCATCGGCATATTAGCAGATACTCTTTAGTTTACTTTTGTACTTTGGAATTATTACTGCACAAAGCTTTTGTTTATTCATTCCCTTATTTACACTTCACAGGGTAGGCATCATTCTGCTGAACGTATGAATCAATATCAAGTTGGGATATGCTCCAGATTTTTTCATCATTTTTGTACAAATTGAGTGATTTTTCTTCTTAAGCAGTCAAGCATGAATGTGGTATCCCAGCTGCCACTGCACAAGCAACACTTCCAATACAACGTGCATTTATACAACATCTTTAACGTAGCTAATGGTCCCAAGGCATTTCCAAAATGAAGGAGTTGAACAAAGGATGGCATGGTGGTAGGGTGGCACAGTGGTTAGCATTTCTGCCTCACAGTGCCAAGGACCCGGGTTTAATTCCGGCCTCGGGTGACTGTCTGTGTGGAATTTGCACATTCTCCCCATGTCTGTGTGGGTTTCCTCTGGGTGCTCCGGTTTCTCCCACTCTCCAAAGATGTGCGGGTTAGATTGATTGGCCAAGGGATTAGCAGGGGGATTAGCAGGATAAATTTATGGGGATAGGGCCTGGGAGGGATCGTTGTTGGTGCAGGCTTGATAAAGCTGATTGGCCTTCTTCTACATTGTCGGGATTCTATGAATCTACGATTCTATGAATGAGAATGATTTAGGGGAATTGACAAGGTGACTAACCAAATGTGTGACTGAACAGACAGGTTTTGGAGGGGATTTTAGAAGACGGAGATATAGTGAGATGGATGTTTGTTAGAAGGGAGCTTCAGAGGACAACAGAAGATTCTGCTGCCGATTGTGAGAAAGAGTTGAAGGGGAATATGCAAGCCATGCTCAGAAGAGCGAAGAGTTTGAATGGACATAAATTGACAAGGATAATGTTGACAGGATGGCACAAACCCATGAAGTCATTTTTCGATGAAGACCAGGACTATAAGAAAGGAATGGGAGTTAGAAGGAGATGACAAGGAAATATATAACAATTGGATATAACTTAGGAAGAGTTAAAGATGTAAGATGCAGACAACTGTGGAATTGTGAAGTGGATAGCTAAAGAATACAACGAGACCAGCATATAAGTACAGAATGAACAGTTTTAAGAATTCTTTAGGCCAGCTTGGATTGATCAGGATATTGAAGTGTTGCACTATTGAGCTCAGCTTGCTCTTCAGACTCAGCTGAAGAGTGTGTAATGGTGATGGTGTTGGGGCGCAAGGTTCACCAGCTCATAGAATCCCTACAGTGCAGAAGGAGGCCATTCGGCCCATCGAGTCTGCACCGACCACAATCCCACCCAGGCCCTACCCCCACATATTTTTACCCACTAATCCCTCTAACCTACGCATCTCAGGACTCTAAGGGGCAATTTCTAACCTGGCCAATCAACCTAACCCGCACATCTTTGGACTGTGGGAGGAAACCGGAGCACCCGGAGGAAACCCACGCAGACACGAGGAGAATGTGCAAACTCCACACAGACAGTGACCCGAGCCGGGAATCGAACCCAGGACCCTGGAGCTGTGAAGCAGCAGTGCTAACCACTGTGCTACCGTGCCGCCTAAATAGCTAAATACGCTATCTACATTTCTTTGCCAATGGAATTCCTACTTTAGCAGACATATAACTACCACATTCATTCCCAAAACTTTATAAAGTACAAGTGCAAAGTACAACATTGTTCTCTAAAATTTCTGGGAATTGTCCATGTTTCTCTCAATGTGAAACGTTAACCACTTCAGTTCCAATTTTATTGAATCACAAATAATTTGCAGCATTGGATCAAACCATTGGGTTCCAAGTTCTCTCTGCCAGTATTTATGTTCCATCTGAGCCTCCTCCCACCCCATTTTATCTAATCCTCCTGTTTGCCTCTCCCTCATGTACTTTTATCCAGCTTCACTTTAAATGCATCAATGCTTCTCGCCTCAACTACCCTATGGGGAGTGAGTTTCACATACTAAGCAATCTCTGGGTAAAAAGGATTCTTGTGAATTCCTTATTGAATTTATTCATAACTATCTTATATTTATGATTCCTATTTTTGGATTCTGCCACAAATGAAAATATTTTCTGTGCATTTGCCCTAACAAACCCCTTCATAATTGTAAAAGTCTTGGTTAAGCCACACTTCTCTTTCGTACAAAGAATATTGTCTTCTAACTCTGGTAGGTACCTTTCACTTTTTCTATCTGTAAATTCTCATTGTCCAGGCTAGGTTACAAACCTAATGAAGTTCTTTTCAGTGCTGTTTGTAATCAGTCATTTTAAGGTTTTGTAAACTGATAGGAGCACTGATTTTTTTTCCCCTTCTCAGTACTGAAGCACGTTTTCCTGGTAGCTCACCTGAAATGGCAGTTCTGCATATAGGAATTACTTGGCCTCAACCAGCACCCTAACATAGCATTTTGACACATTATGTGGAATTTTCTCCTCTCACCAGCCACGGGAATTCTGGTGGGCATTTAATTTGGAATAAATGCAAAATTCAGTTTCCCGCCAGCAGAAAAGTTGTTTAGAATTTTGTGCTCTTGACTTTGAAGACAGGTTGAATTTCCCATTAAGCAATGTTGGGGACCTCATTTGCAATCATTTGCATCTCATGAGTGCTCATTAATAGGCCAACTCGCAGGAATTACATTCCTGCTCCCAATTAAGTGCCCCACCAGCAGATAATACAAATGTAGAAACTAGAAGCAGGAGTATGCCATTCGATCCTTCGAGTCTGCTCCGCCATTCATTATGATTATGGCAGATCATCAAAGGAACTCATGTTGCAAGGATTTGAATGGCATCCCATGCCAGTTGCACTGAATTATTTTGCCAGCGGGTCCTTCCATGGCTCGACTGGCGAACTTTGCAGAATTTCACAATTGGGGACACACAAATGCATAAGGGAAGTGACAAATGTCTTTTTCAATAAAGATCACCATCATATTCAGTTCCTCTGGATGAAGTAAGCCAGGTTGCCAGAATTGTGGGGATTCTCTGCAATTTCAGGTTCCCCACAACTCTGGGCACCATCAACTGCACAAATGTGGCCTTGGAAGCTCCCTGGCAGCAGCCAACACGATCCTTAAATGAAAAGAAATGTCCAACTAATTTATGATCACAGAAAGCAGGTCTTGCTTATGCTAGGTACCCAGGAAATTCTCATTACTCTTACATCTTGATTCACTCGGGGAGGCGATGGCCTAATGGTATTATTGCTGGATTATTAATCCTTAAAGTCAGCGAATGTTCTGGGGGCCCAGTTTCTAATCCTGCAGATGGTGAAATTTGAATTCAATAAAAAATATCTGGAATTAAAATCTACTGATGAC
This sequence comes from Mustelus asterias, assembly GCF_964213995.1. NCBI lineage: Eukaryota > Metazoa > Chordata > Chondrichthyes > Carcharhiniformes > Triakidae > Mustelus > Mustelus asterias. The sequence goes on along the minus strand of NC_135815.1, from coordinate 39,739,346 downwards.
CATGAAACCATTATCGATTGTTGGAAAAATCCACTTGGTTCACTAATGTCCTTTAGGGAAGGAAATCTGCCGTTCTTACCTGGTCTGACTTACATGGGACTCCAGAGCCACAGCAATGTGGTTGACTCTTAACTGCCCTCCAAGGGCAACTAGGGATGAGCAATAAATGCTGGCCAGCCAGCGACACCCATGTCCCACGAATGAATAAAAAAAAGGTAACGGATCCTTGAGGAGTCTTGTCACTTTAAGGATTGGCTCCTCAGGGGCAAAGGGCACCGCAGTAGCCCGGATAATGACACCCATTTGTTCTCCACATGGTGCGGCTGAGGAGAGATATGATGCAGCACATTCCGCCACAAGCTCCTTAATAGAGCAAATGACTGGGCTCTTTACATCTATTTCTTATGTTTGGACCCAACAGGAAGAACTCTCCAAAACTAACCACAGAGATTGCCCTGCATAACCTAGCAATGCAAAGGTGGGATGTGTTGCCTGAGGTAAACATTGAGGGGCTAGGTATGTCCTCGGATGAGGAGGATGTTGAAGGGGATGGCTCTGAACAGGATGAAGATTCAGACAAGTCACATGAGGATTTCATTGTGGCAGATGTGCCCATGACAACGTTATAGGTACAAGATTCCAGGTGAAGGCAGATTTTTGTTGTCAAAGTCTCCTTCACCTTACAATGAATGGGATGCAACAACACCTTCATCCTCAGCTTGAACACCTCTCAAAAACTTAAAATTCTCATGTTGATTGTGGATATAACATTAGTCACCTTATGCCCTAAAGATGGGGTCATCCTTGGAAGGGAGAGTAGCCTTGGCAACATGTGGTTTTTGTGGAATGTGATTAGCAGTCCCTTAGCGTTCAACCTAAAACAACTCAACATTGTATAGTCCCTTCACATGTGTCCTCACCAAGTCAGTGTGCATGGCAGTTTTAAGTGGCAGAATGCCAAATCACACAGCGATGTACTCATGTCAGTATGATATCAGCTCACTAAGGCAACCTAAGCACGTATAACTTTCTTTAATGTTTTGCATTTGGACGTCTCCATAGGGAGCAGCATCTGGAGAGCTCCATTTGTCCCATTGCCAGCTCTCATCAATGCATAATTCCGAGGCATTATCCTGCTGCTAACCCCCAATCGTCCTTCAGACATCAAAACACAATGACGTTTAACTCTACTTCATGCAGTAAAGCTGTGAGGTTTGTTTGTATTGTCCCCATAGTGAGTGCCTCACCAGGACAATGGTGTTCCAAACACTCAGGACTCTATATTCATCAAGAGCCTGACAAATTTCTGACCTGAATGACCTTTGCACTCGGAGGAAACCTGGTTTACACAGCAGCCAATGACAACATCTTCCCTTCACAATCGCTGCTGAGGCGTTAGGAAATTTGAAAATGCATTGCTCTCTGAGCATGACATTCCTCGACATGTTCTAGCTCGCAAAGGCCAATCCTGGCTATGTACCCTAGGTCACATGAGCAATGTCAAGCAATAAATTTCTGATTGACTTGTGTCCTGTTCCCTAACACGGAGCACATAAAGCACTACTAAGCAGCCGTCCAGGTCCAATGTAAATCATCATGGAAACGCTACAGTGCAGAAGGAGGCCATTCGGCCCATCGAGTCTGCACCGACCACAATCCCACCCAGGCCCTACCCCCATATCCCTACATATTTTACCCACTAATCCCTCTAACCTACGCATCTCAGGACACTAAGGGGCAATTTTTAGCATGGCCAATCAACCTAACCCGCACATCTTTGGACTGTGGGAGGAAACCGGAGCACCCGGAGGAAACCCATGCAGACACGAGGAGAATGTGCAAACTCCACACAGACAGTGACCCGAGCCGGGAATCGAACCCGGGATCCTGGAGCTGTGAAGCAGCAGTGCTAACCACTGTGCTACCGTGCCGCCCTTGATCACTGCAGATAAGGAGACGGACTCATCAAGGTTAGCACACACCTCCGACATGACACTCATATCCCTCTTGCAGGCAATTGTAAATTTCCCTACTGATCCTTATCTCCCTAGTTCAGTGTCATGCGTGGGAAGTCAGCATGGAATGATATTGAGTCGTAAACATGGAGGTGGTATTTACATCCAGAGAGGCATGGAAGCCTATATGCTTCAAAGTTTGATACTATTCCTTTTTTGTGAACTCACTCTCCTAAAGTAAGTGCCTTTGCAAACCACACAGTGAAGAAACAAATACAGCTTTAGTCATAAGGACCACTTGCGTCATCCACAAACAACAGGCATCAGCGCAACAGTTGGGGGATAGTCACTAACCTGGATGAGCATTTCTCCAGAGCCCAAAGCATGTCTGCTTGTGATTTAAGACTGACAGGTGTATTGTCCAGCCATCATTGTCACAGATGATGTGCGCTTGCTTATGTCGCAGATGTGGTGAGATTGTGAAAGAGGTGTAGGTTAGGTTGATTGGCCGTGCTAAGTTTACCCTAGTGTCAGAGGGATTAGCAAGGTAAATGTGTGGGGTTACGGAAATAGGGCCTGGGTGGGATGTGGTCAGTACAGACTCGATGCGCTGAATGGCCTCCTTCTGAACTGTAGGGATTCTATGATTCTATGAATGTAACTGAAGATCCTAATGGGAGTTCATTGGTGGGGTTGGGGTGGGGGGGGGGGAATACATATGATCACAGGACATTCAATCAAACTGATTATTAGTTGAATCCATGAGATTGGAAGAAGGATTAATATACTACACATTCACAGTAATGAACAGTCAAAGCAATGAGTGAGCACCAGTGTGCATTCAAAATTTCTTAATTTTTCTTACCCTATCGTTTCGTCGACAGCCCTGACATCTGCAGCAGGGATGGAGGCAGCCTGATTACTGCTGTCCTGCTGTCTGAGATAATTCAGTCGGCGTCCTCTAGAGGCTCGAGAGCTTGAGGACCCCGACCTTCTAAAGCTCTGATGCTCTGGTGCTTCCTCTTTGGCCTGACCTGCTGGAATACATGGAGTCACTGGCAGAGGGGAATTAGAGCGGCAGACAGGGGCCTACAGCTTGTGAATGCAGAGGTAGCCAAGGTCACTGACACTTGGAGGGCAGTAGGAGAGCAGGCCCATGTTGAGACCGAGTCTGATGGCGAGCCTTTGGAATCAGCCAGAACAAATATTTTGGAGATGCAGAGAAAGGAGAACATCAGACAGAATTGTTAGAGGTTCATCAGATCCAGGGCCAGCGTCTACACTAGAACGAGGTTCCACTAAGATGCATGTATCTGCGTGGTGGAGGGTGCAGGTGAACACGACTGTGGTTCTTCTGGGGCAGCAAAGTGGCACAGTGGTTAGCACTGCTGCCTCACAGTGCTAAGGATCCAGGTTCAATTCCCGGCTTGGGTCACTGTCTGTGCGGAGTCTGCACGTTTTCCCTGTGTCTGCGTGGATTTCCTCCGGGTGCTCCGGTTTCCTCCCACAGTCCGAAAGACGTGCTGGTTAGGTGCATCAGTCATGCTAAATTCTCCCTCAGTGTACCCAAACAGGAGTGTGGTGACTAGGGGATTTTCACAGTAACTTCATTGCAGTGTGATACTAATAAATAAACTCTGCTATGGGCACTTTTGCTTCCTCCTCAGAAGTAGTCTGGGAACTCAGTCTTCTTTTGGAGGAAGTCCTTGTTCTTTACTTGTTGTGCCTGGAATAGAGAGAAGAGAAAGTTAGTGTCTCAAACATTAAAGAACACTCACAGTCATTGTCTGCATGTTGTCAGTGTATCCTCACTGGCGTCTTGGGGGAGGTTGATCCTGACTTCCTCATAGGAACAATCTCTATCCTCACCAGTGAGCTTTGTGGTCTACTCTTTGAATCTTGAGAGGACGTGTAACCATGGGATTCCCCTGCCAGTCATGGTTCTCTCCCTCTCGTTATGTGAAATATTGTCTTGCATAAAGATTGGCAAAACATAGTGGATGAAAGAGCAATTCAGAAGTAGGCATGTCAGTTGTCTCTGCTGTGTCTTCCCTGGTAAGGGTTTGAGACGCTGTGTAAAGTGGCTGGCAGATATTCAGGGAGATCTGCTGGTTGTTTGTGACACCCCTCCCCGTGGACTCTAACCCTTAGACTGCCTGATGCCCTTATGAGAGTGTGAGTTTGCAGTGAGTAGAAGTTTCACTTACCCGGGTATAGCAGAGTAGGCCGTTCATCATGCTAGTGGTACTGCAGAGCGGCCCTTTCCTGGGTTCCCTGGATGCTAACCTCCCCGGCGACCTCCTCCCAGGCTGGTGTGGTCAGGTGAGAGGACCTTCTGCACCCATCCTTCAGAAAGAAGATCTCCTGCCTTCCCTGTCCGTCCTGGAAGAGAATCACGAGGGAGAATTCGCTGAATTGTGCTGCAGTGGGCTTGTTTCACTTTGGCGCCATTGTTTTCTGCTTCACCACAGCACCTGGCCTATGGTGAGTGAAAGTCTGTCCGGGCACCATTCAAATATGATGCCAGCACTTTTGGTTCCATGAGGTGATAGCCCACGTTGCCACAGGATTAGGTGAGCTCCTCGTTGATGCATATGGTAGCTCACATTTGCCACATTCATGCATGTTCAGCTGTTCCGCTGCCCAGCGAGAATCACACCAACTTTCCTGCCCATCACTGGACTTAGTCTTCAGATTGGAAAATTTTGCCAGTTGTGGCACTTGATCACTTCTTGAATAAATCTGCTTCTGAATATAAAATCACCTTCGTGCTTCATGTGCTTTTAATTCTGATAACTACACAAAAGATAGCTTAAATAAATAGGACTCAAAATTAAGCTCCTTCTGCCCTTTATTTGGCACAGAATTGGAGCAATTTCATGATGCTACAATCTCCAGACCAAGAGTGCCTCAGTGCCTGTAACATGCCCAACCCAACATCGAATGGTGTGACAAACAGGTGTGCCAACTGTGCCAGGATGGTCCCCGAAGTTGGTTAGCAAAGAGCCGAGCATGCTTTTTTGAGTTTCTTCAACCTTAAAGGGTCTACCTGAAAGAAAATTACCTTTACACGGAGCTAGAAAGAGCAGGAGTACTCCTCTCAGTTCCACAAAAATAGTGCGGACCTCTATCAACAACTGCCCGTGCTAGTACTACCCCAGCCCTTCTCTTTGTCCCCTTTCATCCTCCCCCATTCAATTCCAGGAACAAGAGGCATTGCCAGCTTATGACAGCCAGCCCAAATTACCAAGTTACAACTGGAATTCTGCCTCTGGAGGTGTAAAGGTGCCAGCATCTGACCACAATTATAGAATGAGGTTAAAGTTTTAACTGCAGACACCCCACTGTCCTCCAGCATCTACTAAGTGTTCGGAATGTGTCGACCATTTTGTTCCTGCTAACAGACCAATTTCCAGGTTATAGAATTAAACAACTTTCCAACTTTATGCGTAATTAATAGCTGGCGAATCCAACACTGCAGGTGATTGAATTTTCAATAGGTACTCCTGGTGGGCATGTTTTCCTAAGGGAAATGGTAAGTCAGAAACTGACCTCTGCAGTTTGTCCTCGATATATTAGTGTGTCTGTTAATTAGCATATTGCCACAACAAGCACAATAACAGAAAGTCTCACCTGTAAACATAACCATCCTGTGGTAGAATCTCGGATGCAAGTTGTGCCCAAGATTGGGACCATTTTAAAAGTGCTTTTGTCCCTCAGCCAATTTCCACTCAAATGTACTTGCACAATGGTGAATGCAAAATCTGTCATGAATCTGAGCAGCCAGAAAGCATTTTAAATTGTAATTTTAAAAAATTGCTTTAAAGGCATTCCTTGCTGAATTTAAGTACTTGATAAGTAAAGTTTACTTAGTGCAGTTGTACATATCACAAATCACAGTGACAGTCCATCACCTACGAGTAACTCAATCTAAATTGATGAAATGTTTTTAATATAAAGGTACAGAACTATTTTCTTGTTACTTCGGGGTACAGTACTCAAGTCCTTAGTTTTTTTTTTACAAATTGTTCCAAACCTTTCAAAATCTTTCTATTAGTGTCCCTTCTTGTAGGCTTGCGCAGAAGTATATTTATTTAACTCCCAACAGTAACTCATTCATCCAGGGATTACAGCCTGGTTTGTGAGTAGGGCCTGCTTCTAATACAAAAAAAAGCTCAAAAAAATTGTGCAATAATACAATTTCTACTTACAATTCCAATTTTTTATACTGATATGCCGATAACTTGTGAAATGCATTGAGACAATCAGTGTAACTGCGCAGATATTCTAGGCCCCTGTGTCTCTAGTAAGAAGTGTCACAACACCAGGTTAAAGTCCAACAGGTTAATTTGGAATCACGAGCTTTCGGAGGGCAGCGTTCTGAAAGCTCGCGATTCCAATTAACCTGTTGGACTTTAACCTGGCATTGTGAGACTTCTTACTGCGCCCACCCTAGTCCAAAGCCGGCATCTCCACCTGTGTCCTTACAATAGGGCCAACTTTACTGTCACAGGACAACAAATGGCACCTGCCATTGTTTAGACTTGCCCCATATGCCCAGCACCTCAAAAGATTTTTTTACAATAAGTTGCTGAAAGTGAGAGTTGATGGTGGAACAGTGAGGGTGAGATATCACTTGGAATCTGAGTAAACACAGCAAACAACAGGTCATTCCATTAATCAGTAAGATTTAAGGATTGGGAAATAGACAGTGGAAGAACTAAGAGGAGTGTGAATTAAAGGTGAATTCAATGTCAAATCATCCGGTGCGGAAAGAGAAAAAAGAGGGGTAGACTGAATTAGGAGAGGGGGAAGAGAAAGGACAGAAGGAAAAAGAAAAAAAATAGACATTTTAAAATTTCCTACAAAAGTTCACAATTTGATGGAATGAGTATCCATGATTCTAGCAGTTACATTTCAGTGTCAGAGGTTGCTTGCTAATCATTAACACTTATTACATTGTTCAAAGCATATTTGTGCTTGTAGAATCTCTACAGTGCAGAAGGAGGCCATTCAACCCATAGCGCCTGCATTGGCAACAATCCCACCCAGGCCCTATCCCCGTAACCCCATGTCCCCTGACATTAAGGGCGGAATTTTACGGTGAGACCAGAATTTCCCGCCTGAAGTCAACAGAGATTTCTGTTTTCAGACCCTCATCCATTCCGATTCCATGGCGGGCAAGGTGGTAGAGTCCTGGCATAAGGGTCAATTTATGGTGGCCAATCAATCTAACCTGCACGTCTTTGGACTGTGGGAGGAAACAGGACCACTGGAGGAAACCCACACAGACACAGAGAGAACTTGCAAACTCCACACAAACAGTGACCCAAGGCTGGAATCGAACCCGGGTCCCTGGCACTGCAAGGCAGCAGTGCTAAGCACTGTGCCACTGTGCACCTAATCCTAAATGTTTGCAGTGAAGTTAGTTCATGTCTGTTGTGCAAATACAGCAACTTTGCTATGTTTAATTGTGGCAACAAAATGCTGTTTTCATGAAGCTAACAGGGAAGTGGCTCATCTTCTCACCAACTTTTGGATTGTTATATTTAGCTGCACATCTGCCCGCCATCTAAAGTTCTTTAATCATTTATGCATAAATAATGTGAGTACCATCAGTTTCACCAATATTTTGATAGTTAAATCTGGCCTGAAGTTTTTAAAGTCTATTTTCAAGATCTATTTCAACATTCTTAAACAATGACGCAGACAATAGAAAATCAGCAGACTTGGCAGGTCAGTGGCAAATAAACTTTAATCATAGAATCATCACAGTGCAGAAGGAGGCCATTCAGTCCATCAAGCCTCCACCGACAACAATCTCACCCGGGCCCTATCCCCGTAACCTCACATATTTACCCTGCTAATCTCCCTGACACTAAGGGGCAATTTAGCATGGCCAATCAAACTAACCCGCACATCTTTGGGCTGTGAGAGGAAACTGGACAACCAGAGGAAACCCTGGCAGACACGGGGAGAACGTGTAAACTCCACACAGACAGAGACCCAAGGCCAGAATTGAACCCAGGTCCCTGATGCTGTGAGGCAGCAGTTCTAACCACTGTGCCACCATGCTGTCCTTAACAGAGATAAAAGTGAGGTGGTGGACTATGGTGGGAAAATAGATATATTGATTGGAATTTTCCAGTCCTTCCTGTGGTGGGCATAACAGCGGGTGGGAGGGGAAAATATTTCAGGGCGGGGGGGGGGGGGGGGGGCGGGGGGGGGGGGGGGTGGGGAGTAAGTTTCTCGTCGGGTAAAAATAGGTTGCGATTGTCCGCTCATGTCCTCAGTGACTTTTTCCCGCTGTACCTTGCCAGGAATGCCACTTGAATAGCTTAGATAGTTCACCAGCTTATTTATCTTTCATTTAACATATCTTGCATTCTTCCAGTTCCCTACCTTCGTGGAGCAGAGTAAAGGGGCTGGATTTTACCCCTTTGGTGATGGGCTGAATGGTGTGAGAGCTAATAAAATAGCAGGGAAATGCATTAGGAGGAAGGCTGACATCTCCGTGGGCTATTAACAATGGTGGGAACTTCAGTGTCACAGCAACACACAATATAATTAAGTGCCCATTACAGGCAACTTCTCACCCCTACTGGCATTTTCCCAATGTCAGGAGGCGAGCCGCCCACACGGGGAGAGCACCAGATAAATCTAGGCAGCTTCCAGCAGGTTCTCTGGTGTGCTGCGACGGATCTCCTTTATGACTGCTCGATGGCCAAGGAGGGGCCACTCAGTGGCAACACTGCCCCCAATGAAGGGGGTACCCAGCTGCCCCCTCCTTCCCCCACCCCACACTCCCCAATCGTTGGTGCATACCTGCCTGGCCCCATCTTGGTTAAATAAAACTTACCTTGTCTTTGACGGTGCTTCTGCAGCGAGCTGCCTTCCTGCTGTAGCAATAGCCACTCTATAGGTGGCGCTGCTGAGGCTGCTGAGCTGTCAGAATGCCAATTGGCCACAAATTGATCCGTCACAACCCCCAATTGGACAGCGCTCCTGGCAACGGCCTCTCAATTGGCTCCTGCTTTTGGTCCCAGCAGTGGGGCTACTCACTTTTGCATAAAATTCAGCCCATATAGAATCACAGAAAGGTTACAATGCAGAAGCAGGCCATTCGGCCTGCTGTGCCAATGATGGCTCTCTGCAATAGCAAGTCAGCTAGTCCCAGGCCTCTCTGCCCTTTCCCCATAGGATTGCACATCAAGCTAGCAGTCTGATAAATTAAATCTGCCTGGTGTCTTTGTATACTATTCATAGCCCAAGCTAAATTTGCTTACCTCTATCTAGGCTGTCAGTGCCTCCATCCTATAATATTTAAGTCCCACATCTCATTTCGCTGCTGTACACAGAATGAGTGGTTGCAGTGATAACACATACAGCACTTAGTAAAAAGCAATGTCTTATTTTTATTTTCGTTCTGCTCTTTTAGAATTCTAACCTCATTCTTAGTGGTCGTGGCTTTCACATTGATTTGGTTAAAAGCTTTTATCAGACCAGACTGCAGGTTCCTCAAAGTGAAAAAGGTGGTAACAGGTGAAAGATGATTCCCAGGATTCTGTGTGCCTTTTTGTTTATGGAAAATAATACTTCACATCAAGGTTCAGAAGGATAATTGAAGTGCTGCAGGTCAACTGACAATAGTATTCACTTATCAAATTAAATACTTCAGTTATAAATTTTACGTCTACACTATTTACCATGGGGGTATTTCCAAAATATTGATGCGTGTTTTCATTAGTCTGATTTAGGCAGAGAGACAACCTCAGCTGTAAACGCGTCCCTTTCCTGCCTCCTCAGATCTGCCACGGACACCAATAAATAGAGAGGTTTTTCCAGTGAGAATTGTTTTAGCTAATTACATTGCAGCAACATGCCACAAATCAAAAATGGATGACGCAAGTAAATCCCAAAAAAATCATCAACTGCGTTACGTTGTGCTGGTTTCCTAAGAGTATTTCCAGTAGGCAGGTGAGGTGGGTAATTGGATAGGTAGGTGAGGTGATAGGTGGGTGAAATAGGTAAGAAGGTAGGTGAGTGAGGCGATGGTGAAGTAGGCAGTCAGGTCAGGGTAGTCAGGTCAGGTTGGAGGGTAGTTGGGTCCGGTCAGAGTGGCAACTGAGTAAGGGATATAGTTGGATTGGGTTGGGGTGTTTGGGGTTCGGGGGCTATGTTAGGGAGTAGTTGGGTCTGGTCAGGGGAGGGATGGTCGGGTGGGGGGGTGGTCAGGGGTTTAGTCAGGTGGTCAGATGTGGAGTTACCGTGGTGTTTGACTAAGTTTTAATCTGTCTAACAATTCCTGGGTAACTACCCAGGTAAATACTATGGAACTGTTCAAAGTCTCCCACTCCAGCTCTGAGCCGGAGACATTGTGGAGGGTCCCAGGAAGAAGAGGAATTTTCCACTGGCAATTGAAACTTCCCGGGCAATTCCCACGTGGGTCCGCGATAGAGAGACAGGATGACTTGGCCAAATGAAATAGTTGACTAACATGCACCGAAATTACCAAGCAGATTCTCCTTTAACAAATAGGAACCTAGCTGGCTAAAGAGGCCAACCATTCAGTCCTATATTTATATGAGTCGCAGTGCTGAGGCTATACTGCAAGTCACAGGTCTTGTTAACAACTTTTTGGGACTTAATGGGCCTAGTGCACAAGTGATGTGCAGATCTTTACAGCTCCTGATGCTTCCTTATAATTGTGTTATGAATAATGTGATATGAGAGAACATGAAGAATACTTGGGCCCTTTCTCCTTTGTACCTCCTACACATTTGCCCTCATTCCTGATCCATTAAAATACAAGTAGATAGTAAATGCATGTTGGAATATGCTTGCAGAATATTTACACACTGCATTCATAATAAAGCACATCACATTACACGACACACTACATAAATGAAATTACCCTCTGGTAACAATCCAATCTCTAGCCCAATTTATTTGAATTGTTTTCTCTGACTCCCTGTGTGGAATACTAACACCCACAATTAGTCTCCCTAATCCTATCCTTGCCGCAGTAGTCAATTTAAGGAACAGCAATGGAAGCAGACCTTATATTCTGCCATTGCACCAGAACTCTGCCTCAATATCAACTTTCTAATTGTATCCTCCCTTCCCTCAAGGTTCTTAGTCAAAGGGGGCAATCTTACGAAAAAAATTCTTAGTGCTGAAGGAGCACGAAAATGGGAGAGAATCGTGCCCATTTTTTGGGAAGAGAGAAAAAATCAAATTGTATGCCACTTAGAGTACAAAATGTGGCAAGGTATGATTCTCGCCAGTAGGGGGAGTGGACGGAGTCCATTCACACCAGGAAGCCGGCTGCTGACTGCTAGAGGGTGCTATTGCGCATTCACATGATCTCCCAATGCATTATGCACAAGAGTACATAGTGATTTGGGAGATTGTCACCCCCCCTCCCCCCCACTCCCCTGGTCTTCGCTTCCCCATCAGGGGATTATGCCGCAAATTTAAGGCTGGTAAGATCGCGAGAGGCAAGAAACCGGGCTCGAACCTGGTTTTTTGCCTGTTGTGATTTTACTGGCTCGTGACGAGCCGGTAAGATTGCCCCCAAAGTGTATTTCAGTCCAAGTTCTCAACTCAGCTTGAGAATCCTTCCTACTTCATCCCTATTGTCTCCTAGAGTTTCTATGCTGGAGTATATAGGTTTGAAATTACTTTCATATCACTCTTTTAATGTAGTCAAACATCCCAAGGCACAGGAGAGTTATCTAATAGAACCTGACATTGGGTCATAGAAGGAGCTATTGGGAAAGGAGACAAAATTGTGATATAAGGGGTAGGTTTTAGGAATCATCTAAAAGGAGGAGATGTATGTGGAGGGATGAATCATAGAATCTGACAGTACAGAAGGAGGCCATTTGGCCCACCACCCCTGCATCGATCACAACCCCACCCAGGCCCTATCCCCATAACCCCATGTATTTACCCTGCTATTCCCCTGACACTAAGGGGCATTTTGGCATGGCCAATCAACCTGACCACACATCTTTGGACTGAGCGAGGAAACCGGAGCACCCAGAGGAAACCCACACAGACATGGGAAGAATATGCAGACTCCGCACAGATAGTAACCCAGGCCGGGAATCGAACCCGGGTCCCTGGCGCTGTGAGGCAGCAATGCTAACCACTGTGCCACTGTGCCACCCATGAAGAGTAGGGCTCAGGCAGCTGCAGGCATAGCTATCAATGGTGAGACAATGAAAATTGGAGAAGCACAATATATCAGATTTGCTGGAACACTGAGACCTTGGAGGGTTGTGTGGCCAGAGGAGGTTATGGAGAGAAGTGAACCAGGTATGAACCAGGCAAGTGAAATTCCAGCCAGCTAGATGATAGAGGACAGGTGTTGGAGGTGGGTTGTGTGGTCCATTATGTCAAAGGCTGCTTGAGTTGAGAAGGATAAAGAAGGGTGGGAGGCACGGTAGCACAGTGGTTAGCACTGCTGCTTCACAGCTTCAGGGACCTGGGTTCGATTCCCGGCTTGGGTCACTGTCTGTGTGGAGTTTGCACATTCTCCTCGTGTCTGCGTGGGTTTCCTCCGGGTGCTCCGGTTTCCTCCCACAGTCCAAAGATGTGCGGGTTAGGTTGATTGGCCATGCTAAAATTGCCCCTTAGTGTCCTGAGATGCGTAGGTTAGAGGGATTAGTGGGTAAATGTATAGGGACATGGGGGTAGGGCCTGGGTGGGATTGTGGTCAGTGCAGACTCGATGGGCCCAATGGCCTCTTTCTGCACTGTAGGGTTTCTGTGATTTTCTGTGATTGGTTACCATGTTGATAGTCCTATTGGATATTGACAGGTGCTGTTCAGCACTGTGACAGGGTTTGTAATTCTACAAAGGGGAAAAGATGTCGGGCAGAATTCTCCCATTTTGAGACTAAGTGCAGCTCCGGTGGTGCCTGTCCCGCTGGCTAGAATGGCGGGATCTCATGCTGGATTCAGATGCATAGATACCTTTCCCTTCATCTCTCCTGGTGGGCCAGCAGCTGATTTGTCCACCTGCCCTCAGCTGACGTTTTCAAAAGTCCTGGCACCATATTCAAACACCAGTCCAGCACACTCCTATCTGGCCCACCTGTCTCCACCAGACCCTCCAACTGCTCTGGATCCCAGAGGCAATAGGCTAGCAGCCTTAAGAAGAAAGCAGTACCAGCTTTCAGTGCCAGGGTCCTTGAAGTCCTTATTTGGGGAGTGTGGGACTACTGGCATGTTTGCTACCCCAGGTACAACTGGAAGAAGCACATCGACCTCACTTCTCTGGCCTGAGAGGCCATTGACCAGGAGGTCAGCAGGGCTATCACCTGCTATCCAGTGCAGGAAGCGGATGATTGATCTCATGCAGTCCGCCAGGGTAAATCCTCCCTCAGCTCCCTCCACTATCAAACTCTCAGCATGGCATCATGTATTCAGATGGTTACTATAATCACGGTACACACATCCATTAGCGGGGGTGGGGGGGGGGGGGGGGTGCATATCAACAGATGAGAGATCCAGGCGAGGGAAGTGGTAACCTGAGGAGAAGTTTCACTGTGTGGGCAAACAAAAGGGAAGGGAACTTCAGGGGCATTTAAACAGATGATCTCAATCATAGAAGTGTATAAGCTCCTCACATTTGTTGGAGGTGAGGGTGGTCTACGCAGGGCTGAGGGGTTGAAGAAGACAGTTTGTAGCAGGGAAGATAAATCAGGAGTTATCTTTGTTTTCTAGGATGATCCTGAATAGTGAGGAGTTTTGGCAGAGCAGGACAATATCTGATAGTGCTTGATGTGGTTTAGACAGATCTGGCAATGTTAAACCCGGCGGCTACCATAAATATTTAAATCTGTGCGCTTTAGGCTTAAGCGGGGGCGGGGGGGGGGGGGGGGGGGGGGGGAGGAGTAGATAGGACCCATGCGGGGATTCAGACAGGAAAGAGAGAGACAGTAACAGTTTTAGTGGTGACACAGAAAACACATGAAATATAGCAAAAAGAAAAAGAGAAAAGGATGAGCAGAAGAGATGAAATTGCAGATAACTTTCTGAAGACTCATTGCTGTCTTCAGATCAGCACATCAGACCAGAGGGCAGGCTGTCTGCGTCTGCCACTTTCACATAAAACTCAAAGATGACAGTACATCAATCAACCTGCTGACTGAGTGAAATGATTGTCATTTGTTGGCTTCTAATAATTTAGATACATTCAATTCTTCTTGAACAATGTTTTCTCAAAAATCAATTATTTCATTTTCTGAACAGTTTTTGAAACCATTGTTACAAGTGTCAAAACGTGCTTACATTATTCCAGATTCGACCCAAGGTGGATTCCTGTGTTCAAGTGCCTGTCATCTCTCTGAGTGATGCTTTCCAGTTTGAAATAGGCATTGATCAACCTTCAAAACGATTTATTCCTGAGGCACTCACTGCTTTGTTTTTGGAAGGTTATTTTCTGGCATTGTTTTTAAACTAGCCGCACTTTTATTTTTGCATTATATTTACTCCATTAGATTTTTCATTTGCAATTCAGGGCTTTTTGCACGTGGCTCCAAGCACACCAATCAAATCAGCTCAGCTCAGATCATACTGTTTTACACTGGCAGTCCATTGGCACTCTTGGATTTTGGAAGAGCTATGGGAATATGAGTAAAAGAAAAGTTTATTTATTAGTCACCAGTAGGCTTACATTCACACCGCAATGAAGTTACTGTGAAAATCCCCTAGTCGCCACACTCCGATGCCTGTTCGGGTACACTGTGGGAGAATTTAGCACGGCCAATCTACCTAACCCGCACATTTTTGGACTGTGGGTGGAAACCGGAGCATCCGGAGGAAACCCACGCAGACACGGGAAGAATGTGCAAACTCCACACTGACAGTGACCCAAGCTGGGAATCAAACCCGGGTCCCTGGCGCTGTGAGGCAGCAGTGCTAACCACTGTGCCACGGTGCCACCCAACAAAGGTAGATTTGCTTGTATTGTAGAGATTTAGGACAGAATTTTTCCAGCCCTCAGCCTATGCTGTTATTATCTTTGAGTGGGCTATGGGCGGGTGTAGCAGGAAAATACAAGTGAGCTGCATTGGGATGGTGTCCCGATGAATTCCAACCGCTTGGAAAGTTTTTTCCCCAGGCAGGGGTAGGAATGTGCATCAGCTCCCTGCACTACATAACGAAGGCACCAATTAGGAGCAAATATCTGGCCTCGACAACATTTTATCATTGGTGGAGATGTGGAGGCTACCAACTGAATGGAGATGTACTCCCTGTGGCATTCTTGGGGGCAACTGATACTGGATACTCCGTCCCCAAAGAGGAGCCATGGGCATCAGAACCCTGAGGGTTGATTCCATGTTGATATGCCCTATAGAATCATAGAATACCTACAGTGCAGAAGGAGAACATTTGGCCCATCGAGCCTGCACCCTGGCCCTATCCCCGGAACCCCACATATCCACCCTACTAATCCCCTTGACATCCCCCTAACACTAAGGTCAATCAACCTAAGCCACACATTTTTGGACAGTGGGAGGAAACCGGAACACATGGAGGAAACCCGCGCAGACACAGGGAGAACGTGCAAACTACACACAATCACCCAAACTGGGAATTGAACCCAGGTCCCTGGTGCTGTGAGGCAGCAATGCTAACCACTGTGCCATCGTGCCGCCCTCACCATCCCTGGCCTGTCTCAGCAGTACCTACCTTTCCCAGTGGGGTGTTGAGGTTCCAATGCTTCAGATTCTCTGATAGTGCTGGCAGCAGCAGCAACCCACCTGCCATCTTTAATTGGAGGGTCAGTGAGAGGTGGTCAGTGAAGAATCTGTCTTTGGGTATTCCACCAGCAACTGGATGTGGGGACCCTCATTGGGTCTCCTACACTTGGGCCCTATCGTCAATCAGCCTGGGAACTAGATTCTCTGCCTCAGGCAGATGAACTTGACAGTGTCGACCATCATTACAGCAGAAGTCACCCAACGTCTCTCTGACGTGGTGGAAGCTCAGTCATGCAAGCATAGCTTACTCTCAGGCAAGCCTAGCCAGCCAGCCCATTTTCTGTCCCCCATGCTGAGTTGGTGCAGACCGAAGTTGGGCCTTTGGTTGCTCAAGGTCATCCTGCAAGTCCATCTGCAGCTCCCCCAGCTGAAAGTCAGCAGCCTTCCACCAGCCAATCTGTAACCACCAGAGCAGCATTGTGTAGGAGCATTAGGATGGGCAAAAACACATGGAATACAGGCACTAAGGGAATGCACAGGATGGTTAGTTAAGTTTTGGAGAGAATATGTAGTGAATAAAGTTGGTTTTAACACTTGTTTTGTTTTGTTATTTATTTCAGCATTGTGGCCAAGAGGGTACTGTGATGGTCAATAACAAAAGGATTGTGAGTTGTGGAACAGCTGGCAAAAGTGGAGTTGGGACTGGGTTCACTGGTACTGTAGTCGGATGAATCGATCATGAACACCCAGCCTCCCTCCAAGTCTCGTGTTTCTCCGAGTGCCCTTAAGAGAGGCCCTGATGAAGAGTCATCCAGACCTGAAACGTTTAGCTCTGTTTCTCTCTTCACAGATGATGTCAGACCTGCTGGGATTTTCCAGCATTTTCTGCTTCTGTTTCAGATCCCAGCATCTGCAGTAATTTGCTTTTATCTTAAGAGAGGGTTTGTTCTTCTTCATCCCCTGCCCACCAGCTGCTGGAACACTCCTACAGGCAAGAATACAAGAGCGCTGAGCTAAAATTGCACAAATTAATGATCTTGCCAAATTGAGCAGACGGAGGCCAGTGGTTAGGGAAAAACAAGGCTGCAGAGAAGACACTTTTTACTTGCATTACAGGGAATTAGCTCTGTTTGTTTGACAGTTTGCTGAGAAAACTAATTTCTCATGTCTAGATTATCTGCAGTCTAATGGACTTGATTGGATTGGCTTAGTTCTTGCCAGGACACATTCTTTACAAGTCCCTTAATTATTATCTACAAGATAACGTCTGGAGTGAAATCACAAGAATTCCTGGTGCTCCAGGCATAACATTTCATAGTTATGCCAGGAAATGCAGATCTAGTGAAGCTGCAACTTGCAAATCTTGATCCTTGCAAAGATTGTGTAATATGTCTTCACACAGAAATTCACCAGCTGGAATACAGAGTTACCATCAATATTCAGCAATGACTTGAATTTATATAGTTTGTTTTAATTGTCAAACATCCCAAGGCGCTTCCAAGGAGTATTCTCAAACACAATTCAACACCAAACTACACAAGAAGAACTATAGCAGGTGGCTGAAAACTTGACCAGAGATAGGTTTCAAGGATTATTTTAAAAGGAGGAAAGAGAGTTTGATATATGGAGGAAATTCTAGAGGTATAGCCTTGGCAACTGAAGGCAAAGCTACCAAATGTAGAATGATTCAACTCAGATGCACGATAGACCAGAATTAGAGAAACACAGATCACACACATTTTTAAAAATTCATTTGTGTGACATGGGTGTCGCTGGCTGGTCAGCATTTATTGCCCATCCCTCGTCATCCTTGAACTGTGTGGCTTGCTCGGCCACTTAAGAGGGCAGTTGAGAGTCAACCACATTGCTGTGGGGCTGAAGTCACAGGTAGGCCAGACCAGGTAAGGACGGCAGATTTCCTTACCTAAAGGACATTAGTGAACTATGTGGAAACTGATTTGTTTTTGGACAATGTCACCAAGGGGTAGCATGTAGATGAAAAACAGGAGCGGGGCAGGATAGTCCTTAATAGACATCAGAGATACTGGTGCAGAAGAGGAAAGAAGAAATGACTTGAATTTATAAAGCGTCTTTTCTGTACACAGGATATCTTAAAACACTTTATGGCCAATTAAGTAGCTTTTGAAGTATCCTCATTGTCTTAATGTAGGAAACACGGCAGCCAATTTACACACAGCAAGATCCCACAAACAGCAATCTCTAATGGCTAGATAACCTTTATTTGTGATATTAATTGAGGAATAAATATTGCTCAGAACACCGAGGATATCTCCCTTGCTCTTTGAAATAGTGTCATCGATTTTTTTTTACATACATCTGAGAGGGTAGACAGGGCCCTGGGTTAATGTCACCACTATTGCACTGGAGTGTCAGCCTTCATTTTTGTGCTCAAGTCCTGAAATGGCACTTGAGTCCATACCTTCGGAATTATAAGGGAGTGTGTTACCAACCCAGCTACAGCTGACACAACAGAAACCATTGAACATAAGAACTAGGAGCAGGAGTAGGCCATCTGGCCCCTCAAGCCTGCTCCGCCATTCAATAAGGTCATGGCTGATCTTTCCATGGACTCAGCTCCACTTACCCGCCCACTCACCATAACCCTTAATTCCTTTACTGTTCAAAAATCTATCTACCCTAGCCTTAAAAACATTCAATGAAGTAGCCTCGACTGCTTCACTGGGCAGGGAATTACACAGGTTCACAACCCTTTGAAGGAAGAAGTTCCTCCTCAATTCAGTCCTAAATCTGCTCCCCCTTATTTTGAGGCCATGTCCCCTAGTTTTAGTTTCACCCACCAGTGGAAACAACCTCCCTGCTTCTATTTGACCTGTTCCCTTCATCATTTTATATTGCAGGTGTTTTTTTGGTTATGGCTGGATAGATATAAGAATGGAACAAAGGCAAGAGCTGTTCCATCCAGCTGGATGATGAGGAGGAGGAGTTAGAGGAAGATGCCATTGTTAACCTTTTCAAAGGCTTCCGTCAGGTTGAGAAGGATATGGAGGGATTGTTTGCCTTTGTCACGGTCACATAGGATGGATTTGATTTGTGACTTTGATAAGAGTCATTTTGGTACTGTGCCAATAACTTGATGGAAGGAGTTAGATCCGTGGTGGATTTACAGTTAGTGGGGCCCTATGCTCAGCTTCATTTATGTCCCCCCCACCACCCCGCAAACCCCCACTCATCCTGGGCACCCACTTCCCTGTGACCAGAAGGCCGAAACCAAGAAAATACGCAATGAGTTCATATAATAGGGTGGTTACATACGCAACTATGTGAACCGTTCTGAAATGCCCAGATCAGAATGCCACATGCTTCCTCACAGCACTGAAACGACAGCAGCCTTTTCACCAAGTTATTTTTACTTATTCATCTCAAGACTATGTCGCACATCCTGGCAAATGTTCCTGTTTCAAGTGCACAAAATTGAACTGAAAGGTTTTTCTGACTGGCTTTGGCACTTTTCAGTTAAAAGTCATGTTATGTTTCATTTCCTCGACATTTGCGATCAGCTGTCCATACAGATGACAAATTCTGCATATAATAATCTGACAGTATAGATACATCTTTAATTTTTACCAATTCTTGATATTACTCCTGAATCAAATCTTCACGGAATAGTCTCCCATTGTCTCTTCATTTCCATTTCCATTGCTTTGAAGACAATTGAATCACTTCTCTCACCATCCTGGCGCCAGGTAAATCCAGAGAGATTGGAGCTGATTTCCTCTCAGATATTTTCCGTCATTTGAGATTTTTTGTTTAACCCATAGCTAATCTCTTTTTGCTCAGTCATCCATGCCGGCAGGTTTATTATATTCACCTTGACCAAACCTTCTGCCAAAACGTAACTATCAAAATCATTATTACTTTTGTTGCCAAGGAATGAGTGAGGGTATCCTTGTTCAATTCAATTCTGCTAGAGCCATTAACTAGCCACACTATGCTGCTTCACAGCACCAGGGACCCGGGTTCGATTCCCGGCTTGAATCACTGTCTGTACGGAGTCTGCGCGTTCTCCCCATGTCTGCGTGGGTTTCCTATGGGTGCTCTGGTTTCCTCCCACGGTCCAAAAGACGTGCTGGTGAGGTGCATTGAGCATGATAAATTCTCCCTCAGTGTGCCCGAACAGGCACCGGAGTGTGGCGACTAGGGGATTTTCACAGTAACTTCGTTGCAGTGTTAATGTAAGCCTACTTGTGCCACTAATAAATAAACTTTAACGTCAAAACAATCCTTGTCTGTTCAGTGGGAATTTTTGTGTTCAATTTCAAAATGAAATCTATTCTCTGGAATTTGTCGTAATTTTAAAAGCCACTGACAGCACTTGATACAATCTTGCCCTCCCAGTTGGGTAATAGAAACCCTCACAGTTTCTTATCCTTTTGTCACAAGAGTTAGAAAATATTATTCAAGGCACATTTATCCTAGTTTATTCTACATTATAAAATGCCACTATGCATTCCCACGTGTGCTATTGCAAATTAAATAACATGAGGTGTCAACAAGGAGGCTACTTTAATCACAAAGTGATCTATTTGGACAACAACCAGGTAAAACCATATACAGACATAGCAACTACAATACAGGTCTTTACTCCTTGGCTCCCAAGTTCACACTGAGAGTCCGCTTGCTCCCCAGACCCACGCGCTTTGTTGCCTTGACCCGCTTCCAAGCAATAGGCCCTGAGCGGGTCACGTGATCCACGAACAAACGCCCCTTCAAAGGGTCACACTACCACATTAGGAATAACTGATTTGAGAACGCAACTGAGGTTAAGGTATTCTATTTTCAGTAGCAATGTTCATTTCTCTTCTCCCCTCTCCCTCAAAGGAGCATGAAGAGGGGAAATATTCATAATAGGTGGGATGAGAACTCAAGGACAGAATGGAATTTGAGCAGAGTTTTTAATGAGGAAAGTAACATAGAAACATAGAAGATAGGAGCAGGAGGAGGCAATTTGTCCCTTCGAGCCTGCTTCGCCATTCATTACGATCATGGCTGATCATCCAACTCAATAAGCTAATCCTGCTTTTTCTCAATAATCTTTGATCCCATTTGCCCCAAGTGCTATATCCAGCCACCTCTTGAATGCATTCAATGTTTTGGCGTCAACTACTTCCTGTGGTAATGAATTCCACAAGCTCACCACTCTTTGGGTGAAGAAATGTCTCCTTATCTCCGTCCTAAATGGTCTACCCATAATCCTCAGACTGTGACCCCTGGTTCTGGACAACCCCCACCATCGGGAACATCCTCCCTGCATCTATCCTGACCAGACATGTTAGAATTTGATAAGTCTCTATGAAATCTTCTCTCATTCGTCTGAATTCCAACTAAAACAATCCTAACCAAGTCAATCTCTCCTCATACATCAGTCCCACCATCCCCGGAATCAGCCTGGTAAACCTTTGCTGCACTCCCTCGAGAGCAAGAACATCCTTCCTCAGAAAAGGAGATCAAAACTGCACATAATATGCTAGGTGTGGCCTCACAAAGGCCTTGTATAATTGCAACAACACATCCCTGCTCCTGTACTTGAAACCTCTCGCAATGAAGGCCAACATGCCATTTGCCTTCTTTACCGCCTGCTGCACCTGCATGCTTACCTTCAGTGATTGGTGCGCAAGAACACCCAGGTCCCGCTGCACACTCCCCTCTCCCAATTTACAGCCATTCAGGTAGTAATCTGCCTCCAAAGTGAATAACCTCACATTTATCCAGATCTGCCATTGATAAGCCCATTCACCCAACCTGTCCAGATCATTCTGAAGGATCTCTGCATCCTCATCACAGTTCACCCTCCCACCCAACTTGGCAACTTTGAGATGTTACAGTTTGTTCCCTCATCCAAATCATTAATATATATTATGAATTGCTGGGGTGCCAGCACCGATCCCTGTGGCACCCCACTAGTTAGTGCCTGCCAATTTGAAAAGCACCCATTAATTCCTATTCTTTGTTTCCTCTCTGCCAACCAGTTTTCTATCCATCTAAGTACACTTCCTCCAAATCCATGTTCTTTAATCTTGCACGATAATCTCTTGTGCGGGACTTTTAGGTTTCCTTTGTTTCAATTGCTTTTACACTAATTCCAAGATCCAGCCACTGATTTCCATAGTTATTTCAACTCATGTTACACAGGCTGTAGTAAAATCTCACAAACCTGAAAATCGCTTCAGATATTTTTCTGGCAGCTCAGCCTTCTTCTTAGCTCTGTCTCTCTTTACTGTTCTGGTATATTTAACCTCAGACTTCTTGGAAAATTCTCTTCATTTGTCTAGTTTCCTTAACCAGATGCTCTTCAGATCTCTGCACTTGTTTTCTTAACCACTACTCGATGGTATGGCTTTTTTTCTCACAAAGCTGAGAGAGATGTTCCCTCTCTAGCCTTCTAAACCAGCTGCTTCTTTCTAGTAGCAGAGCTGTGAGGGCTGCCTTCCCTCTCACTGCCAAATCTCTTTTTCTCCAACTGCCCACCAATTCAGATAAAACTAAAACTTAAAAGCTTCTCTAACTTACAAGGCCCCAGTTGCTAAGTAACATGCTCATGCCTTTTATTTATTCTTCAAGCTGTAGCCTTCTCTAAGCACAATAGAAACACAGTTGGAATTTAACCAATCCCCACACATATAAACACCTTTGTCCAGTATGAATTTAACTATAGGTTGTAATCTTCTAGGCACAGAAACATTAAATTAAACATATTTAAAACTGTACCTTATTTCTAATGTTTACCAATACATATATAAATCCCTCAAAACTACCTTTGTTTTCCTAACAAGATATAATGGGTTAGATGCAGTTGAATTCACAGAATGTGTAAGAACAGTACAGGACAGACAGAGGTGGAGATCCATGGCAATCAACTTTCAGGGGAGAAAATAACACCAACTGTGATGTTAGTGTACCTTTAAGAAAGGTTTTAGTTTTAAATCATGATTTCTGCAGCTCTCACAGCTTGAGTGTTTTCTTAGCTCACAGCCCTAGCTGATCTCAGTGCTGCTGGGTTGGTTACCAGTTGTCATTTTATTGCTCCTTAAGTGGCTTGGATGAGAGTTGTTTGTTTTACTTTGGGATTTTTAAAATAACTTTGCATTGTTCGGAGAGAAGAAAAACTGGGGGTTGGCAGGTCAGGTGACAGTTCTTTCATTTTCAGTTTGGAGCTACAGTTTTAGTTTTAGAAGGGACAGAAGATAAACAGAAGTGTTTTCCCTCTCTCCCTATTGTTTTGGAAATTCTGCTGGTTATCTGAAAGAAAGGTCTTACCTTCTGCAGTAAAAACTCTGCAGTTGCTGGCTTGACCAGAGATTCTCTCCCTGGGGTTCTGAGAAGCTGTTTTGACTTCAACTTGTTTTGAGTGAATCCAGAGGACTGCAGACTTCAACCAAATGACTCAATTTCCAGTAACACGTGAGCATTAGTGTTTGCTGTATTGAACTTGTTTAAAGGGCATTGTCTGTGGAAGGTTTTGGTTTTGATTGGAACATCTTAGATATATTCATTAAGGATTATACATTATAGTTCTTTTGTTTCTGGTTTGTAATTGATAAAGGTTCTTGCTAATTTTCTTACTATACATGTTGACTATATTCTTAAATAAATTTTGTTTGACAAAAGCTCCTTAATGTGTCATTTGAATCATACCTAAAATGAAGCCTATCATGCTTATCCTAGCCAAATTCAAGATTCAAAACTTATGATTTAGGATCCATACAACACTTTGGCGTTTCTGACCTGAACCATAACACAACAAATGAACAAAAGATCAAATTGGTCAATATATCTGACTTTTTTGCATATACCTTTCGATTTGATTTGATTTGATTTATTATTGTCACACGTATTAGTGTACAGTGAAAAGTATTGTTTCTTGTGCACTACATAGATAAAGCATACTGTTCATAAAGAAGAAAATGAGAGAGTGCAAAATGTAATGTTACAGTCATAGCTAGGGTGTAGAGAAAGATCAACTTAATGAAAAGTAGGTCCATTCAAAAGTCTAATGGCAGCAGGGAAGAAGCTGTTCTTGAGTCGGTTGGCACGTGACCTCAGATTTTTTTATCTTTTTCCCGATGGAAGAAGGTGGAAGAGAGAATGTCTGGGGTGCATGGGGTCCTTAATTATGCTGGCTGCTTTGTCTAGGCAGCGAGAAGTGTAGACAGAGTCAATGGATGGGAGGCTGGTTTGCATGATGGATTGGGCTATATTCATGACCTTTTGTAGTTTCTTGCAGTCTCGGGAAGAGCAGGAGCCATACCAAGCTGTGATACAACCAGAAAGAATGCTTTCTATGGTGCATCTGTGAAGGTTGGTGAGAGTCGTAGCTCCTTAGTCTTCTGGGAAAATAGAGGCGTTGGTGGGCTTTATTAACTATAGTGTTGGCATGGAGGGACCAGGACAGGTTGTTGGTGATCTGGACACCTAAAAACTTGAAGCTTTTGACCATTTCTACTTCGTCCCAGTTGATGTAGACAGGGGCATGTTCTCCACTATGCTTCCTGATGTCGATGACAATCTCTTTCATTTTGTTGACATTGTGGAGAGATTATTGTCGTTGCACAAGTTCTCTATCTCATATACCTTCAGCTATACCTTGATGTAGTGCCACCTAACACATTCAAAAGAAATACTGAATCTTGCTTTGTATTTATGAGTTTTCTTAATTCTTGGCCACACCAGCAGATGGGGCATCCCACCACAGAGAAAACCACACATTTCATTTGCATCGGTTGTAGTTAGCAAACACACCTCTGTTGAAATCGAAGTAGTAAATTAACTTTTAATTCCACTGTATTCCACAGTTCTCAGCCCATTCGTCAATAAGACAAAATCGACACACTCACAGGGTGCTAGTGTGACCACATTGATTAAACAAAGAGTAAAATCTGATGCTCAATATATTTGCAACAGCTTGTGGCCCTATTTGTGGAGCAATTTTATTCCAGAAATAGATTTTGTGTGTTGGTGTAAATGTGATTTATTCTTAAAACAGTGATTCTTAAATGGATTTGTAAACAAAGACACTCCAACTAATTAAACTATAAATTAACTCATGATATCTGTGTGAACTTGTATTTTTGCACCCTGTCTTCAAGCTTAAGTAACTCACCTCTCTTGAATTGGATTGAGCTTACTTGGACCTGCCACTAGCCGTAACAACTGAAGGTCTATCTGGTGATCTTCTTGCTGCTCTCAGAGTTCCATCATGCGCACTCCACTCCAAGGTGAGACAGCAAGTCCAAACTACACTGCACTGCACATGTGACGGCCATTCTCTGCTCCTGCCTCCCATCAAGTCAACCATTTCCAATCGCTCATTCCCATACTACCCGACTATTCTGCAATCCCCTGCATTATTTCCGATGCAGGCAGCATGTCAATTAATATGATTGCAACATGCGCCCAGCGTTAACCGCACTGTTGAGCTTCAAGCATGAATCGGCAGTCCAAAATTATAGCAGGCCGAGACAAGTTAGAGCCAACCTGCACTGAAAATTGGAGGTGCATTGAGGCTGAAGCAGGTACTGGTAGTCATTCCACTATTCTTCTGATCTTAGAAATGGTACAACATGGGAGAAAGTGGACTCCATGGTTTTCTGAGGCTGTACTGAAGGCCGTTGTCGCAGAGATGCAGAGGAGGAGAGATGCACTCTTTCCACAGGGGGGGGGGGCAGGAGGCTGACCAGAATTCAGTGGGGCTTGATAGCCATGGCAGTTAATGGCATGAGTCACACCCCAATGACCTGGATGCAGCATTGCAAAAAGGTTCAATGAATGAATCTTCATCAAATGACATATCTCAACAATTATATCACGAGCCTCCTAATCTGCTCGAAGCACCACACTCCCAACATTTATTTACCAACAAGCTTTATCAATCAGGGCTCATATCTAACATTCATAGTTTCACCTCACTCTCACACATTTAGCACTGCTGCAAGCCTCAGACTACCATTTCACAGTTTCCACACACTGCCGGCTGGAGAATCACGACAGCAACATTATTCAAACACATTGCACCACACTTGCTGACACACCTTCCTTTCTCTTGCAAGAAAAGATAATGCATGATTGGAGAAAGCAGGTGTAAACCGGCAGAGAACTGCATGGCTGCACATCCTTCCCTGGAGCTTTATGTTGATAGAGGGAAATCCAGGGATCAAAATGAATTGGACTAAAAATTAAAAAGAATGTTTATCCTACCAATAGGCTTTGAAATTGTTATTTTTAAACCAAACTGTCAATAGCAAAGTCCTCATTCAGGACTTATTATTTTCCGTTTTGCAAAGCTGCCTTTAAATATTACCGTGCAACTGCTTATTAACCGGAAGCATTTTGAGATCATATAACCTTGTACTTGGAGATTAACATTGTGGGTTACATTCTTGCCTGATGCTGAATGTTTGCATAATCTTAAACCATCCAACTCCAGATATTCATGAGATCTGTACAGCTATGAACATAAAATAAACTGGCAGGGTTTTATGATCTATGTTCAGATGACGACTAGGCAGCAGGGATCTACATTTTGATACACACATACACTCCGGTCTGCACACATGTAGAAGGGAGCAACCTCAGAGGACTGGTTGGGTAGTTGTGGATGCTAAAATTTGTCAGCTGGCATTTAGATGTGGGAAAACCCCCCACAAATAGTGACTGTCAGTATCAAACTCAGGCAGCTGGCATGTATGCTCATGTCATAGGCATGTATCATAACACTGTGCTTGTGTTTCAGCAAGCATGGACTGGTTTACCTCACTAAGATGATGTTTGCTTCTATTGATGTGTGCTTGAAAAACATTTTCCAGGATCCTGTAAAAGATGTGGAGAACAAATTCAGTAGAATGAATTCACTTTTTAATGATAATGTATTTTCTTTATGTATCAAGAATATTAAGATGATTCTAAATTCAAAATACCGTAGATGCTGAAAATCTGAAATAAAAACTAAAAGTGCCGGAAAAACTCAGCTGGTCTGGAGATAGAGAAATAGAGGGTGGGATTTTCTCACCGCGCTCGCCCAAAAGCCGGAAAATCCCGCCCGAGATCTACGGACGTTTGCATGATCCGTGTCCTGCCCACTATGATTTCCATGGCGGGCGGGATGAGAAAATTCTGCCCAGATTTTACATTTTGAGTCCAATGTGATTTCTTCGGCGTTCGGAAGAAGTCTTATTGGACTCGAAACGTTAACTCTGTATCTCTCTCTCTCCACACATGCTGCCAGATCTGCCGAGTTTTTCCAGCAATTTCTGTTTTTATTATTGAGATAATTTTGGTTGTATAAAGACGGACGTTCTGTATATACAGCTGTCTCAGAGCTCAGTGGGCAAATTCATAGCTTTGTATAGTACTGAGAAAGTCAGGTTCCAAGTTCAATCTCTGGTCTACACTACGTTAGCTGGGTATTAAAAGGAGTACTACAACTGGACTTGGCCAGAGTTTCCATTCTTAATTATTTACAGTAAAGGATACATGTGTGGATGTTTGATGAACACTGGATTGTGCACGACTCTGGTAATATCAATGGTAATACTCATCGGGGCAATTAGAATTCGGGCCACTTCAGAGTTCAGGCATCACTAAAGTCTCCACTTAAGTGTCAATTTGTCCACTCACTCTATTGAAACATATAAATATCTGTTGAAGATAGTATTGGGTACAGCAGTGTTGATCCTCATTGGGTAATATATAGCCCATCGACACTGAACATCAAGGCTTACAGATAAAGGATGGTCACTTGGTGAAGTACTGAAGGAGCTTGAGTGTATATCGAACCATAGCCTATACTCCCATACAAGTAAATCAACAGAAAGAAAAATTGGATTGGGTGTTTGAACCAATATCACACATTTCACTTCATCATCAAAACTCAACATTACCATGAACACAGAAATACTCATTTTAACGGGAACAGGCAGGATTTTAGAATCACACGGTTATTTTATGATTTTTGATGCCAGCAGGGTACTTTGCCCAGGGCTACACAATCGTTAGATGTTGGGTATGTGCTGTGCGCACCCAAAGTCGCCATATTTGCTCTTGACGGGGTACACTCTGTAGCTTCAATATGAAAATGAACCCTCTGGAACGTATTTACAATTAATAAATACATTCATAAATTGTAACTAGTCAGTGAAATGTTCTATTTACTTTAACTTACTTGTTGGAATGGTAACCTCTGATCAATATATCATCTGTTACTTCTTTGAGAAACTGTAAATATTTCAGTTCATTTTCCCTGAACAGGAACATAATATAAAATGGCATTATTATCACTCTTCACAAAAATTGATCAGATTGATAAAACATTAATTAGCCCTATTTATCATAGAATCCCTGCGGTGCAGAAGGAGGCCATTCGGCCCATCTAGTCTGCACTGACTCTCTGACAGAGCATGTCTGTAACCCCATGTATTTACCTCACCAATCCCTCTAGCCTACACATCCTGGAACACTAAGAGGCAGTTTAGCATGGCCAATCCACCTAACCTGCACATCTTTGGACTGTGGGAGGAAACCGGAGCACCCGAAGAAAACCCATGCAGACATGGGGAGAAAGTGCAAACTCCACATGTAGAGTCACCAAGGCTGGAATCGAACCTGGGTCCCTGGCGCTGTGAGGCAGCAGCGCTAATCACTGTGCCACCACGCTGCCATTTAGAGGACTGCATTCAGTTCTGGGCTTTGCATCTCAGGGAGCATACATTGGCCGTGGAGGGGTTCCAGTGTACTTTAACCAGGGTGATACCAATGCTAAAACAGGTACATTATGAGGACAGGTTGCATGGACTACATGTGTGTTTTCCTTGTCTAGAGAAGATTGGGGTGAGCTAATTGAGGTACCATGGATCCCAGCATATAAATTGACCTGGTGTATAAGTCGATCCCAGTTTTATGGACCCAAGAGTTGTGTCTTTGCATATACACAGCGTATAAGGTAACCCCCTCTTTTCAGCCCGGCATGCTATACCTGTAGTCAGTCTCAATTTTTCACCCCAAAAATGCAAACTAGGCACAAACAGACAATGTTGGCTGTGTTGTCAAGATACCTGGGAGTTTAAGACACACCCAAACAGAGCAGACCCCGCTTGGCAAATGACAAGAGAATTGAGTCTTTCAACAAAATGAATGAAGTAGGGAGCTGGTTTCAAGCAACAAGTTGTAACATTTTCTAACTCATCAAATAACTGCTGAAGTGAGGGAATTCAGTGCTAGTGAAAAATCACCTGCGAGAACAGGAGGAGAAGGAATTTACCCTGAAGAAGAGGCCCAAGATGAAAGGCACCATCAGAACAGGGACGAGCCACTTAATCTTGAGAAGCATGTATTGGAATGGGTCCTTAGAAATGGTCAGAATGGTTTCACCATCACCAGAAATACAATGCATATAGCTGGGCCAAAACCAAACACTGAGTCCAGCAAAGATTTCAGAGCAACAGCTAGTTGGTGAAGCTGCTTTATGGAACAAAAATGTCTAGTGTGGCAGCATAAGACCAAGATCGCTCAGGGTCTACCAGAGGGTCTTGGTTGAAATTTTCTGGCCCTGGTGCAGTGACTCCTGTCACGGTGGATATAGCGAGTAAGCCAAACGTCCACTGACTTTGGTGGAACTGGAAAATCCCATTGGTAGGCGGGGCTGGAAAATCTCACCCCTCGATGCCAAAATCACCGTTTCCAGTGATTCATCATAAGACAGAGGCAAAACACAAGTATCCATTACACGCCAGATTGGCAACATGGGTGAAATGTTCATGGAATTTAACATGCCATGCAATTAAATTGCAGAGTAGAAAGTTTCCAAAACCGTTCTACTGAAACCACAGACAAGACAAGATTCACGGGTGATACTCGCCTGCAAATGGCTAACGGACCAGAATTAAAGGCTATGATAATTTTCAATTGCAAAGCCATGTCAGAAGTCAAGTTCCCTGCATGAGTTTTTGTATATGCCCTTGACAATGGTTGGACGGAGGAGGATTGAGTGAAGTTGGGGATTGATAATGTGTTGGATATGTGTACCGGTGGCCTACATAAAGAACGCAGTTTATTAGTATGGGACGTGTTCGGATCCCATATAACTGATGGGATCAGAGGCACCGGCAAAGAAATAAAAATGCCCACATTGCAGTTATACCAGGGGATCTAATGTCCATAGCTCAACATTCAGATGGGTGCCTCAACAAAACATTCAAGGATCGTGTTGACATCGAATGGAATAGGCGGATGGTTGATGGTGAATATCCTTCATGAAGAATGGAAATATGTGTGCTGCCCCACTTGTTGTTTTGTGTGGTTTTGTCATCAAATTGTGGGATCTTATTCGTGCACATTCATTAGATTGTTCAAAAAATGCAGAGTATCCAATTCAGTGATGGAGAGAAAGATGATTTGTTGTGGAGGGATGGTTCTGAAATTAAAAGTGGCACAGCTGATCCACAGTGGGATCCTTAAAATGATCCATGACCTAACTGACTCAGATGTAATTTGATGAACTCTTTGGATGTTGAAGGTTATGAATTTGAAGGTTTTTAAATGCTTCCATTGTGGTTCAAAGTATCTATGTATAAATAATTAATGCAATAAACTGTGCCACATTAATTCAAAATGAATGATCAGTGTTAAGGTTTTCTTCACATCTTGAAATGGTGACCACCCACACCCACCTCAGCAGGATTTACATTTTATGCTCATCACATTAGTCGACCATCGTTTTTGGAATGATTTTGGAATGAGGCTTCAAAGGATGACTTATAAGCCAACATCTGCAGTGTTTAAAATTATGAATGGTGTTAATAGGGTAAGATAGAAAGAAATAATTTCCCCTGGTAGGAGATGCAAAGCAAGGGGGCAAACCCTTAAAATTAGCATTTGACCAGTCAAGGGTGATATCAGGAAAGCTTTTTCTCACACGAGAAGGTGGTCCCAGGAAGTCTGGAACTCTCTCCTGTAATAGATTGCTGAGGTCAAACCAATTGAAAATATTAAAACTGAAATTGATAGATTTGTTAGGCAAAGCGATTAAGGATTACGGCACCAAAGTAGGTAGATGGAGATGGGCACAGATCAGCCATGATATAACTGAATTGCAGGCAGACTTGAGGATTAAGTAGCTTACGGAGCAGGAACAGGCTTGAAGGGCAAAATGGCCTCCTCCTTCTGTGCTTCTATGTTTCTGTTCCTATGTTTGTCAGTCATTTACTATGGTAATCTGGAAAAACTGATTCTGATAACAGCTATCTCTATTTGCAACACAATGTAATATTCACAATTATTAAATACAACTACTGATATTGCATTATTTGAATGCTTAAATATTTGTATGTGTAAAATATGAAGTGTATGGCAGTTCCAAAACTTTGTCCAAAGAGTTATGCATTTTCATTTAACATTCTGCTCTCTGTTGTAGTTGGAACAAAATAAGGTTGACCTTTCACATTCTTTGCGCTGTCCATCTCACAGGGCACCATCATCAATAAACCGGTTAACTAACCACCTTTTCATCTCTTTATAAAGTCATATGATGGAAAGATCAAGAGCAGTTGGTGGACTCAATGTGGAGGCAGGGAAAGTGCTAAAGGGAAGTGAAACAGTAAAATAAGTGAGTCAAGGCAGGATCACTCTGAGGAGCAAATGAGAAGTCCTGGTCCACCTATGATGATAAACCTGCATAGGAAGAAGTCTAGCCTGTGATGGTTTTATGATGGTGATCTCTTTTCAAATGCTGTCTTGTGTGTCTACACCTAAGACAGAAGTGTAGAGGCTGGTTCATCAATCGAGTACTTCTCGTGGTTCTCATAGGGAGCACAGGTTGAGAAATCATGCGGCTGCAGTGCCTGATTTTTTTTTACCCACTATTATAAATAGACAGAAAGTCAGGCACTCGAGGTTTATGATTACCTGACAAGTGCCTCTTTCCTCTGAGTACCATTCTACACTGAAAATATCCAGCGTGGAAATCAGCAGTACAATTTACTAGTTAAACTCATTTACAGATTTTAAATTAAGTAATGTGTGCTCAAACTTCAGCTTAACCACAACAAAAGATATTATTTATTAAATACTTGAATGAAAATGCCCAAACTGGAATTTATTTTGTTTAATACTGAACTTACCTAATTATGTCTAGGTACATGAATCATACATTACCTTGCCATTAACTTCGATTTCACTGTACTGGATCTGCACACTTTTCTGGTCAATGTTCCAGGATTCTGCTCCTATATTTTCAACAAAGAAAGCAGGAATAAATCTAACCAACTTTAAAAATCCAAACACTTTTACACTGCAGAAAATTGGTGCCCGTTTGAGTGAGCAGTTTGGAAGCAGGCTAAAGGTTTGGTTAAAATGATTGGTAGTTGTCTGTTTTAGTTTGTGGACAAACCATATGCTGAATCCATTGTAAGATGGTAGATAGGTGATGGTGTACATAATACACGGCTGCAGCACTGCATTAGATCATTGTACAAACCTGCGCCATTTCACCATTAACTAAAGATAGTTAATTAACTGTAATTCATTCAAAACTATATCCAAAGGATTGGGTCAGTGGGACAGCAGCATCAGGAAGAAGCATATCATTTGAAGAATGACTGTCTCTACCCAGGTAGAAATCTACCTCTTTCATTCCACATTTCCAGACACTGCAAAGCATAGCACCAAAGCAAAGCAAAATTAGGCTTGTCAAGCTCTCTGCAGGAGCTGTAGTAACAGTTGTCAAGAGTATAAAGCAAAGATATTGTCACATTCTACAGCTAAAACTAGATGATAACTGAGTGAATGTGCAAGGATTGTTCTGAATGCCAACCTTGCAGATGTTACAATTACAGCCCAATTAAGGGGAAGCACTCATCAAATTAAAATGTATTATGGGCTTCTATATTCCAACATAGAATCATAACATCCTACGCTGCAAAATCTGGCTACTTAGTGCCTTGATTCATGGAGCTGCTTTGCCTCCACAAAGGCATCAACAGTGGCCAGAATTTTATGCTCCCTTTCTGGTGGGTTTCTAGGCAGTGGTGAGGTGGGGAAAGCATGAAATTGAAGAGATGGGACTCCCTACGAGTGCCTGCCTGCCATAACCACACAATGATTTTACATTGGGGTGGGCAAGGACTCTGAGGGGACGCCTGACTGTGCCCCGGTTGAGCCCCAATTGAAGCCATAAGAGTAATTTTCTACCCAGCTTCAAACTTTAGGTTAGCAGGAAGATTTTACCTTTATTTTCAAAGTGCTCAGTTATCACAGCCTTTATAATATATTCTAGTATTTTCCCTACTATTGATGTCAGGCTAACAGCTCTGTAGTTCCCCATTTTCTCTCTATCTTTTAAAGACAGCAGGAGGTCCCCAAGAGTTGCTGGTCAATTGGAGGCTCAGCAACTCTTTAGTCTGAGCAGCGCCACCGGGAGCAGTGGCCGCTGCTGGGACTCCACAGTACTGAGAGACAAAGCAATGGACGCTACCATTGGGGTTCTTGGGGCCAGGCAGTCCTCAGCCAGGGTGTAGTGTTGCTACAGGTATGTCCATTGCTGCTGGTGGTCCTCCATGGGCCACAGAGTGTCTGATTTGAAGCTCCCCCACAACCCCCAAGCCCACAGAGAGGTTACCAGGCAAAATGCCAGTGGTGGGAAGAGGCCATTATCATCATAGAATCCCTACTGTGCAGAAAGAGGCCATTCGGCCCATCGAGTCTGCACTAACCACAATCCTACCCGGGCCCTATTCCCGTAATCCCACATATTTACACTGCTAATCTCCCTGACACTAGGGTCAATTTAGCATAGCCAATCAACCTAACCCGCACATCTTTGGACTGTGGGAGGAAACCGGAGCACCCTGAGGAAACCCCACGCAGACATGGGGAGAATGTGCAAACTCCACACAGACATTGACCCGAGGCTGGAGTTGAACTCTGGTCCCTGGCGCTGTGAGGCAGCAGTGCTAACCACTGTGCCACCGTGGTGCACATTTAAGTAGTACAATTCGCCTCGGGGCTGGAGGGCCATCTGCCACGTTCTGGCCACTGATAGACGGTAAGGGCACTCCTGCCTCCTTCCTTCGCCATTTTTTGGACCCTCTCTCCACCTCCAAACCCAGGCCTTAAGGGCTGGTAAAATCTAGCCCTTGGAAATCAATAAGTGTCGAGATTGCTAACATTACAGGGACATATGCTGACACTCTTCTTAGGAGTATATTTCCTGTCTCATGGATCCTCTGGCCTGCATGTGGATATGACATTAAAAATATTGACCATGTTAAAAGGATAATCTTTGCTTCAGTGGCTATTTGCTGCTGAATTAAGGGTGTTTTCTATTGTTATTTGAAACAAATTTTACATGAAGCTACCTACTTTGGGAAATATTAACTCTGGATCCAAACGGATGCCATGGTCTTTCTTTCCCAGAGAAAACAAGGCCATGACATTTCACACATATCTACTGCAAAATATTAGGCTCTGCGCCAATAGTACATTTTACATTGTTTATTTTCCAACCAATTGTAATTTGTTTATCTTATTTGACTTTAAGTTGATCCACAAATGTCTCTATGACACTCCTTAAATGTATTAATTTAGACGGTTTACTTTTAATTTTGCAGTGTGAACCAGCTGAACAAATTAGAGATCAGTAATTTAGCCGTTAAAATAAAATAATTCAGGAATAAAGCAATCAATACAGCCTTTGGGACCATGGGTTATTTATGTTCAATTATCACTGAGCCATTTATTTTTCAATAAATCTCTTTGACTTTCTCTCTGCGTACGTGAGTATATACAATTTAACGACTGTAATGTGTTTAATCACCGACCATGCTGTTTAAGATGAACAATCTTTTGTACAAATCAAACTATCAAAATATCTATACCTGTGTTTGACACTGTATTGCACAGTCTGTGTCCAGATGAACAGGAATAGGAGATGTTTCTGTAAATCTAAATAACAGAATTATAAGTAAAAGATAGATATTTAATTCCAACAAACGAGGGGTGGGATTTTTCTTCCTCTCTGTGGCGTGTTTTGTGGCAGTGTGCCGTTCAGAGGAGGCAGAACCTTACCGTCCCACCATTGTCACCAGGGTTTCCTGTTGAGCACACCTCTCACTGCTGGGAAACCCACGGCGGAGGTGCACTGTTGGTGGGACCGTAGGATCCTGCCAGCATTAACGGCAGCAAGATTTTGATCATTAGTTCTGAAAATTCAACACATGGGCCAGGAATTCTTGGAGCACTCCTCCAGCATTATACGTATTGGGTAGGATTTTCCACGCGCCTCTGCGGCGTGTTTCATGGTGGTGGAGATGAGCCACCATTGGCTAGTGGCGGGATCTTCTGGTCCTGCCGCTGTCTATGAGGACTCCTGTTGCATGTGCCACCCCGCTGCCACTGGGAAGCCCCTGGTGGGTGTTAGCCGTTGGCAGACCAGATGATCCCACCGGCAGGAACACTGGAAAATTCTGGCTGTGGTTGCTGTAATCTCTGACCAATAGTGTTCCTGGACCTTCATCTGGTCCTTAATTCTAAGACATGATCATTTGTATAAAGGTTAGGTACACCATATCATTTGTGAGACGCCCTGGATATCTGCATCATAAAATGTCAAGAGTTCAGGAAGTTACCTTGCGGATCGGTTAGTAAAATGACACAATTGGATCAAATTTTTAAAAATGCAATTTTCCACATTCTTAAAGCTGTTTTCTATTAGCAATTGATCTAGTGCCACACTGGCACAGGAAGTACTGTTACGGACAATACAATAGGAGAGAGGCAAGCGAACTGTAATTATTTCCTCTTACCATCTGTCTGTAAGCAGAAGGTATTTTGAACTATCTTTTTTAAATATGTGCTGACGTGTTTTCCCATCCCTTGGCTTTTGTGGTCAAAGTGATTTATAACCTGCAGCACATGCGCACTTTCAGGAGGGGATAGGAAAAAAAAGACTTTCACAGTTCCAGAACTACAGAAATGGCTATTAGTTCACTTGATTTATAGAGTCCCAAGTCAGAGTCGAATGAGGAATTCTTTCACTTCGGAGTTCAAATTCAGCTGGCTGAAAACCAGAGTTGTAGCATTCACTTTTAAGTTGGTGCTGACCACAAGATGGTGGTGGGATGCAGAGACTGGGTAGGTTCTGCAGGCAATGGTAGGCAATCTTCCAGCAGAGACAGGTTTCGAGGTACAGGCTGTTTTCCTGTCTGAGGGGCCTGCTGTTTGGATGTTAACACAGTAGACTGACTATTTCTCAATTCTCAAAGGGTAATAGTGATTTCAAAATGGTTGCTTGAGTCATGTAACCTTCCTTCTCCATGATGACTTCAAAAGGGATATTTATCCAGTGTCTGGAACTGGCTTTGATTTCAGGACTGATAATATTCCAGTCATTAGTTGTTGAAAAAGTTACCATCTATATCGAGGGTCTGGTTTGGGAAGCTATTATTCAGGCACTCACTCTACCAGCAAGGTAAGCTTAAGAGATGAAAATTATGCCTCTTTGGTTCCCTTTTGAAATGGGTCTAGACAGTCCGTGTGGTGTGAGTCTGTTCACAAATTTGCAGGCACACCGAGTTTGACGGGTGGGCCTTCTGGTTTCATGAATACCAGGGGACTGAACAATGAGGTGCGAGATTGCAGAAGATGAGAAAATAATTATTTTGTTCTTGAAACAGCTGGGGGTATCTCTCAGACAACCCTGTAGTCAGGTGACTTATAGCAGCCATCTTTTAGCTCAGCAACAAATCCATTTTTAAAAATAACAATCGGGCTAAAGTTTTGAACATATGTCTGGAATTTTACCGCCACGCTCATCCTGGAATTGGGGCGGGCGCGGTTCGCAGAATGGAATTCCCTCTTGGTCTCGGGTGGGATTTTATGAGCCTTGCCCGAGTGAGGTCTTAAATACCAGCCATGGTGTTGGATTTTTTTCTCATGTCCCAGAAATCCAACAGCATATTTAGTTTTTTTTAGTCGGTTTATTATCGTTGATAATGCAACCTAATGAAATTGCTCAAAATAGTTTCAGAAAGTGTTGCTAGCTGGCTATATATAGCTTAATTATCTGAAATTGCAGCATCGGAGTATCTGACCTGCTAACAGCAAGGGCTGCTAGGTGCAGAATATTTCAACTCAATAGTTTAAAATGTAACAAGCATAAAAAATGTGCACAGCTCTGTAAAAAACAAAATCAATTTACCAATACAATTGTCAAACTCGTCCCATTAATGATTCTATTCTGTTTTGCTGCTGGAGATCTGAAGTTGCTTGAGGCCTGGGAAGGATTGTCACAATGATCAGAGTGAACAGTTCACCCCATAAGAGAGTTTCAATGGTGCCTCTCTCATTTTTCATTGGCCATTGCAACCATTGGGCACTGTGTGGTCAAACAGGAGGCATTCCCTCACCTGAGCTGATAGCCAATATATACTGTCCCTGGCAGCCTTGCTACATGGCATGAGCAGCCCCATCATGCCACTGGTAAAATACCAGAAGCAATGGGAAAAGTCCATGAGTGACCATTAAGTGGCTCACGGGCATGGCACCCCTGTCATGCCACTCAATTTTATGCCCCCACTGCCCGCCAGCCCCTTTCTGGTGGGGGGCATAAATCTACAGCCCATGAATGGAATTGGGAAGGAATCATTGCTCGGGGGAGTGGCTTGCCTTGTACCTAATTGATTTGCAGAACCTAAGGTAGCTTCTGAATTCCTCAAAAATATTATTGGGATTTTCTTTATACCGGAGAGGCATTTGAAATGGATTTCATTGGCTGGACACGCTTATGTAAGATTCGTTCAAGCCTAAAAATGGAAGCTAAGCTTTAGGGCGAGGCAACTAATGCCATCTGAAAAATTAAAATTACAAACAGGTTAAGATTTTTTGTACTGGTTAACCTTTTGTTGAGCAGAATTATGGCACTAATCATAGTTGTCACCAATAAATCTTCACCCTGGGCTTTTTTCTTATTTTATAAGCCTATGAAAAGTACCTCTTAATGTGAGCTTCATTGCTGCTCCGGTTGCACATTGTGGTTACACTTGGATAGTCTTGCATCTTTTTAGGTGCGTTGTAATACCTGTACTTTGAAAGGAACGACTTTGCTCTTTTCTTCAAAGTTCTTGGAGTGAAAGGCTGTATTTCTTCTGTAAACCAATCGGAATGCTTATCAAGGATGTCTCCACTGAATGTTTTCTTTTGAGGGTCTTGAAAAGGTTTCTTCATCAAATGTTTGTCCATGAACTGATTGATCCAAAGATATAATGAATAGTTAGCATGGATTTTAGGAAAATATAATAGAATCCCTACAGTGCAGAAGGAGGCCATTTGGCCCATTGAGCCTGCAACGACTACAATCCCATCCAGGCCCTATCCCCGTAACCCCACGTATTTATCCTGCTAACCCCCCTGACACTAAGGGGCAATTTAGCATGGCCAATCAACATAATGTGCATATCTTTGTAGTGTGGGAGGAAACCGGAGCACCCGAAGGAAACCCATGCAGACATGGGGAGATTGTGCAAACCCCACACAGAAAGTCGCCCAAGTCTGGAATTGAACCCGAATCCCGAGTGAGGCAGCAGAGCTAACCACTGTGCCACTGTGCTGCCCCAAATAGAAATAAGAGTTACCCATTTAGCCTCTTGAGCCTGTTCTGTCATTCAATGAGATCATGTTTGATTTGCTGCCTGACTTCACCTTTGCCCCATATACCCTAATACATTTGGCTGATGGAAAACTATCAATGGAGAAAGAAACTGAGTTAATATTTTGAATCCAATAACATTCTTCTTCTTCAGAACTGAAGAGAGCTAGAAATATGTTGGGTTTCATGCTATTGTAAAAGGGGGAGTGTCAGGTAGAATAAAAGGGAAGGTCAGAGAGACTAGAGGGAAGGAGAGACTAAAGAGAGAGACGGACTCATTCTGTATCCATATGCAGCAAGACATGGACAATTCTCAGTCTTGGGCTAAAAAGTGGCGAATAAAATTTGTGCTATACAATTATCAGGCAATGATAATTTCCAAAAAATGAGAATCTAATCCTTTCACCTTGATGTTCAATGGCATTACCACATCTGAATTCCCACTCTCAATATCCTGGGGGTTACCAATGACCAGAAATTAAATTGGACTAGCCATATAAATTCTGTGGTTACATGAGTAGGTCAAAGGCTGGGAATTCTGTGGAGAGTAATCCATTTTCTGACTTCCCAAAGCCTGTCCACCATCTACAAGACATAAGTCAAAAGTGTGATGGAATGCTCTCCACTTGCCTGGATGAGTGCAACTCCAGCAGCACTCAAGAAATTCGATATTATCCAGGAAAAACCTGCTTGATTGGCATCTCATCCATCACCTTCAACATTCATTTTGTCCACCCCAAACACTCAGTGGAAGCAGTGTGTATTATCTCAAGATACACTGCAGCAACTTGTCAAGCCTCCTTCAAAAACTTCCAAACCCACAATCTCTACCACCCGTCCAAGCCACACGTCATCCTGACCTGGAACTATATCTCCATTTTTTAACCGTCAATGAGTCAAAATCCTGGAGCTTCTTTTCTAGCAGCAATGTAGGTGTTCCTACAATACATGGATTGTAGCAGTTCAAGAAAGCATCACACTGCCACTTCTCTAGGGAAATTAGACTTGATTTGATTTATTGTCACATGTATTAACATACAGTGAAAAGTATTGTTTCTTGCGCGCTATACAGACAAAGCATACCGTTCATAGAGAAGGAAATAACAGGGTGCAGAATGTAGTGTTACAGTCATAGCTAGGGTGCAGAGAAAGATCAACTTAATGTAAGTAAGTCCATTCAAAAATTTGACAGCAGCAGGGAAGAAGCTGTTCTTGAGTCGGTTGGTACGTGACCTCAGACTTTTGAATATTTTTCCCGACGGAAGAAGATGGAAGAGAGAATGTCCGGGGTGTGTGGGGTCCTTAATTATGCTGGCTGCTTTGCCGAGGCAGCGGGAAGTGTAGACAGAGTCAATGGATGGGAGGCTGGTTCGTGTGATGGATTGGGCTACATTCATGACTTTTTGTAATTTCTTGCGGTCTTGGGCAGGGCAGGAGCCATTCCAAACTGTGATACAACCAGAAAGGATGCTTTCTATGGTGCATCTGTAAAAGTTGGTGAGAGTTGTATAATAAATAAAGTAATAAACAAATAAAATAATAAATAAATAAGTCGGGCAATAAAGACCGGTCTAGCCAATGACAGCCACATCCCATGTACGAATATTACATTAAATAACAAGGGTATCATGAAACAAAAGGGAAAGGGAGTGCTAATTGTTATAGTAAAGAAACAAAGCATGAGCCCAGAGTAAGTGTTAATGACAGAATAATGGCTAGCTCTGTCTGAAAATAAAATCATGAAAACAAGATACAGACTGGAACTTGGTAAATAAAAATCAAAGTTGAGAAGAGTCACTGTGTGAAATTGTTGAACGCATTGAGTCCAGGAAACTTTAACATGCCTAATCAGTAGATGAGCTGCTGTTCCTCAAGGTTGCATTGGGCTTCACTGGAACATTGTAGCAGGCCGAGGACAGATATGTGAACCTGGAGCAAGGAGGCGAATTAAAATGGCAGGCAACCAGTAGGTTATGCTTGTGGACTGAGCGTTTGATCTCTCCAATGTAGAGGAGATTGCATTGTGAGCATTGAATACAGTTTACTGAATTGGAGGAAGTACAATTATAGGTAGTGCTGCTTCACCTGGAAGGAGTGTTTGGGGCCTTGAACACTGAGGATTGAAAAGATAACAGGGTAGCTGTTACACCTGCACCAATTGCTTTGGAAAATGCTGTAGGAAGGGAATTGAAGCAAACGTGAGGAAAGCCCCTCATCTTCTGTTTAGGTACTTAACAGTCTTCCCAACATTGAGTTCAACAACTTCAGAACATCATCTCTGTTACCACTCTCTTTGTCTTTTGTTGCATGACACCTTTGAATTATAATCTCCCCCACCCTCTAACCTATCCCTGATCTTCCCCTCTGTTCTATCTGACCATCCTCCCCTTTTTCAACAGCACAAAACCTATCACGTCTCTAACTCCCTTCATTTCCGAAGAACTCATATTCGATACTAAACGTTAACACTGGGCAGGATTCTCCGCTCTCTTCCATGGCAGGACCTGTTGTGAGCCATGATGGAAAATTTGCCCACTTGTCCTAGACTCTCCAACCAGCAGAAATAGTTTATCCTGATCTCCTCTGTTGGTTCCTCAATATCTTGAATTTGAAATCAAGAAGGAAGATTTCCTTCCCTAAAGGATACCAGTTAACTCAATGGCTTTTTAATGACAATGCCATCCTTACTGAGACTATTTTTCAATTCCAGACTTTTCTCATCAATTAATTGAATTTTAGCCCGAGTGTCTGAATTACTAGTCCAATGACATTACAGTTATTCCACCATCTCCCCATATATGGTCTAACCAATGGTTCTTAAGGAGACCACTGGGGCCTACACCAACAAGGTAAGTTTGTTAAAAAAATCACCCCCTTGAATGTGGGGTGAGTGGAGCTTCTCTTGGTCTCACTGTGGTGCGGAAGGCTGCCATTTCTGAGACAGGGCATCATTTGTGTAAACTAAAACAAATGACTGAATTAACATATTACCAACTCCTTT
The DNA here is from genome assembly GCF_964213995.1 of Mustelus asterias. Classification (NCBI taxonomy): domain Eukaryota; kingdom Metazoa; phylum Chordata; class Chondrichthyes; order Carcharhiniformes; family Triakidae; genus Mustelus; species Mustelus asterias. The sequence goes on along the minus strand of NC_135815.1, from coordinate 39,698,004 downwards.
CAGGGCTACTGCAATTGAAACAAAAACTGCAAAGAAAATGTATCAAATTAAAATAACGTTGCCAGGGCCGATGATGTGGTCCAGTCCCTCTGGCAACCATGGCCATGGGAGGCTTTGAGTGGACACTGTGTGCTACCTCCCCAGGGACACCTGGACATGAACGTAATCATGGGAGAGAAGCAGTCAGGAATAGCAAAATTAAACAAAAATGGCAGGGGGTGACAGCCCCAGGTGGAGCACTGTAGCTAACATCAGAAGGAAACTTAGCCAAAATTTAATTCCCAAGGCGATGGTGCACCCAGGCTCCTGTGGAGACCACCCACTGGTTGAGGAAGGCCGCACGCGTGCCAGTGGGCATCATATACTCCCTCCCAAAAGCCACTCACTGCGAATGTAGCTGTGGTGGAGGGGGGAACAGTTGGGTCAGATGACCCCTTCGGCTGTCCGCTCTCTGGAAATGTTAGTGGCTACCTTGACCAGGCCCAGAGATAGGCTTATAAGGGGGTCTTGCTCCTTCCCTGGGCCCCTCCACACCAGCTGAATAGCAACATTACATGTGCATTCTTATCATACAACTGATACAGGATATTGACATACTACGGCCACTGATCTGCCCTGAAACAGGCCTAACAGTTATAATGAATTCAGCAAAGTCCTCTGGATACTATATGCTTATATGCCAACAGTTCAAATTAGAAGAGGAAGCCTTCTCCAATCTAGCAGTTAAGTCTCATTTGAAACATTTTGAGTATTAATAAAGGAGCGTGGCACTGTTGGATGAGCTGTTGATTAGATACGATAAATCAAGGCTCCATCTGGTTTCTCAGGGGGATGTAAGAGATCCCATGGCATGATTTGCAAAAGAGCAGGAAGGTTATCCTGGCCAAGGTTTATCCTTTAACCAATTTACATATTATTATAAGTTAATTAACATATATTGCAATGAGGATTAATGACAGAGCAGCACTAAATTTCATGGTTTTACACACACAAGGCATTTAGGATAACTTAGACTGAGAATTATGAAGCACGGTTGTTGCCAATATTTTTGCTGAGCCAGCTGGAGTGTGTGTGTTTGAAGAGTTTAGAATTTCTGTAACAAACTCTGCAGCCGGGAACCACTTTTTGATGTTTCTTTTTGTCATTCTGTCTACATTGATCTGGACTTGTTCCTCACGGCTTCTGATGGAGTAACACCACTGGGAGATTTAAAGTTAAAGTAAATTTATTAGTGTCACAACTAAACTTACATTAACACTGCAATGAAGTTATTGTGAAAATCCCCTAGCCTCCACACTCTGGCACACTGAGGGAGAATTCAGCATGGCCAATGCACCTAACCAGCATGTCTTCAGACTGTGGGAGGAAACTGGAGCACCCGGAGGAAACCCACGCGGACACGGGGAGAATGTGCAGACTCTGCACAGACCCAAGCCGGAAATTGAATCTGTGTCCCTGGCGCTGTGAGGCAGCGATGCTAACCACCGTGCCACTGTGCTGCCCCAAATGTCTCATGGGGCCGCACTCAGAACCCAGCTGGGCCACATGTGACTGCCGATTGCCCACCACTGTGCCAAGGAGGCTTTCTCAATGGTTAGTCTGACCTGCATTTGTGCGGGGCATCTACAGCTTCAGAGCACAGGCTCAACTAAATCACAGCCAGGCCTCTGGAGAGGGGCATGAACCTGCAACCTTCTGAGCTAGAGGTAAGCGCTGTACCCACTGACCAACTGACCAGATTTATAACCTGCACCTCTCACACCCCTCCCCCACACCTCACCCAACCTCAACTCCACTCCTTTCTCAACATGACATATGGATATAGCTTTTTAGAAAATATGTACTCCAATAGACAAGATGTACTTCCCCTGCCCCCCAACTATCCCATAGAATGTATAGGGAATATGGGTTATTTGAAGACCTTAATGGGATGATATGTAGAAGATGAGGGCAATGCGGTAGTATTGTCACCTAATTTATCAGGACCTGCAGTTAATGATCATCTGATCCTACTGTTCTTGTAGCTATGAAGGTGCTGCCGGCACTCATCATTTATGTCACAGGCTTATCTCAGGCAGCCACAAGGAATTTATGTAATATTAGCCCAAGTGCAGCTTGGCTCTGTGTTCATTAGGGGGCAACACATGTGCCGTATAATGTCCTACAGCAATGACTACAATTCAATTGGCTGTAAAGCACTTTGGAATGTGCTGGGTTCATGGGAAATGATATATAAATTAAAGTTGTTCTTTTAGTCATGCAGAACTTAATATTGCTGATCACGGAATCACGTTTAACAATAGACATTTGTTTTGGGTTTTGTAAGCGATTGGCAATACTTGCTAAACAACCCTGAGTGTGCTAATGGCTACACTAAGAAGCAAATTGAGATAAGCAATCGAGCATGTAACATGACTTATTTACATTTGTTAGAAGCGACATACATTCATACCCAGGGACATGTTTCTGCAGCAAAAGTAATATGTTCAAGCCTTGGGCCTCCTTTGGACTACCCAGGGGCTTGGGGATGCCAATAGTTCCCCAATGCTTTCTCCATGGCAACACCTTAGCCAATCAGAGTCGACTTGCCAACCCATCAACTCTCTTTTCTCTGTAGCATAAATTGTTGAGATCATTTGAAATTTGGCATTCTTGTGTGTGAACTGACGAGTGGAGGACAAAAAGCTTCAGCAACATGTCTCTCTTTTCAGCAATATTCAAGTCTTTCTTCTTTAAAGGACAGCTGGGGAATGCATCAATAAAACAAAGTCAAAGCAAAACAGAAAGTGTTGCGAGTTTGCTACCTTCTGTAAGCTCCAGTGTGCCCACATTGTTTTGAGAGTTCCAATAAAAAAATTCCTCAGGTAACTTAACAGGAAAGATTGTCATGCTATGGCTTAATGTCAGCAAAACGCTACAGGAAAGGATGTCTCGAGGTACATCGGCGAGATCATGCAGACGCTATGACAGTGAATGAATGGACACCATGCAACAATCACCAGGCAGGAGTGTTCCCTGCCTGTCAGGGAACACTTCAGCGGTTAAGGGCATTCAGCCTCCGATCTTCAGGTAAACGTTCTCCAAGGAGGCCTTCAGGACACACAACAACACAAAATCGCCGAGCAGAAACTCATAGCCAAGTTTCGCACGCATGAGGACGACCTCAACCGGGGATCTTGCATTCATGTCACACTACATGTAACCCCCATCATTTGGCCTGGGCTTGCGAAATCCTACTAACTGTCCTGGCTTGAGACAATTCACACTTCTTTAACCTGTGATTATCCCTCTCTCCACTCACATTGTCTGTACCTGTAGAGACTTGAATATCTGTTAACACTGGCATTCCAACCCTTATCTTGCAATTGTGCCTTTGTCTATATATGCCGTGTTTGTGAACCCAACTCTCCACTCACCTGATGAAGGAGCAGCGCTCCGAAAGCTTGTGATACCAAATGAACTTGTTGGAGTTTAACCTGATGTTGTGAGACTTCTTACTGAGCAAAACAGAAGCTCTCTAGCTTGGCTCTCACTGGCATCTACATTCCTCAATGTACAGGTTTTGCGTAACAATATGCAAAGATCAGATACATCAATGCAAAATAGCTGGAAGGTTTCACAATCCTTTCATTCCTCACTGTTCCCTTCAGGGAAGGAAGCCGTGGGCAGGATTTCGTTGGCCAAATAGGGGCAGGAAATGAGGTGGGTGAGTGCATAATTTCCTGACGCAGCCTATCATGCCACATTCCTGACACTGTTCTGACGGCAAATGGTTTTGGTGATGGGGGGGCGGGGTAAGGTGGGACCCGGAAAAAATGGCTGATTCTGAGGAGAAATTACCTATTAAACCTGTTAATGAGCTTGTTGCCAGCCCATTAATCTCTGGAATTTCCTTTCCATACCTCTCTGCCTCATAACCGCTTTCTTCCTTTGAAACGCTCCTTAAGCCCTACACCCTGACTAGGCTTTTAGTCATCTGCCTTAATATCATCTTATGTGGCTCAATTTCTTTATAATTACCACAGACAGAGTTTAACATTTTCCTTTCATTGCCCGTGATCAATATGTTTGTGTGTGGGAACTGAGTGTTTTCTTAACCTCAGAGTGAGTACCGAAATGAAATAAAACCAGCAGCATGCACTTTGTGTGAATTTAAAACTAAAGGTTATTTATTGTCACATTTTTATCTGGAATTTAACAACATTTCATCCAATCGGCTCAAATAAACTGTTACACATACAACGATTAGATACAGATGAAGGTAATATACTGCTGTTAGGAAAATAATGGTAGCTTTAAGGGATTTATAATTGCATTGGTAAACATTTGAAATAAGGTATAGTTTTAAATGGTTTAATTTAATGTTTCTGTGCCCAGAAGGGTAAAATCTATAATTATTCATTCTGGACAAAGGTGTTTGTATGTGTGGGGGTTGGTTCTGTTCCAACTGTGTTTCTATTGTGGTTAAAGAGGGCTACAGTGAAAAGATTAAAATAACAGTTGTGGTTGCTTATCAACTGGGGCCTTGTGAGGTACAGAAACATTTAAGTTTTAGTTTAGCTAATTTGGAGATAGGTAGTGAGAGAGAAGGCAGCTCTCACAGCTCTGCTAGAAGCAGTTGGTTTCAGAAGGCTAAGGAGGGACCATCTCTTGCCGCCTTGCTAGTAGAAAAAACATGCAATGGAGTAATGGTTAAGAAAACAGATGCCGGAAATCTAATGTTCAGCTAGTTAAGGAAACTAGAGAAATGAAGAGAAGTTTCCAAGAAGTTTGGAGTTAATGGAGCAGAGGAAACTGGGAACCAGAACTGATTACTCTTCAGTCAAGTCACAGAGAGTTGAAAAGTCATTGGATCATGAGAGGCCAGAAAGATATCGGGGCTGAGTTTAGCTCAGTTGGCTGGATGGCTGATTCATGATGCAGAGCGATGCCTGCAGCACGGGTTAAATTTCCACATCGGCTGAAGTTTTTCATAAAGGCCTCGTGTGAGGTGTGGTGATCCTCATGTTACATCACCACCAGCCAGCTCGCACCCTCAAAGGGGAGAGCAGCCTATGGTCATGTGGACCGTGGTGACTATACCTTTAGTTTCTATGTTTCTGTCAAGGGATATGGGAGGAAGAGGAGATCAGGATATTACATTCGATGATCAGCCATGATCAAGTTGAATGGCGGAGCAGGCTCAAAGAGCCGAATGGCCTACTGGTGCTGCTAGTTTCTATGTTTCTATATCTGCAATAGTGCTAAGGTTGGTGAGAAAGTGCTGCAGTTTGGGAGACATTGGCTGTGATTTTCCGGCCACGTTGCGCCCTGGACTGATCGCATTAGAGTTGAGCGGGAGTACTCCAGAGCACTTGGCTCTGGCTTGAAACCTTGTTAGAATCGTCCCAGCCACTGCTTCCAGATGTAATCTGGTTTCTGCCTAGTAAGAGTTCATTTGAGGCAAGATCGTCCCTACTCCTGGGATCTTCCAACCCTTGAGCACAGCGGGTGCCTGGCACAAACCACTACTGGTCTCCAGAGAGAACAGAGGCCAGGTATGCTGGCCACACTGCAGGCGGCGGAGGGGGGGGGGGGGGGGGGGGGGTGGATCGCAGATAACATTGGAGCTTCTGGATGATTGGGGATATGGCTGGGCAGTGCCCTTCTACTAATGCCAACCTGGCATGCCAACTGGAACCCTAGTACTGCCAGGTGGGCATTACAGGGTGTGGGGGGGGGGGGGAGAACAGTGTCATGGGGGTAGCGCAGCTTGCTTTCTTGCAGCTAGTTTGATGACCTTTGGTGGAATTCTCTGTAAAAACTTCTTGCTCGTTTTAAAATCAACAAAATGGTTCCCTCAGCAAAGGGTGATGTGCATGTTATTTCCAATCAGCTATTGTCGTTTGACAATTTCAGATTCACCCAGTCTACTTTACACGAGGGAAATTCTCATAATACAGCGGAGGGTCCACAGGATCCATTCACACTGGCCGGAATTTTCGAGCCGTTCAAGCTGGTGGGATCATCCAGCCCTGCCGACGCACACCTCTGCTGTGGGTTTCCCAATGACGAGGGGTGCATTCAACGGGAAACCCCATTGACAACTGAGGGACCAAAAGATCATGCTGCTGGCCAATGGTGAAACATATGGTAGGTTGCATGGAAAATTCCACTCATTGGACGAAATTTTCGGGCCACTCTCGCCCCAAAACAGTAAAATCCCTCCTGAACTCAATGGACCTTTGCCTGGTCCGCTCCCCGTCCGCTTTGATTCTCATGGCGGGCAGGATGGGAAAATTCCCCTCATTATGTTTCAACATCCTCTTTTGTGCAGTATGTAACAGGCTGAATTTCAACTCTTCTTGAGTTGATCCATCCTTAAACAAAAGAATGTGTGAATTCTCTGGATGACTGTGAATGTCCGTGTTTGATTAAGCATTCACTTTAGACTGAGGACTGTTTGAAGCTCAAATGCCAAAGGTCACATGATTTACAGCAGCCATTTTAATAGTCTGTTCGTGTCCAGTTTAAAAGTTTTGACTGAAAGTTCATAATATACTGGGATATAACATAATGCTCTTGTGAAGAGCCTTGGGATTTTATTTTAACATTAAATGAACTGTATAAACATTGTTGTTGTTACTATAACCAGTAACCATAATAGTAACCATAAAACTACCAGATTGTCATAAAAAATATTGTAGGTCCAGTCTGGCCCACATGTGACTCCAGATGCTCAGCAATATGGTTGACTCTTAACTGCCTTCTAAACCACCCTAGCAAGTCTCTGGGTTCAGAGCAATTAGCATTGAACAATAAATGCTGACTTTGCCAACAACACCCACACCCCATGAATTATTTTGTTTTTAAAGTCATTTGCTGGAATTTTACCAGCACGCCCGCCCCGATGCTTGCAGAATGCTATTCTCCGTCGGCCTTGGGCAGGATGTTACAAGCCTTGGGCGGGCGAGACGGTAAAATTCCGGCAATTGAGTACATTCAAAACTCCGGTTAATCGATTTTAGATACTAAAGAAATAAATGGATATGGGGATACGGTGGGAAAGTGAATCTACCATAGATTTGTCGCAATTTTATTGATTGGTGGTGTAGGCTCAAAGGGCCTTATGGATGTCATGACCAATGAAGATATGTCCTATTCATAACTTTAAATGTAGAATGCGTTCAGCACAAACATTTCTGGAACTGTATTTCTTTTAAAAATGGATGCTGAACAAGATGGCTGCCAAGAGTCAGGTGACTTTTATAATTTTTGCACAGATTAACTCATCTCTGAAATTGCCTCTGGCAAGTTGTATAATGTGAATGGGTTTCTCCAATGAAAAGGGACCATTCTCAACAAGTCAATGGATGATATCTAACAAACAGGTCGGAGCCACGAGGATGGAATATCGATTAAAGTCTTCCAGTGAGCTAATGGTAGCTGGTATGTTGATGGGTTATCACTCATTCCTCCACTGTGTATCAATCACACTGGCTCCTACCCATAATGTGGACAATGGAAGGCACTGAAACATACCATCATGTGACCAAAACTGCCTGTAGACAACAAGTCCCAAGAACCAGAGAGAACGTGGGCAGTCTGCAAAGAACACCCACTGCAGGATACCAGCTGCAGAACAAGGCAGTAACAAAGCCTCCCGAACCAATTCCTATTTCAAGTCCACCTGTAAAGAAACTTGACCTTCTGGCAAGTGAAGCTACAAGTCACTAACTTTGCGATCAGCTGAACATCCATCCCTTTAAGGAAATCCTGCAATGATCCTGATATACGATTCCAGCTATTGAACTTACGTAAACTATCCTTCAATGCATCGACTGTCTTCATACGGTGACCAAACATCTGAACAATGAATTATTCTTTCGTTTGTAACTTGTAGTGTGCTATTCTCTTGAGCTGTGACTTTCTCATGTATGTGCACGCATGTGTGCTTGCATGCGTGTTTATGTGCGTGCATGTGTGTGTGTACACATGAGTGACATAGCATTTAGACTATCAGGGTAAATGCACGAATAAATAATCCTCTTTATTTAAACCCACAAAAGCTGACTGCTTTTAATTAAATTGACCACATACACTTGAGGGCACTATAAAACAGATCTTTTTCAAAAAACACACTGATTATAACCCTTAAAGGTTAGAGTGCTAGGGTTTCAGTTCCCTTCTGGCTCTGTCCATAACAATGGCCTACTCCTGCTCCTATACTTACGTATTTAACATTGAGACAGCAATTCATCTAAGTAAATTTACTTTGAACATTACTAGAACAAACTTGTCATGATAGCTAACCTTCAGTTGATTACAAGATTAATCCAGTCAAGTTGCATTGCAATTTCTTCATAGCCGGAGCCTGAGATATTGATTTAAAGATATTTCTTCCAGATAGATTTCCATTTAGGACCTGACATTACTGCCTCCTTTGCAGTTCCCCTCAGCAGACTGCATTTTGTCAATTGGCTTTTCACCTGCTTTTCTGAAAGATCAGCATTTGATTTATTACCGCTACTGCAGTTAGTCATGTTGCTTTTCACTTTTGTTGCAAACTACTTCAGCAATACAGGCATAAACAGGATCTGATTACTGTGTAACAGCAGAATCACAACTCAATGGCGGCTGCACTCTTGGCAGACTAAATTTATAAAACACAAGTGGGATGAATGTTGGCTGGGGCTCTCATTCAGTCAGAGCTATTTAGATGGAAGGGTGTAAACAGGCACTAAATGGTTGCCGTACCGATAAGAAATGCCTGTTTGGAAGTCTGGCTCCAGCATGGAACTATGGTCCTAATTACTTATAACCGTTACTTATTACCCTGTGTACCCCAAGACCAGAAATTCCCACCCGAGCTCAACTGACCTTTAACTGGTCTGCCGAATTTTCTGTCTCGTCCGCTATGATTCTCGCAGTGGGTGAGATGGGAGAATTTCTGCTGCTAAAACACCAACAGGTTTATCACTTAAGCACGGATTAGATGCAATTTTCGGGAAGCAGTACATGTGGGTTCAGTCACCCATTTCCACCAAAGGTGGAGGGGGATTTTCCGCTCCCATTTTCTGGGGCATGATCGGTAGCAGGAATGAGAAATCCCACGGGAGTCCCAAAACGCGTTTCAGGCTGGTGGGACTTCCTGTCTTCACCCCTCCCCAACCCCCCACCCATGTCAACTAGGCAACGGGAATTCAAACATTGAGTGCAGGATCCGATTTGAATACATTTAAATCTCACTACCAGGCTTTTACACTTGATAATTCATCCCCGCTGGATTGTCCATTCACGTTGGCATGCATGAAACATGACAGGTCTCCCAGTATGTGGCAACTCGGAGTAGAAACTACTAGAGGAATTCAGGTGAGTGCATCACTCTGGAGCTGAGATTTCTATCTGGGCACTGCCCCTTGGCACTGCTCTCCAGAAAGGAGCTCACCTTTCCTTTCCGTCCCTCCCTCCTGGAAAACCTGGTGCTGCTTTATCTGGTCTAATATCCTCCTTCTATCTCCTCTTCAAACAACGCACGATACAAATGGCCAAACACTGCCTTTCTCCTGGTGACTCTCATACGGTGTCAGATAAGGCAGAGGAGCACAACACTTATTCTTATTAGGTGAAGGTCACAGAAAGGCTTGTGATTTAGCAAATTGAACTTTGGCGAAGTCTTGACAAAGTGTCTCTGAGTCTCCTGCTGTGTTGCAAAAGCCCTTTCCAAACCTTCAGCAGGAAATGAGGCCCAAAATTTCATTCACACTGCTTCAGTGGTGGAAATGTGATGAAATGAAACCAATGGGCTGACTTTGCTTCCCTGGGTCCCAGACCCACTGTCAAAGTGAAATACAGGTCAGGAATGCACAAATGCTGATGGAGGGATCCTGAGGCAAAAATCCCAGGAACTCTGTCCAATTAATCCATTGGTGATGATGGTGATGGGGGTGGGGGGTGCGGGAAGGGGGCAGCGTTGGTGTCAATAGGAAACTGTCCAGCAGTGAAAGACCCACAGCCCCACTGTCAGAGGTCAGTGGTGCTGAAGTGTGTGGAGGGATGCAAGGGCACCTCCATTCCCGGTCACAGGTCACAAATGGGATAAATAAGAGAGCCTGAAGAATGGGGGTGTCGAACATGAGGGGGAAAGCACCCCCATTGCACTGGACACGACCGTGGATGTGGCCAAGCTTTAGCCTTTCACATTAAATGGTATCCCCAGCTCCATTGTCCACCTGGCCTGCTGCAGGCAGGTTTCATGGATCACCTTCTGAAGCAATGGGCACCTGTATGCCAGCTTGAAAATCCAGTCAGCATCAGGAAAATGCCTTTTGTTAAGTCCTGTCAGGCTTATTTGGTTACCTACCAGGGCTGAACAGGTAGCCATTCCTGCTGTTACCCCAATTCCTAAGAATCCTGAGAAGGTGGGAATGTTTGGTGAATCCAACACAACGGGAGGATTTCCCTCCCATTTTTGGACATCCTCCACCTCCATGTCAATCTTCAGCTCGATGTGTGCCAAATGCAGGCCACAAAGAGAGGTCACTCACCAGGGTCTCTGTCGCTGGTATTCAAAGGGGGGACTCGCAATGTGGAAAACTCAAAAAGTAAAACCCTGTCAGGTTTGTTTGTGGGCTCCCTGCAGGTGGGCGATGGGGCAGGGGTGGTTCACTTGTTGTCAGGCTCTCTGCTTGATTGAGAGACCTGGCATCAGGGAGCAGGGGCTGCTGAAAGCCGCATGCTGCCCCTGCTGCCAACCCTCTACCACCCCCTTCTCTCCCATGACCCCCCATCAAAACCTCCACCCAATCCTCACTCACCTACGGCCTGGGTCCCTCTTTGACCCTCAATCTCTGATTGATGCATTGCCAGCAGTTGCCACTGCTCCTATTGGCACTGTCTGCAGCGAATGGCCACCGATCTCTGATTGGCCGGCACTATTACTATCCTGAGTTCCTTCACTCTGGGGAAGTCCCACTGCTGGCCATTTAAGTGCCTGATCAGCATAAATACTGTGGCCTTCCTTAAAGGCAGTGACATGGGGCTCTTACCAGTTCTCCAGCCATCGCTTGGATTAAAAGCTGCCTTCACTGGTGGTAAGGCCCTTTGGCATGGCCTGAGTTCATGAAAGATGTAAGTCTTACTTAATTCTGTTTCTTTTGTGGCCAGAGACCAACACAATTTGAGGTCAGAAATAGTAAGTTCTTTGGGCCTAAAACGGAGTCCTCTTTTGCCAACAAAAATACGGTTCCTATTTCCGACCATTTTGTGACCTTAGGAGGCTGTGGCGCACCTGAAGACAGTAAGAAGTTTAACAACACCAGGTTAAAGTCCAACAGGTTTATTTGGTAGCAAAAGCCACACAAGCTTTCGAGGCTCTGAGCCCCTTCTTCAGGGCACCTGAAAAACAGCTTTCTCCACATGGTCCAATTTTACCGCTGTCACATTTTATAGCGTTTATTGAGAATGTAGTAAAAGAATCCGGTAGATGAAGTGTATGTGAAGTTTCAGAAAGCATTCAATAAGGTGTCACTCAGGAAATTTGCCACAAAGAAAATCATCCATGTGGTGAAAAGATATGCAACAACTAAATTAAATTGGTTGACGAATAGAAGACAAAACTTGAAAGCTGGAAGAAGTGTTGGAAGTGGTGTATCACAGAGGTCAGACCTTGGTTGTATCTTGAGAGGAAAAACAAGGAATAAAGCATACAAAATTTAACGTATTGATGACTAAAGAGACATGGATGTCAAATAAATAATTCCCTGAGAATGCAAGTGCACATAGATAAAGACATGTAATAGCCAAAAGCACATTCTGTCTGGGTTTTATAAATGGGCTATTGAATATGAGTAATTAAAATAATATTAAATTTGTGCAAAACAATGATTAGGCTACAATTGGAGAACTGAGGCTGAATTATTACTTAGACAAATTTATCGTGACTTTTCAAAGGGAATACATTATAGCCAGCACAGTGCAGATTCACAAAGAAAGACAATACATTGAAAGAGGAATTTGAAGCTATTTGAAGCTACAAAAGCATGAAAAAGTTTTTAAAAGTTTTAAAGTTTTAAAGCTTAAAAGTTCATTTAATAATGTCACAAGTAGGCTTACATTAACATTGCAATGAAGGTACTCTGAAAATCCCTGTTCCATTGGACCAGAGAAAGCTAAGAAGAGATTTTAGAACAAAGAACAATACAGCACAGGAACAGGCCCTTCGGCCCTCCAAGCCCATGCCGCTCCCTGGTCCAAACTAGACCATTCTTTTGTATCCCTCCATTCCCACTCCGTTCATATGGCTATCTAGATAAGTCTTAAACGTTCCCAGTGTGTCCACCTCCACCACCTTGCCTGGCAGCGCATTCCAGGCCCCCACCACCCTCTGTGTAAAATATGTCCTTCTGATATCTGTGTTAAACTTCCCCCCTTTCACCTTGAACCTATGACCCCTCGTGAACGTCACCACCGACCTGGGGAAAAGCTTCCCACCGTTCACCCTATCTATGCCTTTTATAATTTTATACACTGTCTTTTCTTTAATGAACAACTTTGAAACGGTGAATAGAAAGAAAATTATGTCCTCCACGTTGGAGAGGGGTGTTGAGGAGACATCAATTTAAAATCGCTAGGAAGAGAATGAGGAGGGAGGGTAGAAGAGAATTGTTGGAGCTTGGAATGTTTTATCTCAACAATACATCTTTTAATTAAAACAATGAAGGAAGTTACAGGCTCTAAGGCGAGAGAGAGGGGTGGAATCCTAACACTTATGGACTTCTCTAGCAAAGGACTGCATTGTAAATGATGGGTTAAACAGTTTCCTGTAAACTTAGAATCTTGGAATCATAGGCTGGGACTTTCTGCTCCCGCTTGCATTAGGTGGGTTCGGCAACGGGAGTGGGAAGTATCGCGAGAAGTCCAAAGTCGGGTTTTACATCAGTTTGCTGCGATGGTCCCATCCCCCATCAGTGATAGGCTCCATTTCCCACCATTCAATTTCAGGAACATCATTATAATACATTTGCATCTCATTATTGGGGCCATACGCCAAAATCATACCCCCTCCATCAAAAAATCCATCCATCGTGGTGTGCTGTCTTCACAGTACGGATCACAACTGGCTTTGACAGACGTCCACCTGGTGAGGACACCTCTGAGGGGTTTGGAGGTGAGCGTAGCGTTCATGGAATGGCTCTGCATATTAAGCGGGTCGACTCGGGTGTGACTGGGGTTTCATTCGAGGGAGACCAGGGTAATACTCGAGGGACCCCAAGGGGTTGACTCCAGGGTAAAGGGGGGTAAGACTCCAGGGTACTGGGAGCCTAGTGGGGGGAGATCGGGGTGGGGGGGGGGGAAGACACCAGGGGACCAGGGGCCTAGTTGGGGGAGACTAGTGGGTGGGGGGTTACTCGGGGGAGACTGGGGGGTTTGACTCGGGGGGGGTTGCCAGGAGGTTGACCAGGAGGGTATCAGGGGATTGATTTAGTGGGACCAGTCTAGAAGATTGTCAAGTGTGAAAAGCACCATTCCTGAGGATGCCTTCTGCTGCTGGGCCAAGGACTTCTTGGAAGGCCTCGCAGAGGAAAGGAATCTTGGCATTGCAGTGGGTAACACTGGACTGACAGTTCTATTCAAATATGGGGGGTGGAGTATATTGGGAAGTGGAATGTTGGTAAGGGCAAGGCTACTGGAAAGACAGTGATCATTATCGCATTGCAGCTGAGACCGTTCAGTTGTAACTCAATTGACATGCTTGGAGTCTAACTAGTCATGCAATTATGCCCAGTCAAGCACCACTCATGTGTGTGAGTGCCACTGATTGCTGCTCAGCATTTAACCCTTGGTGCACTGACTTCCTTCCAAAATCATTGACTGCCATGGTGTGCCTGTGCCTATGGGTGACTGGGCAAGAAACTATATCCCCTTAGAGAGTTGGCAATGGCACACTGACTAAGGAGAGTGCTGAAGTGCATATTGATGCCCCCCACCATAGACCAGGTTGTGCGCAAGTCTTTGGGGTGAGGTTTGGGACAATACCAGTGCCTAAGATGTGAGTTCAGGATGCCAAAGAGTGTCATGCACATGTGTGTGAGTGCCACTGATTGCTGCTCAGGATTTAACCCTTGGCGCACTGACTTCCTTCCAAAATCACTGATTGCCATGGTATGCCATACCGATGTTGTGCCCTGCCTGGTGCTGCAACTGGGGTAGGAATTGACGGAGGAGATGAAGGAGTGGCACATTTCTTCCAATCAGGAGGCCATCAAAGGGGATGAGGCTAAGGAGGTCCTTGAGGGGGTAGATATCGGCAATAAGGCAATGTCCAGATGAGGTACACGAACTCGGGCATGCCCATTGCTGCTAGATTCATGAAGGGTGATGAGGACATCCAGCGAAGAAATCCCATCATTTTCACGTAGCTTCTATAAGCATTGCTGTCCTGTTTAACTGATGGCAGCATACACCCTCGGTGACAAGGCCCCTGTCATGGGGATTCAGCAGTTGCCCAAGGGAGGATGCTGATGATTGCAGTGGGGACACTGCATTGATCCTCTGAGCTTCTGTGAATGTCTGACTCCTGTCTGGCTGATGGCAGCTTGCTTGCCCTCAATGACCAGGGTCGTATAATGGTGATGCAGAGGGGAAAGTTTCACCCCTCCTGCCTGATCTTATGGCAGCTTTCATGAGCTGTACCTTGAGGTTCAGTGTCACTGGAGGCTGACGCAGATGGGATGGGGCAGGTGATGCACCTCAAAGTTGCAAAGAACAGACATGAGGGGGCGATTCTCCCAAAAAAGTTCTTAGTGCTGAATTTGCGGGAAAACTGTTGTAAATTACGATTGTTTTTTCAGTGCAACGTCAGACTCGAATCTCCCCACTCTGCACTGCAGAGGTCACAATCAGAATATCATTAAAAGCTCGGGGAGGCAGGGCCTATTCACGCCGGACAGTTCCTGAACTCTGATCAATGCCCCTGAACAGTCAGACTGCAGTTTGCTGGCCAGCCCAGGACCCCTGTAGTGCTGCCCTTCATGACACCTCCATGGCCCGATTGCGGACCCCCATCCATTCGTGGGCCAGCCCCAATCCCCCCCGCCTTGGAGCATCCCGATTTCCAATCCCCCCCACCCCAGCAGTGATGATCCCCTCCAACACCCCTGCCACCCCGGGAGGCAGACACCTCCCCCAACCTCGGCAGACCTCCCCCACCGCAGGAGGCAGAGCCCCCTGGCAGACCACTCCCCCCCTCAGCCCGCTCTGATTGTTGGCCTCCCTCCAGCCCCGATGGATCCAAATGGCAGAGTGGCAGCGGGACCCCCCACCCCCACTGATTGTCCCCTAGGCCCCGCCTCCTAGGCCCTGCTCCAATAGGCCCCACACCTTGGCACTGCCCCTTGCCCGATGGGCAGTGCCAGGGGGCACAGGCTGGCACTGCCAGGGTGCCCATGCCCAGGGGACACCACCCCTCCACCACCGCCTGACCCCCTGGGGGGCCCCAATTGCCCCCCTGCACTCCAATGGGGTCTCCCGCTAGTTCCCCGAAAGTGGGGAGTTACTCTAAACCCCACCGGAGTGAAATTGTCCTGGCGGGATGGGAGATGCTATCGGGCCTGGAGGATTCAGTCCCAGACCCGATAATCACATTCAAATGACATTGAAATAACTTATCTGCTATTCCCACCAGTTTCCAGTGTGGTCCCGACTGCGCTGGAGATGCACGCGCATCGGGAAGGCATGCGCGAATCCCACGAATTGGTGCACGCGCGATTCTCCCGGCCCGACCCACCCCCCAAAAGTTAGCGGGTCGGAATGGAAGAATTGCAGCCTGAAAGTGACTGGAATGAGTGACGCTAGACCTTGTGGGAGAGACATCCTGATCCCTTACGTGATACAGACATGATTGGAGTAACTTCACAGTGACTGAATACACCAATGTGCTGGCAGCCTTGCACAAAGCCTCAGACAGAGCACCCTGCTTTTATCTTGTGCAAGAATCAAGTTTTCAGGTCAGAATTACAAGATCACAGCTCATCAGCACTAGGAGCCATAGGGTGCAATTAGTGGGAATTTACTTACAGAGGTCAACATTACATACAAGTGCTAAACACGCGTGCCCACACTGCAACTAGACCTTCTGAACTCTTCTAACCCTGCTGCTACACCTCGGTGCATCCCCAACATCCACAGCTAGGTGGAGGCAGCTGGCTGTCTGCCATGCCCTGTTATATGTGAAGATCTTGGTGGGTATCCTCTCCAAGGCTGAGATCTGGAGGGCACCTGCCGGCTTTTGGAGTCCTGCTGTGTGGCAGTGCCAGCCTCTACAGCCTGTGGAGCTGAAGCGGTCAGAGGAAGTTGGAGATTCGGATGAGTGGGGCACGAATGGGTGGTTAGCCCCGGGGTGTGCATCAACTGGTCTTCCTCCCTATGCCTGCCTGTGGGTCTCTGGTTGCCTGCTTTGGATAGGGGGGCAACTGCAGTGAGCTCAAGAAGCACCACTATCTTCTTGAGTTGGAACTGATTGATCCCAGCAAGCATGGAGTACATGTCCTGCAGCATGGAGTACATGTCCTGCAGCAATGCAGGACTAATGTCTCACACCAAGGCCTCCATGGCAGCCACCACCTTGGCTGTGTTCACCTTGTTGGGTTACGGTGTTGGCCCAATAACCTTAGATATAAGGTGATGGACTCCTCCATACAGCTTTTCAATATGAGGGATATACCTTCCCGATTTTCCTGAGTTTGCTTTTGCAGCTCCAGCAATTGAGGCATGACAAAGTCCAGAGGCTTGGTCATCTGACTGGGACTCAGCAGATTCCTGGCCTCCAGCAATCCTCTGCGTGCCTGCACCCTGGGACATCCCTGCCTCTGCCTGCTGTAGATCAGAGACCATGATGTGCTCACCAGATTGTGACCCTGGGGCTACTCGAGAACTAGGTCCCACCGAGGTGTGTGTATGTGTGCGTCTGTGCTGGTGGAGGGTGTGGGTGAGTGCAGTGATGGTTCTTCTGTTTTGGGGTCTGTGAAACCATCCTCTGTGCTGCTGTCAGGGATGGAGTCAAGGACCTGGCTGGTGAGCCTCCCGGGCATCTTCCCAGATGTCACTGTGAAAGAAAGGAGAGGTCATTAGAGCATGGCATGGGCCTGAGAAATAGGAGGCTAGCCTCACAGCATTGGTGTCTGATGGATGATGCAGTGCTGGATCCTCACTTGGTTTATCGCTGCTGACCTCACCATCAGCACAGTAGTAGACAATGGTTCTCCCCAGCCAGATGGCTCTGTCCTCGACGTCTCTGAGGATCTTGAGTTCTGGCACCCCTCCGCCCATCTGGGATCCCTCCTTTTGTTGTGTGCCAGTTTGTCCTGCATGAAAACAGATAGAGTGTGTAAGCAGGCTGTGTGCCAGGGCAGATGATAAGGATGCCTGGCATGTGTAGGTGCTGAGTGAGACCAGCAAGGAGGACACGACCCACAGTGGAGGTGACAATGTATGAGAGTGAGTGAGATCCCTCAGATGTGTAACGGACATGAGAATGCGCGAGAATAGGGGGGAATAATTTATCCTCTCGCAGTTCTGGATGACAGTCCTCTTCTTCAGGGCATTGGCGCTCACAACTGCTGCCACCGGCTCCCATGCTGGGTTTGTGACCTTGCTGCTAGCTTTGCATCCTGAGCGTGGGTAGATTATATCACTTTGGACCTTTACAACATTGAGGAGTCTCTCCAGGGATACGTCGGAGAATTTTGGGACACATTCCTTGGCAGCCATCACTTCCCAGTGAGCTGCAAAGTGTGGCTACGGTGCGCTGGGGTGGCCTTTAAATGTGGCGCTCCAATGGTTGCAGTGCTGAGCTGATGGATCAGAGGCGGTCTCACCAGTGATACAGTTTGGAACCTGTGGATGAACATTCTCGGCACTGAATGCTACATCATATGGCGGGAAAACTACTACTGCCGTAGACGGCATCAACGTTGCTTTTCCCACTCGCCATTGCTGATGTTTAGGAAAATCTTGCCCATCAAATGGTTACAGCACCAAAGAGGCTCTTCAATAATCCTAAGGGATGTTTTCAAAGGGTATACTTTACATACATGTAGTTCTAAAGATGTGTTGGGGTTAAATTTACTCATCTAACATATCCACTGAAGAACTGCACGCACAAGTAGTGCAGCTAAGAGAATTGCGCCTTCCACATAGCAAGCCTATTGTTGATTCAATGCTCCCTTAAGTATAATTCCTGAATGCAAATGCAGGATCGGTTAATCACGCCTTCTTGGGCCCGAGTTGGACCTGGTGAACATAGCACATTGGGGCAGCACAGTGGCACAGTGGTTAGCACTGCTGCCTCACAGTGCCAGGGACCTGGGTTCAATTCCTGGCTTGGGTCACTGTCTGTGTGGAGTTGTCTACATGGGTTTCCTCTGGGTGCTCCGGTTTCCTACCACAGTCCGAAGATGTGCGGATTAGGTGGATTGACCATGCTAAATTGTCCCTTAGTGTCAGGGGGACTAGCTAGGGTAAATGTATGGGGATAGGGCCTGGGTGGGATTGTGGTCGGTGCAGACTCGATGGGCCAAATGGCCTCCTTCTGCACTGTATGTATGATGATGAAACGATGAAGTTGTAATGATACATGAAAATAAATTTATCACATTGTCAGTGGAAAGGATACCCTGGGGTTACATGTCTGAAGATCATGAAGGGAGTTAACAAAATTGTTAACTACGATGAAGAAACAAGTTAAGAATTAGGAGGAATAATCAGATTAAATCCTTCCATACAAAAGGTGATGGAACTGTGGAATAAAGATCAGGAAAGGGAATTGTTGTGGGTATCATAAATGCTTTTAAGCAGCAATGTGATGCTTTTCTTCAAAAGAGAAAGACTGAGGGAAATGGAGTGAAGATAATAAATGGTGTTGATGGAGAAAATAAAAGCAGGGCTTACTGGGATCAGTTTCTAAATACCCTTCAGCCCATGTTGATGTTATTTATTATCTGATTCCAATCTTGAACAGGGAGTAAGAGTGGCGCAAAGCAATAATACACCTCAAAACTGCAGAGAAATGAAAGAAAGGAGATGTGGGAGCAATTGGGAAAAAAGTGGAATGATGAGGGTGTGTTTTTTTAAGAACCAATAATGATGATTTTGATAGAAGTAGGAACGCTCTGGAGGATAGTCATAGATTAATAAGGTCAGCAAATGTAGGATGATCGTGATGAGTTTGGGCGGCACGGTGGCACAGTGGTTAGCCCTGCTGCCTCACAATGCCAGGGACCCGGGTTCAATTCCGGCCTCGGGTGACTGTCAGTGTGGAGTTTGCATGTTCTCCCCGTGTCTACGTGGGTTTCCTCCAAGTGCTCTGGTTTCCTCCCACACTCCAAAGATGTGCAGGTTAGGTTGACTGGCTATGCTAAATTGACCCTAGTGTCAAGGGGGATTAGCAGGGTAAATACATGAGGTTATGGGGATAGGGCCTGGATGGAATTGTTGTCAGTGTAGGCTCGATGGGCCAAATGGCCTCCTTCTGCACTGTCGGGATTCTATGATTTTACAGTGAGTCAAGAGGCAGAATGCAGATAGCTGAGAGAAGGTGCTGATCATTGCCAAAATTGGATCAGATACTATCTGCATTCCTATATTCCAGACCAAATACCATGGGCTCAAGTGTCATTCCAGTGACCTGAGCACATAATCTAGCTTCTATGGAGACTGACAATCACAATGCAGTATTGAAGAAGTGCTGCATTGTCATAGGTGCCAACTTTTGGTTGAGACACTGAACTGAAACCCAACTGCTCTCTCACATGGACGCAAAAGATTACATGCCACCGCTTTGGAGTCCAATCCAATATTTATACTTCAGCTGATATCACTAAAACACAGTAAGAAGTCTCACAGCACCAGGTTAAAGTCCAACAGGTTTATTTGGTATCACGAGCTTTCGAGCGTGCCGAAAGCTTGTGGTACCAAATAAACTAGTTGGGCTTTAACCTGGTCTTGTGAGACTTCTTACTATGCCCACCCCAGTCCAACGCCAGCATCTCCACATCATCACAGAAGCGGTTTGGGAGAGAAATTGTGTTTTAGAAAGCACATTCTTTGGTCTTATTTCTTAACACTAGGAGATAGGGTCCGGGATTTGCCAGATGTCTGTAGTGTGCTGGATATTACTTCTGGAAATGGGTTTGTTTTCTGATTTGATTTGATTTGTTATTGTCACATGTACTGGGATACAGTGAAAAGTATTGTTTCCTGCATGTTATACAGACAAAGCATACTGTTCATGTAGTATATCGGGGAGAAGGAAAGGAGAGGGTGCAGAATATAGTGGAAAGAGTTAGAGTACAGTTGCAAAAACATGGAACGGGGAGTAAAAGATTAAATTAGAGGGTATGCTGGGGGACACAGGCCAAATGTGTACATGTGCCTAGTTGGTGCCAACAGCATACAGAACATCAGGCAAATCATGACTTCAATCAGTGGGCAGCGGTAATTTAATGCCAGTGTTGGCACTGTCAAATGCCATGCTCCAGCTTACATTCTGCCTTAACCCTGAGTACAGGGTTAACTGAATACAACATTAAAATACTGTAAAAGTCCCTTTGCATGGCACAGCATGGCAACACCCCCCAACCAACCCCTCCCACCCTCCCAACGACCCTACCCCGACCCAACTAGCGATATTTAAAAGGATCACGAAGCAGTTACAGTCTACAGTGTAGTTGTTATATTTTGTCTGCTGGCTGCTGGTAAATTGTTTTTGCAGTTTTTCAATACTTGGCTAAGGTTTGAATGGTCCACAGGGAGCGGTCTGGCTGGTGCAGATTTAAAAGCTCGTGCTACAACAAATTGCTCCAGACATGGATGACCTGCAGGGCTTCTCGGAATCAAGCACGATTGGGAGAATTAAGAGAAATCACGTACAGCAGGACAAGCTGCAGCAGAAGAGAAGGGGAGGAGGGGGAGTGAAGGGCTATCAGCACGAGTTCATATCCCCTCACGATTTTTAGCGGGCAAGTCTTTTATCTCAACTTTAATGAGATCCCAGGCTTAAGACATCTTAACTTCACTAAAGAGTATGCGATTGAAACCTGCTAACTGCTGCAGCCACAACTGCAACCTCAAAGTAAGCAAAAGACTATGTTCCCTGCAGTTGTCAAGGTGACTGTGGCTCTTATATGTCTGGCTTCTTTCAGGTTAGATGTATAAGAAACATCTCGCAGTTTGTAGTGCACAGCTGCACAAAGGAGGTAACTGAAGCTCTCTACACAAGTAGACAGCTTCATTTCATTCCATCTTGGCAGAGACAAGTGTCTGGTGAGAGTAGGAGAGTTTGTGTGATTTCAGACTTGAGATTTCAGATTTCCCCATGGTGCAGAGTGCCATTAACCGCATGCAGACTGATTTGCTGTTCGATCCATCTGAACATGGCTTCTAAAACAGATTCTCTTCCCTCAACATGGAGAAGTTATGACCCTTTTTTTTCGTCAGAAAATTTCGTCAGACCCCACTTGGAGTACTGTGCTCAGTTCTGGTCGCCTCATTACAGGAAGGATGTGGAAAAGATTGAAAGGGTGCAGAGGAGATTTACAAGGATGTTGCCTGGATTGAGTGGCATGCCTTATGAGGATAGGCTGAGGGAGCTCGGTCTTTTCTCCTTGGAGAGACGTAGGATGAGAGGAGACCTAATAGAGGTATATAAGATGTTGAGAGGCATAGATCAGGTGGACTCTCAGAGGCTTTTTCCCAGGGTGGAAATGGCTGCTACGAGAGGACACAGGTTTAAGGTGCTGGGGGGTAGGTACAGGGGAAATGTTAGGGGGAAGTTTTTCACACAGAGGGTGGTGGGCGAGTGGAATCGGCTGCCGTCAATGGTGGTGGAGGCAAACTCAATAGGGTCTTTTAAGAGACTCCTGGATGAGTACATGGGACTTAATAGGATGGAGGGTTATAGGTAGGCCTAAAAGGTAGGGATATGTTCGGCACAACTTGTGGGGCCGAAGGGCCTGTTTTGTGCTGTAGTTTTCTATGTTTCTAACATGCAGTTGATGTATCACCAGATACAATCAAGCTAGTGGATGCACATAATCTTCATTCTCCAGCAATCCTCTGTGCCACCTGTATTAGAAGCACTAAGGGACACCAAAAGCTGGTGAGAGTGACAAGGGTCATCCACTCATAACGTGGCTCATGATTCTGGTTGAGAACCCATACTCACAGATACAGTAGGCATACCACAGGATTAATATTAAACTCAGCATCGGTGTCCTCAGGTAACACTCCCACTGCCTAAACCACTCAGGAAGAGCCCTGCAATATTCAGCTGAGCAGTTATCAAGATTTATGATAGCGTGCTGCATGTTGCACAGCCAGGCTTTGACGAGGGAATAGGCTCTTCCCACCATCTATCAGCTGAGAAGCTGCAGAGTAAGGAGCAGGAGGTAGACATAGAGGAGGAAGGAGAAGTTCAATAGGAAGATGAGCAACAGGAAGAGGAAAGGAAGCTAGAATGTAGATGACCACTTTCTACTCAGGCTCTGTGATGAAATAATTAATAAATGACTTCTCCATCTCCCTATTCACCAAAAACTCGCCCACTCCTTGCCTTTCATCTATCACTGACCCTTACATTGTCTTCTTTCCAACAACACAAAATTCATCAGATTAATCCATTAATTACCACATTCCAATCTAAATTCAAGCACAACGCAATGCGTACAAAAATAAAATCACCTGTGTTCATGACAGTAGCTGTCTTCCACAAGCCTTTACCTCTACTAATGCTCCTACAAGGTGCTTCTCCAGTAGCTGCTGCATGGATGATGGAAGGCTGCTGACCTCCAGTTGAAGAGACTATCTGGCAGGCTTTCCAGTGCCCCAAGTACTTAGCTATGTATGACCATCAACATTCTTCTGTAGCCTGGTACACTGAAGTTCTCATTGAGTTCCTACAGCAGAGCGAGTGTGTGGTCGCGCCTTCCAGTAAGTAAGCAGCTGTTTCATTCTTTACCCTCACCCTGGCTCCTGCACACTTGTGCCCGATGTCTCACCATGTGCAGGCTCCTCTTAAATCCTAAACCTTTACAATATGCAAGTTGTCAGTCTCTGAGCTGGTGACTGAAATTGTTAGCTCCAGCGATGGTGTTTCTTCATCTTCACTCTCTTCTTTCTCTTCCTCCACTGATTGGAAATCCTTCAATTCTTGGTTACCTGAAATGAAACGGGGACAAGGGTTGAGTCGTCGGGAGGGGAGTGGATGATGTAAGAGGTGCTTGCTTGCACCATCTGTAACTTGTGAGTCAAACAGATTGTGGTTCGTAGTTTGATGGTGAAACGTGATAAGAGTAGATCCTCTTATCATCAGTAGCTTTAGCCCTGCCAGTGACCACGGCCTCAGCGATGCCCCTGCCAGAATTTTCCAAAATTGGGCTTAAAGTATACGCATGTGCTTGCTCTTTTTCAGCGCTTTGCTGCTCCGTGCTGTTATGCACCATCTTTGCCTGCAAAAAGGGCAAAGGTGAGTCAATGCGTGTCCTGCAATATGCTTCGGTGATGTGGCAGTCAAGGTTGAGCAACTGTCAGTGTGTGGCAGCTGTGAATTGTGGATGTGTGAGTGTGTGCTTTTGAATGTTAGGGTTGAGTTCTGATTGATAGAGATTGTTGGTAGGTGCGTGATGCGTGAGTAGTGAATTGATTGATTGGTAGAGATGGGAGATGTGTGCGTAGTGAATTGAGCAGTAGATGAACCCAGTGTTTCAGCTGTTAGAATATTCCATTGGAAGATGAACTCGCTCAATCTGACAATATGTTTGAGATTGTAAACTTCTTCTTGTACTGCATCCATGTTCTTGGAAAAATACTCTCTCTGCTTCTTCTTCCTACTCCACCTTGATCATCTGTCTGGAGGGCTGCCTGCCCACTTGTGGACACAGGACATCACTCGTTCCTCTTAGCCACCCTTATTTAGCCATTGCTCAAAATGTTAGGATATAGAATCAGTTTTCAAATGAAACCCATCACTTTTGGCAGCCACAATGAAACTCCCCATTCAGGAATGCAGGCTATCTTTAAGTAGTGCTAGCCACTCACAATATCTGGTGTGAGCAGACTATGGAAAGCTGGGGTACAGCAAGTTGCACAAAAAAAATCACCAAAGATCCTTAGACAGCACTTTCCAAGCCCACAACTACTTCCATCTAGAAGGACAAGGGCAGCAGATACATGGGAACTCCACCACTTGCAAGTTCCCCTCCAAGCCACTCACCATCGTGGCTTGGCAATATATCGCCATTCCATCACAGCCACTGGGTCAAAATCCTGGAATTCCCTCCCAAACAACATTGTGTGTCATACCCACAGCACATGGACTGCAGAATTTCAAGAAGGCAGCTCACCACTACCTTCTCAAGGGCAACTAGGAATGGACAATAAATGCTGGCCAGCCAGCAACGCCCATGTCCCACGAATGAATTATAAAAAAATCACCTACAATTACATGCAGAACAATACATAATAAATTGGTGCGGGTTAATCATGTTCTGCAGTCCCCACATCCATTTTCTGATCTCAGCCAAATTAACCACTGTTAGATTGCCATTATCACATTGCTGCTTTTGAGACTGAGCTGTGCACAAATTTGTTGCTGCATTTCTCCCCATTACAAATGAGGACGGTTCAAAAGTATTTCATGGGTTTTTAAGAACTTTGGGATGCCCTGAGGTTATGAAAGGTACTATATAAATGCAAGCCTTTCTTCCTTGATAGAAATGCATACACAATACGAACATTAGATTAATGGTGGAAACATCAGTGAATACTGATTCAGCAATCTTTGTCATAGGCTATAATGACTATTTAACCAATACTATTTTCTCTCCTCTGGTATTTCTGAGAGAACAAGTGAGGCTGAAGGACATGGATTGTGATGAATGTCTCTTGGTTGGCCGAACCAACAGATTTGTCGAAATGTTGAAAAAATGCATTTTTATTGCCCATTGGGAATTCTGAGCCAAGCAAAAAAGTGTGATAGTTTTATTTAAAAGTTTGATAAATACAAGATTTTTAATATAAGGGATAATGGGTGCTCAGCAGCAGGAGATCTGAAGAAAGTCAGGACAGTTACAGCCAACATTCATCATAGAGATGAGGTTTCCATTACAGTGAAGATGGCCTCCGACCTCAATACTTACATCTGTGTCTCCCTTCAGGCTAAGCATGAGGGCTGTTTGCAATATCAGCTAATGTGCTGCCCACGCATGGATCAAGCAAGCTGCTAATGCATTGATCAGCAGGGTCAGTGCTTTCATCTTTTCCCAGACTGAACAGTAACAGCAGAGAAACACGGTCGCCTGGATTCATTCCACTGTTATATTTTATGAAGTGCAGGAGCTCGCCAATGGCAGTCTTGTGGCTGTTTGGAGGGATAGGCACCACAATAGCAGCAGTTCCTAAGGACACATATACAAAGACTGTGGGGGCGATTTTCAGCCCAGGTTCCCTGTTAGAGAGAACGGCGATGCAATGCCGGCTGAAAATCCAGAGGGAATCTGGAAACGCAATTTTTTCCGGAGAGATGGCGTTCCATGATTTTTCCCAACCCTTGCTGGTGACGTCGCGAGGTTTACGTCCACAAAGGGGGAGAACCTCATTTAGATGTATTGTAATAAATATTAGTATCATTAGCAGGCCATATATTGACCCTTTGGCGTATTTTCAAACCTTGCCGACGCACCTGTTGTGGGGGAGAGCGGATGGCGGCGATGACTTTTGGTGGGGGGGGGGGGGGGGGAGGGTGATGGCAAGTGGCGGGGGGGAAAAGAGATGTTGGCTATGATCGCTGTGGGGGGGGGATGCCAGCTTTGATCGCGTGGAGAACCCCGAGATGCTGTGTCTGGATTAGGTTAATTTTTCCTCTGATCGGGGCATACTTTTTAAGCCGTGCTTTGCTGGAGTGGGGCGCCCCTCGTGTGAAACACACCCCCTGTTTTTTTTGAAAAAGTGCTGTAACATCTGGAGAGAAATCCTGTCTGTTTCTCTGGAGAGAAACACACCGGTTTGCAGTCAGTCCCTGACACTTTGCCATTTTTGTTAAGATTCTGCCAAAAAATGTATTCTGCCCACCTTAACTTTCTTAACAGTGGTTAGAAATCTGGTTCATTTATAGAAACTGGTTTATTTATAGAATGATAGAATTACGGAATGGTAACAGGACAGGAAGCCATTTGTGGGCTGTCATGTCCATGGCTTTTCCCTCTCTCCTGCCATTTCCCCATAGCCCTGCAATGGATTTCCCTTCAGACAATGATCCAATTCTCATTTGGAAGCCATGATAGAATTTACTTACTCTGGTTGTTGTCAGGGAAACAGACCGGTAGTTCATTTGGGATGTTGAAGGATGGAGTGGAATTTCCTCCTGACGTTTTTTCACGACTTTCTGAAGCTTCTCTCTTTTCTGCTGATCTGTGTCTAAATAATTAAAACAAACATGTTATTTGGTTTGCTGTTTTTCAAATGACGCTGTGGCATCTTAAACTTGCATTGACCTACTGCAACAACTAGCATTTATAAAGTTCTTTAAAGTATTCCAAGATGCTTCACAGACATAAATCAATGGACACTGATTTGAAGAAGGAGGCCTTTATAATACGGCCCAGCATCCAATGGCACGACTCAACTACTTAGGGGGCAACCTCAGGGCTGTGCACATTTGGACTTCTTCTGCCTGGAATGCATGGGAAGCTGACTGGTAGAAGCTAAATAAGATTGGGAAGTTAAAATATACCATCAACATCAAAACTCATTTCCCAAAGATGTCCCCCAATTAAAATCGAGGACTTGTCTTCTGTTGGAACACACAAAACATAATTACTTCAGAATGTTGAACATTTTAATCACACCTATAATATCTCCAGGAGTCGGCTGTGAAGGAACTCTGCTTTTATTTGATTTGATTTGATTTATTGTCACATGTATTAGTATACAGGGAAAAGTATTGTTTCTTGCACACTGTACAGACAAAACAGTTACATTGAAAGCATTGGGCTGAAATTGCTGGATGCTGATCACGCCTGTGGGGGCGTTTTGCTCCACAGAGCCGACATTGTCACTCCGTTGGCCTTAACTGGACAGCCTCCCAGAGGTGATCTTCTAATTGGCTGCCTCTGGCAAGATTGCACAGGTTGGTTCCTGTTTCGGGCGGTTCCCCTTTAAGGGGCTGCCCTTCCTGCCTTGCCCCTTAGTTTATTTAATTTAGCTCACTTGTTTTGCCAAAAAGAATGGCAAGATTTCAGAGGGCGGCACGGTAGCACAGTGGTTAGCACTGCTGCTTCACAGCTCCAGGGATCTGGGTTCGATTCCCGGCTTGGGTCACTGTCTGTGTGGAGTTTGCACATTCTCCTCGTGTCTGCGTGGGTTTCCTCCAGGTGCTCCGGTTTCCTCCCAAAGTACAAAGATGTGCGGGTTAGGTTGATTGGCCATGCTAAAAAATTGTCCTTAGTGTCCTGGGATGCGTAGGTTAGAGGGATTAGTGGGTAAATATATGGGGGTAAGGCCTGGGTGGGATTGTGGTCGGTGCAGACTCGACGGGCCGAATGGCCTCTTTCTGTGCTGTAGGGTTTCTAAAATTCTAAGGTGCGTGGCCAGGCATCACCAGCAGGGTTTGGGACACCATTTTGATTCCGATCCCAGAAAATGCTCGAAAGTGTTAAGATTCCATCCAAATGTGGGCACTGTGACTGTCACATATTGAAGGCACAGCTCCTGGCATTGTGTGATTGCTGCACAATTCACTTGAATAATGATGCTGAAGTGAATGCCAGCTATTTCCCTCAAGTAAGCCAAGGGTTAATGTGATGTGCTGCAATTTCCACATCTGTGTCATCTCTGATGCCTTCGATTTGAAAGGATCCTGCCATCCTGTAAAAGTTGGGTTCCTTATCTAGCTGATGTCTCCATTCCACAGAGAAGGTGATCAAGGTGATGCCTTTTATAGAATAGCATTTGTCACTTGTTTGATAAATGTGTACTGTCAGCGTGATTTGGTCTTGCAATGGCTTGGGAGGACCTGCTGGCACACGAGCTGATTGCTGTGTAACCTCAGTGCTAGAAGAGGCATTTTTATTTCTGATGTTAATGTAAAGTCACTGTGCAGCAATGGCACATCAGTGACAGCCTGCCTTCTGAAATGGAGGTGGCAAAGACAGGTTTCCTCACAAATGCTAAGGTGTGAGTGTGGCTGCTGTAAATCTGGGTTCTGGATCAGAATCATGCATCAACATAACACTCAGGTTTTGCTGCATTAACCTCAGCTGTCTCCTCTTGAGTCACATTTCCTCGTTGTAACCACGTAGCATTATTAGAATCCCCCCCCCAAAGGAATTCCAATCCTCACCAATTAAAATACCTGCAGCAATCAAGAATAACAAAGCAAAGTATTGGTAAGAAAGAATTTTAAAAAATGAAAGAATGAATCCATGAAACAAAAACACTGTGGCATAATTTCAAAAACGAAGGAAGAATTTGAGCTTTCATGTTGATATGATTAGCATATTAAATGATAACTGCAAACATTGTCAGAAAAATAGGCCGGAATTTTACTGGCCCGCCCGCCACAGGAATTGGAGCGGGCGAGGGGCGGACCTTGGAAAGGTCCTTTGACCTCGGGCGGGATTTTATGGTTTCGGGACGAGAGAGGCCGTAAATTCCTGCCCATAATTTCTGTGTACCGAGGACTCGAAAACAAAAACACTTTGCGCAAAGCCTATTTATATTTCATCTTGCTATTAATAAAATCATTGATGATAGACTTTGATTAATAGGTGGGAGCAAAACAGTATCATCTGTGATTTATGTACAATTGGAAAAGCAAGTTGACTCCACAAGTGAACAGAATATTCTGGTTGGGACTAAATAAACAAAATGAACCTGGTAACGTGAACTATGGTTACACAACAACTTGAACTGATAAACAGAAAGAGAACAGTTTCAGCATTCTGCAATAGCAGAAGTCAACCATGATGCTTTTGAACATTTCCAGATATCATTTAGTTACAATTGCGCTTCAGCATCTTTGTTGGCTAAACAATCTTTCGTGACTGTTATTTATAAATAATTCTACCACACTGAACATAATACATAAATAATTAAACAAGTGGGAGTTTGGAGCCAATGTTTGGTAAATAAGTAATCATTACTGGTAGTTGTTCTTTTATCTTACCCCTCTATTTTCCCTCAAACTTTTTCTAATCTATTTCTGCTGGGAAAAAAATTAACTTTTCAAAATTTTCAAGACCATCCTACAGCCCCCTTACCCCCTCAATCTCAGCCCCACCTCATCACACACAACAAACACAGACCTAGAGGGCGGAAGGGAATACAGTTGAGGTTGGGGAGTGTGCATAATGGCCCTTTTTACCATTCTATAGTGCCTGGTTCTTCAGTGTTTTGGTTTCAAAATGGTGACTGTGGCATGTGCATAATTCTGGTACGGGCCACACTGGACATCATTTTGGATATGGCGCACACTGGAAGAATTCAAAGTTGGCAGATCGTGATGTCAATCAGCTGCATGCCAGCCGAGCCATTTTGGTACTCTACGTTGCAGCTAATCATAGAAGAAATCATAGAAACCCTACAGTGCAGAAGGAGGTCATTCGGCCCATCGAGTCTGCACCGACCACAATCTCACCCAGGCCCTACCCCCACATATTTTACCCGCTAATCCCTCTAACCTACACATCCCAGGACTCTAAGGGGCAATTTTTAAACCTGGCCAATCAACCTAACCCGCACATCTTTGGACTGTGGGAGGAAACCGGAGCACCCGGAGGAAACCCACGCAGACACGAGTAGAATGTGCAAACTCCACACAGACAGTGAATGTCCTAATGTCCTCTCTTAAACTCATACAGCTGTTCTTGCGCTATGCAGCAGGAAGGAACCAGCCTAGTCACCACCAGTACTATTTTAAAGGAGAATCAGGATAGTTGCCTATTGATTTCTACTGACTGGTGATGAGTGTGTAGAAATGTTTGGTTGTTTGTATTGTTTATTTAGGGTTGCTGAGTGGTGTGGTGATGCATGCTGAAAGGCTTGGTCCTAACTTCAAGGATTTTATACAAAACACTTATTCCCAGACATGGGTGCAGTAATTTGCATGTTCCTTGGACCAAAGCATGACAGAGAAAATAGATAGACGTGCCATAGAGGAGGACAAACCACTGGAAGAGGGAAGGAGAGATCTGCGCTCTTGGCAGGAGGCCATATTTGCCCAGTGTGTTAAGAAACCTTCTTTAGTTTCAGTGAGGAACAGTATGCCAAATGCCCATTTGCACTGAGTAAGACAACATACAAGCCCAACTGCAGGCAGCCATTATTGAACAAACTGAATTTATACCTCCCCAACAGAGAGGGCAGCAGAGAGGGCACTGTAAGACAATGCTCAGATGTTGCAATATCTCAGCTTTCCTCGGGAAATCTGACACCTACTGCAGTATCCTCAGAGAAAGACGAGGGGTGGGATTTTCCCCCCAAAATTCTAAGTGTCGAATTTGCATTAAAAAATGAATAAATCCCATTGGTTTTTTCAGGGGATTTTCAAAATGAATCTCCCACACCCTGAGCACCGCAGAATGCATGAGCGTAAATCACTCCAAAAATCAGTGGCGGGGCCTATTCCAGCTGGAGAGGCCGGCAGCATAGCGCTGAGCAGGCCACTGCACATGCGCCAATTTGTCAGTGCCGAGATCAGCGCATGCGCAGTGACCCCTGTCTGCCGGCCCCTCCTCCTGCAGTCCTGCTCCCCCCCTGGAGCCCCAACTCCCCTGGCAGGCCTTCCTCCCACCCCGATGGCCAGCCCCAATCGCTGGCCTCCCTCCCTCTGATACTGCTGAGTGCAGACTGGCAGCAGGATCCCCCCCACTCCTACCGATCTCACCACCAGAGGCCCTGCCCCAATTAGGCCCTGCCCTCTCTGGCCCTACTCTTTTGGCACTAGCCGATGCCTGGTGGGCAGTCAATGTGCTCCCCTCGGCATTGCCACTTTGCCCCTTGGGCAGTGCCAGGGTGCCAGGCTGGCATTGCCAAGCTGACAATGCCCAACGGGCACCTCCTCTTACCCCCGACCTCCTTTGAGGGTCTCGATGGCCCCCTTCACTCCAGCAGGGTCAGGCCGCCAGCTCCCTGCAAGTTGGGACTATTTTAAACATCGCTGGAGTGAAACACTCCGAGCAGAGGAGGAGGGCCTAGCGGGCCCAGAGACTTCAGTCCCGGGCCCACTAATTACATGCTAATCCTCATTTCCATAATTTATTCAGCTCAATGCCGATTTCTGGCGTGGAGCGCACGGCGCTGGAAATCCGGTGCCAGAGACTCATGGAGGCCATAGTGCTCAGCGGGGAGCTTGCTTCACGGACGCTGCTTGAGTCTCCCAGCCTGCTGCGCTGCTAATGCAGCGGGGGCTGGGAGAATCATCCCCCAGGAGAGCATTACCAATGACTGCGAAGGTGGCCACTGAACCATTGTCAAAAGATCGTATGCATCTGGCTCCTGTAAGTGCGTATGATCCTAGAAGGCCTAACTTCGCACTGCACCATCTTGGAATGAGTGCCAATAGCTTGGGCTAGATGGGTTGCAGGCAACAGCAAGGAAACTGGAGGAGTTGCAGGGGAGCGAGGATGAATGACCCAGAATGTGAATCTGAAAGAGAATAGTATGTCAGTGCTATGCTGTGCCACTGTCATTCGCCTCGCATGTTGCCACAGGAATTCCAGAATGTGTTGGAGGAGAGTTTATTGAACTGCTGTGACACCCTAATGCACTGCTGCCTCGCAGCGCCAGGGACCCAGGTTTGATTCCTGGCTTGGGTCACTGTCTGTTTGCATGTTCTCCCCACGTCTACATGGATTTCCTTCGGGTGCTCCGGTTTCTTCCCACAGTCCGAAATATGTGCTGATTAGGTGTATTGGCCGTGCTAAACTCTCCCTCAGTGTACCCGAACAAGTGCCGGAGTGTGGGGACTAGGGGATTTTCACAGTAACTTTATTGCAGTGTTAATGTAATACTGCTTGTGACACTAATAAATAAACTTTAAAACTATTTGTGCACTAGTACCTGTAGCTATGATGGCAGAAATTTGAGCTTTGGCCTGAGCTTGCATTGCAATAGCGAAATTTCGGGTAGCTTCTTCTTGCACTGCAGTGGAAGCTGGGGCATTATTAGACTCTCCATTGTGGATGGATCCACAAGTGTCCACATAGGGCTGCCCATTACTTTCACACTGAAGATGGGCTCCAAAGTCCTGTGACATGTTGGTGCTGGACTGCTCAAGCCTCGTTGTCATTGACTGAGGCATTCTTAGCAGCCCTACCAGTGCACCAAATATTTCAATGTGCATACACATCAATTATGTGCTATGAACGAGAGTAATCAGGTATGTGGCCAGCGGATAGCTTTTGTAGGATGCCACATCGGAGTCCTTGCCTTAGTAGAACTGATATGTGACCTCATCCTGCAGGGACCTGACACCTGTGCCATCGATGAAGACGAGCATCTCGCTAAGGCCATCCCCACACCCCCACTTCTTGCCTTCAAACAACCACACAACCTCAAACAGACCATTGTCCGCAGCAAACTACCCAACCTTCAGGAGAACAGTGACCATGATACCACACAACTCTGTCACAGCAACCTCTGCAAGACGTGCCAGATCATCGACACGGATACCATCATCTCACGTGAGAACACCATCCACCAGGTACATGGTACATACTTTTGCGACTCGGCCAACGTTGTCTACCTGATACGCTGCGGGAAAGGATGTCCTGAGGCATGGTACAGCGGGGAGACCATGCAGACGCTATGACAACGGATGAATGAACACCGCTCGACAATCACCAGGCAGGAATGTTCCCTTCCAGTCGGGGAATACTTCAGCAGTCATGGGCATTCAGC
Organism: Mustelus asterias; assembly: GCF_964213995.1. NCBI lineage: Eukaryota > Metazoa > Chordata > Chondrichthyes > Carcharhiniformes > Triakidae > Mustelus > Mustelus asterias. The sequence continues at coordinate 39,665,073 of NC_135815.1, read as the reverse complement.
CTCTGATCTTCAGGTAAGCGTTCTCCAAGGCGGCCTTCACGACACAACGCAGAATTGCTGAGCAGAAACTGATAGCCAAGTTCCACACACATGAGAATGGCCTCAACCGGGATCTTGGGTTCATGTCACACTATCTGTAAACCCCACAACTTACCTGGGCTTGCAAAATCTCACTAACTGTCCTGGCTGGAGACAATACACATCTCTTTAACCTGTGCTTGGCCCTCTCTCCACTCACATTGTCTGTACTTTTAAGAATTGATTACCTGTAAAGACTCACATTCCAACCGTCATCTTGTAAATTGAGTTTGTGTCTGTATATGCCCTGTTTGTGAACACAACTCCTCACTCACCTGATGAAGGAGCGAGGCTCCAAAAGCTTGTGCTGCCAAATAAACCTATTGGACTTTAACCTGGTGTTGTGAGACTTCTTACTGTGTTAACAAATTACCCACTCCAACACTCCAATCATTTTCCATTTAGGACAGGTAAGGTGCCCTTGAGATGGTTAAAATGTGAGGACACTTACTTTGTTCTACAAGGAATAGTTTATATGTCTGTTGCTAATCTTATATGTTTACACAAGTAACTTCCATTGTATCTCAATGCTTTTACGTGCCATGGTTTCTTTATTTGATTGATTTGGGCAGTTTTTCATAGACAGCTTTCAAGATCTTGTCCATTTTGCAACAAAACAAGGGGCAGTATGGTGGCACAGTGGTCAGCACTGCTGTCTCACAGTGCTAGAGACCTGGGTTTGATTCCCGGCTTGGGTGACTCTCCCCTCGTCTTTGTGGGTTTACTCTGGGTGCTCTGGTTTCCTCCCACAGTCCGAAAGATATGCTGGTTAGGTGTATTGGCCTTGCTAAATTTTCCCTCAGTGTACCCAAACAGGTGCCGGAGTGTGGCGACTAGGGGATTTTCGCAGTAACTTCATTGCACTGTTAATGTAAGCCTACTTATGACACTAACAAATAAACTTTTTTAAAAACTCTTTTAAATCTTGACACACCCTCCCAGAATCCCTTGGCAATTTTTTTATACAGTGCCCTATCAAGTATTCTCATCTTACTATCCTACAAAGAAGGGTATGGGTGGCACGGTGGCACAATGGTTAACAATGCTGCCTCACAGCTCCACAGACCCGGGTTCAATTCCGGCCTCGGGTGACTCTGTGAGGAGTTTGCACATTCTCCCTGTGTCTGCGTAGGTTTCCTTTGGGTGCTCCAGTTTCCTCCCACACTCCAAAGATGTTAAATTGCCATGTTAAATTGCCCCTTAGTGTCAGGGAGATTAGCAAGGTAAATACGTGGGGTTATGGGGATAGAGCCTGGGTGGGCTTGTTGTTGTGCAGGCCTGATGGGCTGAATGGCCTCCTTCTGCACTGTAGGGATTCTATGTATCTAATAAAGTCAGGTCTTAGTAGGTTCAATGTTAGTTTCTTCTAATAAAAATAGATTTCAACAAATAATATTCTTGTTAGAAACCTAATAATTTTACATTACTCCATGTTCTGCAACTAGCTCCAGTGCCTGCTGCAGCCAGAATGCACCTCCCACTTAAGATTTTAAAGGCTGATTATATGTAAAATAAGTTACCTATGATTGATATTAGCCTCGCATGAACTTGCACTCCCTGCTAACGTTCACAGCCACTCATCATCGTATTTAGCACTGGTTGCACTCCAGTAACATTTAAATAAGCAGGCAGTCCAAACTTTTACAGACTGCCTGCATCAGAAGGAATCATAGTAAGAAGTCTCACAACACCAGGTTAAAGTCCAACAGATTTATTTGATAGCAACAGCCACTAGCTTTCGGAGCGCTGCCCCTTCATCAGGTAAGTGGGAGTTCTGTTCACAAACAGGGCATATAAAGACACAAACTCAATTTACAAAATAATGGTTGGAATGCGAGTCTTTACAGGTAATCAAGTCTCAAAGGTACAGACAATGTGAGTGGAGAGAGGGTTAAGCACAGGTTAAAGACTTTCCTTCCATCGTAAGGTCAGAAGTTGGGATGTTCACTGATGATTGCACAATGTTCAGCACCATTCATGGCTCCTCAGATACTGAAGCAGTTTATGTCCAAATGCAGCAAGACCTGGACAATATCCAGGCTTGGGCTGACATGTAACAAGTAATATTCATGCCACACAAGTGCCAGGCAATGAGCACCTCCAACAAGAGAGGATTTAACCATCACCCCAAGACATTTAATGGCATTAGCATCACTGAATCCCCCACTATCAACATCATGGGGGTTACCATTGACCAGAAACTGAACTGGATTAGCCATGTAAATACTGTGGCTATCAGAGCAAGTCAAAGGCTAGGAACCCTGTGGCAGGTAATTCACCTGCTGACCCCCAAAACCTGTCCACCACCTACAAGGCACAAGTCAGGAGTGTGATGGAATACTTGCCTGGATGAGTGAAGTTCCAACAACACTCAATAAGCTCAACACCATCCAGGCCAAAGCAGCCCACTTGATTGCTAACCCTTCCCACAAACATTCAATCCCACTACCACCAATGAACAGTGGCAGCAATGTTACCACCGAGAAGATGCACTGCAGAAACTCATCAAGGTTTCTTATGTAGCACCTTCCAAATCCACGACCACTACCATCTGGAAGGATGAGAGCACAAGAGACCTGGGAACACCACCACTTGGATGTTCCCCTCCAACACTGACCATCCGTTGCTAAAATACTCACCCTTGCTGCCCAGATTAGTTCATTCAATTTTTTGCGGCACTGCTTCCCGGCTCTTCTGGCCAGTAACACATGCTGCCACCGCCTCCCAGGATGCGTTCCATCCCTTCCTCTGGGATGGCGTCCTCCTGAGGGGAAAAGGGGGTTCCGCCTTGCCTCCACTGCCTCCAGCAACCTGGCCTGGTCAGCATCTGAAAAACGTGGAGCTTTCTTCCTGGAGGCCATTTCCTCCTGCACTGCCTGCCTGCCTGTCCATCCTTGGGCTTTTATGGAGCTCTCCCTTGTTAGGGATGATCAGCTGCGGGCAGTTTGGGCAAGTCACATGCCCGTTAGAGCATTCCAGTGAGTTTTTGAATGGATTTGATTTATCATTGTCACATGTATTAGTATACAAAGAAAAGTATTGTTTCTTGCGCGCTATATAGACAAAGCATACTGTTCATAGAGAAGGAAACGAGAGAGTGCAGAATGTAGTGTTACAGTCATAGCTAAGGTGTAGAGAAAGATCAACTTAATGCAAGGTAAGTCCATTCAAAAGTGTGACAGCAGCAGGGAAGAAGCTGTTCTTGAGTCGGTTGGTATGTGACCTCAGACTTTTGTATCTTTTTCTCGAAGGAAGAAGGTGGAAGAGAGAATGTCCGGTGTGTGGGGTCCTTAATTATGCTGGCTGCTTTGCTGAGGCAGCGGGAAGTGTAGGCAGAGTCAATGGACAGGAGGCTGGTTTGCATGATGGATTGGGCTACATTCACGACCTTTTGTAGTTCCTTGTGGTCTTGGGCGGAGCAGGAGCCATACCAAGCTGTGATACAACCAGAAAGAATGCTTTCTGTGGTGCATCTGTAAAAGTTGGTCAGAGTCGTAGCTGACAAGCCAAATTTCCTTAGTTTTCTGAGAAAGTAGAGACGTTGGTGGGCTTTCTTAACTATAATGTCGGCATAGGTGGACCAGGACTGGTTGTTGGTGATCTGGACATCTAAAAACTTGAAGCTCTCGACCCTTTCTACTTCGTCCCCTTTGATGTAGACAGGGGCATGTTCTCCTTTACGCTTCCTGAAGTCGATGACAATCTCCTTCATTTTGTTGAGGGAGAGATTATTGTTCCCGCACCAGTTCACCAGATTCTCTATCTTTAAGTTTCAGGCAGTTTGCATTGTTACCATGGAGGGGAAGCCAAGTCAGCACTTGCAGGTGTGCTGATGGAGGGGAGGGGGGAATTTGTGCCTCAGTGATAATTGGGGGCAAGGGAGAGAGAGGGTCATGTCAGTCAGCCATTGGGACCAGAAGGGGGTGAGGGTGATGAGAGGGACATATCCCAGGGGTTTTGGGGGTGGGGGGGTAACAGGGTCGGTAATTTTGAGGGGGACTTCGATGTCCATGGGGCAGAGGGGGGAAGCTGTATCTGGCCTGTGGGGTTTCTGTCAGCAGAGCTTTTTTTGAATTTTTCCTGCGCATGCGCAGTTTGTCGCTCCGATCTGAGCTGCTGGCTTTCTGGTGAATTAGGCCCCGCCCACTGCCTCTAGTGACTAGAAATGGTCCAGCCCATATTTTCAGAGACTAAGTGCATAAGATTGTGTGTGAAAACTCACCCGAAAAACGGATCTGGAACTCTCCCTAGAAAAAATCTCATAAAATTCCGCCCTATATATCTGACAGCAACATGGATGATTGCAGAAGGAGACAACTGCAATGCAGTGATCAGAATCATTGGCTTAGATCTCTGCTTTGAAATGCCGAACACAGCTTCCCTTAATGGATGGGTTTTGACAGTATTCCAGTACTTCAGAGAGCAGGAGCAGTGGAGATTTCCATCCCTTTGAAAGGAGGTGGAAGGCGATTAGAATTAGGTTCACTCTCAAATCTGGGCCAACAGCCAGGCAATAAATGGTACCCAACGATGCCAGTCCAGAAGGTAGCTAATCTAGAGCATCTAACTGTTGAGCCCGGCAGTAGCTGGAACCAAACAATTAAGAAGTGTATAAAAAAGAAAACAAAATAATTTGCCTTTTTACTATGTAGCCTGTAGACATGTTGATTTGTTACAGTTAAAGTGGGGATAGGTGATGCACTATCAATTACAACGTGGAGACTTCTGAGAGTGAGGGAAAACTAATAGGCTTTTATTCACTGAGAACAGGAGCACACCCTTGTAGCTGACCTGGTCTGGACTGAGGCAAGGAGGTGGGACCATCACCTTTATACCCCATTCTGGGTGGAAAGGGAGGGGTCCCAGGTGGAAAGGGAGGAGTCTCGGGCCAGGTGCAGCATAGGTGTGTCCAGGTACATACTTGTAGTAACAGTGGTTCAACACATTCACCCCTCCTTTAAAAAAGAGTCCGGCGGGGTGGGTGGAACCATATGTAAAGGGGTATATATACATAGAAAAGTCACAAGCTGAGGTGAGGCTTATTCCCTTCACAGGTTCAGCCTGTTGGGCGGCTTGACTAGTCATTGTGACCGCCGCAGTACCAGTTGGGGGGTTGCTGCCGGTGGCAGGGTGGAGCCGCTCGAATCTGCCATCGTCCCATCTGGTCTGGTCCTGCGTGGTGACTCCGGGGGCTCAGGCGAGCTGCGTACAATAGGCAAAGATGTAAGCGGACCTGGTGCTACCGGAACAGAGGGGTTTAGGGGTGTGGGGTGGGGGGTCACCGTGGGCTCCGGGGCACCCGGAGGCGCCAGGTCCCGGATAGAGACCGTGTCCTCCTGCCCATCGTGGTATGCCACATAGGCATATTGGGGGTTGGCGTGGAGGAGCTGGACTTTCTCAACTAGGGGATCCGAATTATGGGGTCGTACATGCCTCTGGAGCAGAACTGGGCCTGGGTACGCCAGCCACGATGGTAGTGCGATTCCCGAGGAGGACTTCCTCGGGAAAGCAACATCCGCTCGTGGGGGGTGGTGTTGGTGGCTGTACACAGGAGGGACCGAATGGAATGTAGTGCATCGGGGAGGACTTCTTGCCAGCGGGAGACTGGAAGGCCTTTAGACCGTAGTGCTAGTAGAACGGCCTTCCAGACTGTCGCGTTCTCCCTCTCCACCTGTCCGTTACCCCTGGGGTTGTAGCTGGTAGTCCTAGTCGAGGCTATGCCCTTGGAGAGCAGGTACTGACGCAGCTCATCGCTCGTGAATGAGGATACCCGGTCGCTGTGGATATAGTTGGGGTACCCGAACAGGGTAAAGAGGCCGTGCAGGGCCTTGACGACCGTGGTTGAGGTCATGTCTGAGCAGGGGATGGCAAAGGGGAATCGGGAGTACTCATCTATCACGTTGAGGAAATAGATGTTGCGGTCAGAAGGAAGAAGGGGCCCTTTGAAATCGACGCTGAGGCGTTCAAAAGGGCGGGTGGCTTTTATGAGGTGTGCCCGATCCGGCCGATAGAAGTGTGGCTTACATTCAGCGCAGACTGGACAGTGTCTGGTGATAGACCGGACGTCCTCAACAGAATAGGGCAGATTACGGGCTTTAATAAAATGGTAGAGCCTGGTGACCCCCGGGTGACAGAGGTCATTGTGGAGAGTCTGTAGTTGGTTCACCTGCGCGTTAGCACATGTTCCGTGAGACAGGGCGTCTGGAGGCTCATTGAGCTTCCCGGGTCGGTATAAGGTATCATAATTGTAGGTGGAGAGCTCAATCCTCCACCTCAATATCTTATCATTCTTAATCTTGCCCCTCTGCGCGTTGTTGAACATGAACGCCACTGAACGTTGGTCCGTGAGCAAGGTGAACCGTCGGCCAGCTAAGTAGTGGCGCCAGTGTCGCACTGCTTCGACGATGGCCTGAGCCTCCTTCTCGACTGAGGAGAGTCGGATTTCCGAGCCCTGAAGGGTTCGTGAGAAGAAGGCTATGGGTCTGCCAGCCTGGTTGAGGGTGGCGGCCAGGGCGAAGTCAGACGGATCACTCTCCACCTGAAAGGGGATTGACTCGTCCACAGCGTGCATCGTGGCCTTTGCGATGTCCGCCTTGATGTGGTTGAAGGCCGAGCGAGCCTCTCCCGACAGGGGAAAAAGGGTGGATTTGATGAGCGGACGGGCCTTATCCGCGTAATTAGGGACCCACTGAGCGTAGTATGAGAAGAAGCCCAGGCATCTCCTCAGTGCTTTAAGCATGGTCGGGAGGAGGAGTTCCATAAGGGGGCGCATGCGGTCGGGATCGGGGCCGATGACCCCGTTTTCCACCACATATCCCAGGATGGCGAGGCGGTGAGTGCGGAAGACACACTTCTCCTTATTATAGGTCAGATTTAGGAGAGCGGCCGTACGGAGGAATTTGTTAAGGTTAGCGTCGTGGTCCTACTGATCATGGCCGCAGATGGTGACGTTATCCAGGTACGGGAAGGTAGCCCGCAGCCTGTTCTGGTCCACCATTCGGTCCATTTCGCGCTGGAAAACCGAGACCCCGTTGGTGACGCCGAAGGGAACCCTAAGAAAATGGTAGAGGCAGCCATCCGCCTCGAAAGCCGGATATTTGCGGTCCTCCGGGCGGATAGGGAGCTGGTGGTAGGCCGATTTGAGATCTATCATGGAGAACACCTGGTATTGCGCAATCCGATTGACCATGTCGGATATGCGCGGAAGGGGATACGCATCCAGCTGCGTGTATCGGTTGATGGTCTGACTATAATCGATGACCATCCGGTGTTTCTCCCCAGTTTTGACCACTACCACCTGCGCTCTCCAAGGGCTGGTGCTCGCCTCGATGATCCCTTCCTTCAGGAGCCGCTGGACCTCGGACCTAATAAAGGTCCTGTCCCCCGCACTGTACCGTCTGCTCTTAGTGGCAATGGGCTTACACTCGGGGGTGAGGTGTTCGAACAGCGGTGGGGGGGTGATTTGGAGGGTCGAAAGGCCGCAGGTGGTGCGCAGTGGGTAGTCCAGGAACTGAGGGTTGCAGACCGAGATCGGGAAAGGGGCCCGTTGTACTGTAGCGTGACGCTCTTAAGATGTGTCATGAAGTCGAGGCCTAAGAGTACGGGAGCACAGAGGTGTGGGAGCACCAGGAGCTTAACATTTGCGTAATCGGTCCCCTGAACCGTAAGAGTCACCACACAGTACCCGATGACATCCACGGAGCGGGACTTTGAGGCCAACGAAATGGTTTGTTTGACTGGCCGTACCGAAAGGGCATAGCGACGCACAGTATCGGGGTTGATAAAGCTCTCCGTACTCCCGCTGTCAAACAAACAATTTCCCGCACAGCCGTTTACCTGTATGTCCATCATAGACCTGGCGAGCTGATGTGGACGAGACTGGTCCAGCTGGATCACTGCCACCGTAGATCCCGAAGAGTCATCAGCCGGCGTCCAAGATGGCGGCTCCTCTGTCTCGCATGCGGTCGGCTGCATCCAAGATGGCGGCCCCCTTGACTCCCACGCGGCCAATGGCGTCCAAAATGGCAGCTCCCCGTGCTCACACGTGGTCGCTAGTGTCCAAGATGGCGGCCCCCTTGACTCCCACACGGCTGATGTCGATCGGGTTTTCTGTTCCCTTGGGTCGCACGCTGCGCTATTCGGTTTCGACTTTGCCTTGCAGACTTTCGCGTAGTGGCCTTTCTTTCCACACCCTGAGCAGAACGCCTCTCTTGCCGGGCAGCGTTGTCGGGGGTGTTTCGCTAGGCCGCAAAAGTAACACTTCGGGGCTGCCGCGGCCGTTGAGTCATTGGTGGGGTGCTGTGTGGCATAAGTCGGAGGCCCCCCTAGGTACTGGGATGATATTGGCCGTGAGGCCCATGATGTCGCGTGGTCGGGCGTGTACGCCTCGAGGTTACGTGATGCTACTTCGAGGGATTCAGCGAGCGCTACAGTTTTTGGAAGATCTAGCCCACCTTGTTCTAGCAGGCGCTGTCGAATGTAGTTGGTTGCGATGCCCGTAACGTAGGCATCGCGGATCAAGTCCTCTGTATACTGCGCAGCGGATATGGCCTTGCAGTTACAAGCCCTGCCGAGCACACGGAGTTCGCGGAGGAACTGTGCGTTTGATTCCCCCGGCCACTGTTTACGGGTAGCTAGCAGATGCCTGGCGTAGACTTCGTTCGTCTGTTGGCTGTATTGGCTCTTTAAGAGCGCTAGCGCGTCCGCGTACGTTTCTGCGTCACAGATGGTGGCGAAAACTGCGTCGCTTACCCGGGCGTTGAGCACGTGCAGCTTGTCTGCATTGGACCGGACGGCCGTGGAGGCTCCGAGGAAGGCTTCGAAGCACTTCAGCCAGTGATTAAAGCTGTTGGCTGCCCCCGGCGCTTGTGGATCCAAATTTAGAGTGTCAGGCTTTAAAAGCTGCTCCATCCTGTTTTTTTTTTCTCAGTGGATAAAATTGATGCACTATCAATTACAATGTGGAGACTTCTGAGAGTGAGGGAAAACTAATAGGCTTTTCACTGAGAACAGGAGCACACCCTCATAGCTGACCTGGTCTGAACTGAGGCAAGGAGGAGGGACCATCACCTTTATACCCCACTCTGGGTGGAAGGGGAGGGGTCCCAGGTGGAAAGGGAGGAGTCTCGGGCCAGGTGCAGCATGGGTGTGTCCAGGTACATACTTGTAGTAACAGTGGTTCGCCACATTTAGGTTAAAACTCCAAAACCGGACATAGGGGAATCAACCTGTGCCCATTGATTCCAACACGGGCAGCACGCAAACTCTATGCTGCCTGCCAGTTAAAATGCTTTCAGCATCCAGCCATTGTTCAGCATGCTGTTGACTGGCTGACTGTCTGAGCAGGTGACCAATACATGGCATGGCTAGTACCACTTAAAGCTAGTCTGCACTGCCACTGCTTAAAGCTAGCCTGCACGCGCACTGCTAAATGCTAGCCTGCACTGTCACTGCTTAAAGTTCGCCTGCACTGCCACTGCTTAAAGCTAGACTGCACTGCCACTGCTTAAAGCTAGCCTGCACTGGCACTGCTTAAAGCTAGCCTGCACTGCCACTGCTTAAAGCTAGCCTGCACTGCCACTGCTTAAAGATAGCCAGCACTGGCACTGCTTAAAGATAGCCAGCACTGGCACTGCTTAAAGTTAGCCTGCACTGCCACTGCTTAAAGCTAGCCTGCACTGGCACTGCTTAAAGCTAGCCTGCACTGCCATTGCTTAAAACTTGCCTGCACTGGCACTGCTTAAAGATAGCCTGCACTGGCACTGCTTAAAGATAGCCAGCACTGGCACTGCTTAAAGATAGCCAGCACTGGCACTGCTTAAAGTTAGCCTGCACTGGCACTGCTTAAAGCTAGCCTGCACTGGCACTGCTTAAAGATAGTCTGCTCTGGCACTGCTTAAAGCTAGCCTGCACTGCCACTGCTTAAAGATAGTCTGCACTGGCACTGCTTAAAGCTAGCCTGCACTGGCACTGCTTAAAGCTAGCTTGCACTGCCACTGCTTAAAGCTGGCCTCCACTGCCACTGCTTTAAGATATCCTGCACTGGCACTGTTTAAAGCTAGCCTGTATTGCCACTGCTTAAAGCTAGCCTGCACTGGCACTGCTTAATGCTCGCCTACACTGGCATTGCTTAGAGCTCACCTGCACTGGCACTGCTTAAAGCTAGCCTGCACTACCACTGCTTAAAGCTAGCCTGCACTACCACTGCTTAAAGATAGCCTGCACTGGCACTGCTTAAAGATAGCCTGCACTGGCACTGCCTAAAGCTAGCCTGAAACGCTTAAAGAGGATGTATGCTGATGCTGGAATCGTCATTGGCAGCCCTCTGGGAGCTGAATTTGACCTGGGAAAGACAGAGGAATCGTACAATATGGGAGAGGACTTTTGGAATGGAGACCTTCATGGAGGAAGTGCTGTCCTATATCTGCCGGGCCCTCCAGACACACATTGAGAAGGCAATGGAGCAGACAGCCCTGGATGTCAGGAATTAAGCCCCAAGGACCTTTACACAGTGCTGCATGATGTTTAATGATCCTTCATGAGTGGTCAAGGTCAGTAAACACATCTTCAAATGTCATCTCCTACGAACTGCACCACTATTCTCAGAGGTTGCCTAATACATTGCAGTCCAAACACTGAATTACAAACAAATTCTTATCAATCAGGACATATATAACATCTGTATGTTACCCTCACGGACTTAGCACTGCTGCAAATTTCACACCCACATCCCATAGCTTGGACACACTGCTAATTATTTAACCTGATAGTAACACCATCCAAACATGTGCAAAACTCACTGACGCATTTCACTTCACTATGGTAGCAAAAACAGGAAGGCTATAAATTAGGACAGGGAAATGAGACCTGGGTGCCCTCATACACCAGTCGCTGAAGGTAAGCATGCAGATGCAGCAGGCGGTAAAGAAGGCAAGTGGTATGTTGGCCTTCAGTGAGACGACTCGAGTACAGGAGCAGGGATGTCTTGTTGTAATTATACAGGGTTTTGGTGAAGCAACAACCCGATTATTGTCTGTTGTTTTGGGCTCTACCTAAGGCAGGATATTCTTGCTATAGAGGGAGTACAGCAAAGGTTTACCAGGCTGATTCATGGGATGGCACGACTGATGTATAAGGAGAGATTGAGTCAGTTAGGGTTATATTTACTGGAGCTCAGAAGAATGAGGAGCAATCTGTTGGAAACCTATAAAATTCTAACAGGACTAGACAGGGTGGATGCTGGAAGGATGTTTCCAGTGCTCCAAAGACAAATCTTCCCTCTCAAATCCCATCTCTCCCTTATCTTACATAGTCTTCTGATTTACAGGCTGCCCGTGTTCAACTGTGCAATGAGGATGCTAGCTGGAACACTGAGCTCCAAAATGGTCCAGCTGACATGAGGGCGGCACGGTGCACAGTGGTTTGCGCTGCTGCCTCACAGCGCCAGGGACCCAGGTTAGATTCCCGGCTTGGGTCACTGTCTGTATGGAGTGCGCACGTTCTCCCCGTGTCTGTGTGGGTTTACTCCGGGTGAACCGGTTTCCTCCCACAGTCCAAAGATGCGCGGGTTAGATGGATTGGCCATGGTAAATTGCCCCTTAGAGTCAGGGGGACTAGCTAGGGTAAATGCATGGGGTTATAGGAATAGGGCCTGGGTGGGATTGTGGTCGGTGCAGACACAATGGGCCGAATGGCCTCCTTCTGCACTGTAGGATTCCATTCTATGATTCAATGAAATCGGGATTGCACATTGAATGAAGTCATGATTTGCCTGTACTGCACACCACTCTGACTGTTCACTGTATTTGCACTAATACCCTCACCAACATGAATGTGGTGTGACTCATCCCAAACGTATGAACGTCGCAGACACCATTTCTGACACAGAACAAATCCTGCAGCACCCAAATCATGGGTGATATTTAATGGGGATGGTGGATAAAATGGCTTCCACCCAAAGTCTTTGTTTTATCTAAGATGACAGCAATGGTCACATGACTCTGGCAAGCCACAGTACACAAGAAATAGCAGTGCATTTCTCCAATTACCTACTTTTCAGAAAAATAAAAAGTCACATTGCACACACTATAATTTGCGGTTGCAAGTTTACCCACATACACAGTCTATAAAGAAAGTCATCCATCTCAAAAGATGCCATTCTCCTCTGTCTCATTGTTGTCTGTCTCTGCACATGCATTGCACACACAATCATTAAAGCATTCAGGTCTTCTAATGATACGCATGCAGGATGTTGTTGGTTGTTCGTCTGGTGTCTGCTGTTTCCTGGGGTGACGTAGACTCTTCAGGAAATGCCATTGCTGTGGTTAGTGTTACTGCTGATCTGTTCCATTTGTTGGGGAGCAGCTGATCTCTGGAGCTGATGGCTATTCCATTCCTTGTTCAGTTGGCGAAATCAACTCTTCCTCATCAGCTGCCTGCTGTGAAAAAGCAGCTTCTCCAGTTGCGCGCACGTGGTCGCTCAGAGGTCACATGACTATGGCAAGCCACAGTACACAAAAAGCAGCAGTGCATAGGGCAGTTTTCCAAACAGCAGGGGTCTCACAACTGCCTTCTGGGGAGCTGGCAAGAGCCACACTTCACCACCTTTAGAGAATGGAAATCCTGCCCACCAAGAGCTGCCGGATACCAGCCCGAGGCTTAGGATTATCGCTGGATCCTAGGCCACAGAAGATTGATGGCGGGAGCTGGGTCACAGAGTGGTGGTCATGGGTGGGGGAGGTCAGCAGCAAGGGCAGAGGGCTGGCTCTCAGTGGGTTTTCCCCTCTTCCCGATGCTGGATCCCTCAGTCATGCACCAAGTGACTTTGAATGAGATATCCCACCCAGAAGCCTGCTAGCAACCCTGCACTAGTTTGTTTGTTGTGTTTCCCATTAACACAAGTGGCAGCAGGATGAGGCCCTTAGGTGAGCATTAATTGCCAATTTAGGGCTTTAATTGGCAGCGGGGTACAAAGGAAATCCACTTAATTGGGTGGAGGCGGGCAACCAGCAGGATCCTGTCACCCTGAGATTAAATGCCTCCCACCACCAAACCCATGATAAGGAAAGGCACTAAATTTTGCCCAAATATTCTATCATTCCAAATATCTTTTTGTCCTGCTACTTCATGGCTAACATTTCAACAAGAAACATGAGTGACGTTAACATCAGTAATACTTTACTGAAAAATGTTGATGGAAGCAGATTTAATGGCCACTTTGATGGTTCCTGATTGAACCCTGGTAGAGACGGTTGTCCACTGAGTGAGGATTTAGCCGGCAACAATTTCATGGCTACAGCAACAGCTCTGGAATTTTTTTTTTGCAACTTATTTAAGTCCTAGTGGAATTAGCTAGAACCTGAATTTTAATAACTGAAAAATTAGTTTCCAAGTGCATTAAATTAGTGTTTTGCCATGAGTCATTTGTAATTCATTTACCAGTTAATGGAAATATTCCATTCAGTGGAACTATAATGTATGTTCACTGAAGTATAATGCATGCCATGCCTCAACATTAAGCCATGAAACAACCACTACTGCATTATGCGGGACTAGCAACCGCATCATCACTGCTGAGGTCCAGCAAACATGAAAATGTCAGCGCAATAACCTGGCATTATTAACAACAGCTTAATATAATGTGGAGCCTTTAACCCAAATAAACATCAGAATGCGTCTCATAAATAAAGAAAATGAAACCCAAACGAGAAAGAGAGGGGATAGGAAGAATCATCAAATTCCTGGTCTAGAAGTTTGGTTTGGAAAACACTTTTAAAGAAGTTTAATGATTATTTATTAGTGTCTCAAGCAGGCTTACATTAATACTGCAGTGAAGTTACTGTGAAAATCCCCTAGTTGTCACACTCCGGCGCCTGTTCAGGTACACTGAGGGAGAATTTAGCATGGTCAATGCACTTAACCAGCACGTCTTTAGGACTGTGGGAGGAAACTGGAGCACCCGGAGGAAACCCATGCAGACTTGGGGAGAAGGTGCAGACTCCACACAGACAGTGACCCAAGCTGGGAATTGAACCTGGGGTCCCTGGCGCTGTGAGGCAGCAGTGCCTACCACTGTGCCACCCTCATGGAGAGAAGTCTGGGGAAGGGAAAATTGAAGGATTTCCTGAGGGGCCCGGAGGAGCATTCCTGATTGTATTTGAGGAAAGGTTAGCACAGGATTGAAGGAGTGGGATCTAAGTAGGCAGGAGCTAATCACAGTAGGCGATATTGCATACTAGTTCTCCTGTAAAGAACTCAAATGCTGACTTCAAGGGACTGGCTTCCACAGATGGGTTATGGGCAGGTAATAAAATGCATGCTGGAACCTGACCAATGAGCTTGCTTGTAATTGTTCAGAGCAGAGAACAATCCAGCTCCAACTTGTGACAAGTGCTTTATGCAGAGCTTAGTCTATGCTGCTTAATATGGAGAGAAAGGTCAGCATCATGAACACCTTAGTAAGACGGAACCTCTGCTAACAGCTGTTATGGAAACTCGCACAGTTGTCATGGAAACCTAAACAGCTGTTGTTTGGTTCGAGAGGCCAGTATTGGCAGGGACATCCAGAGTATCATATAACTCCTGCACTCTGGTCTTGTACAAGATGTAGCCTCGGCTTCTTGGAGAGACATCTGCTGTTTTCTCTCGGGAGGAATGAAGGCTGCTCCTCTGTTACCCATGCTCCCAGCGCTCCTGTCAGTGCCAACTAACCTGATCCGTGCTGAGCTGCTACAATCTGCAGTTGGATCCTCAAGACCCAGAGCTGCTCAAGGATGCCTGCCAGGCCATCTGAAGTCTTTTCAACAGCCTTCCACCTCCCAAGTTGCAGTCACTGGAGATATACCTCACGGAAGCACTAAAATAGTTGTTTTTTAATTCTTTCATAGGATGTGGGCTTTGCTGGCTGGTGCAGCATTTATTGCCCATCCCTAATTGTTGCTGCTGAGGCACATTTAATAGTTAGCCACATTTCTGTGGGTCTGGAGTCACATGTGGGCCAGACCGGGTAAGAATATCAGATTTCCTTCCCTAAAGGACATTGGCGAACCAGATAGGTTTTTACGACAATCGACAACAGTTTCATGATTATCCTTTGACTTAAATTTTTATTCAATTCAAATTTCACCATCTGTGGTGGGATTTGAACCCAGGTCCCCAGAGCATTACCCTGGGTCTCTGAATTAACTGGTGACAATATCATTACGCCACTACAATAACACACAGTAGAAGCAAAAATGGTATCATGAGGGTGATCTCCATTTTACTTTTAAATAGTTGATGCAGATAGAATTGAGTTATTGGATCAATTGTTTTCTGGTATGGATTTGGTTTTGATGTTATATTTATAATAATGTGAGCAAGACCTATAGGCTGGAGCAATAGAATGGAGATAGTGTGAAGTTGCTGACCAAGATTGCAGGAATTTCTTTTACAATTGTTATTTTGCCTTCTGGTTAGCTCCATCTCTCTCTCTTTCTTCTCTGCTTGCTGAGCTTCTGGCTATTTCAGCTACAGGACCCTGTTGTAACTAGCTTCAACTTCTCTCTATCCCAGCAGTGGTAGTCCAGTCAGCAATGAGATTCTGGATCCAGCCTCCTCTGCATACTCAGTGAGGTTTCCCGAGAGCTTGCTGATCGCTCAGTGCAGATCATGTTGGGTAGAGAGAAAGGCAGTATGGGGCTGGGAAAAGGCAGAGCCAAGAGGTGCCCCAAGTGCTCTGCACCAACATGCCGGGCATTACCAAGCCGGCCATTCACCACCTGGCTTGTTGCGGGGGTGTCAAGCGCATCTCTGGGTTGAGCTATGAGGAGGTCCGCGGGATCCTTATGGCTTTCCTGGAAAAAGTCATCAGGGACTTGGTGATCTACACCGAACACGCCAAGCATAAAACGGTGACAGCTATGGATGTGGTGTATGCTCTGAAGTGCCAGGGACGGACCCTGTATGCCTTTGGTGGCTGAAGACGGTTTTAAGAAAGGTTGCATAGATGCGTTTAAAGAGAAGCTGGATAAACACATGAGGAAGGAACAAACTGAATGAAGGTAGGAAAATAGAAGACAAGAAACCTAATCAACAGGAAAATAGATGAAAAAAGAATGAGAAGAGGGCATGGGGGGAGGCTCGCTTAGAGAATAAACACCAGGGAAGTGTAGATGAGTTGGATGGCCTGTTTCAGTGCTGTAAATTCTATGTATTTCAGGGCCATGTAAGATAGCGGCAGGGCCGTTAGGTACAAGGTCTGCTATTTTCCTAATGCCTGCAGAAAAATTCTGCCTGCTGTAATTGCCTGGTATAATTGATCTTGTGATATCTGATGAATGAAGTACTTACATTTAATACTGGTAAACATGCTCTTTGGCATTGACGAATCAACAGCGGCTGAAATATACATGAACAGGAAGACAATGAAAATTGCATGAATTACTCTGTGTGGATGGCATTTTGTCTATAATAGTCAACATTCAAAGAAAGCGCACACACACACAAGTTGAGTGCATTTCTAAACAGTTTGCAACTGCCTCACAAGGCATTTAAAGACTTTCCAAAGTAAAAACTTGAGTATAGGATTTTCCACATATTTGGAAAAGAAAAGCATGAATAAATCAATCTTGATGTATTATATTCATGTATTTGGAGCTATAGAAACATTTTACACCTAATAATTCAATAATCAGCAGCAACTCTTAATGCTACAAAATATGGCAGAATAGTCCAAGTATAGGTCATTGCATTTAAGGTGAATCGAATTTTGCTGACTCCAACGAGATCAATCCAAGGGGATGGTCCAGAACTGGAGAAATGGTCTATTAGACCAGTATAATTGCTACAGTTCATCCGACGCGTGTAAATCAAATTAGTGTAAAAATGTCACAATATCATGGAAATACCTATAACTTCTAACTGGTAGAAATTAATCCTTTAGACAGATATATCACAGGTAGGTAGATAGAACGTGGGTGCAACAAGTCTACACTAAACATGTATACTGGGTGTAGTAGCTTCTCTGATACTGATAGCAATCTTGGTATCTCCAGGTTCAAATGAATATCATAATTCAGGGCTGAGCTACATACGAATAGTGATGCTCTGAGTTCTTAAAATAATTTCTAATTTGCCTGTTATCTTATTATTTATGAGTATATCCTTAATGATACTAAGTTAAGTTTATTTATTCGTCACAAGTAGGCTTACATTAACACGGCAATGAAGTTACTGTGAAAATCCCAATCGCCACGCCCCGGTGCCTGTTCAGGTACACTGAGGGAGGATTTAGCGTGGCCAATGCATCTAACCAGCACATCTTTCCAAATTGTCAGTGAGAAAATCTGTTCTTTTCTCTTTTTCTTTGATTGTCTCATTAAGGTAACTCTTTTGCCTCACACATGATTACGGTTGATTGTCATTCTACAACAAATATCAGGGGTGATCTTAAAATTCAGTGGCAGCTGGAAACCGGCAGAATAGCCACCTTGCTACACACACTCGCAATGGAAACAAAAATGGGACAGGTGCATAATTGACAGCAAACCTCCTCTCTCTTCCCAGTTATCATGGCCGAAGAGGGCATTGGCAACCATGATAATAGCTGATAAAGGACGACAGTGGTTTGCCATTGCATTCTGCAGCTTCAGGCTGAACAGCCATTGGCCTAGTGGAAAGATTTGCAGGGTGATAATCACCATGTTTGGCTACATTGTGAATGCATTCTGCACGGCCATCAAATCCCACAGCGGGACTTCTGACTGCTAAGCTTCTGGCTTAGAGGTAGTGACGTTACCACAGACTGCTAACCTCCAGCACTTGTTTTAAACTATTGGTTAAAGTTACATTCAGTCCTATTCTCACAAATTTTCATGTACAAATTTAAATTAAGTTTATTGAGTTACAGAAGTACTTCCTGATATGCTTCAAATAATTAATTTTTAACCAGTTTTGTGTCTTTTCAGCAAATATTGTGGCCTTACAGTATCAAGTATAATCAATATCTGTACAATATTAGCAAAATTAAAAATGCACGATTTTCCCATGCCATTCTTATCTGTTGTTCGCCTAATGTGTAGCCGCAATTGACAATCAAACACAGATATCTGCATTTTATGTATGGTACCTTTGGTTGATAATAGATTCTTGTAGTGCACAGCCATATGATCTTGAATGATAAATTGTGTGGATAGCTTGCAAGATGATCCCAAACAAAATGCTGAAAAAAAGAATTCTACATGTTGACCATTGTCCTTTAACTGCAGGATAATCAACCTAGTGATTGAAAGTCATCTAATGCAATCTATTTTTCAACCCTATTGAATACAAGTTGAAATAAAAATATTTATTAGTGTCACCAGCAGACGTACATTAACACTGCAATGAAGTTACTGCAAAAATCCCAGAGTCGCCACACTCTGGCGCCTGTTCGGGTACACTGAGGGAGAATTTAGCTCAGCCAATGCACCTAACCAGCATATCTTTCACACTGTGGGTGGAGTACCCGGAGGAAACCCATGCAGACACGGGGAGACCGTGCAGACTCCACACAGACAGTGATCCAAGCGGGAATCAAATCGAGGTCCCTGGCGCTGTGAGGCAACAGTGCTAACCACCATAGAATCATAGAATCATAGAAACCCTACAGTGCAGAAAGAGGTCATCTGGCCCATCGAGTCTGCACCGACCACAATCCCATCCAGGCCCTACCCCCATATCCCTACACATTTACCCGCTAATCCCACTAATCTATGCATCTTAGGACACTAAGGGGCAATTTTAGCATGGCCAATCAACCTAACCCGCACATGGCCAATCAACCTAACCCGCACATTCCCTAAAGGTGACGTCACAGGTGGATAGGGCCGTAAAGAGTGCCTTTGGTACATTGGCCTTTATAAATCGGAGTATCGAGTATAAAAGTTGAGTGTTATGGTAAGGTTATATAAGGCATTGGTGAGGCCAAATTTGGAGTATTGTGTACAGTTTTGGTCACCTAGTTACAGGAAGGATGTAAATAAGATTGAAAGAGTGCAGAGAAGGTTCACAAGGATGTTGCCGGGACTTGAGAAGCTGAGTTACAGAGAGAGATTGAATAGGTTGGGACTTTATTCCCTGGAGCGTAGAAGATTGAGGGGAGATTTGATAGAGGTGTATAAGATTTTGATGGGTATAGATAGAGTGAATGCAAGCAGGCTTTTTCCGCTGAGACTAGGGGAGAAAAAAACCAGAGGGCATGGGTTAAGGGTGAAAGGAGAAAAGTTTAAAGGGAATATTAGGGGGGGCTTCTTCACGCAGAGAGTGGTGGGAGTGTGGAATGAGCTGCCGGATAAAGTGGTAAATACTTTTAACATTTAAGAAAAACTTGGACAGGTTCATGGATGAGAGGGGTGTGGAGGGATATGGTCCAAGTGCAGGTCAGTGGGACTAGGCATAAAATGGTTCGGCACAGACAAGAAGGGCCAAAAGGCCTGTTTCTGAGCTGTAATTTTCTATGGTTCTATCTTTAGACTGTGGGAGGAAACCGGAGCACCCGGAGGAAACCCACACAGACACGAGGAGAATGTGCAAACTCCACACAGACAGTGACCCAAGCCGGGAATCGAACCCAGGTTCCTGGAGCTGTGAAGCAGCAGTGCTAACCACTGTGCTACCGTGCCGCCATGCCGTCCTTATGTGTTTTATTTTCTTTACATTGTAGATACGATTATATCACAGCTGATAGAAACCATAGAAACCCTACAGTGCAGAAGGAGGCCATTCGGCCCATCGAGTCTGCACCGACCACAATCCCACCCGGGCCCTACCCCCACATATTTTACCCGCTAATCCCTCTAACCGACGCATCCCAGGACTCTAAGGGGCAATTTTTTTTTTTTAAACCTGGCCAATCAACCTAACCCGCACATCTTTGGACTGTGGGAGGAAACCGGAGCACCCGGAGGAAACCCACGCAGACACGAGGAGAATGTGCAAACTCCACACAGACAGTGACCTGAGCCGGGAATCGAACCCGGGACCCTGGAGCTGTGAAGCAGCAGTGCTAACCACTGTGCTACCGTGCCGCCCACGGTAACATGATAACGTGGCCATTTGTCACTGGCATGACACAATCTCAGCTGACAAAAAAATACTCACCTAGTTAGAGTGAACACTTTCATAAATTATTTTATACTAATTAAATTCATATGAGTGCAAACTGTTTTATTTAAGTGGGACTTTAAAATCTGTCATCAAAATTGTAAAGTAATTATCTATTGCACCTTTATGGTGCCATTGTGAATCATTCCACCTTCTGCCAAAGTGAGCTTTCATATCACAAAGATAAGTGGAAAAGTGAATCGTGTGGAGGACGGAGAAGATCTGCAGAGAGATTTGGACAGGCTGAGTGAGTGGGCGAGGATATGGCAAATGGAGTATAACGTTGAGAAATGCGAGGTTATACACTTTGGAGGAAATAATAACAAATGGGATTACTATCTCAATGGAAACAAATTAAAACATGCTACCGTGCAAAGGGACCTGGGGGTCCTTGTGCATGAGACGCAAAAGCCCAGTCTGCAGGTACAACAGGTGATCAAGAAGGCAAATGGGATGTTGGCCTATATTGCGAAGGGGATAGAATATAAAAGCAGGGATGTCTTGATGCACCTGTACAGGGCATTAGTGAGGCCGCAGCTGGAATACTGTGTGCAGTATTGGTCCCCTTATATGAGGAAGGATATATTGGCATTGGAGGGAGTGCAGAGAAGGTTCACCAGGTTGATACCGGAGATGAGGGGTTTGGATTATGAGGAGAGGCTGAGGAGATTGGGTTTGTACTCGTTGGAGTTTAGAAGGATGAGGGGGGATCTTATGGAGACTTATAAGATAATGCGGGGGCTGGATAGGGTGGAGGCGGAGAGATTCTTTCCACTTAGTAAGGAAGTTAAAACTAGAGGACACAGCCTCAAAATAAAGGGGGGTCGGTTTAAGACAGAGTTGAGGAGGAACTTCTTCTCCCAGAGGGTGGTGAATCTCTGGAATTCTCTGCCTACTGAGGTGGTGGAGGCTACCTCGCTGAATATGTTTAAAGCGCGGATGGATGGATTCCTGATCGGTAAGGGAATTAAGGGTTATGGGGATCAGGCGGGTAAGTGGTACTGATCCACGTCAGATCAGCCATGATCTTATTGAATGGCGGGGCAGGCTCGAGGGGCTAGATGGCCTACTCCTGCTCCTATTTCTTATGTTCTTATGTTCTTATATAGAACAGCAGTATTGGCCTATTAATTTATGGTGAGAGAAATCTATATTCTGTTCATTTGCACATTTCATGCAAAATAAGCCAGATTGTTAAAAATAAACCAGATTGTTGGTTTTAAATCGTGTCTCATCTTATAGAGTTATTTATAGATTGATTTAATCGAAGATGGGAGAATACATATAGTGACCACTGTGACATTAGAATAGCTGAAATATACAACAAATGTTCTCTGTTACCAGTCCCAGGTCACACTGCCCTTTACCTAGATATTAGCCAGTAATGGTATACACTGTATCATATAGAATGCAAGTTCCATTTATTCTAACGACCGCTGACACAACAAACAAGAAATATCGAATGAAAAATCTAAAATTTGTAGTAGGCATCCCAAATATCTTCTGAAAATGTCTACATAAACCCATCATATTGTATTTATCTATGTCCATTCTGTTTTACTAAAAAAAACAATTAAATTCATCAAGTTGACAGCCCATTATTATTCTTTCTGGGTGTGTGCTCTAATTTCATCCCTAATTATGGGCTTAGGGAACATACTACATGCAAGGTAAATGGGACGGTCAGCAATTTTCTGACTTATTTATTTCCCTCGTTCTGAAGAATTATGCTGCATTTACAACTTTCCAGTCCCCTCATCTCAAAAATGTTTGCATTATGCTATCTACTCCTTTTTAAGGTGCATACTGACAGCTATCCTCCTGTTTGTTCCGGGTTGGAGCAAGGTCACTTTACAGAGTCCAATCCCGTGATGTAATGATGATGTAATTGCTTGTTTGCGCGGGCAAATGAGCAGTCTATCCTAACAGCCTGTAGGGTAAACACCTTTCGAATAAAACTTGTATTTGTTTGTACCTTCCTGGTCTACAAGCCTATCTTTTAAAAATAAACATAATGAAAACCAGTGACAAAGAGGTCGGAACCAGGCTGGCAGACTCCCAGGTGAAATAAAATAAATAGAAAAATCCTTGATCCGTGCTACAGATATCCAGATTGGAATATGAAGATAAAAACATCGCTACATCAAAGCTGGTGATGGAGGGGTGCCAAATATCAGTAGCAGCTATCGAAGGAATCAAAACTTAAATGGAGATTTTGAAGAAAACAACATCAAAAAGATGCTCGCCATGTGCTTTGCCTGGAAAGATCTGGAACAGTACAGGGAGCATTGTGAGTAAAAAAAGTCTACCTTGCTACAATAATTTAGAGTTGGGGGTATTGCAAAATTCAAATGGAAACAGGCTGAGTTCAAGGTTAGCTTGTTTGAAAGAACAAATTGCAAGATAGTGCTAAAACCTTTGTGGCACGTTGTGCTTCCGCAAGCTCTTCCCATTGTAAAAATGGCAGAAGTTTTTGGCCTCGTGGGACCACATGATGAGAACACCGAGCGGTGGAGCTCATATAGAAAAGCCAGGCTCAGAAACCTATAACAAGATTGAGGAGATACTGCAGGGCCACTTCTCACCTAAACCGTTGGCCATCGTCAAGAATTCACAAATTATCTAAAGGAGCATGGAATCCAACACATCCAATCCGCTTCTTGTCATTCTGCCACAAATGGGCTGGCTGAAAGGTTTATTCAACTCATGAAACATTCATTGAAGGATCATTGTCTAAACCACGAAGCCAATTTCTGATGACATACAGGAATATGACACAGTTGACAACCCAAAGTTCTCTGGCATCAAACATAGTAAAAATTCAGTTACGCGTGGCGTTTGATTTGCCAAAGTCGTCTAAGACAAGAGAAATTGATAAGTGGAAGCACCAAAGTGAGGTTATACAACATGAGAGCCAGGCTAAATGTTTTTCAGAAAGGTCAGGAAGTATTGGCAAGGAATTAAACTACTTGCGAGAAGTGGATAAGGAAAAACCTCTTTACACAGTGAGCGGAATATGCTGCCTGAGAGTGTGGTGGAGACAGATTGAATAATGGCTTTCAAAAGGGAACTGGATAATTACCTGAAAAAAGAATGCAGAGCTACTAGGGCACAGGAATAATAGGGCTAGCTCTGATCTTCTTGCAGAGACCTGGCACAAACAGGGTGGACTAAATGGTCTTCTTTTCTCTAACTGTTCTCTGATTCTATAGGTGCCACATTATTTGAAGGCTTCCATAAATTCTCCTCCATAACTGAGGGGTTTGCGTGAAACCTCTGTAGTGATTGATTCCCTTGACACTTTTCCTCCTTTGCCAGGGAGACATATTTGACCCTCACTTGGTTCCTCACTGCAACGGCATAGTGCAGACTGGCAACTCATCACGGGGAGAACAGCAAGTGGAGGATATGCACAAAACTACTACTTATTTAAATCATAATGAATGAATGCAGATAATGTTCATGTACACGGAACTCCACTCATTGATGCTCTAATACCAACGATGAAGCTTTTCATTGTTGGGAATAATCAACTTTCATGAGTACGAAATGGGTTTAAAAGAACTTTACTGATGTGTTGTTAAATGGTGCAAATTAGTTTCTTTATGTGATTTAACATTGCTTCCCCAAGGGCAGCATCAAATCACTACCTAGTTACAGTATAGTTTGCTGCGACATTGAAAGTTGAATTGATGCAGAGATTAGTATAGCTGAGCCATTATTAGGTAGAACAGCATTAACTTATCAATTGAAGCACTCACAGGTTATTTGCCAAATAGTAGTTGGCATTTGTTCCAGAAAATCTTTTGCAAAGTTAAGAAAATAATTCGTATAATTATTGTTTTCCATCTTCTAAAATTAAACAATATATCTCATGGCTTCTATTCCTGCAGGACATTTCAAAATGCTTCCCAATCATTGAATTAATTTTGAAGCATAATACGTCTGGGCAAACACAGCCGGCAATGTGTGCCCCGCAAAGTCTGGAAAACCACAGTACTAAAATGACCAGACAATCTGTTCTTTGAGGTGCTGTGTCAGGGTGAATGTTAACCAGGGCAAGGTAGAGCACCCTGCCCTTCCTCAAATTGTGTCATTAAATCTTTTATATCCACGAGTGCTCAATTTAATATCTCATTTAATATCTCACTCAATGCCACATTGAAATGTCAAATTAGATTATGTACTCAAGTCTTAGGTGGAACCACAGCCTTTAGACTCACAACATTGAATCATAGAATCCCTATGGTGCAGAAGGAGGCCATTCGGCCCATCGAGTCTGCACCGACCACAATCTCACCCAGGCCCTATCACATTCTCCCTCCCAAATACGCGACACGCCAGCCGGAAATTAGACCCGTCTAAATCACCACCAGATGCAAGTGGCAAGCAGCTGTCCACGTTCATTTTGCTCAGAACCTTAAGGTGACTGTAACATTCAAAGCCTAGCGGGGCTGCTCACAGTGGGTGCCTCGGGTGTCTCGCGGGGCTGCTCACAGTGGGTGCCTCGGGTGTCTCGCGGGGCTGCTCACAGTGGGTGCCTCGGGTGTCTGGCAGGGCTGCTCACAGTGGGTGCTGCGCTTCTCTTGGAGTTCTGCAATCAGTGTGTGTTGTGGCTCTCGACCAACACAAACCAGCAAGGGGACTGATGGGGGGGTGGGGGGGGCTGTGACAGAGATGTAAGTGTGAAGGGAAAGTTTGGTGGTGATGGGGAGGGATAGCTAGTGGACAGAGGCGTGGGAGAGGTGCAGCCCGACGTTAAGGGGTAAACTCAGAAACAGCAGGGGATTGGGTGGGCTTCTTCTGACACAAAGGGTACACAAAGGAGAGGGTACACATAGGGTGGGATTTTATAGCCTCGTTCGTCCTGAAACCGTAAAATCCCGCCTGTGGTCAAAGGGCCTTTCCATGGTCCACCTTTCGCCCGCTCCGATTCCCGTGGCGGGCAGGATGGTAAAATTCCGGCCATAGACTCTACAATAGGGAGTGGGAGTTTAATGTGGGACAAGAGGAAAGGGTTGCAGCATTTTCATGATGGGGGTTGGTGCAGTTAAGGCTTGCATAAGATGGAAGGGCTGCGCAGACACTCACAGGGGGGGAGGAGAGAAACAATGTGATCAGTCCTGACGGAACAGGAGAGCCAAATGACAAACTGTCATTGTCCCTGGACGGAGGCCGAAAGGTTGGGTTTGGAAAGATTAGAGGCAGTTTGTTCTGTTACACTGTGGACTTCATAGTCATATTAGGAGATTAAGAATAATCAGAATCACAAAGTCCTACAGTGCAGAAGAGACCCTTCAGCCCATCGGGTCTGCACTGACGCATGAAAGACCCTGACCTGCCCACCTAATCTCACTTACCAGCACTTGGCCCATAGCCTTGAATGTTATAGTATGCCAAGTACTCATCCAGGTACTTTTCAAAGGATGTGAGGCATCCCGCATCCACCACCCTCCCAGGCAGTGCCTTCCAGACTGTCACCACCCTCTGAGTAAAAAAGGTTTTCCTCAAATCCCCCCTGAACCTCCCACTCCTCACTTTTAACTTATGCCCCCTCGTAACTGACCCTTCAACTAAGGGGAACAGCTGCGCCCTATCCACCCTGTCCATGCCCCTCATAATCTTGAACACCTCAGTCTGGTTGCCCCTCAGTCTTCTCTGCTCCAGAGAAAACAACCAAGCCTATCCAATCTCTCTTTATAACTTAAATGTTCCATCCCAGGCAACATCCTCGTGAATCTCCTCTGCATCCCCTCCAGTGCATTCACGTCCTTCCTATAATGTGGCAACTAGAACTGCACAGTACTTCAGCTGTGGCCTCACCGAAGTTCTATACAACTATACCCTGCTGGTCCCCCTGACACTAAGGGGTAATTTAGCATGGCTAATCCACCTAACCTGCACATCTTTGGATTGTAAGAGGAAACCGGAGCACCCGGAGGAAACCCATGCAGACGCTGGGAGAATGTGCAAACTCCACACAGTGACCCAAGTCGGGAATCGAACCCAGGCCATGGCGCTTGTGAAGCAGCAGTGCTAACCACTGTGCTACCATCCTGCCCATACTCCATCATGACCTCTTTGCTTTTGTAATCTATAGCCCGATTGATAAAGGCTTGTGTGCCATATGCCTTTTTCACCACCCTATTAACCCGCCTTTCCGCCTTCAGAGATCTATGGACAAACATACCAAGTCCCTTTGTTCTTCGGAACTTCCCAGTGTCAGACCTTTCATAGTATACTTCCTCGTCAAATTACTCCTTCCAAAGTGCATCATCTCACACTTTTCAGGTTAAATTCCATCTGCCACTTATCTGCTCATTTGAACATCTCATCTATATCTTCCCATAACCCAAGACACTCAACCTCAATGTTAACCACCGGCCAATCTTTGTGTCATCGGCAAACTTACTGATCCTACCCCCCACATAGTCATCTATGTCATTTATATAAATGACGAACAATAGGGGGCCCAGCACAGATCCCTGTGGAACGCCACTGGTCACTAGCCTCCAGTCACTAAAGCAGCCGTCTGTCACCACCCTCTGTCTCCTACTGCTAATTTTGAATCCATCTTACCAGATCACCCTGTATCACATGTGCATCAGCCTTCTTAATAAGTCTCCCATGTGGGACTTTGTCAAAGGCTTTGCTGAAATCCATGTAAACTACATCAACTGCACTGCCCTCATCTAATTCAAGTAATTCTGCAGGCCATGCTATAGGGTGATGCATGGCACCCATGTCATGGACTTGCTCCAGGGAGGATCAAGGCCCATGTACTCAAAGAGGGTCAGGCACAAGTAGGCAGGGTTTAGTCATTGTCTCACACACTTGGTGGTGCTGGGGGTGGCTGTCTCAGTATTGGGCTGCAGATGGGATGGCCATGGTCAGGGAGGTATCTGCAGTTTGTAAATGGGGAAAACATAATAAAGGCGGGGATACTCAAAGCACTCTCAGGGGACGGAAGAGGGTCGGTACACGCCTCTGCAAGTGACTATGCACACAGCCTCAAGATGGAAAGGTGTGAGGTCCACATAGGATATGGGGGCATTCATAGTGATGGGTTCAGTGGGGAGGGCAGGAATGCCCACAGCAATAACTATGGGCTCCAGGTTTACATGCGGGAGACTGGAGAATTACAGGAGGGAGATCTACCTGCACATCGTGGGATTCCAGGATTATTGGAGGGATGAGAACAGAGACAGGGGGAGAGTCAAATTTGGTCTGGAAGTAGAGATGCAGCATCACCATCTTGAGACTTTGATTCAATGATGCAATTCAATAATAAAACTGCAAAGAAATCTCCATGGGAGGGGTCTGAGGCAGTGTGGGAGGAGCCCATGACTGGACTCAGGGACCTTTTCAAGGGGCAGCCTCATACTTACTAAATTCTCAACATGGAGGTGAAGGCTTACCTTACAGAATATGGTTGTGCTCAAATCTCTACCATTCTCTCAGGACTTGAGATGTCGGGTTGTTGGGATGGCTTCTTCGGTACCTGTAATCTCAGCCACAAAGTTACTACAGGGAAAGCGAGTAGTTCCAGACGCAGCACTAGGGCATGACAGCAGCTTTCTGGCTGAGAGTCTGAGATCTACTATAGCTGGACAATCTAAATTCATCTGTTGGATCTATCTATCCACATACAGCAGGATGATTTCAGAATGGAGAGTGTGCTCAATGCTTCCTTCTTGATATCAGTGCTCAGATTGAGGGGGAGAAGGAGGGCCCAGTTCCATCTTGCGCAGCTTAGAAAGAACCCTCAGCCTGAGGTGCATGGTCCGGGGAAGCCCCAGGAAGAACGAGAGACTGAGGTGATCAGATCCATCCCATGGAACGACCGTCACAAGCAAGGTTCTACCAAAGAAACCTTTCCTATTTGAACATGACAGTGCAGCAACATTTTGCCAGATGACGATCTGACACTGCATGGACTAGGGGGCCATGCTCTGACAATGCCCCTGAAAGTCACTGCCGCATTCAACTCAGCATAATCAAGAACCCCACGCACTCCAGACATACTCTCTTCCACCTTCTTCTGTCGGGAAAAAGATATAAAAGTCTGAGGTCACCTACCAAGCAACTCAAGAATAGCTTGTTCCCTGCTGCATGACTTTTGAATTGACCTGCCATATATTAAACTGGTCTTTCTCTATACCCTAGCTATGAGTGTAACACTATATTCTGCACTCTCTCCTTTCCTTCTCCCCTATGTACTCTAGGAATGGTATGTTTTGTCTGTATAGCTCACAAGAAACGATATTTTTCACTGTATCCCAATAATAAGTCAAATCAATTTTGCAAGTGGAATGTTCCAGGGATCCACAGGTGACCTGTGTGCCATCTGTTTATTTATTAGTATTTATTTATTAGGCTAACATGCAATTAAGTTACTGAGAAAATCTCTGAGTCGTCACACTCTGGCGCCTGTTTGGCTACACTGAGGGAGAATTTAGCATGACTAATGCACCTAACCAGCACGTCTTTCAGACTGTGGGAGGAAACTGGAGCACCTGGAGGAAACCCACGCAGACACGGGGAGAACGTGCAGACTCCGCACAGACAGTGACCCAAGGCCGGGAATCGAACCTGGGTCCCTGGCGCTGTGAGGCAGCACTGCTAACCACTGTGCCATCTGTGCTGTCACAGTCCTCCACGCATAACCCTCTCTCAGTTCTCCATACATAAATGTATAAAAGTGACAGATGTCCCCTACAGTAAGGCACATTGTTATACAAAGTTCACAATGGATGATTCAAACCAGGCTTCTCGATTTCTGGGATTTGCAGTGAGCTCCAGAGTGCCTCCAATTGCCCAGGTGGCTTTAACCGCTCTCCGGCAGCAGCTCCTGATCTTCATTAACAGGAAAGGGCTCCACTCCCTCAACAAGCTTGTGTGCAATCATCAGAAGCACAGCATACACATTTGTGCCGGGTAACCTGGGAGCTCCCATGACTCCTACATCCCGAGTTACTCCCAAGTGCCGCAGATATTCAAAGGGCCTTTGCGCTTACAGGGTTGGCTGCTGGGTGATTATGGATACCTGCTGAAGGTGGCTCATGACACCCTTGCTTCGTCTTCAAAGTGCCTCGGAGGAGAGATACAACATGGTGCACTCTATGACGAGGTCCATCATTGAGCAAACCACTGGCATCTTGAAGATGCACTTCCGATGTTTGGACCATTCATGTGAGGCTCTGCAGTACTCTCCACAGAGGGTGTCCCACATCATGTGGCTTGTTGCACCCTTCACAGCCTGGCACTTCACAGGAGTGATCACTTGCTGTAGGGAGATATGGAGGAGGCTGGGAACTCTTTGGATGATGAAGGCCTGGAAGGGCAAAAAGCTGAAGAGGCCGATGATGGTCAGCTTTCATGTGAGGTCTTTACAACCAGAGACATTGCAAGCAGGGTAAGCAATCGACCTTGGACCTGCAACCGTCAGGGATCACAGCAGCCTCATCTCTGGAAAAGTGTATATTGCTGCTGTGGGAAGTGAAAGCCAGCACTCCAGTGGAAACTCTGCATCAACTGCACATGATGCAGTCATGGCCAACTTTATGAGAAACTTTTATGGCACAAATGGTTGTGGAAACCATACTGGCTACTGGACCTGTGCTTTCAAATTACAAAGAAAGCTCAGTGTTGATTAAACAATATAACTTGCAACTCTCCAAGACACATGAGCACATATAACTCAATGGTACGTTGTAAGGCCAAAAGGTTCGAAATTCAAGGTGCAAACACTTTCAGGAAAGAGCTTGACACAGCTCTCTGACATTAAACAAGGGACGAATAACTACCTTCAGTCCTCTTGAATCACATAAATCTGAGGCTCACAAAGGGAGACAATCTCAGACTAGAGCTTATATCACCCTTGTGATAAGGGGAACATACATGCATATGAACAACACATTCAAATCATGAAACCCTTGTCATGAACAGGATGTATTTACAAGGGTGCGTTTTATATATATATATATATATATATATAGTGAGTGAACACCCATGCCCCCATAGTGATCTCAGTATATCTTATGGTGGCACAGTGGTCAGCACTGCTGCCTCACAGCGCCAGAGACTCGGGTTCAATTCCCAGCTTGGGTCACTGTCTGTGTGGAGTTTGCACATTCTCACCGTGTCTGCGTGGGTTTCCTCCGGGTGCTCCGGTTTCCTCCCACATTCCAAAGATGTGCAGGTTAGGTGGTTAGGCCATGCTAAATTTCCCCTTAGTGTCAGGGAGTCTAGCTAGGGTAAAGGCATGGGGTTATGGGGATGGGGCCTGGGTGGGATTGTGGTCAGTGCAGACTCGATGGGCCAGATGGCCTCCTTCTGTGCTGTAGGTTTCTATGATTTTAACCTTACCACTGCACCTTGGTGCATCCTGATAACTGAAGCAGAGGTGGAGGCTCTTTTCTGGCGGGTCGGGGTGGGAGATTCGGCCGTCGGCCTTGTTTCGGGATTTGCGCATGCGCCGGGAATGCGTGTGCATCTCCCAGAGCCGGAGAACAGTCGGAGGCCAGACCACGCTGGAAACCGACGGGAAGAGAGGTAAGTAATTTTAATCTTTTTTTAATGTATTTTAAATGTATTTTAAATGTCATTATCGAGAACTTGCCGGTCCCGATTGAATCTCCCACTCTGCCAGGAGCACTTCATCCTGGCGGGGTTTAGAATAGCTCCCCACATTTGGGGAACTAGCACGAGATCCCACTGGAATGAAGGGGGCAATCGGGGCCCCCCCAGGGGGTCGGGCGGCAGGAGGGGGGGTGCCCCCTGGGCATGGGCACAATGGCAGTGCCAGCCTGTGCCCTCTGGCACTGCCCAAAGAGCAAAGTGCCCATGCCCAGGGGGCATCTTGGCATTGCCGATCGGGCATCGGGAAATGCCAGAGGGGCTGGGGGCTTTTGTGGGTAGGGCCCAGAGGTGATTGGTAGGGGTGGGAGGTCCCGCTGCCACTCTGCATGGCAATCGGTCTGGGATAGAGGGAAGGCAGCGATTGAGGTGGGCTGAGAGGGTGTGGTCTCCTTTGGGGGGGGGGGGGGGGTGGTTCCGGGGGGGAGGGGGGGTTCACGGGGCGAGGGGGGATCGCCACTGCTGGGGGAATGAACAGAAGAGCTCCCAGTAATTCGTCAAGTGTGCACAATATTAAACACCGATCTATCCTTCATTTCAGTTCAGCCCCTTTCACTCCAGCAGTGATCATTAAGGTCCTTGAATAAGTTAAAACTGCTCATGGACATAATCCATTTTGAATGAATGCTCACATAATCAACCAGAAATTAAATTACAATTTTAATGAATGTGCAAATACATGAAACAGATTAACATACCTTAAAGATGCGCAGGAGCTCGCAAGCTCAGTTTCAGATATTTGCATAGAGTTACGCCTGCAGTCACAGCTGCCATCTTGCTCAGCAGACACATTTATCTTCATTTTTAAAATCCATTTCCAACCAAAAAACCAAACTGGACCAATCAAAGTCCCTACATGAGAGACAAGACAGGCCCCACAATTTCCTGCCTTGGGCCCGATCAACAAGATCCAAGCTGACAGGAGTAGGCATTACACCCCATCTTGGGCTTGATCTGGGCTTCATCTTTGCCAAAGGGCCTAGATGGCGTTTTTAAAAATTGCTTCAATTGAAACCTCAGTGTCACCTCATTGATTTCTATCAAGTGTACGAACAGCAAACTACACTTGATCTTGATTTTTATTTCATATTTCTTTTATTCTTTTCCAATTCAATCAAATCAAGTCCAATTCAGAGTCTCAACAAGTTGAGACATTTCCGATCCAGGCTGGCAAGACAGGGCAAGCGACCAAACCACCCTGTCCTGGGCCTGATCTACATGAGCCAAGCTGATTGGAGGAGGGAAAGCAATACCTCCTCCAAGACCTGAGCTCATTTGCATCTTAGCCAAAAGGCCGAGATGTCGCTTTTTAAACATTGCTTCATATGAAACATATGAAGCTTCAATGTAACCTAATGACCTTAACCAAGCGCAGCATCCTCTTCATACTACACTTTTTTTTATACTTTTCCAATTCAATCAAATCAAATCCAATTCAGAGTCTCAACAAGTTGAGACATTTCAGATCCAGGCTGACAAGACAGGGCGAGCGACCAAACCACCCTGTCCTGGGCCTGATCTACATGAGCCAAGCTGATTGGAGAAGGGGGAGGTTCCTCCTCCAAGACTTGAGCTCATTTGCATCTTAGCCAAAAGGCCGAGATGCCGCTTTAAAAAATTGCTTCATATGAAACATATGAAGCTTCAGTGTAACGTAATGACCTCAACCAAGTGCGGCCAACCATGGGCTGCCAACCATACTACACTTGATCTTAGCCAAAAGGCTCAATTGAACTTGGGAATAAAAACAGGCCCTCCCCGATTGCTTTCATTTGAGGAACTATTGGAGCTCAGTCTCTCACCTCTTGGTCAGAAGTTTATGGGTTCATCATCCCACTCCATAAAATAAGGACAAAGCTCTCGGCTGAAACTCGGGTGCAGTACTGAGACGTTGCTGCACTGTCAGAGGTGCCATCTTTCAAATGAGATGTTAAACCGTTTAAACTGTTTGTTCCTCCGTGTATCCATAAAAAAATCCCATGGCACCATTCCAAATAACAGCAGGGGAGTTCTCCCCAGTGTCTTGGCCAACATTTATTCCTCAAACATCATAAAAACAGATTATCTGGTCATTGTTACATTGGAAGTTTGTTCCGTGCAACATTCACAAATACTTCAGTGGCTGTAAGATGCTTTGGGTCATGAAAGGCATTATGTAAATGCAATTTTCTTTCTAATTTAAACGCATTCAGAAATTTAACATCAGAGGCCGAATAGTTTAAGAAAGGATTCTTAAACTTCATATTTGCACATTGCAAATCTGATTCCTGCATTTGAAGGGGACTGAATGCTCATTATGTATATCAGACTGACATTCCCAGTTGCCTGGGGACACACACGATAGATTTCAACATCATACCAAACAAATATTTGCGCCACAGCAATTTTGGTGCCTTAGGGGGAAGAGTGTCTGTACTTGTGTAACACTAATGTGGTGTATGTATTGACATTATGAAGCATCATTTTGGTGTGGAATCCTTATTGTGTCCAGTGCACTGGGAATGTTAATTGTTTTGAACTTTTGCCGCCAGCTTGGTTACTTTTTACCATGGAATGCTGTAACAAACAAACTGGAAGGTGCATAACTGGCTAAATACTAAGCCCTAATATTAATGCGAAGGCTGATAGGCAGCTTTTGAATGGTGGTTACCATGTGTGTGTGTGCGTGCGTATTGCACATGTGTGTGTGCAGTGAAACCCAGAAACCAACTCATCAAAATCCATGACCTCAACTCAATTGTACCAATTAAAATTGACTTCCAGATTTCTCACCTTCAAGCTGTGCAGAGGGCGTGATGCATTCCTCCCTAATTCAATCTCAGCTTCACTTAAAGGGACCACACAGTACCGGATTTCGGCATAAGCTGAACAAGCTACAGCTTAGGGCCTCACAATCCGCAGGGGCCTCACAACATTTCAGAAGGTTTACAATGAAGAGAACATTTAAGAGCGGATACCAGAAAAGAAAAAGAAAGCACCAGCTTGAAGAGCAACTCAAAAAATTACCAAAATTACCAAAATCTATGAAGAGATCAAGCCAGCCAAATGATAAATATGTAATCAGTAAATGCATTCATTTGAAAATAATTTGTATTTTTCACTTTAAATACCTTGCTATTAAATAATTAAAAGGCATAATTATGTTTTCAATTTTTTTGTGGCGACCCAAGGTCCTGTTTTGGTACGCACCTTTGTGAGACCTTTTGGTGTAACTTTTTAACAAGGGGCCTCCAAGCTTTATATGGCTTAGGGCCTCACCAAGTCTAAATCCGGCACTGGGACCACAAATAGCTGGAAATCGTAAACTTTCAGGACGGATGGGCAGAGAGCAAGGATAGTACCCAGATTTAATGATGCATCAGTGGAATTACTGCTAGGTGCAGTCAAGAGCAGGAGGGACCTAAGTATCCCCAACAATGAGAGGGAGAAATCTTCAGTTCTCACCTAGATATTGGAGCTCGTTGAGGGGGTGAGCAGCAACTCATGTGCAGACTCAATGGGCCAAATGGCCTCCTTCTGCACTGTAGGGATTCTATGAAAGGATGGAGGGATCCAACTCAATCACATGTAGATTGTGCTGGGGGTAATTGTGAGGATGTCTGTCATGGACAGAGTAGCTGCCTCTATGGAGATTCAAGCATGGTTCTCAAATGAGTCCATGCAGACTATGATGATGGCCATGCAGACTTTGGATGACAACTTGTCTGCTGTCTTAAAACAAGATGACTGGTTGCTGCCAATACCCAACATGTTGCCTCGCCTACTGATGGCTTATTCTGCCACTGCACAGGCCTTTTGTTGGAACCCTTAGAGACTCCTAAACCCAAAGTGCGTAGACTAAACGCACTTCAGTAGTCAAAGTAGAGATCTGAACAATCTGTCTCTGCCTCTATTGCAGGCCATGTGGGATGCACCAGATTGAAGCAGTAAGTTTAGGAAATTGTAATTCACCAAGTGTATGCACATGGGCATTTGACAAAATATTAAGTTTCCTTTTATAATAATTCCAGATTTTGAACATTATTATGTCCGAGAGCAAACTGGCCCTTACTATTTATTTCATGATGAATGTCAATCGATAGCAGAACTCATTGGGTGGACGAAGGACTGTTTAGTGCAAGTGAAGGGCTGCTGGACAGGGGTGGTGGGGGTGATGTGGGTGTAGCTGGTGATACGAGTAGAGCGTAGGCTTTTGTTTCTTATGTTTCGCACTAGCTTACACTTTGCAGCACTGCAGGATTCTGCAGTGTAAGCAGCTACAACAAGAGCAGAAAATGCTGGAAAATCTCAGCGGGTCGAACAGCATCTGTGGGGACAGAATAGAGCCAGTGGGGAATAGGGCTCTATTCTCTCCCCACAGATGCTGTCAGACCTGCATGAGATTTTCCAGCATTTCCTGTTTTTGTTTCAGATTCCAGCATCCGCAGTATTTTGCTTTTGTCTTAATGTAAGCAGCTACTCTGCCGAGGAGGGTCCCATTTTCATCCTGCTCCACAATCTTCTCCTCCTCAGAAATGAGTGATGAGTCCCTTCATCTTCCCTCAAGAGCATCGCTCTGCTCTGCAATGTTGTGTAAGATGCAGCACGTCACTATTATTCTGGCATTCATCACTGGCAAGTTGCGAGGTGCTCCAGCGGACATCACCAGGCACCTGAAGCGTATCTTCAACATTCCAATTGCCTGCTCCGTGATCTGGTGATCATGTGGCTCTCATTGTAATGCTCCTGTGTCTCACTGGTGGGATTCCCTATTGAGGTCATAAACCAAGATAGAAGGGATATTTCTGATTTCCTAGGCATCGGACTTTAAGTCTACTTCCTGGAATGAAAAGGAATTTAATGTTGGACTGTCACAGTATGAATAGCTCCTTGGGAACTTGGCGCAAATCTGCCAGACCTTCAGCTCATGGTTGTTGTGGTTATACAATAGCTGTGCACTAATGGATGAAATCTCTTTTGATTGACAAAAACTCTTTGTCGTTCTGGTGATGCTTGGATTTCCACTTATGTGCAGTCACTTACATCCTGTACCTGTGGGAATCCAACCAGGGGTGTGAATCAGAATGCCTGCTCATTCTGGCTATTATTTTCACAGGGGAAGCTTGCACCATACACAAGCCAGGCAAACAATCTATCCTCACCTGCCTTATAAATTCATTTGCAGCCCTTTGCTGGCAACATCCGAGAAGGAACAAAGTAGACATATACAGTAAGAAGTCTCACAACACCAGGTTAAAGTCCAACAGGTTTATTTGGCAGCACGAGCTTTCAGAGTGCTGCTCCTTCATCAGGTGAGTACTGACTCACTCACCTGATGAAGGAGCAGCGCTCCAAAAGCTCGTGATACCAAATAAACCTGTTGGACTTTACCCTGGTGTTGTGAGACTTCTTACTGTGCCTACCCCAGTCCAACGCTGGCATCTCCACATCAAAGAGACATATAATCTAGGGTGATGGTGACTTTTACAACCACTGTTTGCATGCCTGGCAGCGCCAGCTGGTCATCTTCTCAATGGCTTCAGATGTCTGTCACCACTTGGCACGACAGCCTCAGCTCATGAAAGCATGCTCTTCTGATGTACACCCTGTGATAGGAGTAGTGCCTCATGCAACCCTGGCCCCATTCTCCTGTGTATGTGCTGGTTCCACCACAGGATATTGTTGCTTCTGTGACTGGTGAAGCTTTCTCTTCTGGGTGGCATGGTGGCACAGTGGTTAGCACTGTTGCCTCGCAGCGCCAGGGACCCGGGTTCAATCCCAGCCTTGGGTCACTGTCTGTGTGGAGTTTGCACATTCTTTCCGTGTCTGCGTGGTTTCCTCTGGGTGCTCCGGTTTCCTCCCACACTCCAAAGATGTGCACGTTAGGTTGATTGGCCATGCTAAATTGCCCCTTAGTGTCAGGGGCTTAATAGGATAAATGAGTGTGGTTATGGGGATAGGGCCTGGGTGGGATTGTGGTCGATGCAGACTTGATGGGCCAAATGGCCGCCTTCTGCACTGTAGTGTTTCTATGATTCTATGCTGTTCAACACATCCAATGCACAGCCTTTCCTGATCTTGTCACACAGAAATCTCTGCTAAACATTTGCCAGAGGGAACTGAGATATCAGCTGTAATGAGTGAGATTTTATTCAGATGGGGCAATAACAAGTTTAAACAACTACCTGCACTATTTTAAAAAGAAAAATCATTTATGGGTTGTGGGCACTGCTGGCTAGGCCAGCATTTACTGCCCATCTCCCCTGAGAAGGTGGTGATGAGCTGTCTGCTTGAACTGCTGCAGGTGTAGGCAAGTTCCAGGCTGCACATGTTAAATTTGGAGAAAACTTAAAATCAATTTACAAAGACCTCATGAATGCTTGCGCAGGAGATTAACTCACCTGCATGCAGTAATTGAACCTTGAGGTTATTGAGTAGGTTTCAGGCCAGTATTCAGACGCACTCCCATTAAGCCCAGATGTAAACATGTTGAAGACGGGCTGTGGTCCTGATCAAGAATTTGCTCACCTTAATCGCACGCCCACTCCCAATCCACCAGTTCTTGCATTAACCTCCTCAACATCTAAATACTTTTTAGGTGAATGATAATCATTTATACCTTGAACCTCAGTGGCAAAAATATTTTTTTAAATGTAATTATTATTGTTATTTTGTTCTTTAGTGTTTAAGTGGTCTGGTGTGCGTGAGTGAGTGAAGTATTTAATTCTTCACCATCATGATAGCTTGGCTTCATTTTCCCATGTAGACAGACATATTAATGTTCTGTAATGATCCAGAGAGGTACATGTGTCAGTCATGCTCATCTGAATCAGGTTTTAGAAATCCAAATATTTACAGGTATTTACAGATCTCAATCAAATGGAAACTCAGTGATACTCATCCATGATTAAAACATTTTTAACAGCGTCTGTCTAAATTTATATAGAAGTATCATAGCCTGTACTCACTACTGTGAAGCATTTCCTTCCTGCATCACATTTCTGCTATCACACTTTCACTGTCACGCTTTTATCATCACATTATGTAAACTGACTCAAAACAAAACATCGGCACATCTGAACTGAAATATACAAATCAAGTCAGACAATAACAAAATAAAACTTAGCAATTAGACACTAGAGAGTGAATAATCAAGTCAGAATGAGCAATCAGGACACCATACCGATTAAATCACTCAAAATATTTTGAGAGAATCATTTTCTGCCATTTTGTTCTTTGTAATTGAAATACCGGGTCCGATCTTCAACTTCCACCCAAACCAGACAAAAAGAGTATCTGTGCCGCCTTCCCATGGCTGACATCAGAGCCCAAACCACTCTCAGTTCTGGCATTATTTGACTGCTTCCACTGAGCTCCAAGCACCACGTAAGCAAGCCACTGCAGCTTACCAATGGTGGTAAGGCAGGAAATGCGCCAGCTCCCATGCTGAACCAGCCAAAGTGGATTTGCGGAATGGCCTGATCCAAGGGAGGTGTCAAATACAATAGCAATGGCTCAGTTCATTTGTGAGCCTGGAAGGATGCTTCAGTGCCTTTTGACTCTGCAAAAATGAACGTGAAACACTCCTGAGCTATTTTCTGAGCAGCTGTGATGACCCTCAGGACTTACATGGGGAATCCTTAATTGATCTCCTTGTGGGACTTGTGGAATATGAGTTCCCGTGTTAATAGGTGATTGCCTACCCAGGTGGAACTCGTATCCCGAGCCCTTGATAAGGCAGATCCCTGAGTGGGTCCAGTGTCCTATTGTCCCGGATGAGACTCGTATATGGGCACCACAGGGTTGTGGTTTAACTTTTGATTTAAGAATATTACAGCAGCCTTCTGTAGTCCCTTTGCAGATCACTGGTTAGGTTTGAAACAAATGGACAGAGCATACTCTCCACCCATTATATCTGAAAAATGCCATTGATGTCCTTTAACCAGCGTAGAAAACTAATTTGTATTATCAGTCTTCCACCCAATTCAGGCTGTAACATTGTCAGTCCATTTACAGACGCCCTGTAAATTTGAAGTGATGGAAAATCAGGTACCATTGTCTGCTATTTCCCAATCAGCAGATAGCATGCCCTCCAAATAAAAAATCTGAGGATAACATGAAATTTAGCCTTGGGCCTCATTTCAATAATTTGTTCTTGCCAGTCATGCTTCCAGAGGCAGATTGTCCATTTGTAGAGGATGAGTTTCAGGCTGTGTACCTAACCAGCAGTGGTAGAGGTTGTTGGGAGATCACAGAATCGAAGAATCATAGGATCCCTACAATGCAGAAGGAAGCCATTTGGCCCATCGAGCCTGCACCGACAACAATCCCACCCAGACAATATCCCCGTAACCCCACATAGTTACCCTGCTAATCTCCCAACACTAAAAGGGACAATTTATCATTGCCAATTAAACTAACCCATACATCTTTGGAGTGTGGGAAGAAACTGGAGCACCTGGAGGAAATCCACGCAGACATGGGGAGAATGCGCAAACTCCAAACAGTCACCCATGGCCAGAATTGAACCCAGGTCCCTGGTGCTGTGAGGCAGCAGTGCTGATCACTGATGGAGGAGGGAACAGGAGCAGGTGAGGATAACGGGCTGGCAGCAGCCTTTGGAAATCCTGTGGTAGGGTTCTCATGCTCATCCTCATATCACATCAAACTTTAAATAAAAACTTACTGCTGCTTAGTCACAGTAACCACAAATGGGCACCAATTTCACTTCCAAGGTTTCTGGAACTTGTAGCACAGATCAGAGAATCATAGAATCCCTGCAGCGCAGAAGGAGGCTATTTAGCCCATCAAGTCTGCACTGACAACAATCCCACCCAGGCCCTATCCCCGTAACCCCACATATTTACCCTGCTAATCCCCCTGACACTAAGGGTCAATTTAGCATGGCCAATCCACCTAACCCGCTTTAGACTGTGGGAGGAAAGCAGAGCACTCGGAAGGAATCCCACGCAGACACAGGGAGAACGTGCAGACTCCACACAGACAGTGACCCAAGGCCAGAATTGAACTCGGGTCCCTGGCGCTGTGAGGCAGTAGTGCTAACCACTGCGCCACCGTGCTGCCCAGATGTTGAATAGGTTTGAAAAGTGATAGGAAAACAAGAACATGTTGGAGGGAAAACTTGTTATTATGTGAACTCGGTTTCCTGAGAACTTCAGTCTTACAACATCCTGATACTTACGGCTGCTCTTGGTGCACATACGTCCCTTAAATGGTCCCATCAGGGAATACTTAGAAATCATGGCTGACTGAAATCCTAAGTAGCAGAGAAAACAATAATGAGTGCAATCAGTGACAAACAAATATTTTACACTCAAGCTAAGCAGTCCTGGCATCTGCGAGAGAAAGGGAACAAAATAAACACCTAAAGTAAGTTTCCACCCTAAGCTCCCATACTGACTGAAAATGTTCAAGTTGTCAAGTTACTTAGTCAAAGCAGCTTTTCACCTTTTCTGGATCAAGATGCCCTCGTATACCAGTCGTGATATTTTACCATTTACACTGGACGATGCTGCAGAGATGTGAAGCTTCCACAAATCAGTTGCAGATGAGGAACTATACATTGGTTGGCCTGTTTTAC
Source organism: Mustelus asterias (assembly GCF_964213995.1). Taxonomy (NCBI): domain Eukaryota; kingdom Metazoa; phylum Chordata; class Chondrichthyes; order Carcharhiniformes; family Triakidae; genus Mustelus; species Mustelus asterias. Next base: position 39,624,656 of record NC_135815.1, on the reverse strand, counting down.
AGCTGTTTCCTGCTTTTCCTGCAGCAGTAGTGATTTAATAATTCATTAATTATGCACTGCAATTTTTAACTACGTCAACTTCAACCAGATTTCTTCTATTTTGTCACTTCAGTTACTTTCAGGGCAGCAACGAGATGGGATGAGGGATTTCTGTGATGCATCCTTCAATTTCAAGGATATGCTGCCTGCTATTGCTGCAAGAGTTTTAACAACACCAGGTTAAAATCCAACAGGTCTATTTGGTAGCAAATGCCATTAGCTTTAAGAGCAGATTTCCACTCCATCTGACGAAGGAGCAGCGCTCCGAAAGCTAATGGCATTTGCGACCAAAGAAACCTGTTGGACTTTAACCTGGTGTTGTTCAAACTCTTACTGTGTTTACCCCAGTCCAACGCCGGCATCTCCACATCATGCTGTTGCTGCTCCAGGTTGGGGAATTGGTGGTGACAGAATCACCCCTTGAATTCCCATGCTATTCTGATGTTCACCACAGCTCATTTCTAAAGAAGAAAAATTAAGTTCAGTCGTAATTATTACTAGGTAAATAAAGGGGGAAACTTTAATTTCTTTCACACAACTTGTGTTTATACAGAACGTTAACCTCGTTAATGTGCAGAAGCATCAATCAAAATTTAACAACAAGCCACTGACAGAGATGTTCGAGCAGATGAGCAAAACCTTGGTCAGAAAGGGAGGTTTTAGGGAAAGGTGTAGAGTAAAACGAGGCGGAGAGATTGAGGCAAGGATTCAAGAGCTATAGTGGGGGGAGGCGGGGACGGAATCTTGTGTCCATCCCGGTGGAAGTGGGGGTAATTTAATCAGGGAGGGTAGTGGATGGGAACCCTGCCACCTCCCCACCTCCATCCTGATTAAATCTATGGCATTTAATAGCCTTGCTGCTCTCCCACGAGTGCAATTTTTAACACTTAGGGGCTTCATCCTGCCACTGCTGGTGTTAACCCAGAGCCAGGTTGTGTGTGTGTGTGTGTGTGTGTGTGTGTGTGGGGGGTGGGGGGGGGGGGGGTGGTGCCAGCGGGGAGCTCCCTATGCAGTGTGCACAACAAGCAAATCCAACTGTGTTTGTTTACCGGTGCTTGGGGCTGGGAGTTGGCTGGGGTGGTGCTCCCTTATTCAATTCACTCAGTGCTTGGCTGAGGAACCTGGCATCTCTTGGGGGAATTGGGAATTGGGGGGGGGGGGCAATGGGAGAACTGAAAGCCCCATGCCCTTGCTTAACCCCATGTCCTTTGACCCCCATCCTGTGATTCCCCCTCCTGCCATCACCTGTGGCCTGGGCCTCAGGTGGGTATCATTCCAGCAGCAGCCACCATCTCACCAATGGTGCTGCCATCCAAAAGAGCTGCTGATCTCTCTGGCAACTCTCAGTAGGTAGGACTTCCATCTCTGATTGGCATGTATGATAGGGCCGTCCCAGAGAGAGGGGTTGCAGAGGTTTGCCAGTCTTCGATAATTGCCCTCAAGAAGGTGGTGGTGGGCTATCATCTAGAACCACTGCAATTCATGTGGTGGAAAAGAGTGCCAGGATTTTAACACAGCGACAGTGAAGGAACAGCAATATAGCTATGTCAGAATGTTGTGTGGCTTGGAAGGGAACTTGCAGGTGGTGGTGCTCCAATGCATCTGCTGTCCTTGTCCTTCTAGGTGGTGGGGTTTGCCATGTTGGAAGGTGCTGTTGATGGAGCCTTGCTGCAGTGCATCTTGTAAATGGTGCATACTGGTGTCATGTGCCATTGGTGGAGGGAGTCCCTGATTAAGGTGGTGGATGGGGTGCTTTGTCCTGGGTGGTGTCAGGCTTCATGAGTGCTGTTGGAACTATATTCAACCAGGTGAATGGAGAGTGTTCCATCACACTCCTGACTTATATCTTATAGATGTCTGACAGGCTTTGGGAAGTCAGGATGGGCGTTACTTGTTGAAGAATTCCCAGCCGCTGAGATGTTCTTGTAGCCACAGCATTTAAATGGCTGATCCAATTCAGTTTCTGATCAATGGAAATGCCTGGGATGTTAATAGTGGGAGATTCAGTGATGGTAATGCTGTTGAATGTCAAGGAGAGATGGTTAGGTTCTCTCTTGTTGGAGTTGGCCATCGCCTGGCACTTGTGTGATACAAACCATTACTTGTCACTTATCAATGTTTTCCACGTCTTGCTGCATTTGGACACATTCTCTTTCGGGATCTGAGGAATCAGAAATGCTGCATCCCCACTTCAGACTTCATGATGGAGAGAAGGCCATTGATGAAGCAGCTGAAAATGTTTGGGCCTAGGCCAATACTCTGAACAATGCCTGTAGCGATGTCCTGGGAATGAGATGGTTGACCTCCAACAACCACAACCATCTTCCTTTGTGCTACCAAATAAACCTGTTGGACTTTAACCTGGTGTTTTGAGACTACTTACTGTGCTAGGTATGACTCCATCCAGTGGTGGGATTGCCCCACGATTTCCATTGGCTCCAGGCAGCAGCTGAGACACCTATCACTGGCACAAGATCCCACCCATGAATATAGACAACTAAAAACATGGCCGTCAATAGTGCAGTGATTACAATCAGGGATGTGCAAAGGTTAGACTTGGAACAGCATAGAGATCTCAAAGGGCTGGAAGAAATTGCAGAAAGGTGAAGCAGTGGAGGTGTGTTTTGTGGCACAGTGGGTGGTAGTGTCCCTACTTCTCATCAAGAAGCTCCAGCTTCGAATCCCACTCTCGGACTTGATGGCCACTGAAGGTGCATTCATATCATTGCCAAACAGGTTGATTATCAACCTCAAATTCTTCCAACTTGCCTATGGCAGGTGATAAGAGTGGGAGAGTTTGCTGGTCAGCCGGAACCTGCAGAAGGCAATGGCAAACCACTGCAGTACCTTTCCAAAAATAATCATGGACCAACATCTAGAGGTCCATGGTTGCCACTGCCACCTTAGGACATGATATCTAGAGGGGGAGTGGCAATGGAGAGATTTTAAAGGAAAATTAATATTTTAAAAGTGAGGCATTGCTGAACCAGGAGCAAACCATAGGGAGCTTAAGGGTGATGGGTGCATGGGACTTGGTGCAAGCTAGGATCTGGGTAGCAGGGTTTTGGATAAGACGGGCGGCACAGTGGCACAGTGGTTAGCACTGCTGCCTCACAGCACCAGGGACCCGGGTTCGATTCCTGGCTTGGGTGACTGTCTGTATGGAGTTTGCACATTTTTTAAAAATAGAAACCCTACAGTGCAGAAAGAGGCCATTCGGCCCATCGGGTCTGCACCGACAACAATCCCACCCAGGCCCTATCCCCGTATCCTACATATTTACCTGCTAATCCCTCTAACCCTCATATTTACCCACTAATCCCTCTAATCTACGCATCCCGGGACACTAAGGGGCAATTTAGCTTGGCCAATGAACCTAACCCGCACATCTTTGGACTGTGGGAGGAAACCGGAGCACCCGGAGGAAACCCACGCAGACACGGAGAGAATGTGCAAACTCCGCACAGACAGTGACCCGAGCCGGGACTCGAACCCAGATCCCTGGAGCTGTGAAGCAGTAGTGCTAACCATTGTGCTACCGTGCCGCCCACATTCTCCCCATGTCTGTGTGGGTTTCCTCCGGATGCTCCGGTTTCCTCCCACAGTCCAAAGATGTGCGGGTGAGGTGAATTGGCCATGCTAAATTGTCCTGTAGTATCAGGAGGACTAGCTAGAGTAAATGCTTGGGGTTATGGGGATAGGGCTTGGGTGAGATTGTGGTCGGTGCAGACACGATGGGCTGAATGGCTTCCTTTTACACTGTAGGATTCTATGATTCTAAGTTCAAGCTGATGGAGGTTTGAAGATGTAAGGCTCATTACAAGGAAATACTCAGGTCTAGATTTAACACAGGTTTGAATGAAGGAAGAGGATTATTAGAACATAAATTGCTTTGCCGCAAGTGGTTATGAAGGCAGACACTATGATATCACTTAATTCGGGGCTAAATTAATATTTGAAAAGAAAGACTATAAAATGTGGTTCGAGTAGATTGCTCGAGTTGAAGATGTAGCACTGGTACAGATAGTCTGCTCTTGTGCTGTAAATGTCATTATTCTGGAATTTTCTGCAATCCTCAGTGTTTTCTATTGGAAATTCAGAATGGGTATTCAAATAAAGTTTTGAATATTAACTTATTGGAAAATCATGACATCATCTAATAAGATGCTATGTTCTTATTTCAAAACTAATTACTTGGAGAACGATCTGACCCAGAGGGCACAGATCTAAGTTAATTCCAAAACAATCAGAGGGGAAATTAGTTTGTCTCTTTACACAGCATGTTGCTCTGATGTTGAAGATACTGCCCCAGAAGGAACATTGGACTTAGGAGCAGGGTGAGGCCCTTTGAGCCTGCTCCACCATTCAATATGATCATGGCTGATGAAGGGTGATGAAAGCAGATTCAATCATACTTCCAAAAGGAAATCGGGATATATACTTGAAAAGGAATCATTTGCGTGACATTGGGAAATCGTAAGGGAGTAGAATCAATTAGGAAGCTCTTTTAAAGGGCTGGCAAAGGCACAATGGGCTCAACAGCCTCCTCATGTGTTGATGATTCCATGGTAACCAGCACTCATCTTCAACTCAATGCTTGTCAGTGAAAACGCTTGAAATAGATTTTATTAAAATTCGAATATTCTATTTCAGAGACATGTTGACAGAACTGGGTTAAAATGTTCCAGTAATAATGAAGATGTTAATGTGGGCGAGCTTTCCTTTTTGATGAAAATACCCAGCTGTTTCACGAGCAAATACATCTGAATTCTGATTAGCTTCAACAACACGTTGTTTTAACTTCTCCATCCACTTTAAACGCTTGGGAAATATTTGTTTTGGCTGACAATCAGATGAGGTGAACGAACTTCAAGGGTTTAGCCCGACAGAATTGTGAAGTTGAATTACAATTGGTAGACGCAGCCCAGAACAATTCATTGAATGAAAGAGTTTCTTCATGTGATGCCACAGGCAGAGACGGACTTGCAATAAAACACATTGTGCCTAGCCATAGGGGCCTGACCAATCTGGGAGGCCTGTGCTGGCTGGTGGCTTTGGAGGCTGATAGGCTCAAATATTCAAGTCTATAAGCAACCCTGAACAATGCAACCCACTGTGTATTGTACATCCCATATTCCAGTCACTCTTTGAACTTAATCTGCAATGCTGCAGCTGAATCCTGTGAGAGGCCTGTACATTGTTTTGACCTTTTTCAAAATGTGTATGCCTTTTTTTTTTGGTTTCCACGTATCGGTGCAATATGTTGCAATCACGATTGGAGCAGGTAAGTGGAAAACATTTGACAGTCAAAAGAATTTGTGATACCAGGTGGTTCGCTTATGCAGATGCTGTTTTGGCTTTGAAATTGAAAGTTTTGATACAAAGGAAACCTTACCAGTCATAGGTACGTCAAATTTAGAAAAAACACAAGTGAAAGGTGAAGCAAAATGCTTAGCAGAGACGTTTGAAAACTATGATATTGCTGTTTTTACTTTTTTGTGGAACCAAAGGGTTATGAATCTGTGGAATTCCCTGCCCAGTGAAGCAGTTGAGGCTACCTCGCTGAATGTTTTTAAGGCAAAGATAGATAAGTTTTTGAACAGTAAAGGAATTAAGGGTTATGGTGAGTGGGCGAGTAAGTGGAGCTGAGCCCATGAAAAGATCAGCCATGATCTTTTTGAATGGCGGAGCAGCCTCAAGGGGCCAGATGGCCTACTCCTGCTCCTAGTTCTTATGTTCTTATTATGTTATGTTCATTTACTTCAAAGGATTAATGCCATCAGCAAATCACTGCAAAATGTGGATACAACTTTATTGAATGCTGCACAATTGTCATCCTCAGTTAAAAGTTTTGTTATGGAAGTTCAAAATGACTATATCTCAGTGGAAGCAGAAGCACTAACATTAGCAAAAAATATAGGTCCCTCTGATGATGCGAAGCATACAAGATGCAAGAAGTTATCTTTCGATGAAATTAGAGACAATAAGGTCAGTTTAAAAGGGAAAGAAAAGATCATTGTTGAAACTGTCAACGTTATTTGTGGTACAATAATAATGCAATTGCAGAGTAGAAATGAATCTCTGAAGAAAACTGTTGATTTATTTCACGTGCTTTTTGACAGATGTTTGGATGAGAATTCTAAAAGCCACTGCACCAAGAAATTAACTAAATTCGACCAAGAGGACATAGACACAAATCGTTTTGCAGATGAAGGGAAACAATTCATTCATTTCATCAATAATAATTAGCTCCGTGCTTCAAGGTCACCAGCATGTGATGATTCACAGGCAACCTTTCCAAATGTGGAAACCATTCTGAAAATAGTTTTGACAATATCAGTCACAAATGTTTCCAGTGAATGGTTTCTGTATTGAAAAGTGTTAAAAATTATTTACAAAGTGTGATGAATCAGTTCAGCAATGCCGCTGACTGAAAGTGTGCTTTTACAAGATTTTACCTATGTATAATTGATGATATTGTAAAGAAAAAGTGTAGAAGAAAAGCTATCTAGGTTGCCATGCCAACAAGGGGTGAAGCATGAAAATCTTTTTAAAATGTGCTTCTTCCACATTTTCTTGTTTAAATTCTGTTTTCTTGTTTAAATTCTGACCATTGCTGGTCTGATGTCATGGCTGCTGGTCACATGCAGATAGTGCTAACCGCCATCCCCCATCGCTCTTCAGAGATTCTCTTCTATGACAAAGAATGGAATCCTGCCAGGCAAAGCCACACCACCAATATTGGACTTGGACTCACTTGACTCCACTTGATTGGAGTATTTTCTCCTGCACTGGACTTTTTCTGGCTCCTTCTGACCTGCACTGGCCTGTGCTGCAGTCATGTCATCGGCTGATTTTTCCACCTTGTTGCTCATTGGCCAGTCTCATGGTTGCTCACCTCAAGCCACACAGACCCGCAATACTGACCATCTTTACCGTCATTCTGAGGACAGGTAGGCTTGGATTTCAATTCAGCAATTGCTGGCATGTTTTTAATAAGTTAAAAAGCACTAAAGCAGTTAAGCAGTGATTAATTTGTGCATTTTGAGAGCTTGCACCTTTGCATTCTGTGGGTGAGGATGGGCTGTGATATCATTGGAGATGGCAGTATCACATCAGGGGGAGGGTGCAGGGCCCAGAAATTAAGGTCAGCGCGGGGCCCCCCAAAATGTAAGTCTGCAACTGGCCATTGGCACTCATTGTTGAAATAAATATAAAACTGGGGAAGGTTAAAAGGTGGAGAACTGTGTGCCCATTACTCATTGCAAAATCTAACATGGTGAGGAAGTGCATAAGGTACAGGAGGTCTGTGCATCAAGCCTCCAATTAGCTCATTAAGACAACTGAACAGTGCTAGTGGAATTCAGATTGCCTGTTTCAAAGTAAATGTCACTCAGGCCACACTACTTGAAATTTTATTTTCACCTTAAATACACAGTACTATATTGTTGTTCTAGTTCGCCAGTCAATACTCTAAACTTACCATGGCAGGTAAATTTAAAAATAAAATTATGAATTAACTTGTAAACTGTGCCGGTACTTGAAGTGAGTTCAGAAAATTCTTTGTTTTCTGTTATGTATTGACTGCCATTTTATTTTTCCAGATTTCTTTTGTAAGGGGTTGTCAGTGAGATGAAGATGAAACATACTCCCAGAAGGGAAAAGGAACTGCTTTCTTGGAATGGGCTGAAAAATGAATGTAGCCATGCAAAAATGAAATATGAATGTGCACTAGTTCATGAAATAACGCACAATGTAACAAAAACAGTGCATTTTTATTGGACACTTAAGTATCTTAAAGGAGACTTTATCCTATGAGAAATATAACACCTAACTATCTTCAAGGGGATTCTATCCTACAAACTAAATTAAAATAATTTTGAATTGCAGGGAAATTGTGGAGATCCCGGCTACCAGTTAAGTTTCTTGTATGATTTTACTGTGAAACTGAATACCAAACTGTGCAGAAAGGAGCAGTTGGCAATGACAGATGTATTTTCTCTTTGTGTCAAACATTCTTAGGACTTGAATAGATAAATTGATCCATTCAACCTGTGGGAAGCTGGCCTTGGTACATTGAGCTTCCCATAATATTCTATCCATTTACCCATGGTGAAGCTCCTAGCACAAATTCAAAGAACCACTCCAAATGGTCAAAGTCTAATTTCTGCCTTTTTTCTGGTGTTTCTGCAGCACTTCCGCCAAGATTATGGCAGACAATCAGGAGAATCCCTTTAGAAATTCATCACCATTGTTTCCTTATTTAATAGAACAGAACTATCATTATATCATGCCACTGTTCCAGCATTCACATGTAATAAATGTGCAAGAGTTTTATTTTAAAAAGTTAAAGTTGCGAATATAACTTCTGAGACATGTTTCTGAACTAAGACGACTTAAGTAAATGGATTTGGTTGATTGGTGATTAGTTTAAATGGCGCTCACTTAAATTGTACAGACCTATGATTTCATAGAAATAGGAGTAGGCCATTCAGCCCATCAAGCCTGTTCTGTCATTTAATGAGGTCATGGCTGATATGTGGCCGAACTCCATATACCTGCCTTTGGCCTATATCTCTTAATACTGTTTGCTTAACAAAAATATATGTATTTCAGTTTTAAAGATAGCAATTGATCTCACATTAACTGCCATTTGTGCAAGAGAGTTCCAAACCTCTACCACGCTTTATGTGTACAAGTGCTTCCTAACATCTCTCATGAATGGTCTGGCCCTAATTTTTAGACTATGCCCTCTAGTTCTAGAATCTCTAACCGGTGGAAATAGCTTATCTTTATCTACCCTGTCTTTTCCATGAGAAAACTGTCTGCTTTTGTGTGATGTAGAAGTGACATGGCATGTAAGCTGAAGCAGAGGGGTCCACAAATTAAATCTTGCCCAAAAGGTAGTTGCCACAATTTCCATGCCAGATGACATCCAAGACATTTAAGTGAGGCAGCCAGATATGGTCAAGTATCATCTAGAATTTGTCTGTCTTGGCCCACTTCCCACCAGGGGCGGCACGGTGGCACAGTGGTTCGCACTCCTGCCTCACAGCGCCAGGGATCACGGTTCGATTCCCAGCTTAGGTCACTGTCTCTGTGGAGTTTGCACATTCTCCCCGTGTCTGCGTGGGTTTCCTTCGGGTGCTCTGGTTTCCTCCCACAGTCTGAAAGATGTGCTGGTTAGGTGCATTGGCCCGAACAGGTGTGGCGACTAGGGGACTTTCACAGTAACTTCATTGCAGTGTTAATATAAGCCTTACTTGTGACTAATAAATAAACTTTAACTTTGCTTCAAAATTGCTACCACTGTAGTGAAGAAATGTAGCAGCATAGAAAAATAAAATGTTGTTTGATTGACTGAAAAAAATAAGAGTTGGGGTAAATGGATATTGCTCAGTCTGGAGACAGCTTGCGAGTGGTGTACCTCAGGGGCTGTGCAAGGTCCACTTTCTTTCTCTCTCCATTATACTGACATTCTGGCCTTGTGCATGGAACACAATCTCAATATGTTTAAATTACAACAAGATTTAGCCAACAGGGAGGAGGAATGTAAAAGACTTCATGAAGACACAAGTTTGTGGAATGGCGGTACAGTTGCAGAATATTGTTTGAGGGGACTGTGTTGAGGCGGGGGGGGGGGGGGGGTCATCAATTTAAAATTGTTGCTAAGCGAATTAGGGAGAGGTTAAAAACATTCTTTACATTGAGATTTGCTGGGGCATGGAATAATTTGCCAGGGAGTTACTGAGGCCATTTCATATTCTAAGGGAAAACTCGATAAATATGTGAAGCAGAGAAAGATATAACACATTTGGGTACAGAAGAGGAATGAATTATTTTAGCAGAGAGCTGGTACAGACACAATAGCTCTGTGCTGTAAACATAAAGGGTGCTTTTCTACAAGAACATGGAGCCCCAGAACATACTTGATGTACTTCAGACCACATAAGACACTCCAGTGGGACTGAAATAATCTTTCGTTTTAAGAAATTTACCTGAATTAATGGAAAAGAATGTTATATAAAATATAATTTTTAAAAGTTAACTGCTTGATGCGACATATCGGTCAACGTAAATCAAAACAATGTTATACTCCTGTAAAGATGACATGAAGCAAGTTTAAAGCTAAGGCTGCAAATATATCCCGAATTTAACTTGTGAGAATCTGGAAATTGTGGCTCGGTTACAAACTTATTAATTGTGAAAATAATAATTTAGGCGATGTATATCCAACCTGCCGATCCTTAACCTGAGATTCATGAAATACCTACAATAACGCCCACGGTTAGTGCATTTTATTATGCAGAATATTATCCTTTAATTCACATTTTCCAACAATTTGTAAAGGTTGCCTTCCTTACCCTTTTTAGTTGATCTCATTTTCTTATAGTAAAGGTTTTTTTTATTGAAGAAACAATTTCATTCAGGCTCCGCTGCCAGGATCGCAGTGTAACAAGGCTGATGATGGACAGCCGGAATAACTAATTATCTGCTGACATTCAGTTGCACCCCTGATGTTTTTATGTTGAGGCACCAATCAGGGAGACCTTTGGGCGGGACTTCTAAAGAATCTATTATTGCCATGCCAACAGTGAGTTGCTACTGATTGTCTGATTACTCAGCGCAAAGGGCAAACACTGTAGACACATTCCACCAAGTGATATTCATTCAAAGACATGTTCTGTGATCTGGTGTTGTTCCCTTTCAGATGAAGTGGGCAGAATCTTCTATCATGTACTGAATCATTCATTCTGTCACGTTAAAGCAGTGATGCTTCCCCTAACAATCTTCCAGCTAAACCCAAACTCTGTGCCTGGAATTTTACCATCATTCACACCAGTGGGATTTCCCCGTTCCTCCCGCAGTGAATGGAGATTTGGCTGGCCGCCAAATTCTCTGACCTCGCTGCAGCGGAAGAATGGCGTGAACGGATCGCGCCCTGCATGTGGAATATATGGGCCGGGATTCTCCCCCCAAAATTCTAAGTCTCCAATTTGTCTGAAAACAGGAGTAACACCGGCAGTTTTTTAAAATGGGATTTTCAGAATGAATCTCCCGCACTCCAGAGTGCCCTAGTGGGATTCCCTCAGAAAGTCTTGGGGAGAGGCCGGAAGCATAGCGCTGAGCGGGCTATTGTGCATGCACCGATCTGTCAGTGCCGAGATCGATGCATGCGCAGTGACCCCGCACTGTTGGCCTCCCAATCGCTGGCCAGCCCGATCTCTGGCCAACACCACGACCCTCTATCGCTACCTCTCCAACACCCCTACCCCCCCAATTGCTGACCTCCTGGACTTTTCCGGGCCAGCCTGATGTCCCCCCCCCGCCCCGGGCCCGCCCCAATCTCCCCAACCCTCCACCTGGCCAGCCCGATCTCCCAATCCACCTGCGACAATCCCGAACCCTCACCCCACTCCGCAGTCCCTCCCCTCTCCCCCACAGCAGCCCTGGCAGCTCCGACCCTACCCCTACCCAGATGGCCAGCCCCGATCTCATCTTCCCTCTCTCTATCTGCGACCCTCTGGCGGAGTGGCAGTGGGACCATCCCCATCCCCACCATTCACCCCAATTGACCCTGCCCCAAATTGTCCCCACTCCCTCTGGCCCTGCCACCTTGGCACTGCCTGATGCCTGATGGACAGTGTCAAAGTGCCCCTGGGGCAGTGCCAGGATGCCAGGCTGGCAGTGCCATGCTCTCACTGCCCTGGGGCCACTCCGTCTTGCCCCCAACCTCTTGGGGAGGCCTCAATGGCCTCTCTTCACTCCAGTGGGATCAGGCCGCCCATTCCCCATTAGTGGAAAGCAGTTGTAAATCCCACTGGGGGGAAACATTCCTGGTGAGCGTGCGGGGGGGGGGGGGGGGGGGGGGCGCAGGGGGGCAGATGCTAGCAGGCCAGCAGACTTCAGTCCTGGGCCTGCTAATGATATGGAAATGCTAATTTCCATATTGTAATCAGCTCCGTGCCGATTTCCAGTGCAGAGCTGATTACGACAGAAAGCTTAGCCACGGAGATGCACGGACGCCCGGGAGAATTGTCCCCGTGAACTGGAGCTAGTGATGGAAGCTAAAACTGGGCACAGAGTGCCCTTGGACCTTCTTCCAATTCACCATCATAACTTTTTTGGAATTAGAATAGAATAGCTCCAGTGGAGAAGAGGTCATTTGGCCCATTGAGTCTGCACCGACTCTCTGACTGAGTATCTTACCCAGGCCCTTTCCCCACACCCCATCCCTATAAACCTGTGCATTTACCATGGCTAATCCACCTAACCTGCACATCTTCAGACTGTGGGAGGAAATTGGAGCACCCAGAGGAAACCCCATAGATACGGGGAGAATGTGCAAACTCCACACAGACAGTGACCCAAGGCTGGAATTGAACCTGAGTCCTCTGGACCTGTGAGGCAGCTGCCCCTTAAGCATTGCAGTAATCCAGTTCCCACATGGAAATAAATTCTGGAATATAAATTGGGAGATGGCAGCAGAGGGGAGAGTGATTTCTATTTGGAGTGGGGATGAGGAGGATTGGGGTGCGGGTGTGTATTGGACCGTTGGCCACACATGTTCTGAGCTGGTCAGCACATTAGATGTGCATGAGCCAGGAACAAGGTGAATCTTGTGGCAGGAGTGGGCAGTAAGTCACTCCCATTTTTAGAGGACACCTGGACAGGCATTGAGCTACTGCAAGCCTCTCTGAATGGATGGATGCCAAGATTGCAGCCAGACATTTGGATCTTTCCACTGCTAGAGATGTCTCAGAGCAGGCAATATGCGGCTGCATGGTTCAACGATGTTTCACCACAGGTTCTTGTCCAGACTGTTCAGGTTTGGTGGGAGGTCATGTTTCCCAGGGCTGGCCCTCTTCTCAGGCTAAGGCAGTTTAGACCGAGGTCATGGCGGAGGTCAGTGGCGCCCACATCAGAATCTGGCTCCAGTTTAGGGAGCGGATAATGTCCAGCACTCTGTGTCTATTCACTGAAAAAGTGGCACTCATATGAGCATCAGGCAGTGTAGCCATGGGAGTGCAGAGGGAGGGTTCATCCTAAGACACTTCAAGGGTACTCTGTTGCTCAACCTCCCCTCTGCCGGTGACCTCATTGCCTCCAGTATGTCAGGCGAGGAGGGTGCACCTGCAGGAAACCCTTAGCAGCCCGGGGTCCTTTAGGCCTTGGGTTACCAGAAAGATGCCTGCCGGAATCATCACAGTCAAAAGGGTATAGCAGTCAGTAGGCTGGCTCCACCTCAGCTGTGGTTGTCAGGATTGCACCTCAGTGTATAGGTGGAAAAAGAAAGATAAGGACATTTTGAAGGTACTTAGATGACACAGTTTTCAACCACTGTGGAGAATTTTCTAACTTGTAAATATGTTTCATTACGCTGTTTGGAAGCTTGCTGCATTCTCATTTTGTTGCTAGTGGCTTCACTGGTCACAGGCATTTTTGGCAGTACTTTATTTCTAATCAAAAAAGCCAATTCAAATTAAGTCCAATCATGGCCCCCACATGAGGGACAAAAAGATCCAAGCTGACAAGATAAGACTCTGCATCCCATCTTGGGCTCAATCAAACAAAATCCAAGCTGACAGAATGAAGCATTGCACTCCCTCCCGGGCTTGCTCGAACACTTCATCTTAGCTAAACGGCCGAGATGGCTTTGAAAAATGGTGTTAGGTAAAGTCTCGGTTTAACCTCATTGGCTATCCTGATCCTTTACTCTACCATAGCCTGGGCAAACCATGATAGCAAAAATCAGCACATCCCAAGTGTAATGGGCTCGCCTCGGCCCCTGCCTGATCATGGTTTCACCCCTGCCAGGTAAGTATTGCCCCCTATTAGATTCTGATTATATCTTACAATCGAGACACTTGTCTCACACCATCACGATTGTAGTCACTGATCATTCCCACATGAGGATGATTAAGCGTTAGCTATTATTCATGAATGTACAGACCAGGCACATATCGTGCAAGCCATCACTGTCAGCTCAGCAGGTTCTGACCTCTATGAGAATACTGTCTGTGCAGCATCTGCAGAAAAGTCATTGCATCTCCTGCTGCGGCTGTTAGGGGTGGCATGGTGGCTCAGTGGTTAGCACTGCTGCCTCACAGCGTCAGAGACCTGGGTTCAATTCCAGCCTTGGGTCGCTGTCTGTGTGGATTTTACACATTGTCTGCGTGGGTTTCCTCCGGGTGCTCAGGTTTCCTCCCGCAGTCCAAAGATGTGCTGGTTAGGTGGATTGGCCATGCTAAATTGCCCCTTAGTATCAGGGAAATTAGCAGGGTAAATACGTGGGGATAGGGCCTGGGTGGCATTTTGGTCAGTGCAGGCTCAATGGGTCAAATGGCCTCCTTCTGCACTGTAGGGATTCTATGCTTCTATGTTGCTGTTGTCCTGATGGGAGATGTGAGGAGGATACAAATTACACTCAAGGGGAGTTAAACAGGTTAAGTGGGTGGTAAGGAACACGACAGAAGGAGTGTAGGGATGAAAAGCCGCTGTGGTCTGTAGAAAATCAGAGGCTTTACTAGGTGTTGTGAAAATGGAGAAATATAGACAGCCAAACGGCCCTGGCTGTTCTTATTCAGAAGTAACTTTAAGCTAACATGCAAGTATAGCTCACAATTAAGGAGGCAACTGGTAATGTGGCCTCGATTGCAAGAATCATCAGAGAATCATAGACAGGAGGCCATTCGGCCCATCGAGTCTGCACCGACCACAATCCCACCCAGGCCCTATTCCCACAACCCCATACACTTATCCTAACAAGTCCCCCTGACAGTAAGGGGGAAATTTAGCAATCCACCAAACCTGCACATCTTTGGAGTGTGGGAGGAAATCGGATCACTCGAAGGAAACCCACGCAGACATGGGGAGAATGTGAAAACTCCACACAGACAGTGACCCAAGCTGGGAATCGAACCCGGGTCCCTGGCACTGTGAGGCAGCAGTGCTAACCACTGTGGCACCGTGGGATGTCACGGTTCCACTTGAGGGATCAAGTGTAGGATTAAAGAGTTGACTGCAGCCTTGGTGAGACCTCACCTGGTCTGTCCTTTTTGCTTCCTTATCGAAGGAAGCATAGTCCTCGTGTAAAGGGATTGCAACCAAGGCTCACTGGACTTATTCTGCTGACTGGAAGATTATCCCATGAAGTGATAGTGGGGAGAATGGGCCCATATGCTTGACATTGCAGAAGACTGAGAGGCTATCTGTGTGAAACATGAAGACCACTTATAGTGTTCTGCAGGCTGAATGCAGGAAAGATGTTCACCCTGGCTGTGGTAGACAGAATGAAGGGACACAGTCTCAGTGTAATAGGTAGGCCATCTATGACTGGGATGTAAAGGATGGGCAGCACAGTGGCACAGTGGTTAGCATTGCTGCGTCACAGCTCCAGGGACCTGGGTCCAATTCACTCATAGAGTCATAGTCATAGAGTCATAGAGGTTTACTGCATGGAAACAGGCCCTTCGGCTCAACTTGTCCATGCCGCCTTTTTTTTTTAAACCCCTAAGCTAGTCCCAATTGCCCGCATTTGGCCCATATCGCTCTGTACCCATCGTACCCATGTAACTATCTAAATGCTTTTTAAAAGACAAAATTGTACCCACCTCTACTACTACCTCTGGCAGCTTGTTCCAGACACTCACCACTCTCTGTGTGAAAAAATTGCCCCTCTGGACACTTTTGTATCTCTCCCCTCTCACCTTAAACCTATGCCCTCTAGTTTCAGACTCCCCTATCTTTGGGAAAAGATATTGACTATCTAGCTGATCTATGCCCCTCATTATTTTATAGACATCTATAAGATCACCCCTCAGCTTCCCACGCTCCAGAGAAACAAAAGTCCCAGTCTATCCAGCCTCTCCTTATAACTCAATCCATCAAGTCCCGGTAGCATCCTAGTAAATCTTTTCTGCACTCTTTCTAATTTAATAATATCCTTTCTATAATAGGGTGACCAGAATTGCACAGTATTCAAAGTGTGGCCTTACCAATGTCTTGTACAACTTCAACAAGACGTTCCAACTCCTGTATTCAATGAGTCACTCGGGTGACTGTGTGGAGTCTGCACGTTCTCCCTGTGTCTGCATGGCTTTTCTCCGAGTGCTCCGGTTTCCTCCCTCTTGCTCTTCACTTAAGTTAACTATCTGTTTTCCGGCTGCTAAGCTAATTTGCATATCAAAAACACTCCAGGCAGCTGCACTTTTATCAATTCCCCTGTTATCCAATTCTTTAAACTTTGTTTTATCCAAAACTTTTTTAATCTTTATTTTGTTCAATTCTTAAATCTTCATTTTATTTGAGGATCTTGACAATTATAAGAGCGGCTGTGATCAAGGTGATTGGCGGAGCATTCTCAGGGGGCCAAATGATCTACTCATGCTGTTCTGTCCTACACACCCATGTCCCTGCGTCCACCTAAATGAATTCACTGCAAGGCACTTTCTCATATTGGAGCAGGTGTCAGGGTGACATGACAGCAAGCCTGCTGAAAAAAGATTGCATGTAGCTTTCAAGGTGACATGAAAATAGGTTTTCTGGAGCCAAGGGGAAGATTCAATTTTCCTTACAGGTGCCTGAGGTCAGAGAAGAATGATGTGTTGTGCAGATACTGATGTGTGCATTTGGCAGAAAGAGGTTTGTCTATCAACACAGATTGGCTCATGTATAGGGTCACACTACCAGCGGAGCTAATATGAAACAGTGCAATTTACTTCAGCCATCAGAAAACAAGGTCTCTGAAAATAAACCATGATGTGTGGCCCAAATCAGGAGTCCAGGCCTCCCAGCCAGCAAAGTATTAAAAATACCAGTGTAAAGGTTAATATTTAGCAACTATTTCAGGTTAGAATCTAGCCATTAGATTGCCATGGGTCTGTCTGCTGTGCCGCATTATTGCCTTAGCTTTGGTCTCTGTCTCTGCAAAATTCTGAAGCTCATCATCACAATTGCCTTCCTCTTACTCATCCTCAGAGAGGACATTTCAGTTCTCCATCTCCCACTCAGCAAAGATATTCCCCACTTCATTGGGTGAGATTGTACAGGACTCATTAGGCAACAACGTCTGGGACGCTCTCTGTGGGGAATACTTGAATGCACCATCCGAGCGGTCCAAACCGGTAGGGGGCAAGGTGGCACAGTGGTTAGCACTGCTGCCTCACAGCGCCAGGGACTTGGGTTTGATTCCCGGCTTGGGTGACTGTCTGAGTGGAGTTTGCACATTCTCCCCATGTCTGCGTGGGTTTTCTCCGGGTGCTCCAGTTCCCTCCCACAGTTGAAAGATGTGCGAGTTAGGTGGATTGGCCATGCTAAATTGCCCCTTAGTGTCAGAAGGACCAGCTAGGGTAAATGCATGGGGTTATAGGGATAGGGCCTGGGTGGGATTGTGGTTGATGCAGACTCGATGGGCTGAATGACCTCCTTCTGCACTAAAGGATTCTAAGTTCTAAGTTAAAACATTGAAACCATATCAACAGGAGGCCTATCGTCTGCTCAATGGTGGTCCTTGTGGAGGCACAGGTGGCATTGTAGATATCCTCGGTGCACTTTATGGATAGCAAACTAGCATCATCAGCCAGATCTTCTAGAGGTGTTCCTCGTCTTCAAGGACCCAGCCCAGCAATGCATAAGATGCTTCAAAAACTGTGGCATCTGGGAATGATTCTGAATGTAGGCATTGTGAGAGCTCCCTGGGAACATGCATGGTGTCTGAAGTGATCACTTATCAGTTGAACATTCAAAGAGTGACAACCTTTCCTTTGTTGAATGCAACTGGTTGATAGCAGGGAGCTCTCAATGTCACATACGTGCAGTCAAATAGCCCCTTGCACTTACAGGAATCCTTGCTGCCTGGCTCTCAGTATCCAACAGAATTTGACAAAATCACATGTTTTTCCGAGGAGAAAATCTGTCACCCAACTGATAGACTTGTTGTCACTAACTGAGAGATGCTGCATTGGTTCCCAGTGGAGTCCTGGGAGCAGACATAGGAAAAACGTTCAGGGTTGTGGTCACCATTGACTTGTGATTGATTCTTTGTGGACACAGGTTCTCATTGGCCAGCTGGCAGGTGTGATTAACCACATCCCGGAACATCCTAGGCACCTTTGGCATTGCCTCTTTCTTAACTCCTGGTTGCTGCAATGTATCTGATTCTATGCCAAAGCTCACCATTGCACATATCCCTGGTTGCCAGTATCTGACGTTTTTTGAGGCTATGCCACTGCTGCCTCTTGTTTCTTTATTAGTGTCACAAGTAGGCTTACATTAATACGGCAATGAAGTTACTGTGAAAATCCCCTAGTCACCACACTCCAGCGCCTGTTCGGGTACACTGAGAGAGAATTTAGCATGGCCAATGCACCTATCCGGCATGTCTTTCGGACTGTGAGAGGAAACTGGAGCATCTGGAGGAAACCCACGCAGCCACAGGGAGAACGTGCAGGTTCTGCACAGACAGTGACCCAAGCTGGGAATTGAACCTGGGTCCCTGGTGCTGTGAAGCTGCAGTGCTAACCACTGTGCCGCCCTCCCATGGCCCTGAACCATAATGTGCCGGATCCTCCTGGACTGGAGCCAGTAGGATAGGATTGTGAAGGCCCGGGATGATCTGTGATACAGCTGGTCAGTATATTCTTTGAAGCTGTTCCTCTGGCCCTAAGCAGTTCAGTCAATGGAAAGTCCTCTACCTAGCTTCAGCCTACCACTTGCCTCTCCCACCCCACCATAGCGAAGCCCACCCTGGTGGACCACAGATCAGTTCTCCTCTCGTTCATACATCCATGTGTATGGAGATTGCAGCATTGACAAGGGTCATGAAGGCCATATCAGTTCATCCATCCTCAAATACTATTGGGCTTCCCTCCATCACCAATGAGACTTGCCATCGTAAACATATGGCCCACCCCATGATCAGTGATGACCATCTACCCATGATTCTTGAGGTTCTAAATAGGCAAGATTATTGTTCCCTCCCGTAAGACCATCCGCTATCTGAAAATGACCTGGACCTACCACCCTGCAGCATCCCACTTCTCCCTCTCAATCTGACTGTTACCTCCACTAATCAGTACCCTGAGTAAAACCCCAGAAAGCTGCCACAGGCAACACAGCTTCAATATTTCTCTTACCATCACTGCCTGGAACTGCCCCCCATCCCTACCAACCCATTTAAAGGACTCCCACACCCAACATGCACAGCCCTTCCTTCCCTGCCACATCCCAGAACTCTTGCCTTCCCTTCCTGGCTCTCTCCCTGCCTGGATAAATTTCCTCTGTTTCTGCCCAGAGAGCCTGCCTCTCCCCCTGGCTCCCTCCCTCCCTCGGATAGCAGGCCTTCCTCCCTGGTTCCCTTCCTCCACTGATAGCCTGACTCCCTCCCTGCCTCTGACATTGCCCCAGACAGCGTGCCTCCTTCCCTGTCTCCATTGCTGCCCAGGACTCTCTGCCTCCCTCACTTACATTGTCCCTACCCCATATAACCTGCCTCCCTGCCCTGGACTCCCTCCCTCCCTTGGCCAGTTTCCCTGCCACGTGCTCCTTCAACTTCCATCACCTGATCATTGCATTGTTCAACAAAGCTCCCCAAAGAGGAAGGTAATAGTGACGACTCACTCCAATTCCAGCAAGTTGACTATCTCACCTGCTGTGCAACACTTACATGCAGTCATAAACCTGAAGGTATGTATTTCTCACTCCTGGATAAATTCATTGGGAGGGGAACTTAATTCTGATGAGTTGACACTTTAATGAGCATGAAAGACATGCAAATGCATATTTGCAACAGGGAAGCTCAATCTGCCTTTAAAGTTCTGAAAACTTAATTGCAAAAATTCATCCCACTGCTGGGAAGCTGAGTTTTGGCCTCTCGCCCACTCGCCTTGCTTCCCGCTGCCAGGAGCAGTACAAGATTCCGCCTTAAATTCCTTCTGCACTTCTGATTAAATTACAGCGGTGCTGGGGCACAAAGTCTGAGGACGTGTGATGACAATTTCAAGGGTTAAGAATGGGCTAGTTGGGAAAAGTAGATTAGTGAATATGACGACAGGACGCACGCATAGATTAGAATTAAAAACATAAAATACAGGAAATACTGTCATGAATCCAACTGATGTTAACTGCAAGGGTGCCCCAACATAGAAACACTGGTTCATGGTGGTGGATAGTTTTGTCTACAGGAATGGTGTAAGGAGACATGTGCGAGACCCAATGAAAACAGTAACCAGCCCGGTCATAGTATTACAATTATTAAAGACTATTTATTACAATAAAGAAAAGACACTTATACACAGACATGACTATAATGATCTAAGGCACTAACATACAAGAAACTACTACACACTCGCAAAGTTTAAGTAGGAATTACCCTTTTGATCGAAAATACATTTACAAAATGATACATTTCTTTCAGGACTTCCCTCTTCTTGAACAACATCTAATTCAATAGATCCATAAGTAAAGGCCAGCTTATAGTTACTACACTGTATACAAATGAATTGTTATGCTGGGAAACATCTCCTCTTGGTTCAGCAAAGATACTATTTTAACTGTCTCCACAAAGGTTTTTGCACTCTTGCTTCTAGTCTGCTAGCTAGAACGAGCTTACAGGCTGCTAGGTGGAATCTGCCTCCTGCTTCCACAAAAAGGTTGCCAGTTCCATTATTGTTTCTCTTTGCAGGTTCTCTCTGTATATTTGGCTGTCTGTCTCTTCAGCTTTTGTTAGTTCTAAAAGATTAATATAGTTATGTCTTCCCTGGATGGCGCAATTGT
Organism: Mustelus asterias; assembly: GCF_964213995.1. Lineage (NCBI taxonomy): Eukaryota > Metazoa > Chordata > Chondrichthyes > Carcharhiniformes > Triakidae > Mustelus > Mustelus asterias. Next base: position 39,603,842 of record NC_135815.1, on the reverse strand, counting down.
CCACCCTAAATGTTTCCTATTAGCAGGACAATGTATATCTTTTGGTTTGTCTACAACTGCTAATCTCATTATTGGGATTCACATCCTGTGAAATATCTTTTGAAATGGTGCTGTTGAACCTGCTGCCACATTCATGACAATACTCAGTGAGTCAAGAGTATCTGTGGAGAGAGAAGTAGAGTTAACGTTTCAGGTTAATGTTTAGGATTAATGACCACATGGAAAAAATATTAACATTGAAATACAACACAGAAACTGCCACCTGGCCCAATCACCTGCTTGTCAGCACTTATCTTCCTGTGAAATCTTCATGTAAAAAAATTGTGCTAATTACATTTAACTGCTGTGTTCTCATGCCCCTTCATTTAAGTTGAGTGCTGACTTAGGGGTAAATATTCTGATCCCACCCGTCACAGGAATAGTCGTGGGAGGGACAGACAATTTAACAGACCGTTAAAAGATCCGTTAACCTTGGGTGAGAAGTTCCTGTCCCCAGGCGGGCGGAACCGGAAAATCCAACCCATAGTTTCTGCCTCAATGGTGGCACGGTGGCAGAGTGGTTAACACTGCTGCCTCACACAGCACTATGGACCCAGGTTCAAAGGATCTGGCCTTGGGTGACTGTGTGGAGTTTGCATGTTCTCTTCTTGTCTGTGCGAGTTTCCTCCAGGTACTCCGGATTCTTCCCACAGTCCAAAGATGTGCAGGTTAGGTGGATGGCCATGCTAAGTGCATGGGGGGGTTACGGGCTAGATGCTCTGGAGAGTCATTGCAGACTCAATGGGCTGAAATGGTCATCTTCTGTGCTGTAGGAATTCCATGATTCTATGGTTCACAACCCCAATTCTAGAAATAATTTCCACAGCCTCACAAATCTGTAGAAAGAAGTTTTTCCTATCTTTTAAAACTCTATTCTTTGTTCCAAATCTCTAAATGTTTAATTTTGTACCTTTGGTTCTTCATTCTTGACCCCATCACTGAACAGTAGTGAACACCATCCTCTAGTGTGAGTAGTTAATACAGCCTAGATGGAAAACCTTGCCAAAATTCTGCTGACCCTAGTGGGTCATTTGAATCATACCTGGGGTAAAGCCTACCATGTTTATCCTAGCCAAATTCAAGATGCAAAACTTATGATTCAGGTGGGCTCCATAGAACACTATGGGGTTTCTGACCCAAACCATAACACAAGTCACTGTTGATTTTTTAATTCTTCAAATATAAGAAACCTGGCTGTCTTTGAATGTTGCCAAAACAAAACTCATGTATCAACCCATACCCGGTCAGCCAAATATTCTACATATGTTGAAGGAGAGACGATGGAATATGTTGAGTACTTGCCATACTTTGACAGCCACTTATCTCTCTCTCAACATTGAAGAGGAGATCCAACACCAGATCAGATTTGCCAGCTCAGCTTACTGCAAACTAAAGCGTTTTTGAAAACAAAGATCTCTGCAAGTCAATCAAAATCCTAGGATGGGATTTTCTGGTCCCGCCCGCCACTGGGATTGTCCAGTCCCACTGAAAGTCAGTGGACTTTTGTCTGGGCCACTAAATCTCCCCATGGTGGTTTACACCACGACGGGGCTGGAAAATCCTGGTGCCACTGTACAGAGCAGTTGTTGTCACCACACTCCTTCAGAGCACTTAAGAGCACTATAGAAATTCCAACAGTAAAACCTCTGCCGCATCCTTCAGATTCAATCGAAGGACTGTCAATCAAATGCTGGTGTCTTCTTGAAGCAAGTTCCACAAGCATTCAAATAAAAATCTTGTAACATCAGCTGCAAAGGCCTGGTCTCTGTCAAGGTGGCCGGAGAACATCTTCCTGCTCCATCTTCGTTTTGCAACTCAGCGTTTCAGGGAGAACAAAGCAATTGCTTCAAAGACACTGTGAGGCTCTTCTTGAAGTGTGGCAGCATTGACGTTAATGACTGGGAGGAGCTTACTACCAATCATTCAAAATGGCGACAACCTGTCTATCAAGCACACTTTGAGTGTGCATGGATTGATGGATGGGTGGGATGGTTGTATTCTTGGCATGGTGGCACAGTGGTTAGCACTGCTGCCTCACAGCGCCAGAGACCTAGGTTCAATTCTGGCCTTGGGTGACTGTCTGTGTAGAGTCTGCACGTTCTACCCATGTCTGTGTGGGTTTCCTCCAGGAGCTCCGGTTTCCTCCCACAGTCCAAAGATGTGCGGCTTTGGTCGATTAGCCATGCTAAAATTGACCCTAGTGTCAGGGGGATTAGTAAGGGTGATTATGGGTTACGGGAATAGGGCCTTGATGGGATTGTGGTCGGTACAGACTTGATAGGACGAATGGTCTCTTTCTGAACTGTAGGGATTCTATGATTCTAAAAAAAAGGTTGAAAGATGAGGTAGAGTAGGAAAGAAAAGGAAGCAAATCTTGCACTCTCAATCCCGTGATCTTTTGGGGACAAAGGTCTGTGGGTCAAGAATCAACCTATTCAGTCACATGATGATAGAAACTCATGATTCTGAACAGCTGTCATCCTCGAATCGAGGAACAGCCAGCAACATGACTGAACAGTTTACCTTTATCAACCCGGTCCCATCCTTCCATCATTTTAAATACTTCTATTATATCGCCCCAAGATCTGCATTGTTGTAATGCAAAAAGCCACAGTTTTTCAAATTTTTCTTCATATTTGTATCTCCTTAAGTGAGGAGGCCACATCCTATTGTGAATGTGTGCTATACATCCAAGCCTCAATATTGCTCTTATTTATAGTTTGAAGTTCATAAAATTTTAACTGATTCCTTGTAAAGGTCTTATATAGAGTCATCTGGCTTCTGTATTCTGTATGAATTGTGATAAAACCTAGAATTCCGTTAGACTTCTTTTTGTGCTCTTAACAACTTGAAAGACTTCTTTTACTGTCCTTTGGTGCATATACCCAAAACCTCCTGTAGCAATACTACTTTTGTTCAAAACATCATTGCCAATATTTGTTACCTTGTGCATAACAATTTTGAATTCCATCTACTAGTTTTTAAGTCTATTTTCTCTTTTTCTTTTGCAATTTCCTTTAGTTTTTCAGAGAATTGTATTTAGCTCCCATTTTGGCTCCAGCTGACACCACTCCTTCCAAACTTGGATCAAAATTATTGATGAACATAATGAACAGAAACAGCCTCAGAGCTGAACCCTGTGTGACACAATTCCAATTATTCTAAAAACCTTCTCATAAATCCTTCCATCTGCTTTCTTTGATTTGATTTATTACTGTCACATGTATTGGGATACAGTGAAAAGTATTGTTTCTTGTGTGCTATACAGACTAAACATACCATTCATAGAGTACATTGGGGAGAAGGAAAGGCGAGGGTGCAAAATATAATGTTACAGTCATAGCTAGGATGTAGAGAAAGATCAACTTAATATATGATAGGTCCAATGAAAAGTCTGATAGCAGCAAATAAGTTATTCTTTAGTCAGTAGGTATGTGACTTCAGACTTTTGTATCTTTTTCCCGATGGAAGAGAGTATGTCAGGGGTGCGTGGAGTCCTTGATTATGCTGGCTGCTTTTCTGAGGCAGCGGGAAGTTAGATGGAGTCAGTGGATGGGAGGCTGGTTTGCGTGATGGACTGGGCTACGTTCACAACCCTTTGTAGCTTCTTGCGGTTTTGGTCAGAGCAGAAACCATACCAAGCTGTGATACATCTGGAAAGGGTGCTTTCTATGGTGCATCTGTAACAATTGGTGAGAGTTGTAGCAGACATGCCAAATTTCCTTAGCCTCCTGAGAAAGTAGAGGCGTTGGTGGGCTTTCTTAACTATAGCATCAGCATGGAGGGATCAGGACAGGTTGTTGTTGATCTGGACACCTAGAAAGCTGAAGTTCTCGACCATTTCCACTCCATCACCATGATGTAGAGAGGGACATGTCCTCCACTATGCTTCCTGAAATTGATGGCTATCTCTTTCATTTTACTGACACTGAGGGAGAGGTTATTGTTGTTGCACCATTTCACCAGATACTCTATTGTTTTCCTGTACTCCGTCTCATCATTGTTTGAGATCTGACCCACTACGAGGGGTTATCAGCAAACTTGAAAATGGAATTGGAATTGAATTTGGCCACACAGTTTTTAGGAGTCCTTTCTAATTATTTATTTATTTAATTAATTATTTTCATCTTTCACGTAATTCCTTAATCTTTAATCTCCACTACTAAGCCTATGTGTGACCGGTAAAACATTCCTGTATTCACTACATTTCCATATAATCCTTCATTTTAATCAGACAGCACTTATTCCCTGGGCATGATCTTACGATCATGTCCCGCCCAACTTTCGGCGAGGTGAGGTGGTATGATCAGGTGAGAGGCTAGAAACGAGAAACGCATCCGGTTTCTCACCTCCCCTGATCGTACCGGTCGTGTTTTGCAGTCAAAATCAGAGTGAAGCCAATTTCAACATTAATAACATAATTAGTATGATATTAGCGGGTCCCAGATGCTATCCTCTAGGCGCACTTGGCCTTATCTGCTTGCCGGTCAAGGTTCTTACTGGCTAGAATCACAGATGGTCTCATCCACTGGGAGACCAGATGTGACGGCTTCGCTGAGGGGACCAGAGGTTATGGAAGCTCTTGTCTGCATGACATAAAGGAAAGAAAATGGCCTTACACAAACTTAGGATGTCCCAAAGTGCTGCATAACTGTAATGATTTCAATCAGGCCATTGAGGTTGGCCTGTTGGAGTATAAACTCTTTGATTAAGGATCCAACTGATAGGCCAATCAGGGAGTCTTTGCTTTGTACTTAACTGGGAGTGTCAGTTCGTCTGACACCCTTGGTGGTAGACTGCTAACTGCTAGCACTCTGTGTACTGCTGTTAGAGTTTGTAAATAAAGCGATTTTGGTGAAGGGACTTCTGCCTCCAAAGACGTATTACAATAACCAATAACCACTTTACTGAATAGTATTGGAATGTACTACAACCAATTTGCATACATCATGTCATCACAAATGATGATGAGGAAATGACCAGATAATCTGTTTTAGTGAAGTTGCTTAAGGGATAAATATTGACCAGACCACCAGTGAAACTCTACTGTTCTTCCTCAAGAGTATGGGATGCTTAGGTTAACTTATCAGGGGCATCAGTTTAACATCTCATTTGTTGGACAGAATCTCTTATATTGCAAAATTCTCTAAGTATCACACTGGAGTGTCAATTTGCGTTACGAGCTTATATCATGAGAATGGCACTTCAACCTTCTGGGCCAGAGTCAAGAATGCTATCACAAACCTACATGCACTCTGACCTTTAGCTTAATACCTGGGTGACAATAAAGTATATTGGACTGTCATTTTGAACTGCAAAAGGTAGACAACACCCATATCTGTCACTAAACCCCCTGTCAGTGCCCCATTTTCTAATCCTTTGCCACCTTAGCCGACTCTAGCCTGTTGGTGTAATTGATACCTTTATGATGGTCCTATCCTCACGGAAGCTAAAGCTGGTTAATTGCCTGATTCTATGTCAGGATCATCCAGTAAGTGTGGAGGATAATGAATGTTTGATTAATTCGATAGCCTCAGAGGACAAACCAAATTCTAAAATGCAAGCAATTGAAATTGGACAATTTCATATGATTGATTTTATTATGTTTATCCTAGTTTTCTCTGTGTGTCTCTTGAAATGCAGTAATGCATACTGCACCTTGGTTCCATAGGCACCCTGGGGCCTTTGATAATTTGTCCAAGTGATTGTTCTCCATGTGTTAGGCTAGCCAGTTGACAGGCTAATTGGACATTGGGATACCTCAAAATCAAGGTTGTAAAATATCCTGTGAATAATGCAGCACTCACTTGGGGGAACGCTGTTCTCTGCTGTAGACACTACAGTTTTTGAAATAAAGATATTTTTGGATGTTTTGAAAGACGAGATCTTCACAGACAAGTCATTTTGCAACAATTGTGCTTCTTTAAACTGTCCATTCCTATATCTGTAATGAAATTGCAGCAGATGAACTCCTGTGCCGAGTTTGTGTAACATATGTTTTCTAAGCACTTTATGGTATCAAGGTTGGCTATAGTCAACGTGGCACAGAACTGAGAGCTTTTAGGATTGCTTAAATTGTTACCATAGCAACAGAGTCTGTGGAACCACAGTACAGACTGTCAGTAGTGACTGCCGTAAATTTTACATCTACTGTTAAACTAAACAAAAAGTCACCTCAGTTCAAACATTATGTGAAAGGCCTTGATCTTTTGTTATGATGAGGCTATATGTATATTCTGATGGCTAATAGTGGAACAATCCACTGCAGTACCATATCAAGCAGATGAGGGAGGGATAAACATTTGTCCTATTAGGATGCCGGATCAGAATCCCCAAGACCTATTATCATAGAAGCCATACAATGCAGAAGAGGTCATTCAGCCCATTGCATCTGCTCCAACTCTCTGACATGAAAGAGACTCCAGGATGGTATGTTGCTGTGGTGAACCATCGTTGGTTCCCACTGGATAGTACTGAGCCAGGGCTGGCCAGCACTACAGGAATGTATATAGGTTACTGTGGGATTGTACTAATGTTGCTGTTGGGTTAGGGTGAGATTGATACACCTGTGTTTGTTACTGTTGTGGCACATCCCAGTCGGGCTCCGCCTCCTGAGAGAGGTATAAGACTCCCTGCTCGGACGGGACCCCTTCAGTCTGGGATAGTGTGTTAAAGTTCTGTTAGTTCCATTGTTAGTTAATAAAAGCCTTCTTTTACCGAAGCTTCGAGCCTCGTGTCCAATTGATGCGCATCAGTTGCCTCCTTGGTGCCAGGGTCCAGGATGTTTCTGAATGGGCAGAAAGCCTTCTGAAGGGGGAGAGTGAACAGCCAGTGGTCGTGGTACATATTGGTACTAACGACATAGGTAGGAAGCGTGATGAGGTCCTGCAGTAGCAGCTTAGGGTGTTAGGTAGAAAGTTAAAAAGCAGGACCTCTAGGGTTGTAATCTCGGGACTGCTCCCTGTGCCACGTGCCAGTGAGGCTAGAAATAGGAAGATAGGACACTTTATACGTGGCTAAATAGCTGTGTAGGAGGGAGAGTTTCAGATATCTGGACCATTGGGATCTCTTCTAGGGCAGGTGGGACCTGTACAAGAAGGACGGGTTGCATCGAAACTGGAAGGGCATAAATATTCTGGCCGGGAGGTTTGCTAGTGTCACACGGGAGGATTTAAACTAATTTGGCAGGGGGGTGGGAACCAAAGCAAAGGTGAATTAACAGAAGGGGAACTGGAGAGTAGGGCCAGTAAGACTCAGAGAAAGAGCAGGCAAGGTGTGGTTGCTAATCAAAGAGGGTCTGGTGGATTGAAATGCATTTGTTTCAATGCGAGAAGCGTAACAGGTAAGACAGATGACTTAGAACTTGGATTCATGCTTGGAACTATGATGTTGTTGCTATTACAGAGATTTGGTTAAGGGAAGGACAGGATTGGCAGCTTAACATTCCAGGATACAGATGTTTCAGGCGGGATAGAGGGGGATGTAAAAGGGGTGGGGGAGTTGCACTACTGGTTAAGGAGAATATCACAGCTGTGGGAGGACCCCTCGGAGGGCTCATACAGCGAGGTAATATGGGTAGAACTCAGGAATAGGAAAGGTGTAGTCACAATGTTGGGGGTTTACTATAGGCCGCTCAACAGCCAGCAGGAGATAGAGGAACAGATATGTAGGCAGATTTTGGCAAGGTGTAAAAGTAACAGGGTTGTTGTGGTGGGAGATTTAACTTCCCCTATGTTGACTGGGACTCAGTTAGTGCTAGGGGCATGAATGGGGCAGAGTTTGTAAGGAGCATCCAGGAGGGCTTCTTCAAGCAGTATTAGATAGTCGTTTCAGTAGGGGAGCAGTTCGGGAACAGTGACCACAATTCAGTAAGCTTTAAGGTACTGATGGATAAAGATAAGTGTAGTCCTCAAGTGAAGGTGCTAAATTGGAAGACTAACTACAACAATATTAGGCAGGAACTGAAGAATGTAGATTGGGAGCAGATGTTTGAGGGCAAATCAACATCTGGCATGTGGGAGGCTTTCAAGTGTAAGTTGATAGGGATTCAGGACCGGCACATTCCTGTAAGGATGAAGGATAAGTATGGCAAGTTTTGGAACTTTGGATAATGAGAGATATGTGAGCCTAGTAAAGAGAAAAAGGAAGCATTTGTCAAAGCTAGGAGGCTGGGAACACACAACGCAAGTGTGGAATACAAGGAAAGTAGAAAGAAACTTAAGCAAGGAGTAAGGAGGGCTAAAAGGAATCACAAAAAGTCATTGGCCAGCAAAATTAAGGAAAATCTCAAGGCTTTTTATACATATATAAAGAGCAAGAGGGTAGCCAGGGAGAAGGTTGGCCCACTCAAGGACAAAGGAAGGAATTTATGCATGGAGCCAGAGAAAATGGGCGAGGTATTAAATGAATACTTTGAGTCAGTATTCATCAAGGAGAAGGACTTGGTGGATGCTGAATCTGGGGAAGGGTGTGTAGATAGTTTGAGTCATGTTGAGATCAAAAAGGAGGTGGTATTGGGGTCTGGAGTAACATTAATGTACACAAGTCCCTGTGTACCCAGGGCCTGATGAGATATACCCCAGAATATTGAGAGAGGCATGGGAGGAAATTGCTGGGGCTTTGAGAGAAATCTTTGTATCCTCACTGGCTACAGGGCAGGTCCCAGAGGTTTGGAGAATAACCAATGTTGTTTCTTTGTTTTAGAAGGGGAGCAAGGATAATCCAGGTAATTACAGGCCGGTGAGTCTTACGTCAGTGGTAGGGAAATTATTGGAGAGCATTCTTCGAGACAGGACTTACTCCCACTTGGAAATAAATGGATGAATTAGCACGAGGCAACATGGTTTTGTGAAGGGGAGGTCGTGTCTCACTAACTTGATCGCGTTTTTCAAGGAAGTGACGAAGATAATTGATGAGGGTAGGGCAGTGGATGTTGTCTACATGGACTTCAATAAGGCCTTTGACAAGGTCCCTCATGGCAGACTCGTACAGAAGGTGAAGTTGCATGGGATTAGAGGTGAACTGGCAAGATGGATACAGAACTGGCTTGGTCATAGAAGACAGAGGGTAGTAGTGGAAGGGTGTGTTTCTGAATGGAGGGCTGTGACTAGTGGCATTCCTCAGGGATCAGTGCTGGGACCTTTGCTGTTTGTAATATGTATAAATGATTTGGAGGAAAACGTAACTGGTTTGATTAGTAAATTTGCGGACATCACAAAGGTTGGTGGAATTGTGGATAGCGATGAGGACCATCAAGGAACACAGCAGGATATAGATCGGTTGGAGGCTTGGGCGGAGAGATGGCAGATGGAGTTTAATCTGGACAAATATGAGGTAATGCATTTTGGAAGGTCTAATAGAGATAGGAAATATACAGTAAATGGCAGAACACTTAAAAGTATTGATTGGAAGAGGGATCTGGGTGTGCAGCTACACAGGTTACTGAAAGTGTCAATGCAGGTGGAAAGGGTAGTCAAGAAGGCATATGGCATGCTTGCCTTCCTTGGCCGGGGCATTGAGTTTAAATATTGGCAAGTCATGTTGCAGCTATATAGAACCTTAGTTAGGCCACACTTGGAATATAGCGTTCAATCCTGGTTGCCCCACTACCAGAAGGATGTGGAGGCTTTGGAGAGGGTAGAGAAAAGGCTCCCCGGAATGTTGCCTGGTATGGAGGGCATTAACTATGAGGAGAGGCTGGAGAAACTTGGTTTGTTCTCATCGGAATGATGGAGGTTGAGGAGCGACCTGATAGAAGTCTACAAGATTATGAGGGGCATGGACAGAGTGGATAGTCAGGGTGGAAGAGTCAATTACTAGGGGGCAGATGTTCAAGGTGCGAGGGGCAAGGTTTAAAGGAGATGTACGAGGCAAATGTTTTACACAGAGGATGGTGGATGCCTGGAACTCACTGCCGGGGGAGGTAGTGGAAGCAGATACGATAATGACTTTTAAGGAGCGTCTTGACAAATATATGAATAGTATGGGAATAGAGGGATCTGGTCCCCGGAAGGGTAAGGAGTTTTAGTTCAGTCGGGCAGCATGGTCAGTGCAGGCTTGGAGGACCGAAGGACCTGTTCCTGTGCTGTAATTTTCTTTGTTCTTTGTTCTTTGACAGAGTATCTTACCCAGGCCCTCTTGCTGTAACCCTACACATTTACCATAGCTAATCCCCCTAACCTACATATCGTGGGACACTAAGGGGCAACTTAACATGACCAATCCACCTAACCTGTACGTTTTTGGACTGTGGGAGGAAGCTGGAGGATCCGGAGGAAACACACGCAGATGCAGGGAGAACGTGTAAACTCCACATGGACAGTCACCCAAGGCCTGAATTGGACCTGGTTCCCTGGAGCTGTGAGGCAGCAGTGCTAACCACTGTACGACTGTGCCATCCATCTGAAGCCTAATTAGACCCCAACAATTTTTCTATTTTGGCAAGAAAATCAAGAAAACACCCCAAAGGTCCTCTTCTGTGGTAAACAAAAGCTCATTATGCTTTCTGCAAATAAACACTGACATGGCTAAAAGGAGTGATTATCCTGCTTTCCAGCATCTGCTGTTTTTCTTCCAGGCAAACTGACATAATTCCAATATAACTAACTCAGAGAGGTTTGGAAGCATGTTAGAAGTGGAAAGTGCCTAGCAACTACGCAGGGCATTCCCACAATTGTTAAACTAAGCGTGGCTAATCTCAGAAGCAAACTGCATTTTACAATTCCACTCAGAATTCCACAAATTATAGATCGAGCTAAAGCTGACCAAGCACTTTAAAAAAAAGACGCGGTCTCCAAAATGCTGAAAACTCAAGAACAGGCCTGACATTTGAAAACAAACAGTTATACCCCTTTTCACTAGTTGGGATATCTTTACTTGAATCAGAGGAAACAAAAGCATAAATACATGAAAGTCTGAGGTTTAATCCAAACGTAGGACCACAAGGTGCATTTCTGTAGATGGGTTGGGTGGGAGTGTGCAAAGAGGTAGGGGAGGGTATCCTACTCCACAAAATGGTTTACATTAGAATGACACATTCTGGTGAATATTGAGAATTTTATAATTCATAATTAATATATTTTTAATTTAAAAAAGGAAAACAAAGTGCCATTTGAATTTTCAACAGGCACGTGAAAATAGACCATTTAGCCCCCTGGGCCTGTTCCACTTTAAGAACTCAATTGGCCTAGGGGTGGGAAGGCCTGACTCAGCCAGGGGGAAGGGAAAGTTGGGAAAGTTATAGGCTCCCCACCAACCCCCCACCATACGCCTTCCCACCTGAATTACTGCCCCTACCTGGCTCCCAACCCACTCCTAAGGGGAGTGGGTAGAGTATTAAATTCCACCCAGTATTTCTAAACTTTCACCAATTGGAGGATGTCCTGTTTTGTCCTTTACCCTTCATTCAATCTACCAATATCTCTTTGTAACTTGCTGCTCAGCTTATAATGCTGCCTAAATTGGTGTATTGAGCAAATTTGAGTAATGGATTTTAATTTAAAGTTTCTGCAGAAGGAGGGCTAAAACCTATAGTTAAATTCATGCTGGATAAAGGTGTTTGTATATGTAGGGGTCGGTTCCAATTCCAACAGTGGTTCAGTTGTGCTGACAGAGAGGGCTGCAGCATGAAGAGTAAATAATAGCTGAGAGAAGGATACGTTGTTGCTTAGCAACAGGAGGGAACTTTCCAGAGGGAAGGGATTTCCTTTGTTCTTAGTTTAACTGGAAGCCACAGCAGTTGGAGACAGGACATCAGAGATTGAACATCTCTCCACTCTGTTAGGAGAAGCTGGATAGGACAACAAGCTTCGAAGTGGCAGGCTTCCCAACAAACCAGTTAGAGTCCAGATTACCAGTCTTAAAATGACAGAAATTAAAAGAGACCCAATGTATTGTTCAGAGAATTCAAAGAAGAGTAAATAAAGTGTTCTGAGCTAAAGAGACAATTGTAGTAAACAGATTTAAAGTGGAAAACAGACTTTAGAGGTAAATCAAAAGTTTGATGCCATTTCAATAGAGTCTGGGAATCGAGAGATAAAGTAATTGTGAACAGTTTACCCAGCAGTCAAGAAAAACTAATCCTAAAGGGGGAGGTGTAAATCCTGGATATTGGATTTGTTGTTACAAGTGGAGCAGAAGCTTTGTTTTAAAAGAGTCACTTGGAAAACGTGGACTCGGCTGGCTCTTGGAATTCAGACCACTAATGGAAAGCATTATTGTGAAAGAAGATTTTAAAGCATGTTTTTGGGAGTGGAGCTTGGAAACTCTCATGTGACAATTACCTGGTGGGATTCTGAGAAGAGATCCACAGATACTAACTTGGGTTCAAAGTAGAGTGTGCATATTTGATCACAGCCTATCTGTGTGCTTAAAGGGACTTTGGGGTTACTGAGACCATTATAGCATGAGATATATCTGTAATTCAATTTTAATTTGAATGTTAATCTTCAAATCTGTGTGCATTTATTAAGCTAAGGGGGGAACAAAGGAGTATTGCATCATAATCCAATTTTTCATGTTTAATAAATGTTTTCTTCCTGTTGCTAAAGCTAATTAGTGGTCCTGTAACTTTGTTCCTTCACGTTTTCTAAAAAAAAAGTAAAAGTTACACTCTGAGCTAGGATTCCACTCTGGAATCTTCCAGTTCAGTTATAACATCAACTGGGATCATAACCAGACCCTGAGCCTGTGCCTGTCAGCAGTAAGGCCAAAGGAACTATTTTCTTGGAGGTGGACTCCTAGTTCATCACCTTGGTGCTTGACATCTTATTAAGGATGGCAGAGACGCTACCAATGTTATTGACCAGAGGGCCAGCACATCTAAAGCCTCAGCAGCCTCACTCAGAGAGATGGGCACTGCTGAGGCAGGGGGGAAAATGGAGGGTCCCTTGGAGGCATAAATTTGAAGTAAAAATTTGGAAGGGTCAAAATGAAAAGCTGCCTGTATCAGTCCAATTGGGGCCTTAATTATTGAAATTAGCTGCCAGCTTCTTTGTTGCATGTAGATGAACAGCATTCATGGGAAAGCACCCTGGTGGCAGCAATGCTTTGAGAAGCCATCTTGACTTTACTCCCCATTATTTCTGCTCCCTCCCCAACTTTCTGCACCAGGCTCTACATCTGCCACCATGAGGCTGGGAAAATTCTATCCAAATGGTCACATCCTGCCAGACAGATAATCATTTACCCACAATTAACCTCAAGAACCATATTTCCACTATCCCCCACATTTAACATAGAGTCATAGAAACCCTACAGTACAGAAGGAGGCCATTTGGCCCATCGAGTCTGCAACAATGACAATCCCACTCAGGCCTATCCCCATAACCCCTCATTTTCACCCGGCTAATCCCTCTAAATTAAGCATCCTGGGACACTAAGGGGCAATTTAGCATGGCCAATCAACCTAACCTACACACCTTTGGACTGTGGGAGGAAACCGGGGCACCCAGAGGAAACCCACTCAGACACGGGAAGAATGTGCAAACTCCACACATACAGTGATCCAAGCCGGGAATCGAACCCACGTCCCTGGAGCTGTGAGACAGCAGTGCTACCCACTGTGCCACTGCGTTGCCCATTGTGCCACTGTACCACCCATTATTTAAAGACTTTGTTCAAAATGGCTCTCTGCCAACTCAGCCCAGTTTACGGAGGCGTTGCACTCCACAAACCCACCCACCTTTTCACAAAGACTCTGCATTCTCCCCTCATGGTCTCTCCCTCATCAAGTTAGATTGACACCATTATTCCCATCCACCTAGTAACTTGGTACATCTTATTCGCTCTCTTGTTCAAACTAGAGGTCTTGTCTCCTATTGGGAGTTGGCATTCACTCTCTCACTCCCTCTTGGTTAATGTTGGCATTGTCTAACCTCCCTGCACCAAAGCTGCTCACAGCTTCTCCCATCATTCCCTGCAAAGCAGCACACCCTACCTTTCCCTCTCACATCAATTACCACCCATTTCTCCCTTCTCTGTGTTCCATCTCCTCCTCTTGAAACATGTGATCTCTTGTTCCATTCTTCCCTTTACCTTTCTCTTGCACTGTCCATTTCTTCACTCCCCTTGCCGTGCATTCTGACCTCTACCCCATCTGCTTGTACTTGAACTTGATGGACTGCTCCCACAACTCTTTGTATCCTGATTGCCATCGGTGGGAAATCCTCTTGTTGTGAAAAACAAGCTGCAAATTAGGAGAGGTAAGTAGCAAGAGAGTGAAACAAATCAAATGAAGCATGAAATTTGAATGAATGGTGATACTTCTCTGTGGGAAAATAGGACAAAAACCAAAATGGTGGTTGGACCTGAGCTGCGGCTTCACTAGTATTTGGAAGCCGACAAGAGTGCTGAAAGTTCAAAGCATTTTCAGTAACCTGTTATTGGGCAATGTCCCATGTTTGTGATAAGCTTTAAGTTAGAAATCATATTGGGTTGCCACCTACTGGTGTCACAGTGAAACATAACTCGTAATCTGAAACATTAAAGCTGTGACCATTTTAACATAAGAGTCTCCATTATCATGTTGACATAGCATTTACTCAATGGGAATCTTGAACCATGTTCCAATTTTAATGTTACGTTGACACATGATTATTGTCAACCTGTTACGGAAAGCAGCTCGACGTCATCAACAGCTTGCATTTATATTGTGCCTTTAACTTTAAAAGTCACAAATGTCCCTCCTGAAAAGTTTATCTGGTGCTCTAAGTCAATAAAGCAGAACTTCAGAATATCAAAATCACCAAAAAATACAGGGCATTCATCTCAGTGCCGCTACTTCCAACGGAATCACTTCATTATACACTTCTGTCCACACCATGAAGAAAGAAGCTGAAACAAAGTGAACAGATGAATAACCTTTTGTGTCCCATGCTTGTATGATGGCCAGGAAGGGTGTGGAGGATCATCAATAGATCTCCCCGTGAGTTTTGTGGAGTATGAACTACCTTACTGAGCGAGCAGAGGCTGGCCCGATGGGAAGTAAACAGCGGGGGTTAAAACCTATGGCTCCAACCCGGACAGTCATTGTAGATCCCTGGGTAGTGTCTTGTTTGCTGTCAGCCGGGGGTGTGGCTCTTCCTTTGGTTATCAATAAAGGGTTTCTTGGTGATGGAAGGCTGGCCAGATGGAATTATTACATTGGCGACGAGGAGTAAGAACAATTTCTTTCTTTCTCCAGAAAACCTCTGTAAATCGAGAATAAGCAACTGTTCTCCAATAAGGAAAAGCAATTATGCCTCTTTTCGGGAAACCTGAACCCTATGATAGCAACAGGGAAGACATATACAGAGTGAAAGGGTTACTTTTTCCATGCTAACAACATTGAAGGAGATGAAAAACAAAAAGTAATTTTGTTAACAGCATGCAGGGCCCCGACATTCAGCGTGATTAAAAATCTGATCTATTCAGACGCCCTGACTCAAAAACAGTTACAACTAATGAGCCCTCGGTTATACTCCAGAGATATTACTTCATCATAGCTGGGAGAGCCCCTCATGAACTGGTTCCTGAAAATGGGGAGCTACAGTAATCACCGCTGGAGTGAAACACTCTGGCGGGAGGGGAGATGCTAGCGGGTCCGGAGCGTTCAGTCTGGGGCCTGCTAATCATATTTGAATTACATTGAAATCCCCCCTGCATATTTAATGCAGCTCTGTGCCTATTT
Source organism: Mustelus asterias (assembly GCF_964213995.1). NCBI lineage: Eukaryota > Metazoa > Chordata > Chondrichthyes > Carcharhiniformes > Triakidae > Mustelus > Mustelus asterias. The sequence continues at coordinate 39,588,136 of NC_135815.1, read as the reverse complement.
CCTATCAGCGCAGCAGGAAGGGAGAATCACCCCCCCCTTGCATTTCACATTCTTTAATTTAGAAACCCATTGCCTACGAAAAAGAATAGCTCTGATAACGGTTATAAAAGCAGAAAGGATAATTGTTACAAAAATAATAACATTTCCCATAACATGTAAATTGTATTCTTGTCTGTTCTTATTTCCATATTTATATTTATTTAATATTAAATCACATCCCCGGGTGAATTTTAAGACCTGGCATTTCACTTGCAGAAATTGGATATATTTTCTCTTATTTACTATTGGGACCGAATTTGTAGCCTAGATGTGACTGCAAATGGGGATCAGAATAGTTTCCAGCCTTTCCAAAGGCTGCAGGACTTTCTTGCCAATTACTGTCTCGGATAAAAAGTAGCGAGTGGGAAAAAACAGCAGCTGATGAAACAAAGGTGGGTCTGGGGAAGAGACAGAGAGACACAGCAGTCAAATCCCCTTTACAAGCTGGCAAAGTAGAGGGACTGAATATAAGCTGTTCAACAGGTTAGCTGCACAGTAGGCCTTGTTAGAGGTGAAGGATGGACATATTTAATGCAGAAGAAATTAAGGAAGCAGTATCGGCAAGAATTCTCAACAACAGCATTTATTAGGCAGAAACATGCAAACTGACTGCATTTCACACTGGTGATAAGCATTTTAGGGATTTGGTCAATGCACCGGTATCTGCTGTCAAAAAATCAACCTGGTCCCGAAACCTCACCTGCCAGTTCCGCCTTACAAAATTCTTCTATCGACCAGCCCCTCACTAGCCCTGCAGCTAATCAACTGGAGCAGATCTCTATCCACACAGCATCAATTAAAGAGAGGCCTGTTGCAAGTGCAAGGAATCTTCAGACTCTGCACACTGCAATTGGAAAATCGTGTTCGCAGAGGAATATGACTGAAGAGAAAACAGCCGGAATATTGTAATTATTTTCAGCATTTTCCACACCAGGCTGCTTTTCTGCAAATTGCTGATGGAGTGGTACTGACAAGTGCCAAGAACGCAGCCATTAAAATGGATCAAAGTCACTGGTGCCATCTCGTCACTCTGTCAATTTTTCTGATTTGGCACAATATCCCTTCGGAGGAGGCCGAAACTCAGATATTCAGCAACGCAGAGCATGTTTCAAAACATTAAGAATTTAACACATCATAAAGTTACCAGTTTTGTTCCCCGTTCTTGAAAATTGCAGCAAAATGGTATTCATTACAGACCAAAACGTCCCTGTTTTTGCATAATTAGCTGGAAAACTTTGGTGTGGACTTTAAAAAAAAAATAAATTCTGTTCTAACGTGTGTTTACTGATAAGACACATATGTGAAACAAACAAGGCACTGGTGAGTTTTATATGTGTAATTTATTCATGTAATGGTGCTATTTGCTGCAATCAAACATTTCCCATTTCAATAATTTAAATTATTTAAAACCTTCCGTGAAATAATAGATTTCTGCCAAAGAACAAGTGAATATAATATATCTTGTGTGGTTTCTCTGACTTGCTGTCAGAGTTGACAGCTTGGTTTGTTTTATAAAGATGAAAATGGCAACTGCATATATGCTGATCTCCATAGCAAACATGACTCACTTTTAAATGTTTGAAAGTTTACATTAACTGCGATAACGTAAAGTGTAATGTGCTATCTCTTAATATATATCCACATAGAAATGTTACTGTCCGTTCAAGTAGGAACATTGGAAAATAGGAATTAGGGGAAGAAGGAGACAAATTCAGCCCTTCGAGCCTGCTCCGCCATTCAATCAGATCATGGCTGATCTCTCCCTGGCCTCAAATCCACCTCCCCACCTGTTCCCCATATCCTCTTATCCCTTTTTCTTTTAGAAATATATTTATCTCCTTCTTGAAACCATTCAATGATTCAGACTCCACCGTGCTATGGGGCAGTGAGTTCCATAAATTCACCAACCTCTGTGAGAAGTAGTTCCTCTTCACCTCAGTTTTAAATCTACCGCCTCTCAGCCTATGCCTGTGACCTCTTGTTCTAGATTGCCCCATAAGAGGAAACATTTGGTCCATATTTACTTTATCAATCCCTTTTAAAATGTTATATACTTTGATCAGCTGCCCTCTCATCCTTATAAACTCCAGCGAGTATAAGCCCAAACTGTTTACTCTCTCCTCACACGTCAACCTTTTTATCCCCAGAATCAATCTGGTGAACCTCCTCTGAACTGCTTCCAATGCCACCACATCCTTCCTCAAATAAGGAGACCGAAACTGGACACAGTACTCCAGATGTGGTCTCACCATCACCCTATACAATTGCAACAGCACTTCTCTATTTTTATACTCCAGTCCCTTTGCAAGAAATGCCAATATCCCATTTGCCTTTTTTATTACGTGCTGCATCTGAAAACCGATTCTCTGCGATTCATGAACATAGACACCCAGATCCCTCTGCCTGGACGCATTTTGAATCTGCTTTCCATTCAGGTGATAATTTGCCTTTCTATTTTTTCTGCCAAAATGTATAACCTCACACTTATCCACATTAAACTCCATCTGCCAAATTTTGGCCTATTCTCCTAGCCTATGTATATCCGTTTGTAAAATCTTTATATCCTCTTCACAATCTGCTTTCCCACCTATTTTAGTATCATCCGCAAATTTTGCTATGTTACACTCTGTCCCTGCTTGCTGATCATTTATATAGATTGTAGACAGTTGAGGTCCAAGGACTGACTCCTCTGGGACCCTGCTAGTTACATTTCACCAGCCAGAGAATGACCCATTTATCCCGAACCTCCGCTTTTTGTTAGTCGGCCAATCCTCAATCCAATCTAGTACTCTACACCCAATCCCCCGCGATCTCACCTTCTGGATCAGTCTTTTATGTGGCACCTTGTCAAACGCCTTCTGAAAGTCCAGATATATACCACATCCACATGTTCTCCACAATGTCTTTATGACATTGATAATTTTGTCATCTTGACTTTATCTCTAAGTACATGTAGATTCATACAGTCACAGAGTCATAGACATATCCAGTACAGACAAAGACCCTTCATCCCATTTTGTCTGCACTGGTCAAAGACAAACCACCCAACTATTCTAATCCCATTTTTACCACTTAGTCCATAGCCTTGTATGCCTTGGCTTTTTAAGTGCACATCTAAATACTTCTTAAATGGTATGAGGGTCCCAGCCTCCATCACCCTTTCAGGCAGTGAGTTCCAGACCTCCTGCCTCTTACCTTAAATCTATGATCCCAGTCATTGTTCCCTCCACCAACGAGAAAAGTTGCTTGCTCTCTACCCTATCAACGCCCCTCATAATTTTATACATCTGAATTATGTCCCTCCTCAGTCACCTCTGCTCCAGAGAAAACAACGCCAGTCTATCCAATCTCTCTTCATAACTAACACTCTCCAGCCCAGGCAACATCCTGGTAAATTGCCTCTGCGCCCTTTCCTGTGCTATCACATCCCTCCCATAATGTGGATTCCAGAACTGCACGCAATACTCTAGCTGTGGCCTAACCAATGTTTTATATAGTTCCAGCATAGCCTCCCTGCTCTTACACTCTATGCCTCGTAGGTAAGTATACATTACGCCTTCCTAAACATTTTATCCACTTATCCTACTGATGCACCATCAATCGAGCAAAGACTAGTTTGTATGCAAGAACAAATAGGCTTTTACTAGCCCATGCTGATGAACTAGTCCAGACTGAGGCAGGGGGGTGGGGAGCAGTCGCCATTATACCTGGACCAGAGGGGGGGGAGGAGTCTCGGGTAGGGCTGTCAGGGATGTGTCCAGGCATGTCACATATACAGGTAATAAGCTAACAGTGGTTTACCACACCTACTGCCTTAAGGGATTGGTGTATATGCACACCAAGGTCCCTCTGACCCTTGGTGCTTCCCAGAGTCCTGCCGTTCATCATGTATTCCCTTGTCTTGTTTGTCCTGCCCAAGTGCATCACCTGTCATTTATCCGGATGGAATTCCATTTGTATATTCTGTATCACTCAGAACACATGTATTAATAATGTAATATTTACATTTGTAGTATGGGTAATTTAAAGCTTAATTTAGTTGGGTTTCTTTAATTCCTGGGATATGAATGTTGCTGGCAAGGCCAGTATTTACTACCTATTCCTAATTGCCCTTTAGAAGGTGGTAATAAGCCGCCTTCTTGAATTCCTACAGTCCATGTGGTGTAGCTCTGTGACGGAGGGATTTCAGGATTTTGACAAAAAATTTGAAAGAATAGTGATATAGTACAAGTCGGAATGGTGTATGACTTGGAGGGGAACCTGCAGGTGGTGATGTTCACATGAACTACTATCATTGTACTTCTAGGTCGTAAAGGGTAGATATTTGGAAGGTGCTCTCAAACAAGCCTTGGCGAGTTGATGTAGTGCATCTTATAGATGGTATACACTGTTGCCATTGTGTGCTAGGAGCGAATGTTTAAGGTAGTGAATGAGGTATGAGTTAGGTGGGCTGCTTTGTCGTGGATGATATCAACCTCTTGAGTGTTGTCAGAGCTCTATTCATGCACACAAGTGGAGAGTGTTCCATCGCACTTCTGATTCATTCCTTGTGAATGGTGGACAGGCCTTAGGGAGTGAGGAAGTGATATGTTCGCTTCAGAATTCCCCTCTTTTGACTTCGGACACAATATTCCGGCCTTGCTGTGCTTGGCGCAGACCGTGCCAATCCTGGAAAATTGTGAGCCGGCCAAAAAAATGGGTTTTGCAGCTGGCACCAAATGGTTTGCAATCTTTCCTGTCCTTTTCTGCTGGCACAAACCAGATCTCGCCAAGAAAGGGCATGAGGCTGATCAGTATGAGATTGACTTGATTTCAATCTTATTAACGAGTTTAGCGCGTGATCACTCCCCTCCCAGAATGTTCCCACCTCCCCAGCGGGAAGTCACACGGGCGCAAATCACTACTTGCCCCTTGAAGAGTGGCCCAGGCACCATGGATTTTAAGGGTGAGCGAGGAGGTGAATAGCATTTAGCACTAACCACCAGGGTGCAAAAGGGCAAGTCAGATGCTGCCATGGTGTGGGGTGAGGGGCCTTCAAGGGTGCAGGGGCTTGGGGGGTGCTCGGGCTGGGCCGTAGATCCTTAGGTTGGGGATCGCTGCTGGGCTGGGGTTCATATGGTGAGTATTCTTCTGCCTGCCAAAAGACCCTTGAGGGATTTCATATGAGGCCAAGTTCAAATCTCACTAATGTCACACTAGTTACTCCGTTCTCCATCTGTTTGAGAAATCTGCAATTTATTTTTGACATTCCATCTGAGGCCCCCCTAGCAGTTACAGATACAGGTATGATGGCAATGCTGGGGGTGCTCAGAGGCCATTGAAGCCCCTGGTTGTTGGGGACATGGTTGGGCATTGGCCACCTGGCCAGGTGGCACCCTGGCATTGCCAGGTGGGCACTACTATATGGGCAATGTCAGATGGGCACAGTCAGTGTATTAGTGGCAGTATCAAGGAGGTAAGGCCTGAGTGAGGTAGGGCCTGAGTTGGGTGTGTGACATTAGGGTACCTTTCAGAATATTTTTTTAAAAATCATGTTCTCTGCAGCTATAAGCTGTTTTGGTTTCATTGCTGCCGGGCTGCCTGTGGGAAGTATTTTTATTGCTCCTTCAATGGTTTAAGTGAGGTTATTTAATTTTACTCTGGGATCTTTTATGAACCTGTATTGTTAGGAGGAAGGTCATGTGTTTTTTTCTTCCTAGTGAATGTAACGTTTCATTTTCTGTTTTGGCTGGCTGCAGTTATTAGTTTTAGAGGGGACATCAAGATGAAAAGACATGTTTCTCTCCCTGGTTTTGGAAATTCTGCTGGTTCACTGAAAGCAAGGCTACTTGTCTTCCTGGAATAGAACATCTGCTGTTGGTGGCTTGACCAGACTCTCTCCCTGGTGTTCTGGTAAGCTGTTCTACCTTCATTTGACTTCAAACTGTTCTGGGCGTGTCCAGAAAGCTGCTAGAAGTTACAAGGCTGGGAAGTCAGGATTTTCAATTCTCCAACCTAAGGACTCAATTCCAGTATCACATGAGCATTAGTCTTTGCTGTGTTAAACCTGCGAAAGGGCTTTTGTCAACGGGAAGCTTTTGTTTGATTGGAACATCTTAGATATATTTGATAAGGGTTATACATTGTCATGATTGTTTTGTTTTTGTTTGTAACTGATAAAAGCTATTGCTAATTTTCTTACTATACATGTTAATTATATTCTTAAATAAGCTTTGTTTGACGAAAGCTCCCTAGTGGGTCCTTTGAACCATAACTGAAGTGAAACATATCATGCTTATCCTAGCCAAATTCAAAGTGCAAAACTTATGATTCAGGTGAGCTTCGTGAAACACTTTGGAGTTTCTGACCTTGAATTATAACAGATGGGGCCTGAGTAGGATGGGGCATGAGTGGGAGTCATGAAGCGGGGGTGGGGTGGGGGGGTGCATGATGGGGGCATCTTGGGCATCATAAAGGGAGACCCATTGGGAGGGTCCCAAAGCTGGCGATCCATGTCAGGGAGGGGGTGGGGAAATATGCCGCCGCTGATGAATAGGATTCCGATGTCCATGAGGGGGAGGGGAGGTCTTCCAGTGCACTGTGAAATTGGGGCGCTCTTTTAAAATGGCGCCTGATCGTTTTGTAGCCGGGCTCACCGGCATGTTTAGGCCCCACCCCTCCCAGAACCGGCACGGAACTCACATCTCTCCCAAAAAGTGACAAAGTGTGGGTTGATTGTGGTCTTGTCTGCATCAGACAGACTGACGTGGATCATTCCAATTTTCTCACCCTAATGACACTTATTTCAGACAAATTTGATGGGTGGAATTTTCCTAAAAAATGACTAAGTTCCAGAACCTTATCATCACTAACTTATAATTCTTAGTCCAGATAAGAGGTTATAAATTTGAATATCTATTAATGTATTAAGGTACAGCTGTATTCTGGTGTCTATATATTTTTCAAGGTTTCCCTTGTTATTTTTGCGAGCCATGCTCCAGCTGATTGAGAAAAAAACATTAGCTGGTGCCTTCCTCAGTTGATATTCTATGTGGTATATTAATAAGACCTCACACTGCACTGATCTTTCATATTAGCTGCTCTTTGATGTTTGTGGTTTACAATTAAGAATTAAATTGAAACAGTCTTGCTTAAAACAGAGGGAGGACATTTTCTCTGAGGATGTTTTATATAATTGTACTGTGTAAACATTGAGCTTTAAATTAGCCAGCGAACTTTATTTAATGAAAGATTAAACATCCCACTGAGTTGAAAATTATGAGTGTAGCGGAAGCATTGCTGTCAAAATCTATACACTTTAGTTAATAACAACATTTAATGAAAATGAGCTCTTTTATTCTAGTTAGTTGAGAGTAAATTATTTGTTAAAAAATTACAAGGCTGGTGTTGCAACTAGTTCTATGTGGCAACCGTATTATTTTTGCATGTTTGGAGTATTATTTCTTTGAGATCGCTTATTGTTAAATCAGTCTAACTTTAACTTAAATATTTTAGCTACTGACTTTATCATGTAATCCACATATGGGCTGCCAGAGGCAGTACTTTGTTATTCAAAATGTTACATCTAATTGATGCTAAATCGCTGTCAAAAATAACCACCTGAAAGTACAAAGCCCAGATGCTGGTTCTAAATATACAGCAATGAAATGTTTTCCAAATTCTAAAATTAGAATTAACTTCAGCAGAACTGTTTGTTTTCTTGAGTCTGATCATCTGTTTCAGATTGTTGAAGAACATTCGCCTAAGGTAAGTAAATTATTGTGAAATGCTTAACTTGTGTTAGGTCAAGCCATTCTGCTGCACAGCATCTCACTAAAGCCCTGTTAACATGATGATGAACAATTACTTCCGGGCATCAGGCATTTAATATTACAGGACAGGTTTTGCTCTCAGAAAACTGTGGTCCTAATGGCGTCGTTGTTAATTAAACACAAATAGCACTGCAACTTCAGGTGAGGATCAAATGTACAGTTAAAAGTGAATATTCACAATTTACTATCTGAATTGCACCACTCCTCTGTTAGCTTTAGAAAAATGATCTCTCTATCTGGCTCAACATTGATCTGCATCAAATGTCATGAAGTTACTGTAGTTACACAATCTATATGAAGTCAACTCATTACAGAAAGATACGCATTGTCATTTCAAGTCTAACTACTCTCTTAACAATGTGCTAATTGTTAATTACCACCAACCAACATCTCTGGCACTGAAAATGAACCATAAGTATACAGTTTCATGAACTGTTACAAGTATGCAATTCCTTCGGGTTGTAATAGTTGAAGATTAAACCAACAGTAACATTTTAAATTAAATTTTTTTTTACTTTTCCTTTCTGTCTTTTCTTCTGTCCATCTTAATCCAATTTTTTTCTTTCCCTCTCTTTATTTCTCTTTTTGATTTGACATTGAATTGACTCAATCTATTTTACCCTTTTTCTGAGTGCTTGCTCTGTTAATTTCCAACTCTTTCAATCTGGTTGGTTAAGAAGATACTCAATTGCTTGCACAATTGAGGCAAGGTGGCACAGTGGCTAGCACTGCTGCCTCACAGTGCCAGGAACTCGGGTTCAATACCACCCTTGGGTAACTAACTGTGTGGAGTTTGCACATTCTCCCTGTGTCTGTGTGGGGTGCTCCAGTTTCCTCCCACAATCCAGAGATGTGCGGGTTAGATTGATTGGCCATTCTCAATTGCTGCTTAGTGTCAGGGAGATTAGCAGGGTAAATACGCGTGGCTACGGGATAGGGCCTGGGTGGGATTGTAGTCAGTGGAGACTCAGTGGGCCAAATGGGCTCTTTCTGCACTGTAGGGATTCTATGATTCAATAAATCTCAGGTGACCATTTCTCTCACTGTGATGTTATCCGTTCACATATCCAACAACTTGCCAGACAGAAAATGTAAAACTCTAAGATGCAAGGGCAAGGCTAATTAATGACAGACACCATTAGCTATCCTATGTCAGCAACATCTGAACGATGGCTTTGCTGATTATTAGTATAAACATTGCTTCAACATTCTAACTGCGAGCATTTATTTAAAATGCAGCTCAGCTGTGGTAGATAGGACAATGCCATGCATTAGCTTACAATTTAGGAGTTTTGTGCAGTAATCCAGAGAGGCAAGAGGGTGGGGGGAAGATACTGAACAGAAGATACAAGAGCCAATCAGATATGTGCTTTCAAAAGCAGACAACTTGTCAATTTAGATAAAGGATCTAAAAGGTAGGAAGAGTCTACAATGCATACACTGTTGACCAGGATTGGGTTGATAATTTTGATTATTTCACTGAAAGACTTTCCTGAATCCTTGAGTTGCTTGATATCTTCAGTTTAAAATTTATTTATTAGGGTTACAAGTAGGCTTACATTAACACTGCAATGAAGTTACTGTGAAAATCCCCTAGTCACCACACTCTGCCTGCCTGTTCGGCTACACTGAGGGAGAATTTAGTGCGGCAAATGCACTTAATCTGCACGTCTTTCAGACTGTGGGAGGCAACTGGAGCACCCGGAGGAAACCCATGCAGACATGGGGAGAACGTGCAGACTCCGCACAGACAGTGACCCAAGCCGGGAATCGAGTCCGGCTCCCTGGCGTTGTGAAGCAGCAGTGCTAACCACTGTGCCACTGAAGGACAACATGGAAAAGCTGCAATGTTTGTTTTTGTAATTTTAATTATTTATACATTTTCTAATGGAATTTTTACTGATCCAGGTGAAGGATGGCAAAATTAAGGAAATTGAACATTTTCTTCTATTGCACCTATCTTGTATATCTTTATAATTCTAAGTTCCTCCATCCTTCACATTGCTCTCTATGTTCCTCTTTCCTCCATGTTACCCACCTCCATCCTCTCCTCTTATTCCTCAGTCCCATCACCTCTGTGCTCTCTTGTTCCCATTTGTTTTCTCTTCCCCTTTCTGATCATCTCTGTATATCACCATCTCCTTTCTTCTAGTGTTCTGGAGGCCCAAGCAATGAGAAAGGCCTAATATTTGGGGATAGGCAACTGGGACCTGAGGGAAAAAGTAAACCAAGCAAAGGTTGGATCATAGGGGAGGGTGTAGATGCTCATGAAGCCCCAGAAGAAGAGAAACAATATAATGACTTGCTGTTACCCAGTGTCTTTCACAACATGAAGACATCTTAATGCAAATTACAGCCAATTAAGAACTTTTGATGAGTGGTCAGTATTGTAATGTAGGAGACAGATAATCAGTTGTGCAATGTAATAATGATCTGATAATCAGATATTACATAATGTTGGCTGAGGGATACATATTGTTCAGGATATTGGAGAGAACTTCCTTGCATTACTTTGAATAGTGACATGGGATCTGTTAGGTTCACCTAACTGGGTAGACAGTGCTTCAGGTTTACATGAGATGGTGGGCACAATCTTATGAAAAGAATTCTAAGTGCCGATCACCCCCTGTACCGGTCTACACCTCCACCCCCAGCCGACCATCCCCCCCCTGCAGAGTACCCTTCCTCCCCGAACACCATCCCACCAGAGTACAGAGTTCCCTCTTTCTCTAATCAGCCCCCCTGCGGAGTTTCACTTCCCTCCTGGATTGCCCCCTGCAGACTTCCCCTATTCTCTCCCTCCCCAATCTCCACCCCTGCAGAGTTCCCTTCCCTCCCCAATTACCATCCCTGCAGAGCTCCCCCCTTCTGCCCACTGATTACAACCCCTGCATGATCCTGCCCCGTGCAATTGCCACCCCTGCAGACTTCCATCCCTCCCTGATCACCACCCTGCAGAGTTCCCATGCCCTCCCCATCCATCATAGCTCCACTCCCACAGGCTTTGCCCCCACTCAGGTCCCACCTCCTTGGCACTGTCTTCGGAACAGTTATGGTGCCCAGTGGGCAGTGCCAGTATGCCCATTAAGCACTGCCAGGATGCTAGGTGGGCAGTGCTAGGTGGCTTGAATGGCTGGGGTTTGAGTGGCATTCAATCCCACCGGCGAGGCCAACACGTCTCCCCTTGGTGGAGACCATTGTGGTTCTTGCTGGTGAGAAGATGAACCAGCGAGCAGGTAAGTTCAAGTGAGCCGGGGTGATAGCCTCCGGGACTCACTAATGACATTTAAATCATGTCATTAATATTGAAATTGGCTTTGTGCCCTTCTGGGCACGAAGCTAACTTCGCTGGCAAAACAGGGCCGATATGATCGGGGGAGGCGAGGAAACGGGTACATTTTTTGTTTTTTGCCTTTCACCCGATTGTACAACGTTGCTTCACCGAAAGTCAGGCGGGACGAGGCCTGATTTTGCAAACCCTGTAGTCCTCCCTCGGTACTGCAGTGGATTGTCAGTCTGGATTAAGTGCTCAAGTCTTTAGACCAGAACCTGACAGCAGTAGTTGGAACTGCTTTTTGGGTCTTGAAAACCAGTCATGGGGAACAATAGGGGTGGGTGTTGCGGGGGGGGGGGGGGGGGGAAGGGGGGGGGGGGGTGATGTTGGTGGGTAAAACTCTAAGATCTAGTAGCCAGGATCAGTGATTCCATTAACATTAAAGGATTAATTCTATGTTAAAATTTTGCAAACAATAAATTATAAAAATAATCATCAACATTTAACAATGTTTTCAATATTCCCAGCAAACCACAAAAGACGCAAACTAGTCCTCACAGCTCAATGCAGCGCTCGGTGCTACATTCAGATTGGGAGGAATACCTGTTGGGGACAGGCTGGCGGTGAGCAAACAACATTAAAGGGAGCAGAAGTCTCTTGCTGATTGAAGTCGCATTTTGTGAAAATGGCTCTGCATGAGCACAGTCAGAGGCGGCAGTTGTAGGAAGACAGAAAACAGGTGGTCAAAACCCAATGTAGGGTTTTTAGTTTAACCTGCCATTTGTGCTGTACTGTTCAGTGTGCTCTGTCTTACAGTGGACCAGTGATCCCGCACAGGATGACACAACAACCAACCAGCTCCTACGAAGGGTCATCCAGAATGGAAACGTTGGCTCTATTCTATCTCCAAAGACACCATCACACATGAGAACACCATCCACCAGGTACACGGTACATACTCATGCGACTCAGCCAACATTGTCTACCTGATACGCTACAGGAAAGGATGTCCCAAGGCGTGGTACATCAGCGAGACCATGCAGACACTATGACGACGGATGAACAGACACCACACAACAATCACCAGGCAGGAGTGTTCCCTTCCAGTTGGGGAACACTTCAGCAGTCAAGAGCATTCAGCCTCAGATCTTCGGGTAAGCGTTCTTCAAGGCAGCCTTCAAGACACATGACAACGCAGAATCACCGAGCAGAAACTGATAGCCAAGTTCCACACGCATGAGGACAGCCTCAACCGGGATCTTAGGTTCATGTCACACTATTTGTAACCCCCACCATTTGGCCTGGGCTTGCAAAATCCTATTAACTGTCCTGGCTTGAGACAATTCATACCTCCTCAACCTGTGATTATCCCTCTCTCCACTCGCATTGTCTGTACCTGTAAAGAGTTGATTACCTGAAAAGATTTGCATTCCAACCATTATCTTGCAATTGTGTCTTTGTCTATATATGTCGTGTTTGTGAACCCAACTGTCCACTCACCTGGTGAAGGAGCAGCGCTCCGAAAGCTCGTGATTCTAAATAAACCTGTTGGCCTAAAGTTGTGAGACTTCTTACTGTGTCCAAAGATACTGTCAGACCTGCTGAGATTTTCCAACATTTTCTGTTTCTGACCAGTTTTCCTAGCCCTACTCTTTTGTTGTCATCATAAAGAGACGGAGCAGTCAAGGATTGATGGTTGATATCACTGCTAGGTAGGGGATAGTGAAGGGGTTGGGGGAAGGGGGGAATTTGGTAGGCTTTGTTTAAGCAATGGGGATTTGATGGCAGACCATTTCCCCCATCCACTGCCACCATATAGCTCAAATTTGAGTTGGAACGATGTGTCAAATCCAACCCGTGATCGTCCTGTGGAATTGATGCATCTGCTGTACCAAATCAGTGCAAGAGCGAAAATCCACAAAGATGGTAATTACTATTAAATACACTTGGAACAACCTGCATTCTGTAGCAATATAAGTTGTAACAAGGTCATGTACTTTAATATATAGAGGTACTCTGCCATCAAATTTCCATCTAACTTGCCACATAATACCTGAAGCTATGCCATCTAAATAATTTCAAAATGCTTAGAACAATTACTTGCAAGCTGCAAATGTTTTTCAATCTCATGCGTAAGTCTTCCACTTGGCAGAGTAACTCTATTCTGATTTTGCACACTACAAGACCAGTATAAAATTGAAATCCTGAGGACAAGTAGAATTTTAATTACTTCCCAACATATAACAAGCCTTTTTTATTGTTTATCTTGACTCTTGCAGGTTTTACAATAGGTTGTGTAGCTCCGAAGTTAATTATTTTTCAATTCTATTTTGTTATTACAGCTGAAGGTCTCAGCAACACTGCGATTTCTTGCTAGCCATGTTTTTTTTTACAATTCTGCAGCTGGTTCCAAAAGCCAAGAATTCATGGAGGAACATCAAGTCAAATTTATTGATTAAATACATTCCAATCTCTGCAAGATACCAGCTCTGTTCTATAACACAATTTTATGTTTATGAGCCTGAAATACTTCTCCTCTGAGCTTATGTGTAAGATAAATCCCTTTTCAAAAATTGTATAATCGATCATTATTACTGTTACAGTGTGTTCCTTTATTATCGAGAGTAAGGAGAATAATTTTTCATTCATCTGACTCAAATAACTTCTTTATCCATTTTCATTTGATAATAGCTACTAATCCCTCCCTCATTCACCTGTCTTTTTTTATACAGTCCTTGCGAAATGTAATATTAACTTTTTCCCTCATCAACGATTTCCATTAACCTCTCCTCACAGAATCAGATTGGCCTTCACAATAGAGTTGAAGTGGTAGATTGGTGCTATTGATTGTTCTTTTGCTTTCATTCAATCTTCACTGAACGTCCTTTCCATCTTTTACATTGGGAAGAGTCTTGTTTTGTTACAAATATGAGATTTCTAATGTCTCATGTTTTGGGAATGTGTCTGTAATTTAGAATAAAAATGAAGGGGTCTTGTGACCCGTTCTGAATTCTGCTAGAGAAGCAATAAGGGGGGAGAAGATGAAATATGAGTGTAAGCTAGCTCGTAATATAAAAGAAAATAGGAAGAGTTCTTTTCAATATATAAAAGGTAAGAGAGAGGCAAAAATAGACAAAGGATCACTGGAAATTGAGGGCGAGAGAAGTAATAATGGGAAACAAAGAAATGGCAGAGGAACTGAATAGTTACTTTGCATCAGTCTTCACTGTGGAAGACACCAGTGGGATGCCAGAGCTCCAGGAGAATCAGGGGGCACAGGTGAGTGTAGTGGCTATCACTAAGGAGAAGGTTCTGAGGAAACTGAAAGGTCTGAAGGTGGATAAATGACCTGGACTGGATGGACTACACCCCAGGGTTCTAAAAGAGATAGCTGAGGAAATTGTGGAGGCATTAGTGGTGATTTTTCAGGAATCACTGGAGGCAGGGAAAACCCCAGTGGACTGGAAAGTAGCTAATGTAACACCGCTGTTTAAGAAGTGAGGGAGGTAACAAATGGGAAATTATAGGCCAGTTAGCCTGACTTCGGTCATTGGCAAGATTTTAGAGTCCATTATTGAAGTTGAGATCGTGGAGTACTTGAAAGTGCATGATAAAGTAGGACTGAGTCAGCACGGCTTTGTCAAGGGGAGGTCATATCTGACAAATCTGTTAGAGTTCTTTGAGGAAGTAACAAGGGAGTTAGATAAAGGAGAACCAGGGGATATGATTTATTTAGATTTCCAGGAGGCCTTCGACAAGATGCCACATAGGAGACTGTTAAATAAGTTAAGAGCCCATGGTGTTAAGGGTAAGATCCTGGCATGGATAGGGGATTGGCTGACTGGCAGAAGGCAGAGAATGGGGATTAAGGGGTCCTTTTCAGGATGGCAGCCGGTGACTAGTGGTGTGCCTCAGGGGTCAGTGCTGGGACCACAACTTTTCACAATATACATTAACGATTTGGAAGAAGGAACTGAAGGCACTGTTGCTAAGTTTGCAGATGATACAAAGATATGTAGAGGGACAGGTAGTATTGAGGAAGCAGGGGGGCTGCAGAAGGACTTGAACAATTTAGGAGAATGGACAAAGAAGTGGCAGATGGAATACAATGTGGAAAAGTGAGAGGTTATGCACTTCGGAAGGAGGAATGGAGGCATAGACTATTTTCTAAATGGGAAATGCTTAGGAAATCAGAAGCACAAAGGGACTTGGGAGTCATTGTTCAAGATTCTCTTCAGTTAACGTGCAGGTTCGGTCGGCAGTTGTATCTTTTCCTTTCCTTACCTGGTAACTTTTAAGTTCATAATTGCCATTCACGGTGAGGGTTTTTCTTGTATTCTTGCCCTCTCGACATGAATGCTAACATTGCATTTGCCTTCCTAGGAAGGCAAATGCAATGTTAGCATTCATGTCGAGAGGGCAAGAATACAAGAGCAGGGATGTACTTCTGAGGCTGTATAAGGCTCTGGTCAGACCCCATTTGGAGTATTGTGAGCAATATTGGGCTCCGTACCTACGGAAGGATGTGCTGGCCTTGGAAAGGGTCCAGAGGAGGTTCACAAGAATGATCCCTGGAATGAAGAGCTTGTTGTATGAGGAACAGTTGAGGACTCTGGGTCTGTACTCATTGGAGTTTAGAAGAATGAGGGGGGGGATCTTATTGAAACTTACAGGATACTGCGAGGCCTGGACAGAGTGGACGTGGAGAGGATGTTTCCATTAGTAGGAAAAACTAGAAACAGAGGGCACGACCTCAGACTAAAGGGACGATCCTTTAAAACAGAAATGAGGAAGAATTTCTTCAGCCAGAGAGTGGTGAATCTGTGGAACTATTCGCTGCAGAAGGCTGTGGAGGCCAAGTCATTGAGTATCTTTAAGACAGAGATAGATAGGTTCTTGATTAATAAGGGGATCAGGGGTTATGGGGAAAAGGTAGGTGAATGGGGATGAGAAAAATATCAGCCATGATTGATTAGCGGAGCAGACACGATGGGCTGAGTGGCCTAATTCTGCTCCTAGGTCTTATGGTCTAAGCCTGGATGACATGGCTGCTAAAGAGCAAAGGGAGACCTTGATTTTTTGCTGGTAAAAAGATATAAGGTGTTCATATTTGGAGAAATGCATTAGTGATTTGATTGCTAGTTTCCAAAGTCCCAGGAAGCTGTTGACAATATCAGGTTATAAACTGTCATACTTTAAGCAGTCTATTTACCTGCAAGATAGAATAGATTTTTGAATCTAAAGAATAGCTAATCGACATTTCTATCTGGATACAAAGCCTATGTGATTCATGTTGTCATGGAGAATGTCTTTGAAAGGAGAAAGATACCCCTGGAACTCATCCACTCAGATAGTCTGCCAGGATCTGGGACAGAGGGAGCAGCTAGAGGCTGGGTGTCTCTATCGTTCACTGATGCAGGAATGTGGGTGGGAGCTCACACTTGGATTGAAAATTTGTGAGATTGTAAGATTTGCCGAGCTTGCATTAGACGGAGAATCACCAGGAAAAACCCTCACCGTGAATGGCAATTATGAACTTAAAAGTTACCAGGTAAGGAAAGGAAAAGAACAGAAGTAAACCCAAAGGAGCTGAGTATCACTTTGGACTGGTGCCAGGAGAATTGAATGTCTACTAAGGGACAGTGTAAAGTATACACATGTGAAGTCGGTTTTTGGTTGTGTTAAAAGAGAAAGGGGAAAATTATGTTAAGCAGTTTAAAGTATAAGTTGCTTACAAAATTAGTGTTTAGTAAATTGTGCTTTAAGTCTGGCTGTTAAAGTAAAAGGCTTAAACTGTTATGTCATTTTTTCAGCTATTAAAAAAGTTTGAATTCCTTATTAAAAGTTGTTGTTCTCCACAGGGATCATAACACTATTAGCATGTAACTTAGAAGATCAATGTTCCCAGGTGGAAAAGAAATTCAGCATCCTGATGAATGTTGCCAAGATCAATGTGTCTTGTTATTTATCTCCCAGCTATGTTCTGCAACGGGATACCTGCAGTGTAAGGGCATGACCTTACGACCTCATCCGCCTGTCATTCGGTGAGGCGAGGTGGTAAGATTGCGTGGAAAGCAAAAATTCAAAAACTCACCCAGCTTCATGCTGGTTCCGATCTTACCATCCACGTTTCCTGGGCATGAGCAGCTTCGCACCCAACATTGGTGGGACATCTATTTGCATGTATTTGAATGCATTTCAATATAATTAGTGAGTGGGGCATGCAATTGTCCCCCCCTCACTTATGTTAACCACCTCATCGGTCAGGCGTCACACCAGTGAGAATTACAGCTGCTCTATCTAAGTCATGATGTGGAGATGCTGGCATTGGACTGGGGTGGGCACAGTAAGAAGTCTCACAACACCAGGTTAAAGTCCAGTAGGTCTATTTGGAATCACGAGCTTTCGGAGCGCTGTTTCTTCATCAGGTGAGTGATGATGAAGGAGCAGCACCTGATGAAGGAGCAGCGCTCCGAAAGCTCGTGATTCCAAATAAACGTGTTGGACTTTAACCTGGTGTTGTGAGACGTCTTACGATATAAGTCAGTTTCGAAGTAGCAGTGACGGAGGTAAGCAAGGAGGTGAGTAGCACTGAGCCCCAATCTTTGGACTGCGGGGGGTCTCAGCTGCAGCCATGGTGTGGGATGGGCAGCTTGCATGGGCACAGTGGTTTGGGGGCCCCATGCCTGTCTGGGATCTGTGGTCTAGGGTCACCACTGGCTTGGGACTTGTGTGGGTGCATTCCCCCCTGCCCACTGAAGGAGTTTGTCCTCAATCAAGTCCATACTTATATGAGATTTGTTTTGTCTTTTGCTTTTTCTAACATTAGCACTGACAATCTGTTTTTAAGCATCTTGCTTTCTTACTTTTTGCTGCTGGCTGGTGGGGTCATTAAAGGTTTTCCCAATATTTGCAATCTATATTGTTCTCTGAAGCAGTGGCCAAATATAGTTGTCAGGCCACATACAACAGTAAGCACTTCATCATCTTCAAGTGACTGGATAGCAAACGGAGCCTACAATAACAGGAAGCAGTTGGAACCTATAAAGGACACATTGACTGTCAACCTGATAACTCTGGATATGCACATAATCCATAAAATCCCTACAGTGCAGAAGGAGGCCATTCAGCCCATTGAGTCTGCACTGACTCTTCGAAAGAGTATCCCTCCTACGTCCACACCTCCACGTTATCCCTGCGCATTTACCATGGCTAATCCACTTAGCTTACACATCTTGGGTCACGAAGGGGGGAGTTTTACCATTTTGAGTCTAAGTGCCGGATCTGGGCGTCAAATAGATCCGTGCCCGGAATCCTCTTTGCAGCGCGCCCATACGCGTTTTGCCGGCTCTGGTCCGATCCGCCCTGTGGGCGGGGCTTAGCGCTGGCGGACCGATCGGAGCTCTGAACTGCGCATGCGCAGTTCGAAAAAAATCTGACAGCGCGCCCGGGCGCGAAAAAAAAGCAGAAAGCGGAGAGAGCGGCTCTCTGACGTTCATCCTCTGGTCGGGGGGCAGGGGGGTGTGGGGGTGGGAGGGGAAGGGGTGTGACCGATCATCCCCTGGGGGAGGATGGAGAGGGGGTGTGACATCTCATCCTCTGCGGGGGGGGGGGGGGGGGGGGTGTGTGGAGGGGTGTGTGGAGGGGAGGGGGTGTGACCGATCATCCCCTGGGGGGGAGGAGGAGAGGGGGTGTGATGTATCATCCCCTGGAGTGGGGGGAGGAGAGGGGGTGTGACGTATCATCCCTTGGGGTGGGGGGAGGAGAGGGGGTGTGACATCTCATCCTCTGGTCAGGGGGGATCCGCTGCCTTTGTGTGGCCGATCCCTCCTGGCACCATCACCAGTACACAACCAGCCACAGCCATCTCTCCCGCTCTCTCACACCTGCAGGGAAGAGTAATCTGTGGCTGGTAGTGTCCCAGTGATGGTGTCAGGAGGGATCGGCCGCAGACAGGCAGCAGAACCCCCCCCCCCCCCGAACAGAGGATGATACGTCACACCCCCTCTCCTCACCCCATCAGGGGATGAGATGTCACACCCCCTCTCCTCCCCCCCACAGGGGATGAGACGTCACACCCCTTCCTCTCCCACCCCCCCCCCCCCCACCCCCCCAGGGGATGAGATGTCACACCCCCTCTCCTCCTCCCACCCCCCTCCCGCCCCGACCAGAGGATGACCTGGGTCAGAGAGCCGTTGCAGTCTCTGACCCCGCTCTTCGGAGGCTGCAGCGGCGACTTCAGACTTTTATTTTGCAGGTCGGTAACAGCGCGGACGCGGATCGGGCCAGAAGACGATAAAGTGGGATTTGGCGGTAGAGTTGGGCGCGCGGTTCATTAAGTCGATTTAAATGCATGCAAATGCATTTCGCTGTCTCCCTGAAGGTAAGGGGGGGGGGGGGTGGGGGAGGGATTCCCAAAGGAATGCTCTGGTACTGACCGGGTGCTGTTGCCTATGAAAAAGAAACATTCTTGCTTTTAGAGGGAGGAAAAATTGGAACTACTACCCCGTCACCAAAATACAGATCCAGTCCCAAATAAACAATAAATCAACAAAAGTGAATTGCGAAACAACACTCCATTTCCCCCAATAAATAGCCTTCATAAATGGAGCAAAAAGTCAATATTTTTGTGGATGTGTGTCTGAAGATTGGGTATTACTCCAACGTGTTAGGATGCACAGCAATGGTCTCACTCTGGAGATTCAACACATTAAAATTACCAGGGCAGCAAGAAAGCAACCCAACACATCTCCAAATCACAGACTAGCAGGACTTCTGAACTTGACTAAATTAGAAACATAGTCAGGTAGTGGTGGTTACGTGAACAGGAATCAACATCAAAGGCACACATACTGATGCGCGACAATCAAGCACGAGGTACAAGGCTTCAGCTATTGAAGGCTTTTATTAGCAAACAATGGAACTAACTAACACGAGTACACCAATTCAGACTGGAGGGGTCCCGCCTGAGCAGAGGGTCTTATACCTCTCCCCAGGAGGCGGGGCCCGACAACATCTACCACAGGTAAACACCCTAACCCAACAACATTATAACAACCCCCACAGTGGCAACACCCTAACCCAACTGTAACATTGGAATAACCCCACAGTGGTAACCAACGATGGTTCACCACATTCACCCCTCCTTTAAAAACAAAGGCCGGCGGGGTGCGAAAACAGGTCACATATATACAAAATTCACAAGTCCAGACGGTCTGGAGGACCGCACCGTCGCTGTGATCTCCTCAACACCGGTTGCGACACCGGAGCAGGTGCTTGCGGTGGCGTTCTCTCCAAAACAGCGTCCGGCTGTCCCCTCGGGGACTCCCGGGCCGGTTGACCCTGGTGAGGCGATGGTGCAGGGGATCCTGAAACCTTCTGTGGTGGCGCCGATCTCCGAGTCTCAGGCAAGCTGTACATGGGAGTATAACTGTTATGCACTGGTCCCGGTGCTGACCGCGCCACGTCTGGGGAAGAAATAAGTGATAGGGGATTCGTGACAGGGGTTATGGGAGCGACAGGAGTTGCTACGTCCCCTGCGGGCGCCAGGTCTCGAATCGAGACTGTGTCCTCTCGCCCGTCAGGATATGCCACATAGGCATACTGAGGGTTGGCGTGGAGGAGTTGAACCGGTTCGACCAAGGGGTCGGACTTGCGGGCCCTCACATGTCGCCGCAGAAGGACGGGTCCTGGGTACGTCAACCAGGCTGGTAAGGAGATCCCCGAGGACGACTTCCGAGGGAATGAGAACATCCTCTCGTGGGGAGTAGCATTGGTTGCCGTACACAGGAGGGAGCGAATGGAATGAAGCGCATTTGGAAGGACCTCCTGCCAACGGGAGACTGGAAGGCCCCTGGATTTCAGTGCCAGTAGGACAGCCTTCCAGACTGTAGCATTCTCCCTCTCCACCTGTCCGTTACCCCTAGGGTTGTAGCTCGTGGTTCTACTAGAGGCAATCCCGTATGAGAGCAGGAATTGCCTCAAGTCGTTACTCATGAACGACGAGCCCCTGTCGCTATGTATGTAGCAGGGGTACCCGAACAGGGTAAAAAGATCACTGAACGCCTTAATCACTGTGGCAGTCGACGTGTCCGCACAGGGGACAACAAATGGGAACCGGGAGTATTCATCTATTATATTGAGAAAATAGACATTCCGGTCCGTTGAGGGAAGGGGGCCCTTAAAATCCACACTCAGCCTCTCGAAGGGGCGAGTGGCCTTGACCAATTGTGCCCGGTCCGGTCGATAAAAGTGTGGTTTGCATTCCGCGCAAATCCGACAGCTTCTTGTTACTGACCTGACATCCTCCACCGAGTAGGGCAGGTTGCGGACTTTTACGAAGTGGTAGAGTCGGGTGACTCCAGGATGGCACAGGTCATTGTGGAGGGCCTTCAAGCGGTCCTCCTGCATGATGGCGCATGTTCCGCGCGAGAGGGCATCCGAGAGCTCATTGAGCTTCCCTGGACGATACATAATATCGTAATTATAGGTGGAGAGCTCAATTCTCCACCGCAAGATCTTATCATTCTTGATCTTGCCCCTCTGCGTATTACTGAACATAAACGCCACGGATCGTTGATCCGTGATCAGGGTGAACCGCTTCCCCGCCAGGTAATGGCGCCAGTGTCTGATGGCCTCCACAATGGCCTGAGCCTCCTTCTCCACCGCTGAGTGCCGAATTTCGGGACCTTGAAGGGTGCGGGAAAAAAACGCGACGGGCCTGCCTGCCTGGTTTAGTGTGGCGGCCAGGGCGAAATCCGATGCATCACTTTCCACCTGAAAAGGGATGGATTCATCCACCGCGTGCATCGTGGCTTTCGCAATGTCGCTTTTCAAAGCCTTGAAGGCCAATTGGGCCTCCGGCGTGAGTGGGAAGGTCGTGGACTTGATGAGCGGAGGGGCTTTGTCCGCGTAGTTGGGGACCCACTGCGCATAATACGAAAAGAAGCCGAGGCACCTCCTCAGTGCTTTTGTGCTAGCGGGCAAGGGAAGTTCAGTAAGGGGGCGCATACGGTCTGGATCAGGGCCGATGACCCCGTTTTCCACCACGTATCCAAGGATAGCTAACCTGCGCGTACGGAATACGCACTTCTCCCTGTTATAGGTCAGATTCAGGCGAGATGCAGTGCGCAGAAAGTTTTGGAGATTCGTGTCATGGTCCTGCTGGTCATGGCCGCAGATGGTGACGTTATCCAGGTACGGAAAGGTAGCCCGCAACCCGTTCTGGTCCACCATTCGGTCCATAGCACGCTGGAAGACCGAGACCCCATTGGTGACACCAAATGGAACCCTAAGAAACTGGTATAGACGACCATCCGCCTCAAAAGCCGTGTATTGTCGGTCCTCTGGGCGGATGGGGAGTTGATGGTAGGCGGACTTAAGGTCTATGGTGGAGAACACCCGGTACTGCGCAATCTGATTGACCATATCAGATATACGCGGGAGAGGATACGCATCCAGCTGCGTATAACGGTTAATGGTCTGACTGTAGTCGATGACCATCCGAGGTTTGTTCCCGCTTTTAACCACCACGACCTGCGCTCTCCACGGACTAGCACTGGCCTGTATGATCCCTTCTTTGAGGAGCCGCTGAACCTCAGATCTGATAAAGATCCGGTCTTCAGCGCTGTAACGCCTACTCTTAGTAGCGATGGGCTTGCAGCCTGGTACCAGATTCTTAAATAAAGAAGGTGTGGTGATCTTTAGTGTGGAAAGCTTGCATGCGGGGCGCTTTGGGCAATTTGGAGGCTGCGGCTGATTCCTTACTGCCAGTGAAGGGAGTGGCCCACCGTACTGTAGGATCACACTCTTCATGTGGACCATAAAGTTTAGTCCGAGGAGAATTGGCGCACAAAGGTGCGGTAACACAAGGAGCCTGTATCGCTCGTAAATTGTGCCCTGCACCTCTAGGGTTACCATACAACGTCCTTGGATCGGTACAGACCGGGACCGTGATGCCATGGAAATTGTCTGTTTGGCAGGTAGAACCCGGAGTCCACACCTTTTTGCAGTGTCAGGGTGAATAAAACTCTCGGTGCTCCCACTGTCAAACAGACAATACACAGTACGACCATTTACCTTGATGTTCATCATGGAACTGTCAAGCCTGTGATGCTTTGTCTGGTCCAGAGAGATCGACGCCACCGTTGGCCCCTGGGCGTCACTGCATGCAGCCGAGGTTGATACTGAGGACCCCTGCTGGTCGCTCCTGGTCGTCGTCGACCATGATGGCCGCCCCCATGAATCGCACGTGGGTGAGGGCGCCAAGCGTAGCGACTCCTGGTGGTCTTCCTCCTCCTCCGTCAGCCACGATGGCGCCATCCTGGATTCGCACGTGGTCGGGCCTCGCGGGTACCGCGACGTCGAAGGAGATTGTCTCCGCTCTGGAGGGTCACAGGCTGCACTGCCGTTCTTGGGCTTCGACCTGCAAACTTTAGCATAGTGCCCCTTTTTACCACACTGACTGCAGATCGCCGTTTTTGCAGGACACTGTTGCCGTGGATGCTTGGCTCCGCCGCAAAAATAGCATCGCTGGCCGCCTGGAGCTGCCGCCGTCGTCGGATCGATATGGGAGCGCGAGCCTGTGGGGCGAGGAGGGATTTGTGCTTGCTCCTGCCACGTTGTCTCCACGTGGTCTTCGGGGTACAGAGCCAAGCTTTTCGACGCTGCCTCCAGCATCTCAGCCATCTCCATCGCTTGGGTCAAGTTGAGGTTCCCTTTCTCTAATAGCTTAAGCCGGATGTACGAGGACCCTACCCCTGCTACGAACGCATCTCGGGCGAGGTCGTACATATATTGCTCTGCCGACACATCTTTGCAGTCGCAGCCCCTGGCAAGCTGCAAGAGCTCATTGGCGTAGTCCTCCATGGTTTCGCCCGACTGCCGACGTCGTGTAGCGAGGAGGTAACGAGCGTGGATCTCGTTGGGTGGTCTCGTGTATCGTTTCTTCAAGAGCTCGATGGCCCTCGGGTAAGTGGTGGCCGCACGAATCGCAAGATAGACCGTGTCGCTTACCCTCGCGTGGAGGACCTGGAGTTTGTCGTCGTCCATAGTAGCAGCTGCAGAGGCTGCCAGGTAGTCCTCGAAACACTTCCACCAGTGGTCGAAGGTGTTAGCGGCACCGACCGCACGCGGGTCCAGCGTCAGACGCTCTGGTTTTAGTATTTGTTCCATACTCCCTTTACTGTCGAGAGTTTTATGTTTGCTAATAAAATTGATGCGCGACAATCAAGCACGAGGTACAAGGCTTCAGCTATTGAAGGCTTTTATTAGCAAACAAGGGAACTAACTAACACGAGTACACCAATTCAGACTGGAGGGGTCCCGCCTGAGCAGAGGGTCTTATACCTCTCCCCAGGAGGCGGGGCCCGACCGGGATGTGCCATAACAACATCTACCACAGGTAAACACCCTAACCCAACAACATTATAACAACCCCCACAGTGGCAACACCCTAACCCAACAGTAACATGGAATAACCCCACAGTGGTAACCAACGATGGTTCACCACACATACGCTAAAAATAGGTTCGGGAATTTTACTTGGAAACTGAAAGAAAAAGCGAGGCAAAATTATCTGATGATTTTGGGAAAAGTAATGAATCCCGAGTAGGATTTTTGGGAATAAATGACTGGGTAGCTAGTCGCTGGCCATCACAAATGATTGAGTTTATAGCTAACTGAAATAGTTGAGGGTAAACCAGGGCGCAACAAGAATAATGAATGTCAACACAGAAGCAGGTAGGTCAGCTGCCACGATAGAAAATGACTGGAACTAAATACCGCAGGAAATTAAAACTAACCCTTTCTGAGACAAATTTCTCCTGAGTTTCCTCATTGTAAGGCTGCAGAGTTTGGTGCGACAGGTGCCATTTTGGAACCAGTGTGGTGCCGTCGTGGCCCATGCACACTGAATATCATCTTGGTGAGGCCATTATGAGTGTGCAACAGAAGAATGCAGATTAGGCAGATAATGACGTCCGTCAGTGTGTAACACTGAATGGATGTCAGCGCTGCAATGTTGGACCTGGCCTCTCAAGTAAATGCCCTTTCTTAAACATGCACAGATGAATATGTGAGACCAGTGCTATTTGAAGGGATCATCATCAGCTTGCAGCTTGGATGTTTATTACTTGCTACTCGCTCTGTTTGAGTTAATGGAAGTGCTCAGTTGGTTAAGGAGTTGGTTACAGTTGATGAGGCTTGCAGGTGGTGGTGCTGCACATGGGTACACCACATAATACCAGTCATGGGAGCTATTGTAACAGCCGCCCTTTGGCTACAGCATGGAAAGAAATTGATGCAGAAGCAGTGAAAAAGCTGCTTGCGGATGGAGGCAGAGGAGGTGGAAGAAGGGCTGTCGGCAGGAGGCCTTATCGATTGTGGATCTTCCAGAAGCATTTGTTTTACCTCCATCAAAGCCAGGAGTGATGTGTGCATCATTTACAATTCACAAAGAAGGTGCCCACAGAACTCTCCCGTCTCTTGCAGAAACACTTGCAGTAATAGTGTAAGATGTGAGGTCTTGTAGCGCTGTGGTACCATCCCAACCCTTTGGTTCAAATCCCACTTCAGGTCATGGGAGGTGCTTTCATAACACAGCCAAGCAGCTGATTATCAGTCTGTAAATCCTTCCAGTACAGCCGATGGCAGATGTTAAGGGTGGGAGTGTTTCTTAGTCAGCCGTACTGCAGAAGGCAATAGCAAACCACTGTAGTACGTTGCCAAGCATAATCATGGACAACTCCATTGGAAGTCCATGGTCAGCAATGCCCTCTTAGGTCAGGGTACTTGAGGGAGGAATAGTGCAGGGTGAGGATGGCCCTGAATTTCTTTATACCGGGATTCTTCCAGACTTGAACACATCTGGATTACACATCCTTCAATTTGGTGTCCATTGCTGCATCGGAGAGTTGAAGGTGATTTTTTATGCCGGGGATGGGATTTCATTTTGTTTTCTCTGAACAGAGAAAAGCAGGCAGTTTTACCAGGATAGCCAGCTTCCCTTGGCTGCGTGCATGTGTCTTTGCGGACGTGGTATCTCTATGCTGACATTTATCACAAAGATTAACACTTGCTTAATGTGCAGTTGGTGTGAGACCACACACAGTCCATCATTTCGGTGAGGGTACTCTCTCTTGCCAGCAGGCATGATGCATTCATTCTGCACTAACAATCTGTGTTCCATCAACCTTTCTGGTTAGGAAGTGGTACCAGAGGAGGCACATGATTTACAAGACCTATCCGTTCTATGCCTTGTTCACGACTGCCCTGCACAACGCAACCACACACAGCTAGCACACATATAATTAAAGCTTCACTTTCTTGACTGCTCTGGAGAAGCCCTCCAGCATGCATGGTGGTTTACTGCATCCTCCACAACCTGTCCATCATGATGGCACAGTGTTTGCCACCAGGGATTCGGTGACCTCCACAGGAGGAGGAGGAAGAGAAGCAGGAGGAAGAGGAGGAGAAAAAAAGAGGAGGCAGACAACATATCCAGGTTCTAGATGGGCTGTTGCCCTCCTTTGACTCCAGTTCCTGTGAATACAACCTGAAACTCCCATAGCTTAACAGTCCCACACCTTGACACCCCTCTGTTGGAGCATCTCAGTGTCCCCATGGCCACAATGCTGAAATAAAACCCTCCACAAAGCAACCATCTCACACTAACTTTATCCAACAAGATAACCAATACCCTATACAGAATTCAAGTAATCATTTTTGTGCATTTGCCAACTGCCTGCTTTGTAGGAGTCTTTGTTTTGCTCCAGCGCTCCTATCGAGTCATATCCCAGTGGCTGAAGCATGGCTGATGGAAGCTGCTGACTTTCAGACAGGGGGACAGCAGATGGCCTTGGAGGATGAACAGCTCTGGGCCTTGAGGGCCCGATTTTGGAGTGCACCACCTCGGCACGGGTGGCAGCAAATCTGGGCTGTCTGTCTGATTGGTACTGGTGGAGTGGCAGCAGGAGGAGCACAAATGCTGTTGTACCAAGGTAGAATGGCAGGTTTGTTCCCTATGGAGCCACTGCCTCTTCCCACTGCAGCACAGATTGCTGGATTGCCATGAATTCCTGCGTGGCCCTTTCAACACCAGCATGAGGCCCTGATGGCGGCAGTCTGCGTCCGCGTGACACCAAGCTGAGATCTCATGACCTCAGTCTGAACTTTCGCTGCAGCATTCAGATGTTGGGTGGCTTCTGCTTGAAATGCAATGGAAGCTGAGACATTGGCTATTAGATGTTGCAACATAATCAGGTCCTTAAGTATTCTCATAGATTTGACCACTAATTCCGTGCTGGAAATGATGGGCTCCATGTTCTGCATGGAGCCATGTACCAAGTTGCAGCTGATTTCTCTGCTCCTTGGCAGTGATGGTAGGCTTCCAAATGGATCAATGCAGCAAGCATTTCTGTGCTCCAACATCAACCCTGTCCTCCAGAGAACTGGCTTTCCCCTTGTCTGGTTCCAGCCCACTGGTGTCCAATAAATCACCGTGCGCTGTGATGATTTGACAAAGCTTTGTCAAAGGGTCATCTGGACTCGAAACGTCAGCTCTTTTCTCTCCATACAGATTCTGCCAGATCTGCTGAGATTTTCCAGCATTTTCTCTTTTGGTGGCAGGAAAGTGGAGTTGAGGTCGATATGGGATCAGGCATATCGTATTAAATGGCGAAGCAGGTTCGAGGAGCTAAATTATCTACTCCTGCTCCTATTTCTTATGATCCTTATGAGTGATGATGTTTATTCTTCATAAGTCTTTTCTTCCCCTTGGACCACAACTCTGTTAACTTTAGGATAGTAATGGACAAGGATGAGTGCTGTCCTACGGGCAGGGTGCTAAATTGGGGGAAGGCTGACTATAGCCGGATTAGGCAGGAATTGGTGGATGTTGATTGGGAGAGGATGTTCGAGGGTAAGTCCGCGTCTGGCATGTGGGAGTCTTTTAAGGAACTTTTGATAAGGCTGCAGGATAGGCATGTGCCTGTAAAAAGGAAAGATAGGAAAGGTAGGATTCGAGAGCCGTGGATAACCAGGGAAATTGAGGATCTGATTAAAATGAAAAGGGAGGCGTACATTAAGTCCAGGCAACTGAAAACAGATGGAGCTCTGGAGGAATACAGAGAGAGTAGGAAAGAACTCAAACGGGGAGTTAGAAGGGCAAAAAGAGGTCACGAGATGTTCTTGGCAGGCAGGATTAAGGAGAATCCTAAGGCATTCTATTCATACGTTAGGAACAAAAGAGTTGTCAGGGAGAAAATCGGACCTCTCAGGGACAAAGGAGGGGAATTATGCTTAGAACCCAAGGGAATAGGGGAGATCCTAAATGAATACTTTGCATCGGTATTCACGAAGGAGAGGGGCGTGTTAACCGGGAGTGTCTCGGAGGGAGGTGTTGACCCGTTAGAGGAAATCTCCATTACAAGAGAGGAAGTGTTAGGTTTTTTAGGGAACATTAAAACTGACAAAGCCCCAGGGCCTGATGGCATCTATCCTCGACTGCTCAGGGAGACGAGAGATGAAATTGCTGGGCCTCTGACGGAAATCTTTGTCGCTTCTTTGGACACGGGTGAGGTCCCTGAGGATTGGAGGATAGCGAATGTGGTCCCGTTGTTTAAGAAGGGTAGCAGGTATAACCCAGGAAATTATAGGCCGGTGAGCTTGATGTCCGTGGTAGGGAAGTTGTTGGAGAGGATTCTTAGAGACAGGATGTATGTGCATTTAGAACGGAACAATCTCATTAGTGACAGACAGCATGGTTTTGTAAGAGGGAGGTCGTGCCTTACAAATTTGGTGGAGTTTTTTGAGGAAGTGACAAAAACGGTTGATGAAGGAAGGGCCGTGGATGTCGTCTATATGGATTTCAGTAAGGCATTTGACAAAGTCCCACATGGCAGGTTGGTTAAGAAGGTTAAGGCTCATGGGATACAAGGAGAAGTGGCTAGATGGGTGGAGAACTGGCTTGGCCATAGGAGACAGAGAGTAGTGGTCGAAGGGTCTTTTTCCGGCTGGAGGTCTGTGACCAGTGGTGTTCCGCAGGGCTCTGTACTGGGACCTCTGCTATTTGTGATATATATAAATGATTTGGAAGAAGGTGTAACTGGTGTAATCAGCAAGTTTGTTGATGACACGAAGATGGCTGGAATTGCAGATAGCGAAGAGCATTGTCGGGCAATACAGCAGGATATAGATAGGCTGGAAAATTGGGCGGAGAGGTGGCAGATGGAGTTTAATCCGGATAAATGCGAAGTGATGCATTTTGGAAGAAATAATGTAGGGAGGAGTTATACAATAAATGGCAGAGTCATCAGGAGTATAGAAACACATAGGGACCTAGGTGTGCAAGTCCACAAATCCTTGAAGGTGGCAACACAGGTGGAGAAGGTGGTGAAGAAGGCATATGGTATGCTTGCCTTTATAGGACGGGGTATAGAGTATAAAAGCTGGAGTCTGATGATGCAGCTGTATAGAACGCTGGTTAGGCCACATTTGGAGTACTGCGTCCAGTTCTGGTCGCCGCACTACCAGAAGGCCGTGGAGGCGTTAGAGAGAGTGCAGAGAAGGTTTACCAGGATGTTGCCTGGTATGGAGGGTCTTAGCTATGAGGAGAGATTGGGTAGACTGGGGTTGTTCTCCTTGGAAAGACGGAGAATGAGGGGAGATCTAATAGAGGTGTACAAGATTATGAAGGGTATAGATAGGGTGAACAGTGGGAAGCTTTTTCCCAGGTCGGAGGTGACGATCACGAGGGGTCACGGGCTCAAGCTGAGAGGGGCGAAGTATAACTCAGACATCAGAGGGACGTTTTTTACACAGAGGGTGGTGGGGGCCTGGAATGCGCTGCCAAGTAGGGTGGTGGAGGCAGGCACGCTGACATCGTTTAAGACTTACCTGGATAGTCACATGAGCAGCCTGGGAATGGAGGGATACAAACGATTGGTCTAGTTGGACCAAGGAGCGGCACAGGCTTGGAGGGCCGAAGGGCCTGTTTCCTGTGCTGTACTGTTCTTTGTTCTTTGTTCTTTATCCCCTAACACTTCCTAATCAGACGGCAGCCCTTGGGCATCTGAAAGGAGAGGAGCATAAGGGTAAGGCTGGGGTGAGGGGACAGGTGGGAAAGCCAGGGATCTATACAGCTTACTGAAGACGTGAGAAAGTGATAGGAGCATACCGCCATCTTCAATGGTTTCAGCTCCTTCGCTAGGCACTGTTTCGGTGTGGCTGTGCAAATGCGTGCTAGGAACATCTCCTCCAAGGGGCTAAGGATATGCATCTATGCTTGGCTCACTGCTAGTTAGCTGCTGCTGCCTCCAATTGTGGATCACCTTGTCCTGCAAGAGAAGATGATGTGCGTCAGTGAGTGTGGTGCAATATGTTTGGGTGATGTGTCATCACAGCTATATCACTGGCTGTGTGGACAAGCTGTGCGATGTGAGTGTACAGCTAGCTTGCAGCAGTTTGTGAAGGCAAGGTAAGGCTCTGAATCTGAGGGGTGAGTCTTTATTGGTAGAGATTGCTGGTAGTTGAGTGAAGGAAGATGTAAATTGAGCAATATTTGAATAGTGCAATTGATAGGATATGACATTTAAAGATATATTAATTGACGCCGACCACTTATGTGAAGTCACAAAACCTATTGCAACCCTGCACTCAAGTCATCAAGGCTAAACTGTTGGCAATAACTGTGACAACTAACTGTTCCCACTGCCATCTTGCCATCTGACTGGAGGGCCTCCTGGGCACCTGAGGGACTGGGAGCTATTTCCTCCTGCGCCTCCAGCATTGCATCAGAGCACACTCTCTCACCTGTTGCACCATGTTTCAATGCTTTCTTGCTCTTTAATTCCTCTTTCAAAACTTCCAGTTCCTGCTGCAATCAGAATACATCTCACTTTTTACTGCAAGCTTAAGTGTACAAGCCTTGCATGAACTTGGCCCCCCTGCTGAGGTGTGCTGCCACTCAACAGTGCTTTCGTTGCGAGGCTACATGCCACTATGATAATAACTAGCCGGCAGCACAAAGTTTGCCTTCTACCAACATTGTTTTGAATGGATATTGATCACCCGTGCATCATTTTTCCTGTGGCTAATTTTTCCCCCAAAGGGTTTTCAGTGGAAGAAGTTTGGGTCATCAAAATTCAGTCTTAGAGTGGATTTAAGCCAAAGGCTCAAAACTAATCCAGATACAATATCAATTGGCAATTTCATCTGGAGTAAATGGAATAGTGGTGGAATAGTGTTGGGGATCAGGCATGTTGCTGAGGCAAAGTATCAGCGGAATCTTTACTGTGCATCTGGTTGCACCATACTCAGATTGGAAGTGCTGGACACTGGATGACTGAGTGGAAAGAGTTCCATTCCCCGGAACTGATATCCTTCACCTTGCTGAACATCAAAATCTGATCATCCATGGTAGTCATCGTAATAATAACCTTTATTGGATTTCTGGATGATTATCTTATATTGACAGCCTCTATAGTTAAGCTATTTCACACAAGAGGAAACATTCTATCCGTATCCTTTCTATCAACATTATTCATCATTTTAAAGGTCACCCTTTAGCCTTCTTTTTTCAGTAGAAAAGAAACAGATCCTATCCATCCTTTCCTGATACGTATAGCCACACATTTCTGGTACCATCCTTGGAAATCTTATCTGCACCCTCTCCAGTGCCTCTATGTCCTTTTTATAATATGGTGACCAGAACTGTATGCACCATAGCGTGGTCTAAACAAGGTTCAATTGAGGTCTAGCAAACTTTTCCCACTTATCAATTTTATCTCCCTAGAAATCTAGAGCTTGGTTTACTTTCTTTATCCCCTTCTTAACCTGTGTTGTAACTTTTAGTGATGGATGTATTTGCATTCCGAGATCCCTTTGCCTCGTTATCCCACCTAATCTTTCACCTTCCGAGTAATAAGTGACCTTCCTATTCTTCCTGCCAAAATGTACTATTTCACATTTGTCTGTGTTGGACTTTGTTTTCCAATTATTTTCCCATTCTGCAAGTCAATTAATGTCCTCCTGTAATTTGATATATTCTTCCTCAGTATTGACTAACCCCCACTACATTAAGTTAGTGTTACTGCAAATTTGAAAATTGTGTCTTCGATTCTGAAGTCCAGATCATTAATGTGAATTGTGAAGAACAGTGAGTCCAGCACTGACCCTTGTGGAACATTACTTCCCACCTCCTGTCACTCTGAACAACTATCCTTCATTCCCATTCTCTGTGTTCCATCTTCAAGCCAGCTAGCCGGCCATTTTGTCACTTGTCCCCTGACTCCACATTCTCTAACATTATTCTGTGGTCTATTATGGGGCACTTATTATGGGGCCCTTTGAAAATCTGACTAAATAACCTACCAATGTATTCAGTCATCAGCAGGAAGGTATCATCTGGCTGGTGACATAATGGTGGGTGCACTTAGTCTGTTTTTGAAACCAGCTAAACCTTTTAGTATGTAATTCTTTCACCTTATAACACGTGAACCAGGGAATACTGTATTCAGGCTGTTGGCAAATAATTTTTTATTTATATTGAAGTGAAATAATGCTGACTATCTGTGGAGAGCTTCGTGAGCTGCTTAGTATTTGATGTATTTTCTATTTTATTCCATTAATATTGTATTGACTTACCACACCGGACGAGACTTTGCAACTCGTAATTGCTATCATTCTCTCCGCTGCAGTGTAAAGAATCTCTTCATATGCTGCTTCCTCTTTCCTGTCTCCCTGTTTGGTTGAGTTGTCCAAGTGCACCAATTGCAATTGACTTCAGGTAATTTTATAAATAAGATGAGTGTAATTGCCTCCCTTATTATGAAGGCAAAGAAGGAACTACAAACTGCAGAAGAAAGCTCAGAAAAATTGAAAACAAAATGTAAAAATAAACATTGCAAGACATGGTCTTGTGTGATTTAGGTGAGTGTCAGACTTGGCTCAGTGATAATAGTTTCGTCTCATGGTAAGAAGACAATGGGTGGGATTTTCCGGCTTCCCTGTGGCGTGTTTTCCAGTGGTGGAAGCGGATCACCATTGGCCACCAGTGGGATCTTCCTGTCCCGCCAATATCTACGGCACTTTGTGTGGCTCGCCTATCCTGCCACCAGGGAACCTGCTGGGGATGGGTCTCTTCGGTGGGACTAGATAATCTCACTGGTGGGAAGGGCTGGAAATTCCCATTCATTGAGGCTAACATTAAGGATCTGAGCACAAGGCCCAGGCGAGCACTTCAGTGGGAAGTGCTGCACCTTAGGTGGTGCTATTTTTTCAGTTGAAGCATTGACCCTAGGTCCTCCCTGCCCTATAAGGTGGATGTGAAAGATTCCATGGCGTCCTCTGAAGAAAAGCAGAGGAGATCAATCCCTGCCCTGTTTCAACCCACAGTCCTAATCCAGATTAACTGGTCATCTATCTCATTATCTCACTGTATGTAAATAGCTGCTGCATTTTCTTAAACCACAACATTAACCACAGTTCAAAATATTTCATTGGCTGTGAAGCATTTTTGGGGTTACTGAGTATATAGATTCCTACAATGCAGAAAGAAGTCATTTGGCCCATAGGCCTAATTTTACTGTCCCGCTCGCCACAGGAATTGGAGCGGGTGGGAGGGACGGACCATGGAAAGGTCTGTTGACCTCAGGTGGAATTTTACAGTTTCGGGACGAGCGAGGCCATAAAATCCCGTCCTTTGAGTCTGTACCACTCTCCGACAGAGCATCCCACTCAGGCCCTCTCCACGTAACCCCACACATCCCCCTAACCTATACATCATGGGACACTGAAAGGTAATTTTAAAGTTAAAGCTTATTTATTAGTATCACAAGTAGACTTACATTAACACTGCAATGAAGTTACTGTGAAAATCCCCTAGTTGCCACGCTCCGTCGCCTGTTCGGAGACATTGAGGGAGAATTTAGCATGGCCAACGCACCTAACCGGCGTGTCTTTCAGACTGTGGGCGGAAACTGGAGCACCTGGAGGAAGTCCCCACAGACACGGGGAGAATGTGCAGACTCTACACAGACAGTGACCCAAACTGGGAATTGAACATGTGTCCCTGGCACTGTGAGGCAGCAGTGCTAACCACTGTGCCACCGTGCCACCCACTAGCCACTGATACCACTACCATTATGAAAGGCATATATAAACGCTAAGGGCATTGAGCATGGCACTTATCTTTACATCTGCTCCAGATGAGTGAGCATCCAACCCGGTAATAAATGTATGGGATTTTGCTCATAGACATTTAAGCATGTTAACATATGTGGCCATTAAGGTCTAAGGTGTGAACAGCTAACTAGAAGGTTGTGTACAATGTGAATCAAGTTGATCTGGTGAAATTGATTCCCTGTAATTATACCAATCCTTACATGCCTGATACACCAGAGAGGAACCAATCTGCCCATACAGAAATTTCATAATCTTAGCCAACATCACACACAGAATGATAAGTGGCAAGTAGCATTCGCATCACACAAGTGCCAGGTGATGAAACTTCACCACCTTAGCCAACATTACACACAGAATCATAGAAAGAATCATAGAAACCCTACAGTGCAGAAAGAGGCCATTTAGCCCATCGAGTCTGCATCGACCACAAACCCACCCAGGCCCTACCCCCATATCCCTACATATGTTACCCACTAATCCCTCTAACCTAGGCATCTCAGGACTCTGGGGCAATTTTTAGCATGGCCAATCAACCTAACCTGCACACCTTTGGACTGTGGGAGGAAACCGGAGCATGATAAGTGGCAACCAATATTCGCATCACACAAGTGCCAGGTGATGCTCATATCCCAGCAAGAGAGAATCTAAACATCTCCCCTTGATATCCAAAGGCACTACCATCACAGAAACCCCACCATCAACATTTTTGGGATTACCACCGACTCGAAACTGAACTGGACCGGCCACATAAATACTGCGGCTACAAGAGCAGGTCAGGAGTTAGGAATTCTGCAGCAGGCGACTCACACCCTGACTTCCCAAATCTGTCCATCATCTACAAGACACAATCAGGAGTGTGATGGAATACTCTCCACTTACCTGGATGAATGTGGCTCCAACAACAATCAGGGCATCTAGGACAAAGCAGGGAGCTTGACTGGCATCCGACACTTTGAACATTCAATCCCTCCACCACCAGTGCACAGTTGTGGCAGAGTCCATCATCTACACAATGAGAGACAGCAACTCGCCAAGGCTCCTCTAATTGATCTCCATACCCCGCAACCTCTACCACCTTGAGGGACAAGGGCACCAGATGCATTGGAACACCACCACTTGCAAGTTCCCCCCAATGCATTTTTGTAAAGTAGAAAATTCTGTAAAAAGGCCAGAAAGTTAATCATGGAGTATTTTAATTCATAAAAAAGGGGAAAAAAAATTAAGCTTTGAAATTATGTCATGCCTTATGAATGTACAAATACTTAATACATTCATCTGTAAGTATTATTACTTTTTAATGAATGGTTTAATTACTCTTTTGAAATAGGAGTGTAGTAATTGCAGATTACTGTCCACTTTAATGAATATCCCAGACCATCATTCCAGGCTAAGAATTCCAATTTTTTTCCATACTCGGTTTGTAGAACTCAGTTTGTAGGTTTTAAGCAGCAACTCTCTTATACCTAATCGTAAATAATGATACTGGTTAGTTACATAAGGTTGGTAAGAATCTGAGGGCTGAATTTTGGCCAAAAGGTGATGGGATGAGAGGTGGAAGAGGTGCCAAAATAGTGGGAGGAGGCATCGGGAGGGTATTCTGATGTCTTCCTGCTGGCTTGCCATTATTCCAGCAATGAGGAAGTTGGTGGCAGCCAATTGTTCTATTTAAATGACCAATTGAGAGTCACTTTCCACCTCTGCAGGCATTTTGCAGGCACTCAAAGGCCCACCGCTCTATGATGTGACTATTACTTTGTGGACACCACATGGCCCAGGAAGGGCCTCTTGGTGGCAATTGCTGACCTTGTAGCAATGCCATCATCAGTGCTCCATTACCCATCAGCTACGCCCCCTAATCCCAAGACTTGCCTACTTCATCCAAGATTCCCAAACCTACTTCATCTCTTTGAGGGCACCCATCACTGAGGTGCCCTCTCCCTGAAGCTCCAGTCTCAGCAGCGGTCTCCATTAGTGGTGGCATTGGTGAGGCTGCTAAGGTGTTAGGCCTCTGATTGTGCAGCAGCTTTAGTGGTGGTGGGCTACCATTCTCATTCAGATGAAGGCCCCGACAGTGGCCTCTTAATTGGCAATATACCACCCCCCGGGTTCTGCCACCAGCTGCTGGGATTGGCTCCTACTTCCAGCTCTGGTGATGGGACTTCACCATCAATCACAAAGCAGCCCTTACATTCATTGAATGAGAATATAATTAGGACTAGTGTGCTTGTGAAGTTATAGGGTGGAATCTTCTCCACTTTAAAAAGTTTCAGATATCAGGTGGATTTTCTGGTCAACTCCCACTTGTGTGGGAGGTGCATCCAGCAGCACATCCTGACAGGAGGCAGTCAATTGGTTGGCTGCCTGACCGTTTGTTGTCCAATTAAGGATGGGTATCACGTGGGTGCAGGAGGTCTGATGGGTGGGGCCACAGGACTGGATGGCTGATTTACTTCCAATGGTTTGCAATTCCCAGTACAGAGTATTCACCCTGAGTGCCGGTGACCCGGACACTGCACTTTACATGTCTCTGTAGAGCTCCCTGATAGGGCAGTCTTAACAGGCCTCAACTAGGGACCCTCTTTTAGTGTACAACAGGCCTCAATTAGGTCCAACTCATGGACCTCATTGAAGTCATTACAACCCCAATGGGAGAGATGTGAGGGCATTTCAAGCTGGAAACACTGCTGGGAGGCTGCAGAGAGCAGTTCAAAGTGAAAGCCTAGATGCTTGGGTCATCCACAGGGTTGCTTTAGACCACAATTGGGGTCCACTTCAGCCTTGTAGCATTGATAGCGACAGAGACAGCAGCCCTCTAATGTTCCTCTAACCTCATGCCATGAGGCTGCCTCTGTTGCATAGCTGGGCTCCTGACACAGCGAGGGTTCCATGTACAAAGAACAAAGAAAATTACAGCACAGGAACAGGCCCTTCGGCCCTCCAAGCCTGCACTGACCATGCTGCCTGTTTGAACTAAAACCCCTTACCCTTCCGGGGACCATATCCCTCTATTCCCATCCTATTCACGTATTTGTCAAGATGCCCCTTAAAAATCACTATCATATCTGCTTCCACTGCCACCCCTGGCAGCGAGTTCCAGGCATCCACTACCCTCTGTGTAAAAAACTTGTCTTGTACATCGCCTTTAAATATTGCCCCCCGCACCTTAAAGCTATGCCCCCTAGTAATTGACTCTTCCACCCTGGGAAAAAGCTTCTGACTATCCACTCTGTCCATGACCCTCATAATCTTGTAGACTTCTATCACGTTGCCCCTCAACCCCTGTCGTTCCAGTGAGAACAAACCAAGTTTCTCCAACCTCTCCTCCTAGCTAATGCCCTCCATACCAGGCATCATCCTGGTAAATTTTTTCTGCACCCTCTCCAAAGCCTCTATATCCTTCTGGTAGTGTGGCGACCAGAATTGAACACTATATTCCAAATGCGGCCTCACTAAGGTTCTATAAAGCTGCAACATGACTTGCCAATTTTTAAACTCAGTGCACCTTCTGTGGGATTGCATTGCTGTACGCAATTAAAGGTTATTTGCTGCTTTACATATTGGCTAGCCATTGCAGACAGATGGGCAGCCATTGCCCCAGGGAGCCCGTCTCTGGAAAAATCTCCACCCATAGGGAGTTCAAGAGTGCAAACTTTGAAGAAATGTGAAAATGGGTGAAAAAAAGAGTTTATTATAACACAATTCTGGTTGCAAGGTCTGTAATTGAAAAGTAGGATTTATTAAAAAAAATGTTTCTAATGCTGCAATAGAAATTCTATTCAGCCAAATCAAAAGGATTAATCAGCAAGAGAGGCTGCTGCACTTAAGGAGGGATAGAAAGTGTATTATACACATCCAAACATATAAGAAATGCAGTAAGCAAGAGGACTGAATACATTGTAAACACAAGTAAAACAGGATGGCAAAAGAAAAGCCAAGATAAACAGTGAATTGTCTCAAGTTACAGTAAAGGAATCTTCAGATACGAACACACAGAGCACAGAATGGAGGATAGTTAAAAAGAAATCTGGAACATGTGGGTAGAAAAAAAAAAGTTTTAAATAATTAATTAATCAATCAATATATCTTTATGTAGGAAGAGAGGATGAAGTAGCATAAATCAGACACCATTTTCTAAGAACAACAGAAGAACAGCTAGAGAGTCTGGGGCTTGTTGTGAGATGTGTTCTTTTATGTCAGACACAAGGGCCAAAATTTTACCGTCCCGCCCGCCACGGGAATCTGAGCAAGCGAGGGGCGGACCAGGAAAGGTCCATCAACCTCGGGTGGCCGTAAAATGCCGCCCGATGTGTCGGACTCTGTTCGAAGACAGACTGTGGAGATACTCTGGTATCTGCTTAACATTTTTAATGCTATATGTAAATAGTTTAGACTCGAAAGAGGGTGCAAGATATGACTGATTAATGTCAGTGATATATCGTTATCTACTTCAAACATCAATATATCCCAACCCTTTATTCTATACCTCCCCCCAAATATACTATCTTGCAACATGCAAGGGAGCACTCAGTACTGCAACAGATTCTTCCTCATCACCCTTTAGGATGAACCAATCCAGAACCAGCAGGTCTTCATGGCGATGGCCATCATTAGCTGCAGTGCTTTCTGCATCCTCCGCCTCTGGCCTAACTTCAAGATTATCTGAGAGATTCATAGCTTCCACGTCTGCCCTGGGTCTAGTGGGTGGTGTCTCCATGGAAGAAAATAACTTACAGCTGAGCATATATAAACTTCCTCACCTTCTAAATTTCCACTGCTTCGAATATAAGGCAGCGGGTCATCTGAATGGTAGACATCCGTTGCTTTATCTATTATTCCTACAAGTGTGACAGCCTCACCACTTAACAGGCATGTACGCTGAGTAGGTCGGTAGTATGTACAGGGTAGGTAGGTAGCTCATTGGCAAGATTCCAACTTCTCTCTCTCTCTCTAGAGAGAGAGAAGCAGAGTCTAACACATGCCTGACTGGTCTTAGTGGTACATCATCATCTATGTCATACATTAGCATATCCCATCCATTAACTCTTTATACTCATAGAACATAGAACAGTACAGCACCGAACAGGCCCTTCGGCCCACGATGTTGTGCCGAGCTTTATCTGAAACCAAGATCAAGCTATCCCACTCCCTATCATCCTGGTGTGCTCCATGTGCCTATCCAATAGCCGCTTAAATGTTCCTAAAGTGTCTGACTCCACTATCACTGCAGGCAGTCCATTCCACACCCCAACCACTCTCTGCGTAAAGAACCTACCTCTGATATCCTTCCTGTATCTCCCACCATGAACTCCAAGGCTAATTTTACCTTTTGCTGCAGTGCTGATGGATATTTGATGGAACAGTACTTCTACCATCCCTTATTTGCGCCCCTAATCCTATCGTTAGAAACCCCGCCAATGTTAGGTGAGAGAGTGTTCCAACCTGAAACACTAGTAGTGGATGGTGTATTGTATTTTTTGAATTATTAGTGAGAGACATTTGCAGAAACAGTGAGAATTCAGACCTCTCTTTCTTTAAACATCAATAAAAGTATTAATGAAAGTAGAAGAAAGATAATGAAACACTATAAAGAACAATCTTATACTTCAGAAAATTAACAGTGAGCACTTAGTCCCAATAGATTATAAACCAAAAAACATCAATTTCCTCTGTAATTCTGAACTCTACTGAGACCCAACCATTTCCAAACAACACCTATAAATCTATTGGTCAACCCTTGCCGGTGACGACCACACCACACAGCATAAGTGACCAGGACTTGGGAATGGTTCAACAAAGAAAACAATCTTTTTCACAAGCTGGCTTTTGCCTTCAATAATGTGGGGGGGACTTTCCGGCCACGTTCGCCCCAAGACTGGAAAATCCCGCCTGAGGTCAACGGACCTTTGCATGGTCCTGTCCTGCCTGCTACGATTCCCGTGGTGGGCGGGACAGGAAAATTCCGCCCTTCATCTTTAGCTGAGCTGTTTCCTGAGATGGCTGCCTCTCTCTGTCTTCCTCTCTTGCTGTTGCTTCTTCAGCACCTCATCTGCATCTGTCTACTCCTTCCTAAACACAGCGCTCTGACTCATATACCAATTGCAGAGAAAACCCTATTCCCTTAGTTCCTGTTCAGACATGTATTTTAAAAAATACACGGCAGTTTGATTTTACTTTTGCACAAAACAATAATTCATTTTGATAGCATCCTAACATTTCAAGACACATTTTACAGAATCAGGTTTATGTTAAGGGCAGGTACCAGGCCATTTACCACAGGAAGCTGGAGTGGCTCAGTGGGCAGCTCTCCTACCTCTGAGCCTGAAGATCCTGTGTTCAAGTCCTATTCCAGGGCTTGCCAGCTTTGAAAGAATCCAGCCACTGGAGGAGGAAGGCCAGTATGTGTAGGTGCTGACCCACAGCCTGGATAAATGAGGAGTGTTAGCTGCAAGAAGAACATCTGGTTGCAAAACCAACCACCAAATTTAAAAATGGCGGTCGATATGAGGGTGAGTGGCCAGTATTGTGGTGACCCGACGTAAAGCCGCAACTATTCACAGCGCAGAGGAAATTTGCTGTGATGCTTTGATGCTGCCTAAAGTAAATGAAGGTTACAAAGAAAATCCATTTTGAAAATTTGTGTTTTGCGATTGATTGGACAGTTAAATTAAATCCACCCATGTATACCAATCATGATGTCAGGGCTGCAATCATGCTCCTTACATCCAACATTGTTCGGACATAAATGAGGAAGAATACATCTATAATGTCATCCAATAACCTGCATCTGATTTTATTATGCCCACCCATATTTTGGCAAACATGTCGTCAATTCCAGTAGAAGATTTCACAAGTGGTATCAGTGGCAGGAATTGGCAGAACAGTTTTCTGCAAACTCATGTTATTCTGCATCAGGGAGCACCAGACTTGCCTTCTTAATAGATACCAAACTTTCATTTCAAGTCAACCCACCATGGCACCAATGTTTGACCCATAAGAAAATTAGCTCCTGGCAAATAAAAGTTAAACACTAAAGACCTGACATATGACAGTTCTGTACTCGCCAAGGATTACAACTTAATACCTATATAATGATGAAGTTAAAGTTCATTTATTAAAGTTTATTTATTAGCCACAAGTAAGGCTTACATTGACACTGCAATGAAGTTACTGTGAAAATCCTCTAGTCGCCACTCTTCGGCACATGTTTGGGTACAAAGAACAAAGAATATTACAGCACAGGAACAGGCCCTTCAGCCCTCCAAGACTGCATCGACTATGCTGCCCAACTGAACTAAAACCCCTTACCTTTCTGGGGACTATATCCCTCCATTCCCATACTATTCATGTATTTGTCAAGATGCCCCTTAAAAGTCACTATCGTATCTGCTTCCACTATCTTCCCTGGCAGCGAGTTCCAGGCACCCACCACCCTCTGTGTAAAACATTTGCCTCGTACATCTCCTTTAAACCTTGCCCCTTGCACCTTAAACCTCTGCCCCCTAGTAATTGACTCTTTCACCCTGACTATCCACTCTGTCCATGCCCCTCATAACCTTGTAGACTTCTATCAGGTTTCCCCTCAACCTCCGTCATTCCAGTGAGAACAAACCAAGTTTCTCCAACCTCTCTTCATAGCTAATGCCCTCCATACCAGGCAACATCCTGGTAAATCTTTTCTGTACCCTCTCCAAAGCCTCCACATACTTCTGGTAGTGTGGCGACCAAAACTGAACACTATATTCCAAGTGCGGCCTAACTAAAGTTCTATAAAGCTGCAACATGACTTGCCAATTTTTAAACTCAATGCATGATGAAGGCAAGCATGCCGTATGCCCTCTTGACTCCTTTCTCCACCTGCATTGCCACTTTCAGTGACCTGTGTAAATGTACACCCAGATCCCTCTGCCTATCAATACTGTTAAGGGTTCTGCCATTTACTGTATATTTCCTATCTGTATTAGACCTTCCAAAATACATTACCTCACATTTGTACACTGAAGGAGAATTTAGCACGGTCAATGCACCTAACCAGCATGTCTTTCGGACTGTGGGAGGAAACCAGCGCACTAGAGGAAACCCACGCAGACACGGGGAGAAGGTGCAGACTCCACACAGATAGTGACCCAAGCCGAGAATCGAATCCAGGTCCCTGACACTGTGAGCCAACAGTGCTAACCACTGTGCCACTGGGCTGAAATAATCATATGGAGCGATCTGACAAAAAAAAATTCGAGGTGCTGAACAAGCGTGAAAACAGATGAGTTTCAGATTCATTTGTTTGGTGAGTTAAAAAATGAAAATCTTACGACACTGGCAAAAAAGGGGGTGGAGCCTAATCAGACTGGGAAGCTGGTTGTTGAGCTCAAGGAGCACCATTGCGAAGTGCCCCGATTTCCCAGTACACTGTGTACTCCCTGCCACCTCCTGCCACCCCATCTACTCCCACCATGGACATCAGGAACCCCAACCCCCATCTTTCTGTGCCGGTCCTCCCTGAACCCCCACCCCTTGCTGATCACCACCCCTGCAGTTCCCTTTCCTCCCTGGTCATTAATATTTAGGTAATGTGCAATAACAGTCCATATCCTGAATGTCAATGCAGGTTAGCCAGGAAATTGCCATGATACTTTCATCATATGACCATCCACCACCACTCCATGCCTCATAATTCACAGCCATATATTTAAATGGTGACCAGAAATGATGAAGCCAGTTAAACATGTGTAGGCAGAAGGAGACAATAGATAAAGCAAAGTCAATGCCACTAGAAGATGCACAATGGAGCAAACTAGCGGAATTTTGCAATCCAGTTTTTTGATACAGCCCAATGAAAGTCTCACGAATCAGTGTAACATACTATAGCCCCATAATATTGCAACAAGGAAAGGCTCATTGCTGTCAGAAGCTGAATATAATATAGGAATATAGGAACATAAAAAATGGATTGGCTATTTTGCCACTCAGATCTATTCCACCATTCCATGGCCACTTTGCATTCTAACTCAATCTATTCCTCTTTGGCCAATTCGCTTTGCACCTTTGGTTAACAAAAAACTATCGATCTCCGTTTTAAGTTTAACAATTAATCTCATATCAATCTGCAAAAGAGTGCATAACATCTACCACTCTTTTCATAAAGAAGTGTTTACTAATTTCACTCTTGAAAGTTCTGGCACTAATTTAGACTATGTTCCCTAATTGTAGATTTTCCCATCGGAGCAAATAGTTCCTCTCTATTTACCCCATCTGTTCCCCTTAATAACTTGGAAACTTCAATCAAATCACTCCTTAACCTTCAAAGTTCCAGAGAATATAACCCTTGTTCGTGTCATCTCTTGTTACTATTTAATCCTTACAATGTATGTATCATTCTGGTAAATCTACACTACACTCCTTCCAAATATCCTTCTAAGTGTGGTACCCAGAACTGCTCACAATATGAGCATGATTTCTATCCCCTTGTACCAAATACTTTCTGGAAGTTCATACCAATAACAGCTATTCCCTGTCTAATAATTTAGTTTGCTCTTCAAATAAGTTCAGATACATCAAGTAGAACCTGTCCTTTTCAAATCCATGCTAGTGCCCTCCCATCAGCTGAAAATATTCAAGGTTTTCAGTCACCCTATCCTTAGTTATTGACAGACGGTGCACGAGCTGGTCTAATATTGGCAGGTTTCCCTTTCTCACCTTTCTTTGGTGGAGTGACATGTGCATCTTTTCAACCTAAAGGAGTGATCCCTGAAACAAAAGAACTTTGAAAGATTATAGTTAGGGCATCTACAAAGTTCTCACCTACTTTCTTTAAAACCCTGCGATGGAAACCATGTAGTCCTGAGGAATCGTCACTCTTTAGTTTCATTATTTTCTTTATTATTGTTATTTCGGTGATGTTGATTTGGGTGAACTGTTGACCCAAATTCAATAATAGTTTCTTTGGAATGTCTGATTTGCTGACTTCTTCCTCTATGGTAAATACCGATACAAAGTAATGCTCACAATTCACTTCAGTGGGCAGCATGATGGCACAGTAGTTAGCACTGCTGCCTCACAGTGCCAAGGACCTGAGTTTGATTCCCAGCTTGGGTCACTGTCTGTGTGGAGTTTGCACATTCTCCCTGTGTCTGCGTGGGTTTCCTCCGGGTGCTCTGGTTTCCTCCCATAGCCCGAAAAACGTGCTGGTTAGGTGCATTGGCCGTGCTAAATTTTCCCTCAGTCTACCCAAACAGGCGCCGGAGTGTGGCGACTAGGGGATTTTCACAGTAACTTCATTGCAGTGTTAATGTAAGCCTACTTGTGACACCAATACTTAAACTTTCCTTATGTTCATTGACA
Organism: Mustelus asterias; assembly: GCF_964213995.1. Taxonomy (NCBI): domain Eukaryota; kingdom Metazoa; phylum Chordata; class Chondrichthyes; order Carcharhiniformes; family Triakidae; genus Mustelus; species Mustelus asterias. The sequence continues at coordinate 39,543,496 of NC_135815.1, read as the reverse complement.
ATAAACACCATTGTCAGTTTTCAAGGTGGCTGCATTGCTCCAGACAGCCCTTTTTTCCTCATGTAGTTGTGCAAAAAACTTTTGTGTTGATTTTGAAAACCCCTGCCAATTTCTTTTCATGTTCCCTTTCAGTAGCTCTGATTATGTTTTGTCACCTTTGCTGTTCCTGGTATCTTTTCTATTTGCCAGTTTCTGTACTAGTTCTTGCATTTTTGTGTATTTTTTTCTTTTAGTTTCATGTTGTCTCTTAACTCTTTAGTTGTCTTTTTTGACAAGTAGAGTTCTTTGCCTTTTTGGGTATAAAGTGATTCTGTATCACATTAAATCATTTTTTGAACCTTTCCCACTGTTCTCTAATTTTACTCACTTTCCATTTTACTGTGGACAGGCTCTGTTTCATCCCATTGAAGTCAATCCCACCTAAAGCTAGATCTCAGTCTATGTTTCAACATTACATTGATCATATTATGATTCATATTTCACACACCATTAAACTGTTAACTTAACATGAGTCATTCTTAAATCAAATATGAATACGCACCCTTGTTAGCTTTGAGATTTTAGTTGCAGGAATCCCAAACTCATTCAAGAAATTCACTATATTTCTGACATGGGCTTGTCTGCTTATCCCAATCTATGAGCTGGATTTTACCAGATACTATTGCTTATGCCCCCTCACCCCACTCATTAGAAAGAGGCCATTCACCCCACCTTCCCCAAAATGCCCCTACCCGTCCTCATTCCACAATAGGTGTGTTACCAGCAATCCCCATTGCAAATGTAACATCCCAGCCCAGAAGGAAATGAAAATTCCCCCATTAAGACCATATGATTTTGCTACAAGCTTGCCCAATCTCTGCATTCTGAGCAGTTCGTGTGTGGTCAGATACTGCTTATGTAATAAATTGAGGATGACTCGATGAGGCGAAAGAACAAAAGGCTTTATTGCCAATGAACAAATAACTGTATTCACAACAGTCAAACAGAATAGCTATGTGAGTGTACACTACGCCTTCCTGGTTCCAACTGTAGATCCTCCCCAGCTCGGGATACGCATCCTCGCACTCGATTGGCTCAGCTTCTTGCCTCAACACTCCATCGGGTCTGACCCGATCACACTACCACAGCTTACATTACATCGTGCTGATGGTGAAACAGGCTTTCACTCACCACGGTGTCACCAGAAAGCAGAGGGCTGGCAGAGGACAGCCGAAGAAAGGAAGGTACAATCAATAGTCTAACGGCTTCAATAAATAAAGATTGATACGGAAATAAAGATATTTCACACTTCATCTGACAAAGTCCTCCAGTGTTAAAGTCTTCTGTAAAGTTCCTTAATTGAACAAACAATTACAATTTTCCCGGCTTCAAAATGCAGAAATAACTCAGAAATCTCGATGCACAACCATGTTCAGGGGAATTTTCCCGTCTTGCCCGCCACAGGAATCGTAGTGGGTGGCAATGGGAGCAGACCATGCAAAGGTCCATTGACTTCCGGTGGGATTTTCTGGTTTTGGGACGAGCACGGCTGGAAAATCCCACCCGTTAACTTGACCGAACATTATATTCTGCAATAAATCTAAATACCCCATCAGCAAACTATTTTTTTTAACAAACTGTCTACTTTCTCTTCCAGCTATTTTATTTACCTAGTCTCCAAATCTATTTCTCCATGAGATGAGGTTGACCATTAGGTTGGTGCGATGTTCATTTTGGAGCTTTAAAAGTGGAAGGTGACTCAAATCTCAGGGAAGCCATTGTGAAGGGACTAATTTCCAGCAGCCTTTCTTTTTTGCAGTGGCAAAGGGTTCTGGGCTCATATCTGAATTTAGCTCATATGGAAGAGACCTTTGACAGTAAGCTCAATGCCATTCTCTGGAAAGATAGTGACATTTGTATCCTCTGCTTGCAAGCCACTGGTGCAGGACATAGTCTCAGAGGTGCTAGTCATCTGAACATGAGAACATAGGGCAGTATTTTCTGGCCCTTCCTGCTAACGGGATGTTCCGGTCCCACCACTGATGATTCCCACGGCGGGATCCCTGGCAGTAAGACGGACGAGCCACGCAAAATACCATAGACATTGGTGGCACCAGAAGATCCCGTTGGCAGCCAATGGCAAACTGCCCATAATGTCAGCCATGGCACTTTTGCCTCTTAAGTCCCAGGGTGCTGGGTTCAAGCCCCACCACATGGTTTGACTGCAAAGGCAAAAGCTGACACTACAGTATGTTATTGAGGGAGGACTTACGACCTACTGCTGCTTCTATTTCCTGTGTTAAAAAGACTTGCATTTATATCGCACTTTTCAGGATGAATGAAGTACTTTTAAAGTGTAGTCATTGTTATAATGTGATGTAATGTAATGCTGCTCTGTCTAAGGTACCATTTTCAGATTGACCTTAAACTGAGGCCCCATCTGCTTGCTTGAGAGGAATGAAAGATCCCATGGCAGTATTTTGAAGATGAGTAAGGGAATTGTCCCCAGTATCCTGGCCAATTCTTGTCCCTCAATCAACATCACAAAAGTAGATTAGTGATCAATATTATATTGCTGGCAGTGAGAGCTTGCTAAGTGTAAATTGGTTGCTGGGTGTCCTACATTATAGCAATGACAACACTTTAAAAGTACTTCATTGGCTGTAATGAAACATCTATTGGTCATGAAAAGTGCTATATAAATGCAAGTCTTTTTAACACAGGAAATAGAAGCAGCAATAGGCCGTAAGTCCTCTTACCTGGGAGTTGGAGAGTAACAACAGTTAGCTGTTTGGATTTGCATGCAATGTTTGAAGGAAGCACAAAAAAAAAGCGACATTACAGCAAAGTCGTAAATTGATTTGTCGGTAAGTATCTATTGTAAGATTCTGTGTGCAAATCGTTAGATTCATTCATTACTTTACAAAGAACAAAACAAAGAACAAAGAACAGTACAGCACAGGAAACAGGCCCTTCGGCCCTCCAAGCCTGTGCCGCTCCTTGGTCCAACTAGACCAATCGTTTGTATCCCTCCATTTCCAGGCTGTTCATGTGACTATCCAGGTAAGTCTTAAACGATGTCAGTGTGTCTGCCTCCACCACCCTTCTTGGCAGCGCATTCCAGACCCCCACCACCCTCTGTGTAAAAAATATCCCTCTAATATCTGAGTTATACATCGCCCCTCTCACCTTAAGCCCGTGACCCCTCGTGATCGCCACTTCTGATCTGGGGAAAAGCTTCCCACCGTTCACCCTATCTATCCCCTTCATAATCTTGTACACCTCTATTAGATCTCCCCTCATTCTCCGTCTTTCCAGGGAGAACAACCCCAGTTTAACCAATCTCTCCTGATAGCTAAGACCCTCCACACCAGGCAACATCCTGGTAAACCTTCTCTGCACTCTCTCTAACGCCTCCACGTCCTTCTGATAGTGCGGCCACCAGAACTGGACGCAGTACTCCAAATGTGGCCTAACCAGCGTTCTATACAGCTGCATCATCAGACTCCAGTTTTTATACTCTATATCCCGTCCTATAAAGGCAAGTATACCATATGCCTTCTTCACCACCTTCTCCACCTGTGTTGCCACCTTCAGGGATTTGTGGACTTGCACACCTAGGTCCCTCTGTGTTTCTATACTCTTGATGGCTCTGCCATTTATTGTATAACTCCTGCCTACATTATTTCTTCCAAAATGTATCACTTCGCATTTATCCAGATTAAATCCATCTGCCACCTCTCCGCCCAATTTTCCAGCCTATCTATATCCTGCTGTATTGCCCGACAATGCTCATAGCTATCCGCAAGTCCAGCCATCTTTGTGTCATCCGCAAACTTGCTGATAACACCAGTTACACCTTCTTCCAAGTCATTTATATATAGCACAAATAGCAGAGGTCCCAGTACAGAGCCCTGCGGAACACCACTGGTCACAGACCTCCAGCCAGAAAAAGACCCTTCGACCGCTACCCTCTGTCTCCTATGGCCAAGCCAGTTCTGCACCCATCTAGCCACTTCTCCTTGTATCCCATGAGCCTTAACCTTCTTAACCAACCTGCCATGTGGGACTTTGTCAAATGCCTTACTGAAATCCATATAGACGACATCCACGGCCTTTCCTTCGTCAACCGTTTTTGTCACTTCCTCAAAAAACTCCACCAAATTTGTAAGGTACGACCTCCCTCTTACAAAACCATGCTGTCTGTCACTAATGAGATTGTTCCGTTCTAAATGCTCATACATCCTGTCTCTAAGAATCCTCTCCAACAACTTCCCTACCACGGGCGTCACGCTCACCGGCCTATAATTTCTCAGGTTATCCCTGCTACCTTTCTTAAACAACGGGACCACATTCATTATCCTCCAATCCTCAGGGACCTCACCTGTGTCCAAAGAAGCGACAAAGTTTTCCGTCAGAGGCCCAGCAATTTCATCTCTCGTCTCCCTGAGCAGTCTAGGACAGATGCCATCAGGCCCTGGGGCTTTGTCAGTTTTAATGTTCCCTAAAAAACCTAACACTTCCTCCCTTGTAATGGAGATTTTCTCTAACGGGTCAACACCTCCCTCCGAGACACTCCTGATTAACACGTCCCTCTCCTTTGTGAATACCGATGCAAAGTATTCATTTAGGATTTCCCCTATTCCCTTGGGTTCTAAGCATAATTCCCCTCCTTTGTCCCTGAGAGGTCCGATTTTCTGCCTGACAACTCTTTTGTTCCTAACGTATGAATAGAATGCCTTAGGATTCTCCTTAATCCTGCCTGTCAAGAACATCTCATGACCTCTTTTTGCCCTTCTAACTCCCCGTTTGAGTTCTTTCCTACTCTCTCTGTATTCCTCCAGAGCTCCATCTGTTTTCAGTTGCCTGGACTTAACGTACGCCTCCCTTTTCATTTTAATCAGATCCTCAATTTCCCTGGTTATCCACGGCTCTCGAATCCTACCTTTCCTATCTTTCCTTTTTACAGGCACATGCCTATCCTGCAGCCTTATCAATTGTTCGTTATAAGACTCCCGCATGCCAGACGCGGACTTACCCTCGAACATCCTCTCTCAATCAACGTCCACCAATTCCTGCCTAATCCGGCTACAGTTAGCCTTCCCCCACCTTTAAGGAAAGGTGAGTAGATAGCTGGATTATAGAAAATTGTACAAATTTCACATGACCCTTAAGTATCTACCTCATAAATGACGGAACTGATTGGTGAGTAATTCTACTTTCTGATCTCCAGAATAGTCCAAAAGTAAGTTTAAGGTATGTCTCGCTCACTAAATGGTTTTCCATTTTGGATACACCAGTCATCTGCTTGGTTTGATGGTTCCTTAGAGGATTGTAGCAACAGTCAAGTTCATGGCAACAAGGGTGACTCAACTGCACAGGTGAGGAGGAAGAAGAGTGGAAGAGCAATGGTGGTAGAAGATTTGATAGATAAACAGACAGGTGTTTCTGCGGCTATTGACGTGACTCCAGGATGATATATTGCCTTCCTAGTGCCAAGTAACGAATGTTACTAAGTGACTGCAGGACCTTCTTTGGAAAATTGTGAGCAGCCAGAAGTTGTGGTCTATGTTGGTACCAATGACATAGGTAGCATGAGGGATAAGGTACTGAAAGCAGATTTTAGGGAGTTAGGAAAGAGATTGAAAAGCAGAATCTCAAAGACAATAATCTCAAGATTACTCTCAGAACCATGTGCTAGTGAGTATAGAAATAGGAGGCAAAAATAGAAAATGTTGGAAAATTTAGCAGGCCTGACAGCATCTGTGGAGAGAGAATAGAGCCAACGTTTCAAGTCTAGATGACCCTTCATCAGAGCTGGGAGGAAATAGGAATACGAGGATTGAATCAATGAACACATGGCTGAAGAAATGGTTTAAGGGAGGGGGTGGGGGGAGGGGGCTTTCGATTTCTGGGCATTAGGATTGGTTTTGAGGCAGGTGGGACAGCTACAGTGAGGACATTAGCAGGACCAGGACTCTCCTTGCAGGGAGATTTGCTACTGCTGTTGGGGAGAGTTTGAACTAGCTTGTCAGGGGGATGGGAACCCAAGAATGAATTCAGATAGGAGACAAACAAAGCTGCTAATGGGAGGTCGAAATCTAGTAAACAAAGATGGAAGGCAGCAGAAAAAAACGCTTGTACTAAAATAACCTCAAAATAAGAAATACGTGTTACGAAGTTACAATTAAAGACACTCAATCTGAATGCTCACAACATTCACAACAAGGCGAGTGAATTGATAGCACAAATAGAAGTAAACATAATTGCCATTACAGAGATGTGGCTGCAGGGTCACCAAGGCTGGGAACTGAATATTCAAGGTCATTTGATATTTAGGAAGGACAGGCAAAAAGAGATGAGGTAGCATTGATGGGATGGGATAATACATCAGTGAGAGAGGCTCTTAGATCACAAGAACAAGATGTAGAATCCGTTTGGATGTGGAGTTAAAAAACAGCAAGGGGCGGAAAACACTAATAGCAGCAATTTCTAGGTCACCAAACTGTAGTGGTAATGTAGGGCCTAATATACATCAGGAAAGTAAAGATGCATGTAACAAGGGTAATGCAGTAATCGTGGGTGACTTCGATCTATACATAGACTGAATAAGTCTAATGAGCATTTATGTGGAAGTTGAATTCCTGGATTGTCTACGAGATAGTTTTCTAGAGTAGTATTAATAATAGAGAAAAAAAAAGTTTTTGATATACAATTTATTTTCATGTCTTATTGATCTATGGGAAGAGTTTTAACAACACCAGGTTAAAGTCCAACAGGTTTATTTGGTAGCAAATGCCATTAGCTTTCAGAGCGCTGCTCCTTCGTCAGATGGAGTGGAATTTCCACTCCATCTGACGAAGGAGCAGCGCTCCGAAAGCTAATGGCATTTGCTACCAAATAAACCTGTTGGACTTTAACCTGGTGTTGTTAAAACTCTTACTGTATTTACCCCAATCCAATGCCGGCATCTCCACATCATGACTATTATTGATCTATCACAGGGTATGCACTCGTGCCTTCGAGAAAGCTACTGACTCAGTCTGTACGGTTGTTTAAACTTTTCACAATCCTCTATGGCATCATCAGCTTCCCAATCCATCACGGGCTGCTGTGTTTATTGCTGTGGGGATCTTTTTTTTTGCATGATTCACTCAGTATTTCTCTCGCTGGCATTAATTCTGGTTGATTTTTCAATCTAATTCAGCATTAAGTGTGTTTAAAATGTTTGGCTATAGAGATGCTGGGAAGAAATTTCCCTGGCCGAAGAAAATAATCATGTTGATGAGTTGCATTCATGCCCTGCCACGAATCCACCAACAGGGGGGAGAAATTGGGCCACGTATAATTGGATTAACTTTTGTGCATTGCTGCTATCCTGGAAAAATCAGAGCGGTACATTAGGAATTACCGTGCCTGGGAGATGAATTTCCACTGGGTCCCTTCTGTATTATAACAACAGTCGATAGACTCAAATGGTTATGGATAACATAGCAAGCCTGATTGCAAATCAGGCCTTAAAGGATATTTAAAGGGGCATGGTGTAACCAGAGCCCCATGAAAGAAGCAACAGTGCAACACAAGTGAACGATGAAAGAGCAAATTAAATTAAATATCATGAAGAGTGAAGTGGTTCCTTTGAGTTAAAGGGAAAAAAGAACCCACTTACTTCAGAAGGTGAGAAATTAAATGGATTAGATGAAGGAAGGCATGATGATAACAGTAGATTGAAATTTCTAAGGACACTCACCTTTACTTCTTTCTGAAGATTCTTACTCATTTCGTCTTGAAAGGAAAATGAACAATGATGTGCATCAATGGTTCTGAGGATTTGGCCAGTAAGAAACACAATGTAATGAACCGTTACAAAACATTACAGAATCTTTGAACTGCTCTTTAAGTGACAGGTGTTACTGTGAAAATGATAGGAACAACACGATCTTCAGAAATGATTAACATTGGCACAATTATGCATAATTCGGATGTATTTCATTGTCACTGAAACAATTTGTGTTTCAGTGAAAGACTTACATCAAAAAATTAATTTAATTTTCTCTTTTCTCATTTTCAGACGCTGCATATCTTAATATTTACCTGTCACCCAATCCGAAAGAGATATATTGAGCCTATTGTTTTCTCAACCTTTTCACTTTACGGGATGTGGGCATCGCTAGTTGAGTCAGCGTTTATTACTCATTCCTAATTGCCCTCCAATTCAGGGGGCAGTTGAGAGTCAACCACATTGCTGTGAGCCTGGAGTCACTGGTGGAGTTTTTTGAAGAAGTGACCAGAATGGTTGACGAGGGAAGGGCCGTGGATGTCATCTATATGGACTTTAGTAAAGTGTTTGACAAAGTCCCTCATGGTAGGCTGGTGAAAAAGGTTGGATCTCATTGGATAAAGGGGGAGGTGGCTAGATGGGTGGAGAACTGGCTTGGTCACAGAAGACAGAGGGTGGTAGTGGAAGGGTCTTTTTCCGGCTGGAGGCCTGTGACTAGTGGTGTTCCGCAGGGCTCTGTATTGGGACCTCTGCTGTTTGTGATTTATATAAACGGTCTGAAAGAAGGTGTAACTGGGGTGATCAGTAAGTTTGCGGACGACACAAAATTGGCAGGACTTGAGATAGTGAGGAACATTGTCAGAAGCTACAGAAGGATATAGATAGGCTGGAAATTTGGGCAAAGAAATGGCAGATGGAGTTCAATCCTGATAAATGCGAAGTGATGCATTTTGGTAGAAATAATGTAGGGAGGAGCTATACGATAAATGGCAGAACCATAAAGGGTGTAGATACGCAGAGGGACCTGGGTGTGCAAGTCCACAGATCCTTGAAGGTGACGTCATAGGTGGAGAAGGTGGTGAAGAAGGCATATGGCATGCTTGCCTTTATAGGACGGGGCATAGAGTATAAAAGTTGGGGTCTGATGTTGCAGATATATAGAACGTTGGTTCGGCCGCATTTGGAATACTGCGTCCAGTTCTGGTCGCCACACTACCAGAAGGACGTAGAGGCTTTGGAGAGAGTGCAGAGGAGGTTTACCAGGATGTTGCCTGGTATGGAGGGGCTTAGTTATGAGGAGAGATTGGGTAAACTGGGGTTGTTCTCCCTGGAAAGACGGAGGATGAGGGGAGACTTAATAGAGGTATATAAAATGATGAAAGGCATAGATAGGGTGAACGGTGGGAAGCTTTTCCCCAGGTCAGTGGTGACGTTCACGAGGGGTCATAGGTTCAAGGTGAGGGGGGGGGAGGTTTAACACAGATATCAGAAGGACATATTTTACACAGAGGGTGGTGGGGGCCTGGAATGCGCTGCCAGGCAAGGTGATGGAGGCGGACACACTGGGAACGTTTAAGACTTATCTAGATAGCCATATGAACGGAGTGGGAATGGAGGGATACAAAAGAATGGTCTAGTTTGGACCAGGGAGCGGCACGGGCTTGGAGGGCCGAAGAGTCTGTTCCTGTGCTGTACTGTTCTTTGTTCTTTGTTTGTTCTTTGTACTTGTAGGCCAGGCCAGATAAGGATGGCAGATTTCTTTTTCTAAATTACATCAGTGAACCAGATGGGATTTTCAACAATCGACAATGGTTTCCTGATCATCACTAGACTTTTAATTCTAATTTTTTATTGAATTCAAAGTTCACCGTCTGCCGTGGTGGGATTCGAACCCGGGTCCCCAGAGCATTACCCTGGGCCTCTGGATTAGTAGTTCAGTGACAATACCACTACGCCACCACCTCCCCCACCTCCCTAATCTGCTGCTAATAAAAAATGTTATACTTTATGTTTAATAAAATTTTCATTTTGTAATTTTTCTTACAAAGTGTACAAATGTATATTAGTAGGTGAGCATCTCTTTATCCTCGCGTTAAGAAAAATACTGCAATGCGCTTCAAGTATTCACCAAATTCTGCCAGCTAATGTTGAAATGGCATTAAAATTTTTAATATTACTTATGAGCTTACTGTTCTACTAGGTAATGTAACGATTATTTATTAGTCAGAAGTAGGTTTACATTAACACCACAATGAAGTTACTGTGAAAATCCCCTAGTCACCACACCCCGGCATCTGTTCGGGTACACTGAGGCAGAATTTAGCATGGCTAACGCACCTAACCAGCACTTCTTTCAGACTGGAGGAGTCAGGAGGTGAGTTAGTCACCGCAGACTTCTCACCTTCTGATCTGCTGTTGTAACCACATTATTGATGTGGCTGGTCTGGTTAAGGTTTACTCAGTGGTGACCCTCAGGATGTTGATGGTGGGGATTTATCAATGATAACGCTATTGAATGTCAAGGGGAGATTCTCTCTTGTTGGAGATGGTGTTAAAATTCTAGACTAGACCCCCAGATTTGGTCATGACCCAGGATGACCCAACTTTTTGTTTGAAGAAGACAAAATTTGAAATCCCAGTTATATACTAAGAGAATAAAGTCGCACGATTCAAGGTTTCAAAACAAAGAAGAAAATCCACAGAGTCAACAGCTGTCATTACTATCTATCTTATACTCTAAAGTACAGAATTTATATGTGGTAAACATAAATTAACAGGCAAACTGTGGGTGAACACATCACAAACTGCAATTTCAATGGCTGACACAACCAAGCCAGATCCCATAAATATCTTAGCAACCCACTCGGATGTCAGCGATTCATAAAATCCTTCAAAAACACTAGGTGGGATTTTCCAGCCGCGCTTGTCCCGAAACTGGAAAATTCCACCCAAGGTCAATGGACCTTGTCCACCCCTCACCCGCTACGATTCCCGTGGCAGGCGGAACGGGAAAATTCACCCCTCTGTTTTCCTCACAATGGACTGCAGCTTCTCTGATTCCCCTGAAGAGCCACTCCAACTCAGTCTGCCCTCACAACTGCTCACGTCCCAATTACTGAATCTGGATTCCGAGGCTGCACCCCAGTATCTAGTTACTGGCACGATTCTAGTTCTCCAGTTGCTCCGAACATCACTGCTCCTGGACTTTCCTTTGCCCCGACAGCCAGCTTCACTGACCTGTCACAGCCGCTGGGTTTCTCTGCAGCTCCGTAGCTGAATAAATACCATGAACCCCAATTCTTAGCAGCACAGAGCTGCCAATGCCTCACAGGATTTTTAAAAGTCCCTGTCAAGTGGCCTACACAGTAAGAAGTTTAACAACACCAGGTTAAAGTCCAACAGGTTTATTTGGTAGCAAAAGCCACACAAGCTTTCGGAGCTCTAAGTGGCCTACACACAGAAAATCCCCTTGCGTAGCAGCATTGTTTGTGTCAAGGGTTTTCTTATGAGGTAACCAACCAGAAACTCATTAGGATGGAACCCCACCGTGAAGGAAACACCCTCTGGACTCTGACATTAGACTCTGGAACTCATGTGAGCTAATATTCATTTTTTGTGGTCTTTTTACTGTAAAACGCCATTTCTCCATCCCCCCCCACTCCACTTTTACTGTGTGAATATGTGGAATGGGAAATAGCAAACGTTCCCATTTTCCTGGTTTTGAATTGTAAATTAAATTAACCTTTGGAGTTAATCTAAACTCGAGTTTGTTTTGGATTATTAATAAAATTGTATCACAAATTCAAGGGATTGAGAAAACACAACAGTGTCTATTATTTTAAAAACTAATTCAAAACACCTCTTTATGGACAGGTGGTAAGAGGTAATTTGAACTCTCCCTCTCCTGTTTGTAACATTATGGACTATTAGAGTTGATTTGTGAGGCGTTGTGAATAGAATTGAAAACCGTGCAATCATCAGCCAACATCACTACTCCTGACTTTATGATGAAAGGAAGATCATCAATAAGGAACTGTTGGTAGTTGGGCCTAGGGCACTAACCCAAGAAACTCCCACAGCCATGTCCTGAGGCGGAGGTGATCGTCCTATAACAAACACAATCATCTTCTTTGATGCTTGTTATCATCAATGTGCTGGCTACACAAAGAAGGTGCTTTTAAACTAATATGAGTATCTGACCCGGCGAAAAAAAATTAAAGGGGTCATGCACTTGTGCAAATTGTCTGCAAATTATACTGGTCTTCCTTGAAGCTATATCTAATCAAATGTGGCTTTGATGTCATGGGCAATCACTCTCACTTCACCACTGGAATTCAGTTCTTTTGTGCTTGTTCGGACAAAAATTGTAATGAGGTCAAGGGCGATAAGAACATCAGAGATAGGAGCAGGAGTAGACCATTTTGCCCCGAGAGTCTACTCCATCATGCAATATGACTCACTTGTCGATCAAAAGTATGTTAAACTGAGCCTTGAATATATTCAATGACCCAGCCTCCATTGTTCTCCGGGGGAGGGAATTCCAAAGATTAACAGCCCTTTGAGAGAAAAAAAATCCTCATCCTCTCCATTTTAAATAGGAGATTCCTGATTTTTAAACTGTGTCCCTTGGTTCTAGATTCCTAGATGAGGGAAACATCATCACAGCTTCTATCCTGTCAAAGCCCCTCCTAAACCTATGGGGACAAATTTACCAAAGAAAGTCTAAGTGCTGAATAAGCATGAAAATCGGAGTTTCAAACCAGTTTCTTTGAAAAAGTTTCACTGATTCAATTTTTTTTAAGCCCACCCCACACCCCCCCTGATTGCAGCCCCCCCCCCCGCTATCGAACATCCTCCATTCACCCCCTCCCACCACACCCCTTGGCTGATCGTTCTGCCCCCCCCATTTACCCCACCCACTCCCAGTCGATCACCGCCCCTATTCATTCCCTCACTTTGTCGATCGCTACCCAGGCGATCCCCCATTGCAGAATGCGCAGCTCCCCATGCACTGCCTCCCCTTAAGACCCACCCCTCCCCTTAGGCCCCACCCTCCACCCTTCCCTTTAGGCCGCACCCTTTGGCACTGTCCAGTGCCCGGTGGACAGTGCCAGGATGACGAGCTGCTAAGATTGCCACCCATATGTTTCAGTAAGATTACCTCTCCCTTTTCTAAACTCCAATGAATATAGGCCCAACTTGCTCAACCTTTCCTCATAAGACAACTCTTTCATCCCAGGAATCAGTATTCTCTGACCTGCTTCCAGAGCAAGTATATACCTCCTTAAGTACAGAGACCAAACTCTACACAGCACCGCACACAATATAGTCTCACCAATGCCGAGTTCTAACACGACGTCCCTACTTTCAAAATCAATCACCTTTGCAATAAAGGGCAACTTTCCCTTTGCCTCCTAATTACTTACTGTATCTGTATGCTAACTATTTATGATTTGAGTATGGGTACAGCAATTCCTCTGTATCATAACATTTAAATAATATTCTGCTTGTGCATTCTTTCCGCCAAAGTGGCAACTTCATATTTTCCTACATTACGCCCCATTGGCTAAATTCACTTAACCTATCTATATTCCTTTGCAGATTCTTTGGACTGGATCAGGCAGTTCACCCATCCTTGAGCCTATGGACGCCCTTAAATTAATTAGTCAGTTAAGAGCCTCATTCCTCCTCTGCTGCTATTTTAGGTGCTGCAGGGCAAGGTGGAGGCATGCTGGGCAGCCCGGCAGCTTTCATTGCTCAAGTTGCTGCCAGGCTGGAAGGGGTGAATACCTCCTTCCGGGGAGAGGGGACCTACACAGCACACACAAGGTATTATAAATACAATAGGGGTTGTGACGAGTGATATAACTTTAGCAATTTTATTCCATCTTAGAATGTGGGCAACACTATCAAGGCCTGAATTGAATTTTAATTCCACCAGCTACCATGGTGGGATTTGAACCCCTGTGCCCAGAGCTTTAGCCTGGGCCTTTGGATTACTAAACTACTGCCACTACGCCAACAGTTCCCCAGTTGATATGTGCTCTATACATAAATTGTGTTAACATGGCCACCATATAAAGATTTCACTTTGTGTCATGGCCTGTATTTCATAGGTACTGGGCATGGGAATGGCTTGAGGGCAGATGGAAAGGGCTGCAAACTTTCATTCAGAGGCTGTTACTTCATATAAAGGATACAGGATGGCCTCGGGACATCTTTTCCTGCAGCATCTCAGGTAGACAATTTTGACCGAGTCGCAAGAGTATGTACCTGTGGTGGACCTCAGTTGTGCCTTTGTCCTATATGGACCACCGTTGTGTGTGTTTGTCATACCTGGACACATCCCCTTCCAGTTTGGTTCCTCCCCTCAGCACCTAGTATGAAGGTGGCTGTCTCCTCCCCCTTGTTCAGTCCAGGTCGGTTAATTGTTGGGATCTGCTCCTGATTCTGTTGTGAATAAAAGCCTACACTTATATTGGCATATCGGTAGTCTTTCGCCTTATTGATAGCGCATCAATTTTATTCACAACAGTTACTAGTATGGAGCAGTTTCTAAAACCCGACAAGTTAGCATTAGACCCTCAAGAGGTTGGAGCCTCTGATAAATTTGATCATTGGTTGGACTGCTTCGAAGCATTCGTCGACACCGCTACGGCCATCGACACCGACGCTGCTAAACTCCACGTGCTCCGCGCCCGGGTAAGCGAAACTGTCTATGGAATCTTCCGGGACGCTGCTACTTACGCGGACGCTATCGAACTCCTAAAAAGGCAGTTCCGAAAGAGCCCTAACGTGGTTTACGCCAGACACCTCCTATCTACCCGCAAACAGCAGCCAGGAGAATCGTGCGCCCAATTTCTGCGCGCCCTGCGAGTCCTCGCCCGAGCATGCGACTGTAAGGCTGTTACAGCAGCTCAGAACACGGAGGATCTGATCCGCGACGCCTACGTTGCGGGCATTGAGTCTACATACATCCGGCAGCGTCTGCTGGAACAAGATGACCTAGACCTCCGGAAAACGGCCACGATGGCTGAAACGTTAGAAGCAGCCTCCCATAATCTCGGGTCTTACCTTGGATCCCGTTCCACCGACGGCTCCACTGCGACGGCTGCTCCAGCAGGGCCCAAATGTTACTTTTGTGGCCTCCCTAAGCACCCTCGGCGTCACTGCCCGGCAAAGGACGCGATTTGCTCCGGATGCGGTAAGCTAGGCCACTTTGTTAAAGTCTGCAGAGCAAAGCCGCTTCTGAAGACTCGTGGAGCCATGTGTGCTCCGAGGGCGCGGCCATCTTTGATGCAGGCGGCGGCTGCGCGCGAATCGCCATCTTGGATGCGGTCACCGGAAGTGCGGGAATTGCCATCTTGGATGCGGTCACCGGAAGTGCGGGAGTCGCCATCTTTGAGACTGGCATCAAGGCAAGCTGAGCAGGAAGCTTCATCCGTGACGTCATCAGACGGCGACGAAGATGGATTCTTCTTTAATTCAACAGTGGCATCGATTTGCCTGGACCAGTCGCAGCCACATCAACTCTCCAAGTCCATAATGGAGATCAAGGTAAATGGTTATGCAGAAAACTGCCTGTTTGACTGTGGGAGCACGGAAAGTTTTATACACCCTCGCACAGTGCGTCAATATGTCCTTCCCGTGCGACCCTGGAGCCAGACCATCTCCATGGCCTCGAATTCCCACTCGGTGGAGGTCCTCGGGTGCTGCTTGGTGACGCTGACGGTACAGGGCACAGTCTACGAGCGTTTTCGGCTCCTCGTGCTGCCGCGACTCTGCGCAGCTGTACTGCTGGGGTTAGATTTCCTCAGCCATCATAGGAGCGTCATCCTGCAGTACGATGGCCCTTATCCCCCGCTCTCCGTCTGCCAGGCGCCATCACGGCAGCGCCCCTCGCGCACCACCTGCAGTCTCTCGACCCTCAAGATCACCCCCCCCCCCCCCCCGTTATTTGATAACCTCACCCCGGATTGTAGGCCTATAGCCACCAAGAGTAGGCGCTATAGTGCGGATGACCGGGCCTTCATTCGGTCCGAGGTACAACGTTTGCTCCATGCTAATCCCCAATATGCTTATGTAGCGTACCCTGATGGGCGGGAGGACACGGTTTCTGTCCGTGACTTGGCACCCGCGGGTGCCCCGGAGGTCACCACGTCCTTCCGCCCCACGGTCCCTGGTGTCGTCCATTCGGAGACTGCTACGCCTCTTCCTCCCTCAGTCCCTGTCCCCAATGTAGTGTGCCCAGAGCCTGTTGCGGCCCCCCACCCCCCAGCTCCGGTTCCCACTGTTCCCCATACACCACCAGGGCCACTGCTCATTCCTCTCGCCCCTATGTACAGCTCGCTTGAGTCGCCGGAGCCGTCGCCACGCAGTACCCGACGACTGGACGGGACGACGGATCGGTCCGCTTCACACCACCCAGCGCCTTCTCTCGACGCTCACTGTACGGAGCCTGGGCCGACATCGCTCCCTGCTCGGACGACTCTGCGACCTGCACTACGACGATCGCGACGACGGATCAAGCCACCGGTTCGTCTGGACTTGTGATATTGTTTCCGCTTCACCCCCGTGTTGTTTTTTTAAAAGGAAGGGGTGAATGTGGTGGACCTCAGTTGTGCCTTTGTCCTATATGGACCACCGTTGTGTGTGTTTGTCATACCTGGACACATCCCCTTCCAGTTTGGTTCCTCCCCTCAGCACCTAGTATGAAGGTGGCTGTCTCCTCCCCCTTGTTCAGTCCAGGTCGGTTAATTGTTGGGATCTGCTCCTGATTCTGTTGTGAATAAAAGCCTACACTTATATTGGCATATCGGTAGTCTTTCGCCTTATTGATAGCGCATCAGTACCGTGTACCTGGTGGATGGTGTTCTCACATGAGATGATGGCATCCATGTCGATGATCTGGCACGTCTTGCAGAGGTTGGTGTGGCAGGGTTGCATGGTGTTGTGGTCACTGTTCTCCTGAAGGCTGGGTACGTTGGTTGTGTGGTGTCGTGATCACTGTTCTCCTGAAGGCATGGTACATTGGCAAGACCATGCAGACGCTATGACAACGGATGAATGAACACCGCTCGACAATCGCCAGGCAGAAGTGTTCTCTTCCTGTTGGGGAACACTTCAGCAGTCACGGGCATTCAGCCTCTGATCTTCGGGTAAGCATTCTCCAAGGCGGCCTTCACGACACACGACAACAACGCAGAATCGCCGAGCAAAAGCTGATAGCCAAGTTCCGCACACATGAGGACGGCCTCAACTGGAATCTTGGGTTCATGTCACACTATCTGTAACCCCCATGACTTGCTTGGGCTTGCAAAATCTCACTAACTGTCCTGGCTGGAGACAATTCACACCTCTTTAACCTGTGCTTAACCTTCTCTCCACTCATATTGTCTGTACCTTTAAAACTTCATTATCTGTAAAACTCGCAATCTAACCATTATCTTGTAAATTGAGTCTGTGTCTATGTATGCCCTGTTTGTGAACACAACTCTTCACTCATCTGAAGAAGGATCAACACTCCGAAAGCTTGTGCTCCCAAATAAACCTGTTGGACTTTAACCTGGTGTTGTGAGACTTCTTACTCTAAATATAAAACAGTAAGACTTTCAGTAAGTAGTGGCTTTTAAGCCCTTTTCTTGTGTATTCATGGAAGGGAAAAGAAATAAACATGTCTTTCGCCCAGAAACTGCTTTCTTTCAACTCACATGTCCACAATTTGGGAAATAACGCACAGGAAATTGTTTCCACTGAGATGGTAATCAGTCTCCATTATTTCCACAACCACAGGAGATTACAGTTCTGTTTTTGCATTGCATCTCTTCCTTTGAAATATCTCTGTCTGAAGTGGTGTGACATTCTGTTCCCTTTGGACTAGTTGGTCAAGTGTAATCCACATAGGAATTCTAACAAGTGCTTACTTTAGTCTCAGCCAGTTTTTGCTTGTACATCCTTCTATTAAAAAACATCTTACTTAAAAGTTCAACATGTCTGTCAGTAATTCGGGACTATGATCTATTGTCATGACAGGGAGGGAGCTGCAACATCCTCCATTGTCACTTATTGTCATTGTGCGCTGTGCTCAGCACAATCTGACTATCTCGAGAAGGGGCAATGATGCTGCTCCATAGGCGATAGAAGTCAATTCAGGTGATGGCTTTGAGGAGGAGCCGGAGGAAGCTCAGGTTGAGGAGGTGGGTGAATAAGTGAGAAACATTCTGGAAGGCAGGGAGACGCGGGAAACCTTGATTCTCCATTCTTTCAAATAGGCATCCAAGTGAAAGGTATCCAAGGCTTGAAAGTGAGCACAAGGGTGATGCCACTTTACTGAACATTCCTGGTGAGGCCTTCCTGTATCCTTTATATGAAGTGACAGCCTTTGAATGAAAGTTTGCAGCCCTTTCCATCTGCCCTCAAGCCATTCCCATGCCCAGTGCTGAGGAAATACAAACCTAGACACAGACTCAATTTACAAGATAGTGGTTGGAATGCGAGTTTTACAGATAATCAAGTCTTTACAGGTACAGACAATGTGAGTGGAGAGAGGGTTAAGCACAGGTTAAAGAGGTGTGAATTGTCTCCAGCCAGGACAGTTAGTGAGATTTTGCAAGCCCAAGCAAGTCATGGGGTTACAGATAGTGTGACATGAACCCAAGATCCTGGCTAAGGCCGTCCTCATGTATGCGGAACTTGGCTATCAGTTTTTGCTTGGCGATTCTGCGTTGTCGTATGTCGTGAAGGCCACCTTGGAGAACGCTTATCCGAAGATCAGAGGCTGAATGCCCGTGACTGCTGAAGTGTTCCCCAACAGGAAGAGAATACTCCTGCCTGGTGATTGTCAAGCGGTGTTCATAGAACATAGAACATAGAACATTACAGCACAGAACAGGCCCTTCGGCCCACGATGTTGTGCCGACCTTCATCTGAAACCAAGATCAAGCTATCCCACTCCCTACCATCCTGGTGTGCTCCATGTGCCTATCCAATAACCGCTTAAATGTTCCTAAAGTGTCTGACTCCACTATCACTGCAGGCAGTCCATTCCACACCCCAACCACTCTCTGCGTGAAGAACCTACCTCTGATATCCTTCCTATATCTCCCACCATGAACCCTATAGTTATGCCCCCTTGTAATAGCTCCATCCACCCGAGGAAATAGTCTTTGAACGTTCACTCGATCTATTCATTCATCCATTGTCGTAGCGTCTGCATGATCTCGCCTGGGTGGGCTTCCCATGGGGTGGCACGGTGGCACAGTGGTTAGCACTGCTGCCTCACAGTGCAAGGGACCTGGGTTCAATTCCCGGCTTGGGTCACCGTCCGTGTGGAGTTTGCACGTTCTCCCTGTGTCTGTGTGGGTTTCCTCTGGGTGCTCCGGTTTCCTCCCACAGTCCAAAGATGTACAGGTTAGGTGAATTGGCCATGCTCAATTCTCCTTCAGTGTACCCGAACAGGCACCAGAATGTGGCGACTAGGGGATTTTCACAGTAACTTCATTGCAGTGTGAATGTAAGCAACTTGTGACTAATAAATAAATAAACTTTAAAAAAAGGTCCTGTGCGCCCTACCGTGAAGTTATGTCTGGGTCGGGCAGGCGGCATCCCAGAGGAAATCTTGTCCATAGAATTCTATGCTCATACCTCCCCTTCCCCTGCCTCGTGACCCACTTGAGGGGGAGCGTACAATTCTGGCCATGGAATACAACTGTTCAATTTGATTCAGAAAATTATCTATACTGCAGTAATAAGCAACAATGGGTGATGGTAAGGTTATTGAACATTATTTCACAAATTAGGCTTTGCATTTGGCATTCTCCATCCAAGGCAGTCGTGTTTTTCTTTAAATCTTCAGTGAAGAGTGCTGTCAATGACTTGAACTGGTTTTCATCTGCACACAAACTGTATGCAGTAGATACAGAGTATAATTAATTATCTAAATTTAATTAACAAGTGTCTTTGCCTATATAACTTCTATTTTGTGGCACTGATAAATACCACATTACAGTGCTTAATGCCAATTTCAATGTGTCGAAAAACGGTAAGATATGGCAGACATCCATTCTTCTACTGGGTCTTTGGATGCAATATAAAGGAAACTGCTGAGTACAGTACTAATCTCTGTGTAGAGTGATGTGACGTTATATTTAAAATTCATTTTGGCTTGCTTTAATATTGAATCATAACTTGTTTGAATTGAAATTTCTTATGGTCTTCGGTCAGGAGAGACATTTTATGGGTTGCATCTATAAATTAATAGAAGTACCATGGAGAGGATAAGAATGTTTAACAACAATAATTACAAAGACTTGTATTGATGCAATGCATTTAACCTAGTAAAACATCTCACGGAGCTTCACGGAAGGATTATCAAATGAACTTTGACAGTGAGATGAAATTAGGGAAGATGATGAAAAGCTTGGTGAAAGAGGTGGATTTAAATGAAAAATCTTAAAGACAGAAAGAGAGGAAGAGAGATGGAAAGGTTTAGAGAGAGAATTCCAGAGCATAGGGTTATGGCAAATGAAGACTCGGCCATCAATGATGGAGTGAATAAAGTTGGGAATACTCAAGATTCCAAAATCAGAGGAATGCAGAGATCTTGGCAGGCTGCAGTGCTTGGGAGATGGGGCGGTAAGGACATGCAGGGATTTTATTGAGGTGGATCCTGACCCTACCATGAGTATGACCTGTCTTCCTGGAGGTCACTTAGTAAAGACAGACTAGGTTTCCAATGTGATATCTGCCAGTTGCAGGGAGCTTGGTTCTTTAGTCAATGGTTTGAAACCCGTGCCTGGATAACCTCCGGACACTGCATACATCTGCTTAAGAGGTGTTGGAATTCAGAGTTGACTTCTGGGAACATGACTTTCAAATCATGCCTCCAATCTTCCCAATCCCAAAAGCGATTGGAAATCTGGCCCAAGGAGTCTGCTTTTACAAGTGAGTGATGCTGTGGCAGATGCCTCTTGAGACTGGAAGAGTCCACTGTCAGGCTCTCTCTCTCCAATAGGGCCATCAGCTGGTTTCATGCGGTTACATTGTGCACTATCATACTTCTTTTGCCAATGTGTGAAGTGGTCAGTACTTAAGCAGGGAGGTAGGAAATTACCTTGTATCGTGAGTCCAGTTGCCCACTGATATTTATATGTGGCAAAGCCATTGAAAGTCAGACAGTTAAGTTCTTCACCTCTCTTCTCACATCCAGAGATACATGAAGAAGCTGAAACAGAAACTTACATCTGTTTCTGCATGCCATTTTCCTGGAGCAGGTTATCAGCCAGAAGCCAGGGGCTGTAGCTTGAGGGGCTTCACTCCAGTTCAAGTATAGCTGACCAGTAAACTCTCCTGTTCTTACTGCCTGCCAAAAGTGTATTCAAAGGATTTGCAGGTGATGCGCATCAATTGGACACGAGGCTCAAAGCTTCGGTAAAAGAAGGCTTTTATTAACTAACAATGGAACTATCAGAACTTTAACACACTATCCCAGACTGAAGGGGTCCCGTCTGAGCAGGGGGTCTTATACCTCTCCCAGGAGGCGGAGCCCGACTGGGATGTGCCACAACAGTAACAATCACAGGTGTATCAATCCCACCCTAGCCCAACAACAACATTAGTACAATCCCACAGTAACCTATATACATTCCCATAGTGCTGGCCAGCCCTGGCTCAGTACTATCCAGTGGGAACCAACGATGGTTCACCACAGCAGGTTGATAGCCAAACTTTCTGGCTGCCTTATGAAGTTACCTTTTGTGACTATCATGTCCTGGGGTGGGACTTGAACTCCATATGTTTGCATGCCAGTGTAATGTACTCAGCAGAGCAAGGGTCGACATGGGATTAGGGAATAGCACCCCCCATAATATGATTATAGAATCATAGAATTCCTACAGTGCAGAAGAGGCCATTCAGCCAATTGAGTCTGCACCAAGTTTCTGACAGTTTCTTATCCAGGCCCTCTCCCCACGCCTATCCCTGTAACCCCACACATTTCCCATGGCTAATCCATCTAACCTACACATTTTGGGACACTAAGGGACAAGTTATTATGGCCAATCTACCTAACCTGCACATCTTTGGACTGCAGGAGGAAACGGGAGCACTTGGAGGAAGCCCACGCAGACTCAGGGAGAACGTACAAATGCCACACAGACTCCCAAGGCCGGAATTGAATCAGGATCCCTGGCGCTATGAGGCAGCAGTGCTATCCTCTGCACCACCGTGCCACCCACATGATGCATAGAGTCACATGGTAGTAGCAGCCCCATGCACGGCAATATCTGGGATCTGTAAATAGTTCAAGATTAACAGTAAACAGTTCATGTTTAAACATACAACTCTCAAGGTCCCATTGTTGAGACATTTAAAGAATCCATGATACAACGTGGTTGGTCCTGACAATATAAGACAACATGGTGATCAGCAATCATATGAAAGGTGGTATTTTAAATGATTTACCCAGAATAGTATCCCAAGGTATGACACACTAAAAGCAGCTGATGCTGGACCAGAGAGATGTGCACCTAAGACAAAAACTTGAAGAAACAACTGAAGAAGATTTGCTAGGGATCTAGAAATTGAGAAGTCCACCAGAGTGAGTGGAAGCACATTGCAAGACCCCCATGTGATGCACTGTGAAGAATATTGGTCAGTGCATGAGACAGTGAGCAAAACAGGATGCTGCCTGGGATGGAACATTTAAGTTATAAGGAGAGGTTGGATAGGCTTGGGTTGTTTTCCCTGGAGCAGAGAAGCCTGAGAGGCGACCTGATTGAGGTGTTCAAGATTATGAGGGGCATGGACAGGGTGGATAGGGAGCAGCTGTTCCCTTTAGTTGAAGGGTCAGTTACGAGGGGATACAAGTTAAAAGTGAGGGGTGGGAGGTTTAGGAGGGATTTAAGGAAAAACGTTTTTACTCAGAGGGTGGTGACGGTCTAGAATGCAGTGCCTGGGAGTGTGGTGGAGGCGGGATGCCTCACATCCTTTAAAAAGCACTTGGATGAGCACGCCATAACATTCAAGGCTATGGGCCAAGTGCTGGCAAGTGGGGTTAGGTGGGCAAGTCAGGGCCTTTCATGTGTCAGTGTAGATTTGATGGGCCGAAGGGTCTCTTCTGCACCGTGGGATTCTGTGATTCTGTGAAAACTACAAAAATTGTAAGTCCCTGGATAATGCAGAGTCAAGAACCTGGTCAGTAACAAGACAGCGAGCAAAATTACAAGAAGCAAGATGTACTTACACTGTAGACTAGGTGACGGTCTCGGAGCCCAGCAGGCTGCAGTCATGCTGGCTATGCTGCACTTAAAAAAAGTTAAAAAGAGAAGTTAAATAAAAGTTGGCTGGCAGACTCAAAGATAAAGAAGGAAAGCTGAGGGTAAAGAGAAAGGCCTATTTGGAAGAGAGAGAATTATTTTCAGTCAGGCCCTAGGCTTCTTATTAATGAAAAAAGTTTCTGCAGAGTTAACAGCTCATAATTTAAAAAAAAGCAGCCACCTGCTGAAACTTCTAAAGCCATGGGACATTCAAAGAAGAGGAGCTGCAGGGGTAAAAAAAAAGGAAAGAATAACAGGGAAAAGAAATGGTCCTCCTTTGAATGTTCAGAAGGTAAAACAAAAGAAAGACCCTTGATTACCAAATTCATAAATGGATGGGAATCTCACCACAAAGAAAATCAGCAGCTGCAGACAACCTGAGAGATAAAAGTAGTTACTGCACTGACAGTCTTAAAGAGGCAAAGACATTTAAAACAGTAATTACAAAATAAAACAACCAGGAAAGAAAATTAGAAGAGAACCTAAAGAGAGGGCAACTCTCAATAAAGTGTCAAGGACATCAAGAGATGGCAGAGAGAGGGTGACTTCCAATAAAGCACCAAAGGCAACAAGAAACCCCAGAGAGCGGGCAACAAGGATGCCAAAAGACTCCAGATTGAAGGAGGCAGAAGACCCCAGTGTGAGGGAAACATTATTAAAGTAAACCACAAGTTAGTTGCTAACCATATCAGTGCAATGAAGTGAATGAGCTGAAGAGTTTAGTCCAGAAGAAAGAGGTGGCTGAAAGGCTCAAAATTAATTTCTCAAAAATGCTGACACAGTACGCAAACTGCAACAGCAGATGGCAGTGCAGAATTGCCAGATGGCTGTGAATGAAGGAAAGCTATCTGAGGTAACTCAAAAGAAACACAACATGTGAAAATTTAAATGTAACTGTTCTACTGGAAAATGTTCACCTCAGAGCTCAACTGGAAGATTTGAAGCGCAAGATTCGAGCTGAGTCAACGAGACTGCACTGAAACCCAGAATGAACTGGTGAGACGTCAATAAGAAATAAACAGTTGAAAGAAGATTGCCCTTCAAGATCAAATCCATGAGGAATGCATAACCATTCAGCAGCTTGAAGAAGTGAAGGCTGCCTTTAGCAGCAAAATGGAAGAACAAGAACAAAGAACAAAGAACAGTACAGCACAGGAAACAGGCCCTCGGCCCTCCAAGCCTGTGCCGCTCCTTGGTCCAACTAGACCAATCGTTTGTATCCCTCCATTCCCAGACTGCTCATGTGACTATCCAGGTAAGTCTTAAACGATGTCAGCGTGCCTGCCTCCACCACCCTACTTGGCAGCGCATTCCAGGCCCCCACCACCCTCTGTGTAAAAAACGTCCCTCTGATGTCTGAGTTATACTTTGCCCCTCTCAGCTTGAGCCCGTGACCCCTCGTGATCGTCACCTCCGACCTGGGAAAAAGCTTCCCACTGTTCACCCTATCTATACCCTTCATAATCTTGTATACCTCTATTAGATCTCCCCTCATTCTCCGTCTTTCCAAGGAGAACAACCCCAGTCTACCCAATCTCTCCTCATAGCTAAGACCCTCCATACCAGGCAACATCCTGGTAAACCTTCTCTGCACTCTCTCCAATGCCTCCACGTCCTTCTGGTAGTGCGGCGACCAGAACTGGACGCAGTACTCCAAATGTGGCCTAACCAGCGTTCTATACAGCTGCATCATCAGACTCCAGCTTTTATACTCTATACCCCGTCCTATAAAGGCAAGCATACCATATGCCTTCTTCACCACCTTCTCCACCTGTGTTGCCACCTTCAAGGATTTGTGGACTTGCACACCTAGGTCCCTCTGTGTTTCTATACTCCTGATGACTCTGCCATTTATTGTATAACTCCTCCCTACATTATTTCTTCCAAAATGCATCACTTCGCATTTATCCGGATTAAATTCCATCTGCCACCTCTCCGCCCAATTTTCCAGCCTATCTATATCCTGCTGTATTGCCCGACAATGCTCTTCGCTATCCGCAATTCCAGCCATCTTCGTGTCATCCGCAAACTTGCTGATTACACCAGTTACACCTTCTTCCAAATCATTTATATATATCACAAATAGCAGAGGTCCCAGTACAGAGCCCTGCGGAACACCACTGGTCACAGACCTCCAGCCGGAAAAAGACCCTTCGACCACTACCCTCTGTCTCCTATGGCCAAGCCAGTTCTCCACCCATCGAGCCACTTCTCCTTGTATCCCATGAGCCTTAACCTTCTTAACCAACCTGCACAGCAGAGAGGACTCACGGAGACTCTACTGAACCATAGGAAAACTAAGATGAAGGAAGTGAGCTTTGCAAAGAAAAGGAAAACCTGTTGAAAGACCTTCACACACGATAGGGATTCCTTAGGTCAAAATTTATTCCTCTGGAAGAGTTTAAATCATTCTGAACAAATAGAGAAGACACAGCAATGCTCCATATTCCAAGAAGAAGCTCAACGTTACAGGAAACAGACAGAAGACCTGAAGAAACAGCCGAATGAAAACAAGGAGGCACTGGAAGTAAAATCCATTGAACTTGCCCTGTCACCGACAGTGAAAGAACAGACAGAAATGAGAATGTAAAATGTAAATCTGACCCTGAAGCACAAGGAACTAGCAAAAGAAAATGCACTGATTGTCTCAGTCATGCTGAGAACAATTGAGCTGAATCAAAAGATTCTTAAATTTACAAAACCAGCTGGAGAATAAAACAGCAAACAAATGTTTGGCTGCAAATGTGAAACGAGTGGAGATTAAGGTTCAATTTGCAAAATGTGTAAGTCCAACAAGAACATGGCAGGCATCACAGAAAGAAAATTCCAGTTCACTTTCGGAACACATGGAGTGCACCATCCCCTCAGAATGAACGTGACAAACCCACAATGTCCGAAAAAAGCAGGTAAGTGATGAACAAAGAGAAATGCAACTCAAAAGAGCGCAAAAAGTGAATCAAATGGAGGTGGCCAAGTAGCAGAAACATAGAGTTCCACAACCATTCCTCCAAGTGTGACAGACCAAGATATGGAAGATCTGTAAATGGTCTAAGATTAATAAATTGTCCCATTGGTAAGACGCAGCATGGGTTCATGAAGGGCAGGTCATGTTTGACTAATTTGGTGGAATTCTTTGAGAACATTACATGTGCAGTGGACAATGGGGAACTTGTGGATTTGGTGTATCTGGATTTCCAGAAGGCGTTTGACAAGCTGCCGCACCAAACACTGCTACATAAGATAAAGGTGCCCGGTGTTATGGGTAATGTATTAGCATGGATAGAGGATTGGTTAACTAGCTGAAAGCAAAGAGTGGAGGTAAATGGGTGTATTTCTGGTTGGCGATCAGTGACTAGTTGTGTGCCTCAGGGATCAGTGTTGGGACTGCAATTGTTTACGATTTACATAGATGATTTGGAGTTGGGGACCAAGTGTAGTGTGTCAAAATTCGCAGATGACACTAAAATGGGTGGAAGAGCAAAGTGTGCAGAGGACACTGAAAGTCTGCAAACGGATATAGATCGTCTAAGTGGGTGGGCGAGGGTCTGGCAGATGGAGTACAATGTTGGTAAATGTGAGGTCATCCATTTTGGTAGGAATAACAGCAAAATGGACTATTATTTAAATGTAAAAAATTGTAGCTTGCTGCTATGCAGAAATACCTTGTGCAGGAATCTCAAGGAGGTGGTTTGCAAGTGCAGCAGGTAATTAAGAAGGCAAATGGAATTTTGTCCTTCATTGCTAGAGGGATGGAGTTTAAAAACAGTGAGGTTATGTTGCAGCTGTATAACGTGCTGGTGAGGCCACACCTGGAGTACTGTGTATAGTTTTGGTCTCCTTACTTGAGAAAAGATATACTGGCACTGGAGGGGTGCAGAGGAGATTCACTAGGTTGATTCCGGAGTTGAGAGGGTTGGCTTATGAGGAGAGACTGAGTAGACTGGGGCTATACTCATTGGAATTCAGAGGAATGAGGGGAGATCTTATAGAAACATATAAGATTATGAAGGGAATAGATAAGATAGAAGCAGGGAAGTTGTTTCCACTGGCGGGTGAAACTAGAACTAGGGGGCATAGCCTCAAAATAAGGGGAAGCAGATTTAGGACTGAGTTGAGGAGGAACTTCTTCACACAAAGGGTTGTGAATCTGTGGAATTCCCTGCCCAGTGAAGCAGTTGAGGCTACCTCATTGAATGTTTTTAAGGCAAGGATAGATAGATTTTTGAACAGTAAAGGAATTAAGGGTTATGGTGAGCAGGTGGGTAAGTGGAGCTGAGTCCATGAAAAGATCAGCCATGATCTTATTGAATGGCAGGACAGGTTCGATGGGCCAGATGGCCTACTCCTGCTCCTAGTTCTTATGTTCTTATGTTCTAACAATAAATGGTTCATGTGTAAACGTAGCACAGTAGCACAGTGGTTAGCACTGCTGCCTCACAGCGCCAGGGACCCAGGTTCAATTCCAGCCTCGGGTCACTGTCTGTGTGGTACTTGCACATTCTCCCCGTGTCTGTGTGGGTTTCCTCCGGGTGCTCCGGTTTCCTCCCACACCCCAAAGATGTGTGTGTCAGGTTGATTGACACCCCTTAGTGTCAGGAGGATTAGCATGGTAATACATGGGGTTAAGGGGATAAGGCCTGGGTGGGATTGTGTTCGGTGCAGGCTTGATGGGCCAAATGGCCTCCTTCTGCACTGTAGGGATTCTGTGATCATTCTATGATATAAGCCTCAAGATTGCGATGTCTAAAGAACCCATAATACAACACCACAAAACGTCTCCTACCAGCTGAATTCACTGAAAAAGAAAATATTCAGAGGTATGTTTGAGGCTGTGATTCAATGGTAGGTCCCCCCGTCTCACTTTTTCCTGCTTGTATATCACTCAATGTTGACTGACAGAGGAAAATCTGGTCCTTACTCTGAGATAGCCTTTTCCCTAATCTTTGACTATTCTACTTTGTCATTATCATCCCCAATCTCTTATTTTCTAGAAGGACCTTTAATGCTCTCCTGAATCCTGCTTTAACGGACAAACCTACTAAATTATTTCAAAATTGATCTTAACCTTTGCGGTAAAATATTCCATCTAACCTCCATTCTTATTCCTCATGTTGGATTCTGCTGCATTAGCAACACACCCGGACTGCCAACTACTCACAAGACACTATGCCACTCTGCTGAAATTTCTTCTAAGACCCTCTTTTACTGTACAGGGTACGCTTGGTGAGGCAATATTGTTGCTGACCTCCTAAAGGTAACCAAGATAAGTCAAGGCACTCTTTTCAATCTGCATATTTTATCATTCATACAGCCTGTATGTGCACTTCCTCATCATATTCTTTCTGTTAGTGCCTGGGAGTTAAAGAAAGTAGCTCATGCAAAGAGCATCCTTGCAAAGCACTAAATTATTTAAAATCATTTTGCCAGATCACATCCTGTGTCCCATCAGACTCTGTTTGTCTTCAAGCACGCTTCGTTAAAGACACAATACATCTCCATTAATCATCATGGAATGTGTGCCTTCATATGGACAAGTGTGTGGCTTAGAGCCATGTAGTCATGCAGTACAGAAGAGGCCTTTTGGCCCATCAAGTCTGCACCGACTACACTAATTCCACTTTCCAGCACTTGGCCCAAGGCCTTGAATGTTATGACATTTCATCCATATAATTTTTAACGGTTGTGCAGTTTTCTGCTTCTACTACCCTCCCAGGCAATGCATTCCAAACTCCCACTACTCTCTGGGTGAAAAAATCTTTCTTCTAAATCTTCTGCCACTCACCTTAAAATTGTGCTTCCTTCAACTAAGGGAACGGCTATTGCCTATCCACCCTGTCCATACTCTTCATAACCTTATACACCTCAATCAGGTCCCCCCTCAGCTTTCTCTGCTCTTAAGAAAACAGCCCAAGCCTATCCAGCCTTTCACAGCTCAAATGCTCCATCTTAGTCAACAGCCTGGTGAATCACCTCTGTGCCCTCTCCAGTACAATCATATCCTTCCTATAGTGAGGAGACCAGAACTGCACACAGTACTCTAGCTGAGACCTAACCAAACTTTTGTACAGCTCCAACATAACCTCCCTGCTCTTGTTGTTACTCATGTACTAGAACATCCAGATCCCTCTACACCTCAGAATTCTACAGCTGATCTCCATGAAAGTAATACTCTGCTTTTCTTATTCTTCCTGCCAAAGTGAACAACTTTACATTTGCCTACATTATCCTCCATCTGTCAGATTGTTGCCCACTCACTCAACCTATTTATATCCTTCTGCAACCTCCTTATGTCCACTTCACAACTTACTTTCCTACCTACCTTTGTTTCATTAGCTAATATACCTTCATTCCCCTCATCTAAGCCACTGATATAAATTGCAAGACGCTGAGACCCCAGCATGGACCCCTGTGGGACTCCACTTGTCACATCCTGCCAATCAGAAAAAAATACCCATTTATGCTTACTCTCTCTTTTTTGCCAATCAGCCAATATTCTATCCATGCTCATGTGTTATCCACTACACCATGAGCTTTTATTTTCCACAATAACCTTTGATGGAACACCTTTATCAAAAGCCTCTGGAAGCCAAAGTACAGTACACCTACTGATTCCCCTTTATGCACAGCGCATGTTACTCCTTCAAAGAACTCCAACAAATTGGTTAAACATGATTTCCCTTTCACAAAACCACACTGACTCTTCTCGATTACCTTGAATTACTCTAAGTGCCCATTTATAACCACCTCCTTAATGAGCAATTGTGGAACTTTCCCTCACAGAGAGCTAGCTCAGTTAATAATTCTAAACCTGAACTTGATAGATTTTTGCTAGCAGAAGGTATTAAAGGGTATAGAACCAAAATGGGTAAATGGAGTTAGGATACAAATCAGCCACCATTTCACTGAATGGCAGAAAATGTTTGAGAGCTGATGAACCTACCTCTGTTCCTTTAGGTTTGCAATAAGGCTTCCATATATTTAAACGTATTTTGACATGACAAAATATTTTGCAGGATGTAAAGCATAAATGTGTTTAAGCTGTTAAAAATTCCTGTAAGTTTATTATAATCTGCAATGAGGATACAATGGAGCAGGGAGGGATCTGTCATTAATTTCTTGTAGGAATAGAGGGATACAATTATAGTTATAGAGGTCTAAAGTATATATTGAAACTCTCTCATAAATGCTTGTTAAATCTATTTACAAAGTTCTATTCACTATGCTAAAATATGACAATGTGAAACACATTGCATTGTGCATAAGATGAAGAAAAAATAAATCCATTACAGAATGAACTTTAATGTAAAACAGAACAAAAACCTTCATTGAGTCTAGTGCAGAACTAATTCATTGGAAGACCATTTCTGAAAGGAAACTTTGGTGCTGGTCCACTAATAGCCTGAGTGATGGCAGATAAATGAAATACTTCACGGTGTCAAAAGCAATTACTTATTTATTTGTACCTATAAACACCAATTATATGATCATAGAATGGCTACTGCACAGAGGAAGGCCATTTGGCCTGTTGTGTCCATGCTGGCTCCCTGCACAAGCAACTCAATTAGTCCCATTTATCTACCCTTTCCCCACAGCCTTGGAAATCTTTTCTCTTCATGTAACTATCCCATTGCCCTTTGAAAGCCAGGATTGAATCTGCCTCCACCATACGCTTCAGCAGTGCATTCCAGTTCCTCACCACACACTCCGTAAAAGAGATTTTCCTTTGAGCTTTTGTTTCTTTTTGTCATCCAACTTAAAGCTGTGTCCACTGGTTCTCCACCATTCTGCTAATAGAAACAGTTTCTCTCTATATATTCTGTCCCTCACGGCTATGAGGACTTCTAGCAAATCTGCTGCCAACCCTTTCTTCTCTAAGGAGAACAGCCTCAGCTTCTCTAACCTACTCTTCATCCCCAGAACCATTCTCGTGAAACATTTCTGCGTTCTTCCAAATGTCATCATATCCTTCCAAGCGTGTGGTGTCAGGGATTGGGCGCAGTATTCCCATTGAGGCTGGACCAGTGTTTTATAAAGGTTCATTATAATTTCCTTGGTTTTGTACACTATACCTCTATTTATAAAGCACAAGAACTCGTAAACTTTATTCAACACTTTCTTCAGTCTGCACTGCCACCTTCAATGATCTCTGCACATATATCCTGAGGTCCATCCTCTCCTGTACCCCTTTAGAATTGTACATTTTATATTGATTCTCCTTGTTCTCCATACAAAAATATATGTAAGTCTCATCTGCCGAATGTCTGCCCATTCCACTAGTCTATACCCTTTTGAAGTACTTGAAGTACTTAACTTGAAGATTCCTCTTGAAGTTCAGCAATATCCGCCCCACAATTCACAACACTATAAAGTTTTGTTTCATCTGCAAAGTTTGAAATTGTGCCCTTCAAATCCAAGCCTAGGCTATTCAAATAAATCAGGAAAAGGAATGGTCTTAATACCACCTGGGAAATTCCATTGTACACTCTCTCCAATCTGAAAAATACCCGCTCACCAGGACTCTCTGCCTCCTATCATTCAGCCAACTTATGTCCACGCTGCTACTGTCCTTTTATTCCATGAGCTTTAACTTTATTGGCAAAGCCTGTTATGTGGCACTTTATCAAATGTCTTTTGGAAGTCCATATGTAACACTACAATGTCAATACCCTCATCAACACTCTCTTAGGTTAGGTGGGCAGAGGTGCCACCATATTTGATCTGGAAAAGGGACTGGAGAGTACTGCACAGGTAAGTTGTGATACTATGCACATCACTACGAGCATGGCTGCTGCCGAACAATTTTTTAAAAATTCATTCATGGGATGTGGGCGTCACTGTCTGGGCCAGTATTTATTGCCTATCTCTGAGGGCATTAAGAGTCGACCACATTTCTGTGGATCTGGAGTCACATGTAAGCCAGACCAGCTAGGAATGACAGATTTCCTCCCTTAAAGGACATTAGTGAAGCAGTTGGATTTTTACAACAATCGACAATGGTTTCACGGTCATCATTAGACTTTTAATTTCAGATTCTTATTGAATTCAAGTAGCACCATCTGCCATGGTGAAATTTGAACCTAGGCCCCCAGAGCATTATCCTGGGTCTCTGGATTACTAATCCAGTGACAAGACCACTACATCACTGCCTCCCCACTAACTGTGCAAGCTTTGGGTAAAAGAAATCTAAGGGTCCAGATCAGATGCCTTGGAGTGTCCTTAAGAAAATTAAGAGAGAGGTTCACAGGAACCTAATTTTCCAACTGAACACAGGACAGGCAATTAAGGAGAGCAGAAAATCAATACTTGTGCACGAAGGAGAAGCACTGGTACTCTATTGGATTATTATGAGTGATTACACAAATTGAGCACATACCTGCTGGTAATGAGATGCAATATGATTACTAATTTTATGATTCCAAAAGGACTCGATGATACACACAATGACAAGCTGTGTTATTTTGTCCAGGTTAATGGAATCAGAAACACAGAAGTCAGAAACAAATCTTGACGGGTAGTAAATTAGAAATTAATTTGAGGAAACACCATTTCAGTGACTGATTTGTGAATCTGTTGAAAAGGTTCCCAAG
The DNA here is from genome assembly GCF_964213995.1 of Mustelus asterias. Taxonomy (NCBI): domain Eukaryota; kingdom Metazoa; phylum Chordata; class Chondrichthyes; order Carcharhiniformes; family Triakidae; genus Mustelus; species Mustelus asterias. Next base: position 39,510,836 of record NC_135815.1, on the reverse strand, counting down.
GAAGACAATAAAAGCCAATCATATTGATTCATTTAAATACAAATTAGATGGACTTATTTTGGAAAATACTATTTTGGGAAACAATGCATGAATAATCTGAGACACTACTTGAGGAAAATGTAACATGTTTGGGGGCAGCAGATTACTTTGGACCCATTGTTCCCAAAGCTGTCCAGCACTGATGGATTTTTCCTCACCCCACGGCTGGGATTCCCTCAGGCCGATGGGGATTTCACCCATTAGGAGGAAAATGAGGAGGGAGCTCTCACCAGTTCCATGAGGGAGGCCTGGTGGAAGCAAGTAGACTTCAGGCAGTTAAGGGGCCACCGTCGAGCCTTCCCCATGATTGGAAGTCCAACCCACCAAGACCTGCTGACCACTCAGAGGCTGGCAATTTCTCATTACCACCACTACCAGTGTGAGCCGTGGCAGCTGGTGGAAATGCACCCAAGAGCGGTCCAGGATCATTGTAGGACCCCATACCAAAGGTGAATGAAGGTGGGGTGGAGATTGTGGAGTAGGGACTTTGGGAGAGGCAGACAGGGGTTAGATTTCAAAGTCCCCCACTCCTCCTTCCCAATACCAGGTTCTCTCGATCAGGCATAGAGTGCCTGTGTAACACAAACTCTCCGCACCCCATCCCATCACTGACAGAATTAGCTGAATTGTCTTCCATTAATGCAGGCAGTCCCTTTAATCCCTGAGCCACCATTAAATTGCAGTGGATCCAGGGCTAATGGGTGTTCATTGACTCATTGACATCCTGCCCCTGGTGGCTAGGAATAATGCATCAACCCCATCCACCCATCCTCTGACTTAATTTAAGAAGATGTTAAGACGAGAGTGTATATGTTTAGAATGTGCATGATCATGTGTCACACAAAATAACTGAACCCATGTTATATTGGAGTGAATGCAGCAAAGCAGATAGAAGAAATGTTGGGCCAGCAAGTAGAAATTAATGGATGCTTTTTGTTGGCCGATGCAGATAATGGTGCCCCCGGGACCCTTCCGGGGCCTCTTTTGTTTTCCATTCATATAAATGATTTGCACATAGCTTTAAGTGGAGGTTTGATGAGACAAAATTTGTGCTTCTGGAAATCTGTGAGGGAAAGTTCACAAGACATCGACAGGCTAATGGGGCAGAAAGATAGGTCACAGATGCAGTTCAGTCATGATGTTGTGCATTACAGAAAGAAGAGCTGGGAATTACATACAACCTAAACAGCAAGATTATTAACTGTGTGGAGAAATGGAGCCAACCAAGAATGCCAATACATCTATTTTAAAGTTGAAAATGCAAGCAAAAAAGGCCATAAAAGGCGAATGTATATTAACAGTCTCATAGAGGGGACATTGAATATAAAAGCAGGAAAGTGGTGATGAATCTGTATAAGACCTTCCACTGGACATAGTTGGAGTATTGGGCATGCACTTCAGCACATTCAGGTACAGAAACAAAATTGGAGTCATGGTGAGGGTATGGTTAGGGCAGCACGGTGGCACAATGGTTAGCACTGCTGCCTCACAGCACCAGGGACCCGGGTTCAATTCCGGCCTCAAGTGGCTGTCCGTGTGGAGTTTGCACATTCTCCCCATGTCTGTGTGGATTTCCTCCGGGTACTCCGGTTTCTTCCAATAGTCCAAAAGATGTGCGGGTCAGGTTGATTGGCCATGCTAAGTTGCCTCTTAGTGTCAGGGGTAAATACATGGGGTTACAAGGATAGAGTCTGGGTGGGATTGTTGTCAGTGCTGGATTGATGGGCTGAATGGCCTCTTTCTGCACTGCAGGAGTTCTATAATTCTATGAGAGTACAGTGAAGATTCTTAAAATGATACTAAGACAGTTATAGTAATGAAGAAATGCTTAAAGAAGTCACAGTGGTTCACAGCGAAAGATAAAGAAAGAATCTGTTGATGGTTTTGAGAATTCTGAAAAATTTTGCAAATTAATAGGGAAAAAATGTTTCCACTGATTGTCAAATCAGTAACAGTGACATAGATCTACAGTTATTGCAAAAAGGAATAAAGGGGAAAGTTAGAAACTTTAGGGATGCATTATCATTTCTATGATTCCAAAACTGAGGCTGATATTAAAATCCAACCAATTTGATCATCATTGGGAGGAAAAACCTTTTCAAAAATCAGAAAATTACCAAATACCTAATCTTCCAATATCCACCCCATTTCTCAGCTAGCATTATCATAAGAATCATAAGAGGTAGGAGCAGGAGTAGGCAATTTAGCCCGTCGAGCCTGCTCCATCCTTTAATACGATTATGGCTGATCTCATCTCAGCCTCACCTCCACTTTTCTGCCTGTTTATGATAGTCCTTCAAACTCTTACTAATTAAAAAGCTTCCCTAAATTTCCTCAAAGTCCTGGCATCCACCACACTTGGGGTAGTGAATTCCACACACTCACAACCCTTTGAGAGAAGTAAAAATACTCATCATCTTTGTTTTAAATCTGCCACCTCTTACCCTAAAACTATGACCTCTTCTTCTCAATTGCCCAACAAGAGGAAACATTCTCTCCTTGTCTACTTTACCAATTCCTCTTATCATAGAATAGAATCATAGAATCCCTACAGTGCAGAAGGAGGCCATTTGGCTCTTTGAGTCTGCATCCTCATCTTTGGAATCAATCTACTGAACCTCCTCTGAGCCGTCTCCAATGCAACTGCATCCCTCCTCAAGTAAGGGGACCAAAACTGTACACAATATTCTAAGTGCAGTCTCAATAATGCTTTGTACAGTAGAAGCAACATTTCACTACTTTTATATTCTATTCCTTTAGCAATAAATGCCAAGATTCCATTTGCCTTCCTTATTACCAACTGTACCTGCATACTATTTTTCTCTGATTCATGCACAAGGACACCCAGATCCCTCTGCACTGAAGCACTCTGAAGCTTCTCTCCATTTAGATAATAATTTGCCTTTGTATTTTTCCTATCAAAATGGATATTATGAGATAACCTATTCTTATATTAGTTTATTATTGATCTCATCAGATGAGAGATGTTACAACTAACGTCATGCCATATTCCCAACATTTAAGGTACAGCCTTTATTTAATGTTAACTCTTGGAAATTGACTTTTTCCTTAAAATGTGAATAAAATGTTTCAAAGATGGCCACCGAAGCTTAAATGACCTTGATTGTGTATTCAAAAACGAACTCACTGTCTAACAGAGATAAAAGGGCACAGATGAAAAAATGTCCACTACGCATATCTTGAGACCATCAAAGGACATTCTGGATTGAATGGGTCTGTATTGAAACAAATAAAGCAATTGTTTTAACCCCTCAAGATGAATGTCTTCAAACAATAAACCAGGATGCGGCTAATCAACCTAAGACCATCATGACATTTGGAAAATAAACTGAAATTGTGAGGAATCACAAGGTAAGGCAATCTTATTTAACCCTATGTATTCTTTAAGTGCTATCTGCAAAAGGATACAGCAGCAGAAGAAGGGCAGTAACACACATGTCTTAAAGGAGCTAGAAGCTGTACCATCACAAGGTCTCTGAGCTTGGTCATTTTTCAATCCAGCAATTCAGCAAACTGACCACCTGGTAATGAGACTACAAGCGACAAACTTTGTGACCTGCCAAAAGTCTATCCCTTCGAGGGAACATAAGAAATAGGAGCAGGGTTAGGCCATTCAGCCCTGCAAGCCTGCTCTGCCATTCAATAGGATCATAATTGATCGTCTACTTCAACACCATGTTTCTGCACTATCCCCATAATCTTTTGATGTTTTGAATATGTAGAAATCTATTGATTTGAATCTTGAATATATCAACAACTGAGCCTCTACATTCCCCTGGCACTGAGAATTCCAAAGATTCACTACCCTCATTCTTCTCCATTTCAGCCCTATATGGCCTGCCCCTTATTCTCACACTGTGTCCCTTGGCTCAACATGTTCCAGCCAGGAAAAATATCCTTCCTGCACCTAAACTGTTAAGCCTGGTAAGAATTCCCTGGTGAAATCCTGAAATGATTTTGACTTCACGACTTTGGTTGTTGAATTCATCTAAACCACTTTTCAGGAGTGAAGGCATCTTCTTCATCAGACCTGTAACATGTGTTTCCCAGAATAAGGTAATCACGTGAATCATGAACTATTCTTTTTGCTTATAACATGTAAAAGTGCACTATTCTCTTCAACTGTACTTTCCTTGAGTGCATTTGTATGTGTTTGATTGCATATGTGGGTGCGGTAGATTTTGGGATAAGCACATAAAGAAATAATCCTCTTCATGTAAACTCATGAAAAGATTACTACTGGTTATTCAGATCAACCGTACTCTCAGGGTTAGGAGAGTCATAAGTCTTCTCACATCTTCCCATCGAGGTTTACTTGCTATGGACAGTGGGAAGGGAACTGGGATTTCAGCAATCCTCTCTCACCGGGGTGGTACAGTGGAACAGTGGTTAGCACAGCTGCCTCACAGCGCCAGGGACCTGACTTCGATTCCTGGCTTGGGTCACTGTATGTGCGGAGTCTACACGTTCTCCTCATGATCTGCGGACGTTTCCTCCAGGTGATCCGGTTTCCTCCCACAGTCCGAAAGATGTGCTGGTGAGGTGCATTGGCCATGCTAAAATTCTCCCTCAGTGTATCCGAACAGGTGCCGGAGTGTGGTGACGAGGTGATTTTCACAGTAACTTCATTGCAGTGTTAATGTAAGCCTTATTACAGTAATGTAAGCCTTATTACAGTACTTGTTACAGTAATAACTAAACTTAACCCTGTCAGCACAGAATCCTTATCCACCAAGTGCATTTTTTGGTTGATGATAGGTTAACTGTAAAATGCTCCCAAACACAAGAGGGCACAGGTTTAAGGTGAGAGGTGGTAAGTTTACGGGAGATATGGAAGAAAGCTTTTTACACAAAGTGTGGTGGGTGCTTGGAATGCACTGCCAGTGGAGGTGGTAGAAACAGGCACAAAGGCAACATTCAAGGTGTATCTTCATAGACACATGATTGGGGGGCGAACAGAGGGATAGAAACCACATATTGGTGCAGGCTTGATGGGCCAAAGGGCCTGTTCCTGTGCTGGATTGTTCTTTGTTCTTTGATCAACACTTTCTCTGAAACTCTTATTTTCAGAAACCAGCTACCTGTAAACTTTACAGATCTCTGGAGTTCTTTTCCCACTCATAGTTCTCTGTAATTAGTTTGTAAAACATGTTTAAACCACTGTTGAGACGGAAATATCAAGTTTTGAGAAATTAGGAGTGTGGAAGTTTATTTCTCTTTATTTTCTGTTCCTGATCAACCACAGCTATTGACTGTTTATGACCCTGACAGATTCTTTGAGCAAATGCTCCATGTTGCATGCAATGGATCCTAATTGAGCAGAACAGTGACCACCCAGAGACACAACGTCCAGATGTAACTTCTCCTCATGTATAGTGGTGAGGCACAAAGGGATTCTAAAAATAAGTTGCATGTTTATTTTTCAGAACTGGATTCCGTGTGAAGTTATCAATTAGAATCATGGAATCCCTACAGTGCAGAAGGAGGCCATTTGGCCCATCGAGCCTACACCGACAACAATCCCACCCAGGCCCTATCCCCATAACCCCACATATTTACCCTCCTAGTCCCCCTTACACTAAGGGACAATCTTCCATGGTCAATCAACCTCATCTGCTGTGGGAGGAAACTTGGAGAATCCGGAGGAAACCCACGCAGACATGGGGAGAATGTGCAAACTCCAGACAGACAGTGACCCGAGCTGGAATTGAACGCGGTCCCTAATGCTGTGAGGCAGCAGTGCTAACTACTGTGCCACTGTGCTGCCCATAACCACTGTGCCACCCATTTTGCTTAAATTCTTAGTGAACCCTTCTCATGATAATTTGGAAACTGCTGTTGATTATTCAATTGCCTTCATTTTATCGAGAGATTTGTGCTTGCACTTCACACCACACATTTAGGACAAGTTAATATTTAGAGCTATCCCCAATTAACATCAATGCTCTAATGGTCAGTTACACATATACCTTGAAAGTGTTGGGTGAACACCAACACGCGAATGAAAGATACAGGACAGCGGCATGGTGGCACAGTGGTTAGCACTGCTGCCTCACAGCGCCAGGGACGCGGGTTCAATTCCTGGCTTGGGTCACTATCTGTGCGGAGTCTGCACGTTCTCCCCATGTCTGTGTGGGTTTCCTCCGGGTGCTCCGGTTTCTCTCCACAGCCTGAAAGGTGTGCTGGTTGGGTGCATTAGTGATGCTAAGTTCTCCCTTGGTGTACCCTGTACCCGAACAGGTGCCGGAGTGTGGCAACTAGGGGATTTTCATAGTAACTTCATTGCAGTGTTAACGTAAGCCTACTTGTGACAATAATAAACAATACAAACGTGTTGGTAGGTGTATTATGAAAGATGAATAAGAATTAAAATAATGCTGACTGTTGTTTTAGCAATAGGTTTCTATCTGCTGGAAAACCTAACACTAATCACGTTTATTCAACGTGGCTAATTGTTTTCTTCCCGTGTGTATCCCATTCCAATAATAATCAGTGTTGCATAATTTACTTTTGGAATAATCGCGCTGTGGAAAGCAGGGGCGGTCTTTTGGATATGGGAGAATGACTTTCATGGCTGTGGATCATTTAAATGAAGCGAGGTGTGAGTGTGTTGTGAGTGTGTGTGTGTGTGAGTCCTTCAGAGAGAGAGAGAGGGAGCCTCATACGTTTGGTTTAGGATGAACACACATGAGCCATGTGGCAACAGCATCCACTCCTAAATGCCTGACTCTCCTGCTGAATGTGAACAAAAAAGGATTGCTGATCTCAAAATAAAATAGGGTGAATTATTCGCACAAGAAGTAAGTACCGACCGCCTCTGTGGGAATCACTTCAATTTGTTAAATGCATTTTAAAAGCGTCCGTTGCTATTGTCTTACTGGAATTAATGCTGAGCTAGGTATTGTAGAGACGCATATTTCATTAGGCTACACTTAGGTCGGCTTTAACCGAAAATCTATTATCTAGATGTGAAATAATTATTTCAGAATAGACAGCGTGTTGTATAGGATAATGTAAATTAAGACTATGTAGTCGAGATTCGGAGAATAAAGCTCAATGTAATTTATTCCGAATTCCTGATAAAGATGCATATTTGCATTAATCTCTCACCAAACGTACAGCACCGTGCATTTTGCCAATTGCAATGCTTAATAACCATTTAGTGGGCGCGTTAAAACATTTTAATTCAAATACATCTTTTTTTTAACCCTAGGACAGGAACTTGTAAAATCTTGCGCGAACCCGATGTTGTGAATACCAGCAAATAAAAATTAGGCTTATTTTAAAACCACTCTTAAAAAAATTGTTGAGACAAAGTGCTTCATTGCTGAGGATGTAGTGATTCCATTCATATAGCTCGCAGTCCTGAGCTGCTCAGTGTGTTCCCAGCTAATTTACTGACTGTCAAATGATTGTGGTGCCCGTCCTTTGATTGCATTGCAAATATTTTGTACATATTTAAAAACTTATCAACCCCCCCACCCCTTCCCACACGTAGATTGATTTTATTGTCTGGTTAACAGTGAGCCAGTAAACCATTTTTTTTTCAAAATATGTGGTTGACAGTGAAAAGAATGGCATGCATCCCTTTATGTGCTTGTTATTTTCTTTACCCAGTGGCAGCTCCTGACCTATTAGACCCCAAAGCAGCAACTCAGAATGCGAAACCCAGGCTGTCCTTCTCTACAAAACCCACCGTATTAACTCCAGCAGATGACAGCGACCTGAGCCCAACTGTGATGAAATGGAAGACCGCCTCGGCTAATTTCCTGGTGGTGGTGCTTTACTTGATTGTCGGCGCCACTGTCTTTCAAGCCCTCGAACAGCCTGCCGAAAGCTCCCAGAAGACTGCGATCACCATCCAGAAACTGGAGTTTCTGGAAAAGCACATGTGTGTCAGTTCCTTGGAACTAGAACTGTTGATTCAGGTAAAACCAAATGAGGTGCTTGCTTACACGCTGACTCTGAGTGAATGATTTGTTTGACAGGTTATGTAATGCGACCTCTCTGCATAAAACGTGCAATGATTGTTGTCTCCTATTGTGCACTTTGTTTCATGCCATTGCAGCCACGACTTGCATTTATATAGCGCCATTCAGAGAATGAGCTGCTCCAAGGCACTTGATTGGAGTGTTGTCAACCCAAATATGCCACGGAGCCATAGAAGGTGATGCTAGGACAGGTGACTTGGTCCCAGAAAAAGGTTCTAAGGAGCATCTTTAAAGAAGTGGATGGCATGCTGGCATAGTGGTTAGCACTGCTGCCTCACAGCACTAGGGACCCGGGTTCGATTCCCAGCTTGGGTCACTGTGCGGAGTTTGCACATTCTCCCCGTGTCTGCGTGGGTTTCCTTCAGTTTCCTCCCATGGTCTGAAAAACATGCTGGTTAGGTGCATTGGCCATGATAAATTCTCCCTCAGTGTACCCGAACAGGCGCCGGTGTGTGGCGACGGGGGATTTTCACAGTAACTTCATTGCAGTGTTAATGTAAGCCTACTTGTGACACTAATAAATAAACTTAAGCAAGTGGTTAAGGTATTGAGTTGGAGAGGAGTGGTGAGATAAAGCGACAGGGAGGCACAGGGAGGTAATTCTATGATCTTAGTTGCAGACAGCAACGGGCATGGCTGCTGATGGTGCAGGGGGCACGCGCGTGAGATCAGAATTGGAGGAGCAGAGAATTCTTGGAGTGTTGTAGAGCATGAGGAAAATACAGGGGAAGAAGCAAAGGCAATACAGAGATCTGAAAACGTGGCTTTAACATCACTTGGCTGTTGAAGCTGAGTGAACCCCAGGGTGATGATTGAAAGGAACATAATATGAGTCAGGATCCAGGCAAGAAGAATGGAAGATGGCCAGAAGAGCATTGCAATAGTCAAGTTTTGAGGTAATGAAGGCAGGGACAAGGCTTTTAACAGCAGATGAGCTGAGGCAGCCATGGAGAGAGGGGATGTTGCAGAGATGGAAGTGGGTGGTCTTTGTCATATGTAATCAGAAGCACGTATTTGGTTCAAATAGATTGTGAAAAGTCTGGTTCAGGCAGTGAGCAGCGAGAGGGACAGACTTGATAGCTAAGTAACAGCATGTGGTGGGGACTGACAGTGGGTTTATGTCAAATACTCTCTGATAGCACATATAGTTCGGTAAACTGTGACAAAATGGCATTGTCTATTGTCTCCCTCTGGTTGCAAGTTGCATTGAAATGATTATGCCAAAATAATTACAAAGTAGTTTTGTAATGCCATGAAAGATGCAGTATAACTTTGAGTTGGAGCACAATCGAGCTTCAGATAGAGGTGCTGGGAGGCTCTACTTCTCCAGCATTCTTACACTGTTTAGGTTTAACACTACATGTTAAGTAGTGCGAAACCAGGTTAAAGAAAAGTGTTTAGAGAGTCCCATTGATCTTCTGGTCACTTTCTAATCATGGTTGGATTTAATTTAACTGCATAGATGTCCACGGTGTGTTCTCTAAACTCCTGTGGTGAGCAGGGCATGCATACTAATTAGCAACCAGAAATGCACTGCCCACCACATAGGATGGACTGATCCATAAAGCACCATTCAGAACTACTTAAACCAATGAATAAAATGTTCAATTAAGACCCTAGACCAGTTGCATGGCTCTTTTCTGATATTTGTCCTCCCCAACACATTTGACACATTAAACGTGATCAACAACTCCCAACAGGCTAGCCTCTGCTGCAGAGTTTTTACAAGTTAGATGTTAGATGCGGTCCAGGGACTCAGGAACTTTGCTTCGGGTCCCACCATCCCACAGCCTTAATTCTGGAATTGCACCTTTCCGTAGTTTTTCTCTCATCTCCCCTCATGCTCTCTCCAAGCTCATTTTATTTCTGAGAGCCACCACCTACTCCATCATAACTATTTCCAACAAACAGCTAAACAAAGTTCCCCCGTTCCCTACTCCCAAGTTTGTTCACATTGTTAATTGTTCCCTCATATCAGGTATTGTCCAACTCTCCCCCTTTTAAATCCAACTCTTCCCCCTTTCAAATCTAATTCTCCCCCCTTTCAAATCCACCTCTCCCCCTTTCAAATCCAACTGTCCCCCTTGCAAATCTGACTCTCCACCTTTCAAATCCAACTCTTCCCCCTTTCAAATCTAATTCTCCCCCCTTTCAAATCCATCTCTTCCCCCTTTCAAATCCAACTCTTCCCCCTTTCAAATCCAACCCTCCCCCTTTCAAATCCAACTCTCTCCCCCTTCAAAATAAGTCAATTTCACATGGAGAAGGAAATCATCTGTATACTATAGAAACTCTTTGTGAAAACTATGAAGCAAAGACCAAAAAAAATGCATCTTGCCAAAGGTTTGCGGTCTGCATCTGAGGGCAGGATTTTCTAGCCCTGCTGACTGCTAGGATTGTCCATTAATGCCAAAAGGCAATGGAGTTTTGGCTGAGTTGCCGAATCTCCCAGGGAGTGTCGTGGCACGACGGGACTGTCCCCCTTGCAAATCTGACTCTCCCCCTTTCAAATTCAACTTGCCCCCTCTCAAATCTAACTCTCCCCCTTTGAAATCCAACTATCACTCTTTCAAATCTAACTCTCCCCCTTTGAAATCCAACTCTCCCCCTTTCATATCCAACACTCCCCCTTTCAAATCCAACTCTCCCCCTTTCAAATCCAACTCCCCCGCTTTCAAACCAAACACTCTCCCCTTTCAACCCAACTCTCTCCCTTTCAAATCCGACTCTCCCTCTTTCAAAGCCAACTCTCCCCCCTTTAAGATCCAACTTTCCCCTTTTCAAATCCAACTCTCCCCCTTTCAAATTCAACGCTCTCCATTTCAAATCCAACTCTCCCCCTTTCAAATTCAATGCTCTCCCTTTCAAATCCAACTCCCCCCCTTTCTAATCCAAGTCTACCCCTTTCAAAACCAACTCTGCCCCTTTCAAATCCAACTCTGCCCCTTTAAAATCCAACTCTCTCTCCCACTTTCAAATCCAACTCTCCCCCCTTTCAAACTCAACTTTCCCCCCTTTCAAATCCAGCTCTCCCCCTTTCAAATCCATCTCCCCCCTTTCAAATCCAACTCTCCCCCTTTCAAACCCAACTCTCCCCCTTTCCAATCCAACTCTCTCCCTTTCAAATCCAATGCTCCCCCCTTTCAAACCCAATTCTCCTGCTTTCAAATCCAACTCTCCCCCTTTCAAATTCAACGCTCTCCCTTTCTGATCCAACTTTACCCCTTTCAAATCCAGCTCTCCCCCTTTCAAATCCAATTCTCCCCCTTTCAAATCCAATTCCCCCTCTTTCAAATCCAACGCTCCCCCCTTTAAGATCCAACTTTCCCCTTTTCAAATCCAACTCTCCGCCTTTTAAATTCAACGCTCTCCCTTTCAAATCCAACTTCCCTCCTTTCCAATCCAACTCTCCCCCTTTCAAATCCAACTCCCCCTTTCCAATCCAACTCTCCCCCTTTCAACTCCAATTCTACCCCTTTCAAATCCAACTTTCCCTCTTTCAAATCCAGATGCCTCACTTTCAACTCCAACTCTCCTCTTTCAATCCCAACACCCCGACCTTTAAAATCCAACTCTCCCTCTTTCAAATCCAACTCTCCCCCTTTCAAACCCGAATCTCCCCCATTGAAATCCAACTCTCCCCCCTTTCAAATCGAACTCTCACCCCCCTTTCAAATACTACTCTCTGCCTTTCAAGTCCAACCCTCCCCATTCAAATCCAACTCCCCCCCTTTCAAATCCAACACACCCCCTTTCAAATCCAACTCACCCCCTTTCAAATCCAACTCTCCCCCTTTCAAATCCATCTCTCGCCCCTTTCAAATTCAACTCTCCCCGTTTCAAATGCAACTCTCCCCAATTCAAATACAACTCTCCCCGTTTCAAACCCACCCATCCCCCTTTAAATCCAACTCTCCCCACCTTTCAAATCCAACTTACCCCCTTTCAAATCCAACTCTCCCTCTTTCAAATCCAACTCTCCACCTTTCAAATTCAACTCTCCCAGTTTCAAATCCAACTCTTCCCCCTTTCAAATCCAACTCTTCCCCCTTTCAGATCCAACTCTCCCCACTTTCAAATCCAACTCTCCCCCTTTCAAACCCGAATCTCCCCCATTGAAATCCAACTCTCCCCCCTTTCAAATCGAACTCTCACCCCCCTTTCAAATACTACTCTCTGCCTTTCAAGTCCAACTCTCCCCCATTCAAATCCAACTCCCCCCCTTTCAAATCCAACACACCCCCTTTCAAATCCAACTCACCCCCTTTCAAATCCAACTCTCCCCCTTTCAAATCCATCTCTCGCCCCTTTCAAATTCAACTCTCCCCGTTTCAAATGCAACTCTCCCCAATTCAAATACAACTCTCCCCGTTTCAAACCCACCCATCCCCCTTTAAATCCAACTCTCCCCACCTTTCAAATCCAACTTACCCCCTTTCAAATCCAACTCTCCCTCTTTCAAATCCAACTCTCCACCTTTCAAATTCAACTCTCCCAGTTTCAAATCCAACTCTTCCCCCTTTCAAATCCAACTCTCCCCACTTTCAAATCCAACTTTTCCCCTTTCAAATCCAACTGTCCCCCTTGCAAATCTGACTCTCCACCTTTCAAATCCAACTCTTCCCCCTTTCAAATCTAATTCTCCCCCCTTTCAAATCCACCTCTTCCCCCTTTCAAATCCAACTCTTCTCCCTTTCAAATCCAACCCTCCCCCTTTCAAATCCAACTCTCTCCCCCTTCAAAATAAGTCAATTTCACATGGAGAAGGAAATCATCTGTATACTATAGAAACTCTTTGTGAAAACTATGAAGCAAAGACAAAAAAAATGCATCTTGCCAAAGGTTTGCAGTCTGCATCTGAGGGCAGGATTTTCTAGCCCTGCTGACTGCTAGGATTGTCCAGTAATGCCAAAAGGCAATGGAGTTTTGGCTGAGTTGCCGAATCTCCCAGGGAGTGTCGTGGCACGACGGGACTGTCCCCCTTGCAAATCTGACTCTCCCCCTTTCAAATCCAACTTGCCCCCTCTCAAATCTAACTCTCCCCCTTTGAAATCCAACTATCCCTCTTTCAAATCTAACTCTCCCCCTTTCAAATCCAACTTGCCCCCTCTCAAATCCAACTCTCCCCCTTTGAAATCCAATTCTCCCGCTTTCAAATCCAACTCTCTTCCTTTCAAATCCAACTCCCCCGCTTTCAAACCAAACACTCTCCCTTTTCAACCCAACTCTCTCCCTTTCAAATCCGACTCTCCCCCCTTTAAGATCCAACTTTCCCCTTTTCAATTCCAACTCTCCCCCCTTTAAGATCCAACTTTCCCTTTTTCAAATCCAACTCTCCCCCTTTCAAATTCAACGCTCTCCCTTTCAAATCCAACTCCCCCCCTTTCTAATCCAAGTCTACCCCTTTCAAACTCAACTTTCCCCCTTTCAAATCCATCTCCCCCCTTTCAAATCCATCTCCCCCCTTTCAAATCCAACTCTCCCCCTTTCAAACCCAACTCTCCCCCTTTCAAATCCAACTCTCTCCCTTTCAAATCCAATGCTCCCCCCCTTTCAAACCCAATTCTCCCCCTTTCAAATTCAACGCTCTCTCTTTCTAATCCAACTCTACCCCTTTCAAATCCAGCTCTCCCCCTTTCAAATCCAATTCTCCCCCTTTCAAATCCAATTCCCCCTCTTTCAAATCCAACGCTCCCCCCTTTAAGATCCAACTTTCCCCTTTTCAAATCCAACTCTCCGCCTTTTAAATTCAACGCTCTCCCTTTCAAATCCAATCTCCCCCTTTCAACTCCAATGCTTCCCCCTTTCAAACCCAACTCTCCCCCTTTCAAACCCAACTTTCCCCTTTTCAAATCCAACTCTCTCCCTTTCCAATACAACTCTACCTGTTTCAAATCCAACTTTCCCTCTTTCAAATCTAGATGCCCCACTTTCAAAACAAACTCTCCCCCTTTCAAATCGCACCCTCCCCCTTTCAAACCAACTCTCCCCCTTTCAGATCCAACTCTCCCCTTTTCAAATACACCTCTCCCCCTTTCGAGCCCAACTCTCCCCCTTTCGAACCCAACTCTCCACCTTTGAAATCCAACTTTCCCCCTTTCAAACCAACTTTCCACCTTTCAAGTCCAACTCTCCCACTTTCAAATCCAACTCTCATCCTTTCAAATCTAGATGCTCCACTTTCAAATCCAACTCTCCCACTTTCAAATCCAACTCTCCTTTCAAATCCAACTCTCCCCCTTTCAAATCCAACTCTCCCCCTTTCAAATCCAACTCTCCCCCTTTCAAATCCAACTCTCCCCCTTTCAAATCCAACTCTCCCCCTTTCAAATCCAACTCTCCCCCTTTCAAATCCAACTCTCCCCCCTTTCAAATCCAACTCTCCCACTTTCAAATCCAAATCTCCCTCTTTCAAATCCAAATCTCCCGTTTTCAAATCCAACTATCCCCTTTTTAAAGCCAAGTCTCCCCCTTTCAGATTGAACTCTCTCCCCATTTCAAATCCAACTCTCCCCCTTTCAAACTCAACTCTCCCCCTTTCAAATCCAACTCTCCCACTTTCAAATCCAACTCCCCTCCTTTCAAATCCAACTCTTCCCCTTTCAAATCCAACTCTCCCCCTTTCAAACCCAAATCTCCCCCCATTGAAATCCAACTAACCCCCTTTGAAATCCAACTCTCCCCCTTTCAAATCCAACTCTCCCCCTTTCAAATCCAACTCTCCCCCTTTCAAACCCAAATCTCCCCCCATTGAAATCAAACTCTCCCCCCTTTCAAATCCAACTCTCCCCCCTTTCAAATCCAACTCTCACCCCTATTCAAATGCAACTCTCAGCCTTTCAAATTCAACTCTCTCCCTTTCAAACCCAAATCTCCCCCCATTGAAATCCAACTCCCCCCTTTCAAATCCAACTCACCCCCTTTGAAATCCAACTCTCCCCCTTTCAAATCCAACTCTCCCACTTTCAAATCCAACTCTTCCCCCTTTCAAATCTAATTCTCCCCCCTTTCAATTCCACCTCTTCCCCTTTCAAATCCAACTCTTCCCCCTTTCAGATCCAACTCTCTCCCCCTTCAAAATAAGTCATTTTCACATGGAGAAGGAAATCATCCATATACTATAGAAACTCTTTGTGAAAACTATGAAGCAAAGACAAAAAAAAAATGCATCTTGCCAAAGGTTTGCGGTCTGCATCTGAGGGCAGGATTTTCTAGCCCTGCTGAATGCTAGGATTGTCCAGTAATGCCAAAAGTCAATGGAGTTTTGGCTGGGTTGCCGAATCTCCCTGGGTGTGTCATGGCACGACGGGACTGGAAGTTCCTAGCCAAAAATGCCAGAAAGTTAGAATCATAGAATCCGACAGTGCAGAAGGAGGCCATTCAGCCCATCGAGTCAGCACTGACCACAATCTCAACCAGGTCCTATTCCCTTAAGCCAATGCATTTAAGTGAGCAAGTCCCCTTGACGCTAAGGGGGAATTTAGCATGGCCAATCCGTCTAACCCACACATCTTTGGACTGTGGGAGGAAATCGGAGCACCGGAAGGAAATCCATGCAGACTCTCCATCCTTTCATATCCAACTTTCCCCCTTTCAAACCCAACCCTCCTCATTTCAAATCCAACTCTCCACCTTTCAAACACAACTCCCCCTCTTTCAAATCAACTCTTCCCCTTTCAAACACAACCCTCCCCCCTTTCAAATCCACCTCTCCCCCTTTCAATCCACCTCTCCCCCTTCTAAAATCCAACTCTCCCCCTTTCAAATCCAATTCTCCCCCTTTCAAACTAAACTCTCCCCCTTTCATTCCAACTCTCCCCCTTTCAAACCTAACTCTCCCCCTTTCAAATCCAACTCTCCCCCTTTCAAATCCAACTCCTCCCCGCTTTCAAATTCAACTCTCCCCCTTTCGAATTCAAATCTCCTCCTTTCAAATCCAACTCCCCCCCCCTTTCAAATCCAACTCACCCCCTCTCAAATCCAAATGTCCCCCTTTCAAATCCAACTATCCGTCTTTCAAATCCAACTCTCCCCCTTTGAAATCCAACTCTCCCCCTTTCATATCCAACACTTCCCCTTTCAAATCCAACTCTCCCCCTTTCAAACCCAAATCTCCCCCCATTGAAACCCAACTCTCCCCCCTTTCAAATCCAACTCTCACCCCCATTCAAATACAACTCTCTGCCTTTCAAATCCAACTCTCCCCGTTTCAAATCCAACTCTCTCCTTTTCAAACCCAAATCTCCCCCCATTGAAATCCAACTCTCCCCCCTTTCAAATCCAACTCGCCCCCTCTCAAATCCAAGTCTCCCCCTTTCAAATCCAACTCGCCCCCTCTCAAATCCAAATCTCCCCCTTTCAAATCCAACTATCCCTCTTTTAAATCCAACTCTCCCCCTTTGAAATCCAACTCTCCCCCTTTCATATCCAACACTTCCCCTTTGAAATCCAACTCTCCCCCTTTCAAATCCTACTCTCCCCGTTCCAAATGCAACTCTCCCCTTTTCAAATGCAACTCTCCCCCTTTCAAATCCAACTCTCTCCCTTTCAAACCCAAATCTCCCCCCATTGAAATCCAACTCTCCCCCTTTCAAATCCAACTCTCCCCCTTTCAAATCTAATTCTCCCCCCTTTCAATTCCCCCTCTTCACCTTTCAAATCCAACTCACCCCCTCTCAAATCCAAATGTCCCCCTTTCAAATCCAACTATCCCTCTTTCAAATCCAACTCTCCCCCTTTGAAATCCAACTCTCCCCCTTTCATATCCAACACTTCCCCTTTCAAATCCAACTCTCCCCCTTTCAAACCCAAATCTCCCCCCATTGAAACCCAACTCTCCCCCCTTTCAAATCCAACTCTCACCCCCATTCAAATACAACTCTCTGCCTTTCAAATCCAACTCTCCCCGTTTCAAATCCAACTCTCTCCTTTTCAAACCCAAATCTCCCCCCATTGAAATCCAACTCTCCCCCCTTTCAAATCCAACTCGCCCCCTCTCAAATCCAAGTCTCCCCCTTTCAAATCCAACTCGCCCCCTCTCAAATCCAAATCTCTCCCTTTCAAATCCAACTATCCCTCTTTTAAATCCAACTCTCCCCCTTTGAAATCCAACTCTCCCCCTTTCATATCCAACACTTCCCCTTTGAAATCCAACTCTCCCCCTTTCAAATCCTACTCTCCCCGTTCCAAATGCAACTCTCCCCTTTTCAAATGCAACTCTCCCCCTTTCAAATCCAACTCTCTCCCTTTCAAACCCAAATCTCCCCCCATTGAAATCCAACTCTCCCCCTTTCAAATCCAACTCTCCCCCTTTCAAATCTAATTCTCCCCCCTTTCAATTCCCCCTCTTCACCTTTCAAATCCAACTCTTCCCCCTTTCAAATCCAACCCTCCCCCTTTCAAATCCAACTCTCTCCCCCTTCAAAACAAGTCATTTTCACATGGAGAAGGAAATCATCCGTATACTATAGAAACTCTTTGTGAAAACTATGAAGAAAAGACAAAAAAAAATGCATCCTGCCAAAGGTTTGCGGTCTGCATCTGAGGGCAGGTTTTTCTAGCCCTGCTGACTGCTAGGATTGTCCATTAATGCCAAAAGTCAATGGAGTTTTGGCTGGGTTGCTGAATCTCCCAGGGAGTGTCATGGCACGACGGGACTGGAAGTTCCTAGCCAAATATGCCAGAAGTTAGAATCATAGAATCCGACAGTGCAGAAGGAGGCCATTCAGCCCATCACGTCAGCACTGACCACAATCTCAACCAGGTCCTATTCCCTTAAGCCAATGCATTTAACTGAGCGAGTCCCCTTGACGTTAAGGGGGAATTTAGCATGGCCAATCCGTCTAACCCGCACATCTTTGGACTGTGGGAGGAAATCGGAGCACCGGAAGGAAATCCATGCAGACTCTCTATCCTTTCATATCCAACTTTCCCCCTTTCAAACCCAACCTTCCTCCTTTGAAATCCAACTCTCCTCCTTTCAAATGCAACTCCCCCTCTTTCAAATCAACTCTCCCCCTTTCAAACACAACCCTCCCGCCTTTCAAATCCAACTTTCCCCCCTTTCAAACCCAACTCTCCCCCTTTCAAATCCACTTCTCCCCCTTTCAATCCACCTCTCCCCCTTCTAAAATCCAACTCTCCCCCTTTCAAATCCAATTCTCCCCCTTTCAAATTAAACTCTCCCCCTTTCATTCCAACTCTCCCCCTTTCAAACCTAACACTCCCCCTTTCAAATCCAACTCTCCCCCTTTCAAATCCAACTCTCCCCCTTTCAAATCCAACTCCCCCCGCTTTCAAATCCAACTCTCACCCTTTCGAATTCAAATCTCCTTTCAAATCCAACTCTCCCCCATTGAAATCCAACACTCCCCCCTTTCAAATCGAACTTTTCCGCTTTCAAATCCAACTGTCCCCCTTGCAAATCTGACTCCCCCCTTTCAAAACCAACTCTCCTCCTTCCAAATCCAAATCTCCTACTTTCAAATCCAACACTTCCCCTTTCAAATCCAACTCTCCCCCTTTGAAATACAACACTCCCCCTTTCAAAACCAACTCTCCCCCTTTTAACTCCAACTCTCCCCCTTTGAAATACAACACTCCCCCTTTCAAATCCAACTCTCCCCCTTTCAAATCAACTCTTCCCCTTTCAAACCCAACCCTCCCCCCTTTCAAATCCAACTCTCCCCCTTTCAAATCCAATTCTCCCCCTTTCAAATTAAACTCTCCCCCTTTCATTCCATCTCTCCCCCTTTCAAATCCAACTCTCCCCCTTTCAAAACCAACTCTCCCACCTTTCAAATCCAACTCTCCACCTTTCAAATCTAACTATCCCTCTTTCAAATCCAACTCTCCTCCCTTCAAATCCAACTCTCCTCCTTCCAAATTCAAATCTCCTACTTTCAAATCCAACTCTCCACCTTTCAAATCTAACTATCCCTCTTTCAAATCGAACTCTCCCCCTTTCAAATCCAACTCTCCCCCATTCAAATCAAACTCTCTCCCCTTTCAAATCCAACTCTCCCCCATTCAAATCAAACTCTCTCCCCTTTCAAATCCAACTCTCCCCCTCTCAAATCCAACTTTCCCCCTTTCAAAACCAACTCTGCCCCTTTCAAGTCCAACTTTCCCCCTTTGAAATCCAACTCTCCCCCTTTCATATCCAACACTCCCCCTTTCAAATCCAAATCTCCCCCTTTCAAATCCAACTCTCCCCCGCTTTCAAATCCAACTCTCCCCCTTTGATACACAACACTCCATCTTTCAAATCCAACTCTGTTCCTTTCAAATCCAACTCCCCCCCCGCTTTCAAATCCAACTCTCACCCTTTCAACTCCAACTCTCTCCTTTTCAATCCCAAATCTCCCCCATTGAAATCCAACTCTCCCCCCTTTCAAATCCAACTTTTCCCCTTTCAAATCGAACTGTCCCCCTTGCAAATCTGACTCCCCCCTTTCAAATCCAACTCTCTCCTTTTCAATCCCAAATCTCCCCCATTGAAATCCAACTCTCCCCCCTTTCAAATCCAACTTTTCCCCTTTCAAATCCAACTGTCCCCCTTGCAAATCTGACTCTCCCCCTTTCAAATCCAACTCACCCCCTCTCAAATCCAACTCTCCCCCTTTCAAATCCAACTATCCCTCTTTCAAATCCAACTCTCCACCTTTGAAATTCAACTATCCCCCTTTCATATCCAACACTCCCCCTTTCAAATCGAGTCTCCCCCTTTGAAATCCAACTCTCCCCCTTTCGAACCCAACTCTCCACCTTTCAAATCCAACTTTCCCCCTTTCAAATCCAACTCTCCCCCTTTTGAACCCAACTCTCCCCCTTTCAAATCCAACTCTCCTCCCTTCAAATCCAACTCTCCCCCTTTCAAATTAAACTCTCCCCCTTTCATTCCAACTCTCCCCCTTTCAAACCTAACACTCCCCCTTTCAAATCCAACTCTCCCCCTTTCAAATCCAACTCTCCCCCTTTCAAATCCAACTCCCCCCGCTTTCAAATCCAACTCTCACCCTTTCGAATTCAAATCTCCTTTCAAATCCAACTCTCCCCCATTGAAATCCAACACTCCCCCCTTTCAAATCGAACTTTTCCGCTTTCAAATCCAACTGTCCCCCTTGCAAATCTGACTCCCCCCTTTCAAAACCAACTCTCCTCCTTCCAAATCCAAATCTCCTACTTTCAAATCCAACACTTCCCCTTTCAAATCCAACTCTCCCCCTTTGAAATACAACACTCCCCCTTTCAAAACCAACTCTCCCCCTTTTAACTCCAACTCTCCCCCTTTGAAATACAACACTCCCCCTTTCAAATCCAACTCTCCCCCTTTCAAATCAACTCTTCCCCTTTCAAACCCAACCCTCCCCCCTTTCAAATCCAACTCTCCCCCTTTCAAATCCAATTCTCCCCCTTTCAAATTAAACTCTCCCCCTTTCATTCCACCTCTCCCCCTTTCAAATCCAACTCTCCCCCTTTCAAAACCAACTCTCCCCCTTTCAAATCCAACTCACCCCCGCTTTCAAATCCAACTCTCCGCCTTTCGAATTCAAATCTCCTCCTTTCAAATCTAACTCACCCTTTCAAATCCAACTCTCTCCCTTTCAAACCCAAATCTCCCCATTGAAATCCAACTCTCCCCCCTTTCAAATCCAACTCTCCACCTTTCAAATCTAACTATCCCTCTTTCAAATCCAACTCTCCTCCCTTCAAATCCAACTCTCCTCCTTCCAAATTCAAATCTCCTACTTTCAAATCCAACTCTCCACCTTTCAAATCTAACTATCCCTCTTTCAAATCGAACTCTCCCCCTTTCAAATCCAACTCTCCCCCATTCAAATCAAACTCTCTCCCCTTTCAAATCCAACTCTCCCCCTCTCAAATCCAACTTTCCCCCTTTCAAAACCAACTCTGCCCCTTTCAAGTCCAACTTTCCCCCTTTGAAATCCAACTCTCCCCCTTTCATATCCAACACTCCCCCTTTCAAATCCAAATCTCCCCCTTTCAAATCCAACTCTCCCCCGCTTTCAAATCCAACTCTCCCCCTTTGATACACAACACTCCATCTTTCAAATCCAACTCTGTTCCTTTCAAATCCAACTCCCCCCCCGCTTTCAAATCCAACTCTCACCCTTTCAACTCCAACTCTCTCCTTTTCAATCCCAAATCTCCCCCATTGAAATCCAACTCTCCCCCCTTTCAAATCCAACTTTTCCCCTTTCAAATCGAACTGTCCCCCTTGCAAATCTGACTCCCCCCTTTCAAATCCAACTCTCTCCTTTTCAATCCCAAATCTCCCCCATTGAAATCCAACTCTCCCCCCTTTCAAATCCAACTTTTCCCCTTTCAAATCCAACTGTCCCCCTTGCAAATCTGACTCTCCCCCTTTCAAATCCAACTCACCCCCTCTCAAATCCAACTCTCCCCCTTTCAAATCCAA
Organism: Mustelus asterias; assembly: GCF_964213995.1. Classification (NCBI taxonomy): domain Eukaryota; kingdom Metazoa; phylum Chordata; class Chondrichthyes; order Carcharhiniformes; family Triakidae; genus Mustelus; species Mustelus asterias. The sequence goes on along the minus strand of NC_135815.1, from coordinate 39,489,344 downwards.
CTATCCCTCTTTCAAATCCAACTCTCCACCTTTGAAATTCAACTATCCCCCTTTCATATCCAACACTCCCCCTTTCAAATCGAGTCTCCCCCTTTGAAATCCAACTCTCCCCCTTTCGAACCCAACTCTCCACCTTTCAAATCCAACTTTCCCCCTTTCAAATCCAACTCTCCCCCTTTTGAACCCAACTCTCCCCCTTTCAAATCCAACTCTCCTCCCTTCAAATCCAACTCTCCCCCTTTCAAATCCAACTCTCCCCCTTTTGAACCCAACTCTCCCACCTTCAAATCCAACTCTCCCCCTTTCAAATCCAATTCTCACTCTTTCAAATCCAACTCTCCACCTTTCAAATCCGACTCTCCCCCTTTACAAGTCCAGATGCCCCATTTTCAAATCCAACTCTGCCTCGTTCAAATCTAAATGCCACACTTTCAAATCCAACTCCCCCTTTTCAGATCCAACTCTCTCCCGTTTCAAATCCAACTCTCCTCCTTTCAAATCCAGCTGCCCCCCTTTCAAATCCAACTCTTCCCCGTTCAAATCGAACTCTCCCCTTTTGAAATACAACACTCCACCTTTCAATTCCAACTCTCCACCTTTCAAATGCAACACACCCCCTTTCAAATCCATCTCTCCCCCTTTCAAATCCAACTCTCTCCCCTTTCAAATCCACCTCTCCCCCTCTCAAATCCTACTTTCCCTCTTTCAACTCCAACTCTCCCCCTTTGAAATCCAACTCTCCCCCTTTCATATCCAACACTCCCCCTTTCAAATCCAACTTTTCCCCTTTCAAATCCAACTCGCCCCCTCTCAAATCCAAATCTCGCCCTTTCAAATCCAACTCTTCCCCATTTGAAATCCAACTCTCCCCCTTTCATATCCAACACTCCCCCTTTCAAATCAAAAGCTCCCCCTTTCAAATCCAACTCTCCCCCTTTCGAACCCAACTCTCCACCTTTCAAATCCAACTCTCCCCCTTTCAAATCCAATGCTCCCCCTTTCAAATACAAACCTTTCCCTTTCAAATCCAACTCTCCCCCTTTCAACTACAAACCATTCCCTTTCAAATCCAACTCTCCCCCTTTTGAACCCAACTCTCCACCTTTCAAATCCAACTCTCCCCCTTTACAAGTCCAGATGCCCAATTTTCAAATCCAACCCTGCCTCGTTCAAATCTAAATGCCACACTTTCAGATCCAACTCCCCCTTTTCAGATCCAACTCTCTCCCGTTTCAAATCCAACTCTCTCCCCTTTCAAATCCAACTCTCTCCCCTTTCAAATCCAACTCTACCCCCATTCAAATCCAACTCTCCCCCTTTCAAATCCAACTCTCCCCCCTTTCAAATCGGACTCTCCCCCCTTTCAAATCGGACTTTCCCCCCATTCAAATCCAACTCTCCCCTCTTTAAAATCAGTCATTTTCACATGCAGAAGGAATTCATCCGTAAACTATAAAAATTCTTTGCGGAATTTGTGAAGCAAAGACAAAAAAAATGAAATCTTGCGAAAGATTTGCGGTCTGCATCTGAAGGCAGGATTGTCTAGCCCTGCCGTCTGCAAGGATTGTCCAGTAATGCCAAAAGTCAACGGATATTTGTCTGGGCTGCGGAATCTCCCAGGGACTGTCGCAGCACGACGGGATTGGAAGTTCCTGGCCTGAGTCGCCAGAAAGTTAGAATCATAGAATCCTGCAGTGCAGAAGGAGGCCATTCAGCCCATCGACTCTGCACTGACCACAATCCCACACAGGCCCTATCCCCTTAACCCCACGCATTTACCCTAGTTAGTCTCCCTGACACTAGGGGGAAATTTAGCATGGCCAATCTACCTAACCCGCATATCTTTGGACTGTGGGCAGAAAACGGAACACGTGGCGGAAACCCGTACGGACTCCCTCCTTTCAACTCCAACTCTCCCCCCCTTTCAAATCCAGCTCTCCTCCTTTCAAACCTAACTCTCCCCCTTTCAAATCCAACTCTCCCCCTTTCAAATCCAACTCTACCCTTTCAAATTCAACTCTCCCCCTTTCAAATCCAACTCTCCCCCTCTCAAATCCGACTCTCCCCCTTTCAAATCCAGCTCTCCCCCCTTTCAAATTCAACTCTCCCCCTTTCAAATCCAACTCTCCCCCTCTCAAATCCGACTCTCCCCCTTTCAAATCCAACTCTCCCCCCTTTCAAATCCAACTCTACCCCTTTTGAAATCCAACTCCCCCACTTTCAAATCCAACTCTCCCCCCTTTCAGATCCAACTCTCTCCCCTTTCAGATCCAGCTGTCAGCTTTCAAATCCAACTCTTCCCCCTTTCAAATCTAACTCTCCCCCGTTTCAATCCGACTCTCCCCCCTTTCAAATCCAAGCCTCCCCCTTTCAAATCTAACGCTCCCACTTTCAAATTCAACTCTCCCCCTTACAAACCCAACTCTCCCCCTTTCAAACCCAACTCTACCCTCTTTCAAATCCATCTCTCCCCTCTCAAATCCAACTCACCCCCTTTCAATCCCAAGTCTCCCCCTTTAAAATCCAACTCCCCCCTTCCAAATCCAACTTTCCCCCTTTCAAATCCAACTCTCCCCCTTTAAAATTTAACTCTCCTTTCAAATCCAACTCTCCCCCTTTCAAATCCAACTTTCCCCCTTCCAAATCCAACTTTCCCTCTATCAAATCCAACTCTCCCCCTTTCAAATACAACCCTCCCCCTTTCAAATGCAACTCTCCCCCCTTTCAAATCCAATTCTCACCCTTTCAAATCCAACTCTCCCCTTTTCAAAGCCATGTCTCTCCCTTTCAGATTGAACTCTCCCCGCATTTCAAATCCAACACTTCCCCTTTCAAATCCAACTCTCCCCTTTCAAATCCAACTCTCCCGCTTTCAAATCCAACTCTCCCCCTATCAATTCCAACTTTCCCCTTTCAAATCCAACTCTCCCCCTATCAATTCCAACTCTCCCCTTTAAAATCCAACTCTCCCCTTTCAAATCCAACTCTCACCCTTTCAAATCTAGATGCCCCACTTTCAAATCCAACTCACCCCTTTCAATTCCCGCTCTCCCCCTTTCATATTTAACTCTCCTTTCAAATCCAATGCTCCCCGTTTCAAACCCAACTCTCCCCCTTTCAAATCCAACTCTCCCCCCTTTCAAATCCAACTCCCCACCTATCAAATCCAACTCTCCCCATTTCAAATCCAGCTGTCCCTCCTTTGGAATCCAACTCTCTCCCTTCCAAATCCAAATCTCCCCCTTTCAACTCCAACTCTCACCCTTTCAAATCCAACTCTCCCCCTTTCAAATCCAACTCTCCCCCTTTCAAATCCAACTCTCATGCTTTCAAATCCCAACTCTCCCCTTTCAAATCCAGACGCCCCACTTTCAAATCCAACTCTCCCTCTTTCAAATCTAGATGCCCCACTTTCAAATCCAACTCTCCTCCTTTTAATTCCCACTCTCCCCCTTTCAAATTTAGTTCTCCCCCCTTTCAAATCCAACTTTCCCCCTTTCAAATGCAACTTTCCCTCTATCAGGTCCAACTCTCCCCCCCTTTCAAATCCAATTCTCACTCTTTCAAATCCAACTCTCCACCTTTCAAATCCCACTCCCCCACTTACAAGTCCAGATGCCCCATTTTCAAATCCAACTCTCCCTCGTTCAAATCCAACTCCCCCCTTTCAGATCCAACTCTCACCCGTTTCAAATCCAACTCTCCCCCCTTTCAAATCCAACTCCCCCCTTCCAGATCCAACTCTCCCCCATTTCAAATCCAACTCTCCCCCCTTTCAAATCCAACTCTTCCCCTTTCAGATCCAACTCTCCCCCGTTTCAAATCCAACTCTCCCCCCTTTCAAATCCAACTCCCCCCTTTCAGATCCAACTCTCCCCCATTTCAAATCCAACTCTCCCCCCTTTCAAATCCAACTCTTCCCCTTTCAGATCCAACTCTCCCCCTTTCAAATCCAACTCTCTCCCCTTTCAAATCCAACTCTCCCCCTTTCAAATCCAACTCTCTCCCCTTTCAAATCCAACTCTCCCCCTTTCAAATCCAACTCTCTCCCCTTTCAAATCCAACTCTCCCCCTTTCAAATCCAACTCTCCCCCCTTTCAAATCCGACTTCCCCCCCCCATTCAAATCCAACTCTCCCCTCTTTAAAATAAGTCATTTTCACATGCAGAAGGAATTCATCCGTAAACTATAAAAATTCTTTGCAAAATTTGTGAAGCAAAGACAAAAAAAATGAAATCTTGCGAAAGATTTGCGGTCTGCATCTGAGGGCAGGATTGTCTAGCCCTGCCGTCTGCAAGGATTGTCCAGTAATGCCAAAAGTCAATGGATATTTGTCTGGGCTGCGGAATCTCCCAGGGACTGTCGCGGCACGACGGGATTGGAAGTTCCTGGCCTGAGTTGCCAGAAAGTTAGAATCATAGAATCCTGCAGTGCAGAAGGAGGCCATTCAGCCCATCGACTCTGCACTGACCACAATCCCACACAGGCCCTATCCCCTTAACCCCACGCATTTACCCTAGTTAGTCTCCCTGACACTAGGGGGAAATTTAACATGGCCAATCCACCTAACCCGCATATCTTTGGACTGTGGGCAGAAACCGGAGCATGCGGCGGAAACCCGTACAGATTCCCTCCTTTCAAATCCAACTCTCCATCTTTGAAATGCAACTCTCCTCCCTTTCAAATCCGACTCTCCCCCTTTCAAATCCAGCTCCCCCCCTTTCAGATCCAGCTGCTCCCTTTCAAATGCAACTCTTCCCCTTTTGAAATCCAACTCCCCCACTTTCAAATCCAACTCTCCCCCATTTCAGATCCAACTCTCTCCCCTTTCAGATCCAACTCTCCCCCCTTTCAGATCCAACTCTCTCCCCTTTCAGATCCAGCTGTCAGCTTTCAAATCCAACTCTTCCCCCTTTCAAATCAAACTCTCCTCCTTTCAAATCCAACTCTCTCCCCTTTCAAGTCCAACTCTCCCCCGTTTCAATCCGACTCTCCCCCCTTTCAAATCCAAGCCTCCCCCTTTCAAACACAACTCTCCCCCTTTCAAATCCAAGCCTCCCCCTTTCAAATCCATCTCTCCCCCCTTTCAAGTTCAACTCTCCCCCTTTCAAATCTAACACTCCCCCTTCCAAATCCAACTCTCCCCCCGTTTCAATTCCAACCCTCCTCCCTTTCAAACCCAACTCTCCCCCTTTCAAATCCAACTCTCCCCCGTTTCAAATCCAACTCTCCTCTCTTCAAATCCAATTCTCCCCCTTTCAAATCCAACTCTCCCTCTTTCTAATCCAAATCTCCCGCTTTCAAATCCAACTCACCCCTTTTTTAAAGCCAAGTCTCCCCCTTTCACAGATTGAACTCTCCCCACGTTTAAAATCCAACGCTCCCCCTTTCAAATTCAACTCTCCCCCTTACAAACCCAACTCTCCCCCTTTCAAACCCAACTCTACCCTCTTTCAAATCCATCTCTCCCCTCTCAAATCCAACTCACCCCCCTTTCAATCCCAAGTCTCCCCCTTTAAAATCCAACTCGCCCCTTCTAAATCCAACTTTCCCCCTTTCAAATCCAGCTCTCCTCCTTTCAAATCCAACTCTCCCACTTTCAAATCCAACTCTCTCCCCTTCCAAATCCAACTTTCCCCCTTTCAAATCCAGCTCTCCTCCTTTCAAATCCAAATCTCCCCCTTTCAAATCCAACTCTCCCCCTTTCAAATCCAGATGCCCCCCTTTCAAATCCAACTCTCCTCCTTTGAAATCCAACTCACCCCCTTTCAAATGCAATTCTCCCCCTTTCAAATAAAACTCTCCCCCTTTCAAATCAACTCTCCCCATTTCAAACCCAACTCTCCCCACCTTTCAAATCCAACTCCCCCCTTCCAAATCCAACTTTCCCCCTTTCAAATCCAACTCTCCCCTCTTTAAAATCAGTCATTTTCACATGCAGAAGGAATTCATCCGTAAACTATAAAAATTCTTTGCAAAATATGTGAAGCAAAGGCAAAAAAAATGCAATCTTGCGAAAGGTTTGCGGTCTGCATCTGAGGGCAGGATTTTCTAGCCCTGCCATCTGCAAGGATTGTCCAGTAATGCCAAAAGTCAATGGATATTTGTCTGGGCTGCGGAATCTCCCAGGGACTGTCGCGGCACGACGGGATTGGAAGATCCTGGTCTGAGTTGCCAGAAAGTTAGAATCATAGAATCCTGCAGTGCAGAAGGAGGCCATTCAGCCCATCGACTCTGCACTGATCACAATCCCACACAGGTGCTATCCCCTTAACCACATGCATTTACCCTAGTTAGTCTCCCTGACACTAGGGGGAAATTTAGCATGGCCAATCCACTTAACCCGCATATCTTTGGACTGTGGGCAGAAACCGGAGCACGCGGCGGAAACCTGTATAGACTCCCTACTTTCAACTCCAACTCTCCCCCCTTTCAAATCCAGCTCTCCTCCTTTCAAACCCAACTCTCACCCTTTCAATTCTAACTCTCCCCCTTCCAAATCCAACCCTCACCCCGTTTCAATTCCACCTCTCCTCCCTTTCAAACCCAACTCTCCCCCTTTCAAATCCAACTCTCCCCCTTCCAAATTCAACTCTCCCCCTTACAAACCCAACTCTCCCCCTTTCAAACCCAACTCTCCCTTCTTTCAAATCCAACTCTCCCCTCTCAAATCCAACTCACCCCCCTTTCAATCCCAAATCTCCCCCTTTCAAATCCAACTCTCCCCCTTTCAAATCCAACTCGCCTCCCTTTCAATCCCAACTCTCCCCCTTTCAATTCCAACTCTCCCCCTTGCAAATCCAACCCCCCCTTTCAGATACAACTCTCCCCCTTTCAGATCCATTTCTCCCCCCTTCAAACCTAACTCTCCCCCATTCAAATTCTCTTCCCCCACCTTTCAAATCCAACCCTCGCCCCGTTTCAAACCCAGCTTTCCCCCATTCCCATCCAGCTCTCCCCACTTCCAAATCCAATTCTTCCTCTGCTTTCAATCCAAAATCAAAAATTCCTTCTAAAAAAAGAAATATTTTGATTTGTCCATCTTTTCAAACGATTATTCCAGGCTCTGTCCTCTACAATGTTGCTAAATCTGCTGCCATCTCCAAATCTGCCCCCAGTATGCTTGTAACTCCCATGTCCCCATGTAAACAGATGTCCAGCCATGCAACAGCAGTTAAATGCCTTTGGATGGATTTGTGATTTTGATAATGTGTGTGGGGGGAATTTTACCATTTTGAGTCTAAGTGCCGGATCTGGGCGTCAAATAGATCCACGCCTGGAATCCTCTTTGCAGCGCGCCCATACCCGTTTTGCCGGCTCCGACCCGATCCGTACTGTGTGCGGGGCTTAGCGCTGGCAGACCGATCGGAGCTCTGAACTACGCATGCGATTCAGATAGCCCTTCTGCTATCATGACACTATCTTCTCCGGAAATCTGGGACACTAGCCATCTGGACCAGGTGCCCTAAGTACAGCCAGCTTTTCCAGTACCACTGCCTCTCAATTTTCACCTTGTCCGTTGTTTCGACTATCTTCGCTCCTATTGATATTTTGTCAAATTCCTCTTTCACAATAAACACTGGTACAAAGCACTCATTAACTATTCTAGCCTTGCCCTGCATCCTTAAGCACAGATCACCTTTTGTTGTGCCCTCTCCTTACCCTTTGCTCTAACATTTATCCCAGTCGATATTTGGGTAAGTCTCCCAGTATAACCACTCTATAGTTCTTGCACATCTATATGATTTTCCTGCAGATTTTCTCCTCTTGCCTCTCTCACTCTTTGGAGGCCTATAGAATACCCTCACCAAGCTCAGTTCATCCATCTATTCTGCGTTCGCTAACCACCATTGGCTCCCCGTCTGGCTCTGCCTTAATTTTAAAAAAAATTCTCACTATTTGTTTATCAAATCCCTTCGTAGCTGTAATGACTTCAATCAGGCTATTGAGGTTGGCATATTGGAATATTAACTCCCTGATTAAGGAGTCAATTGATGGGCCAACCAGGGAGTTTTTTCCTTGTATTTAACTAGGAGTGTCAGTTCCTCTGGCACTCCTGAAGGTAGATAGTTGATTGATAGCACTCTGTGTACTGCTGTTGGAATTGTAAATAAAGAGATTTTGGTGAAGGGACTTCTGCCTGTGAAGACTTATTACAGTTGCCTTGCCTCATTTGTTTGTAACCTCCTGCAGTCCTACAACATGCTGCAGGGTCTCTGTCACTCCTCTAATTCTAAGCTGTTGCAACTCTGACTTCAATTGCCTCACCCATTGTTGGACATGCCTTTCTGCTTCCTGGTCCTGGAATTCATCCTTTCAGCCTCTTTGCCTGTCTTTTCTCCTTTTTAGATAACCCCTCACATTTTGAACAAGCTTTTGGTCACCTGTCCCACTATTGCCTTATGGCAATCTGTCAAATTTTACGTGGTAATTCTCCTTTGCACATTTTACTGTGTTTAAAGATGGTGCTTAAATGCAGGTTGTTGTTGATGGCTTGTCATTTGAGGCAGCTAATTGGGCATGTTTTCTGACTGTGCAACTGACAGCTGAGAAGAAAATCTTGCTGGTACTGAACTGTTTCTGGCTGCTTTCAAAACAGCCGTGCCGCAGTAATGGAAGATAGACCTGCCTTTGAGGCTGGAGGGGGGATTGTAAGTATGAAGGAAGACAGGAAAGATCAGGAGCTCTTCACAGAAAAGGAGGGCACTGTGCAGGAAGCCATGCACAGAGTGGATCTTCAGGGAATATTTCCACATTAGCTTTTCAGAGGATTGGGCACTTTCACCGCAAAGGCGGTAGTCACTGATCATTGTCACTTGCTGCAGCCACAGCCCGTGGTTATCAAGGTCACCGTGGCTCTCAACATTTACGCCATCCCTTCGGGCTTCAGCAGGTGACGCCACTGACATATCTCCCAGTTTGCATTCCAGTTTGCAAACTGGGAGATGTGTCAGTGGCATCACCTGCTGTATATGACGGGTCACCAAAGTTCTCCACGCTGGGTGGAATAACTGCATCTCATGCTCCATGGACAGAGAAAAGTGAAACCTAATTAATTTGTGGATTTAATATTTGTTATTCATTTAATGCAACAAATCACAATTTTTGTTGTGACATCTGTCAATATTTGAACCATATACCCTGCCATTAACCTTAAAGAAATTCATACTTAAATTTAATAAGGTGGCACACTGATATTTTTGCTGTTACATCATTTTCGTTTTTTAATGAGTCTTGAGAGTCGCTAAATTTCTGCAGAATTGACCATAATTTGATACGTGATGAGTATAGAACCTAGTCTCAATGCAGTCAGTAATGGGTGAGTCAATGAATCATCAGGGTACTGATAATTTATATCACTCTTTTCACATCCGGCTGTTCACATTCCAGCTGTTCAAATGTTTGATAGTCAACAAAACCCATGAAACAAATTCCCAGTGTGGATCCTTTACATATTGCAGGTGATTAAGCATTGCCTCTGTATATATCATGTGTGTCTGGGAACGATAAAGCTAGTTGTCATCAACAGTGGGAAACAGAATTACTTTTGGATTACTCTTTTGGTTCATCAAGACGATTAAACACTAAATTTTTCAAAAGTAAAAGTTTTGAAGTTAAGAAATGTATATTTTGCAAACCCTTCTCCTTTTCTTGCATGAACAATGTATATTGATCTAATAATTGAAAGTGTTGGGCTGAATGTTGCTCATCCCCCTACCCCACTGACTTTAGAAAAGGCTGCCTTGCAGCATTGCTGTGGTGTGGGTGGTCTAAACCAGCTGAGGACTGGGCTTCTGTCCATTAGTGGAAGGGAGTCCCACCATTGAAAGTTGCTGGCCAATCTAACTGGCACGCCTTATAGACTGTTCGGTCAGAAATGATCCTGTCCTTGAACGTGACATCCATACTCACTGCGAAAGAACCTCTTCTCAGAACTCTTAACGGGTCCCATGGTAGTTCATGTTGCCATCATGGAAGCTCACTCTTGTGCTCTATTCTCACACAGACATGTTAAAGCTCAGTGCCATGAGAGTGGTGTTGGCTCCATGGGAGATACATCTCATGGCCTCTTGTAGGACAATGCCATGCTTCCTTACCCATCACCCACTCTAACAGTGCTTGTGTTGCAAATTGTTGGATCAGTCTGCATTCTGTAGGATCAAGGCCCAGAGCTGCTTGAAGTCACTCATGGCCATTTGAAGCATCCTAAGTGGAAGTTGAAGAGCCTTTCACCTTCAGAGCTTTAGCCATCAGGGTTATATATAATAAGAACACTAGATTTTGAGGCACTGGTCTCACTTAGATTTGGAGATGAACTGAGGCCTCAAGATAGGGCTCACTAGGCGGATTGGTCAGAGATTGGTATTGTAGAGAGTAGGTAAGTAATTTGGCTGCAGTGGCCTAAATTATTTTTTGTGTCCTCAACTTCTCTGGGATCCACAAAGGTAAGCTGACAACCACTTCTTGGTGAATCTGTTTGGATTCTGCCAGCTCTCACCAAGAGGTAGGAGCCTATTGGCCTCAGGTCACAGTCTGTGTGGAGTTTGCACATTCTCCCCATCTCTGCGTGGGCATCCTCCAGGTGCTCCAGATTCCTCCCACAGTTCAAAGGTGTGTGGGTAATGATGATTGGCCATGCTAAATTGCTCATTAGTCATGATGTGGGGATGCCGGCATTGGACTAGGATAGGCACAGTAAGAAGTCTCACAACACCAGGTTAAAGTCCAACAGGTTTATTTGGTAGCACGAGCTTTCGGAGCGTTGCTCCTTCATCAGGTGAATGAAGAGTTGGGTTCACAAACAGGGCATACCACCATCCACTAGGTACATGGTACATACTCTTGCAACTCGGCAAAGTTGTCTGCCTGATACGCTGCAGGAAAGGATGTCCTGAGGCAGGGTACATTGGCGAGACCATGCAGATGCTACGACAACAGATGAATGGACACCGCTCGACAATCACCAGGCAGGAGTGTTCCCTTCCTGTCGGGGAACACTTCAGCAGTCAAGGGCATTCAGCCTCTGATCTTCGGGTAAGCATTCTCCAAGGTGGCCTTCACGACACATGACAATGCAGAATCGCTGAGCAGAAACTGATAGCCAAGTTCCGCATGAGGATGGCCTCAAACACGATCTTGGATTCATGTCACACTACCTGTAACCCCCACGACTTGCCTGGGCTTGCAAAATCTCACTAACTGTCTTGGCTTGAGACAATTCACACCTCTTTAACCTGTGCTTAACCCTCTCTCCACTCGCATTGTCTGTACCTGTAAAGACTTGATTACCTGTTAAGGCTCGCATTTCAACCATTATCTTGTAATTGAATCTGTCAAAAATGCCCTGTTTGTGAACCCAACTCTTCACTCATCTGGTGAAGGAGCAACGCTCTGAAAGCTTGTGCTACCAAATAAATCTGTTGGACTTTAACCTGGTGTTGTGAGACTTCTTATTATTGTTCATTAGTGCCAGGGGATTTTCAAATTGGTTGTCTACATGAGCAAGTAACACTTGTTATAAAGTTTATTTATTAGTGACATAACTAGGCTTACATTGACACTGCAATGAAGCTACTGTGAAAATCCCCTAGTCGTCACACTCCTGCACCTGTTCAGGTACACGGAGGGAGAATTTAGCATGGCCAATGCACCTAACCAGCACGTCTTTCGACTGTGTGAGGAAACCGGAGCACCTGGAGGAAACCCATGCAGCCACAGGGAGAATGTGCAGACTCCAGACAGACAGTGACCCAAACCGGGAATCGAACCCGGCTCCCTGGCACTGTGATTTTGATTTGATTTGATTTATTATTGTCGCATGTGTTAGAATACAGTGAAAAGTATTGTTTCTTAAACTGGTGAACTGGTAGTCAATGCAGTTATGCTGATGGACCTGAATCAGTGCCAGAAGTCACTGTTACTGCAATTAGTGAGTTTGTTGCGTTTAGGAATCACTGGCATTAGTGCAGATCTGCATGATGCTGATGATTGCTGACTGGCAAGAATTTATATTGCTCCATGCTAGAAGGTAGTGCTGGCACCAGTTGATCTGTGTAAACATAGAACAGTGGACACCTATGAACTTTCAGGGTCCTTTTTAATTATTTTTCAAGTGAGGCTGAGGCTAACCAGGTTAATTTTTGGAGTTTATATCCTAAAATCTCCATTAGCATTGGGAGCATTTAGGTGAAATACTCTGGCATTCTCTGTAGCCTGCGTAATTCAGGCCAAAAGTAGATTTAGTTTAGATTTAGTGGTTTAGTTATTTGATGACAACCCTTTATTTGTTCATGGGATGTGGGCATCACTGTGCTTATTGCTCATCCCTAAATTGCCTTGAGACTTAAACCACTCCGTGTGGCGTAGTTAAACAAACAGTACTGTTAGGAAGGTAGTACCAGGATTTTTACCCAGTGACAGTGAAGCAGCAGCAATTATATTTCCAAGTCAGGATTGTGACAATACTGTACCTATAAGAAATGTGTTTTAGTCATGTTTCTGCACAGGATGTTTCTAGCAGTCCCTTCCATTTTATTGGAGCCATTGTGTCTACCGGCATTCTGTATTGTTGCAGCAGCTCAATTGTTTCTAATGGCTAGAATGTTGGTTTTAATCTGAACTAATGCTGGTCTGCTGTTTTCCCCTGGGGTTTTGCAGAGTGGGACTTGATTGGCAGGTGTGGTCATGTGACGGGAAGCTGGGCTTACAGAGAATATTCAAGTTTGGAGACTGCTTTTGAGTCAAGGGACAGCTGTGTCTTTCTTTTTCCCTTTCAGAAGTTGGAGGAGATTTTTTTCTTGGAGATTCCACTATACGAGAGTGGCCCTTTCTCTGAGAGTTGCTGCTTTGGAAGTGCAGAGAGAGAAGTGTCCCTTTCTGTCTCTGGGGTCTGGAGGCTAGGTTTGCTTTTCTGAGATTTGGTAGTTTTGAGAATATATCCTTCTCTGAAAACTGCTGTTGGGATCTCTGTCTGGAAATGTCAAAAAGCTGAAAATCTAGCTTTACGTGAGCATACTTGTTTTTGTGCTGACTAATTCTGAAGAAGGGGGTATGTCTGTGGAGCATTGCTTTAAATTGGAACAACAGAGATAGCTAGCTGTTAAGGATTATATTTAGCCATGTCTAAGTATTTTAATTGGTAAAATTTATGCTAATTCTTTTAGTTACATTCCAACTGTGTTCTTAAAATAAAGTTTGTTTTGATAAAAACTTCCAGTGGATCACTTGAATCATACCTGGAGTGAAACACCTTGGGCATGATTGTCACGTTGGCTGATTTGCGGGATTCGCACACGTGTCGGCACCCTGCTAGCGTCTCCCAGTGCCGGATTTCCGGTGGTGTTGGATTCGCACCGGAAATCAGCGGGGAGACACAAAGATAATTTAAATGGTCATTTTAATACAATTTCAATATCATTAGCAGACCTGGGACTGAAGTCTCTGGGCCTGCTAGCATCTCCTCCCCCTCCCCTCCCCCTCAGCTATAGTGGTTCAGCGATGTTTAAAGTACTCCCCACTAACGGGGAACTAGCGGCCTGACCCGACTGGAGTGAAGGGGGGCAATTGGGGCCGCCCAGAAGGTCAGGCAGCAGCGGGGGTGGTGTCCTCTGGGCATTGGCACCATGATGTGGAGATGCCGGCGTTGGACTGGGGTAAACACAGTAAGAAGTCTCACAACACCAGGTTAAAGTCCAACAGGTTTATTTGGTAGCACAAGCCACTAGCTTTCAGAGTGCTGCTCCTTCATCAGATTATATGGCCAGTTCAGTTTCTGGCCGATGGTAAGCCCTTAGGATATTGATAGTGGGGTTTCAGCTATGATAGTGACATTGAATGTCAAGGGGAGATGATTAGATCCTCTCTTGTTGGAGATGATTGTTGCCTGGTACGTGTGTGGCGTGAATGTTACTTGCCACCTAGCAGCCCAAGCCTGAATATTTTCCAGGTCTTGCTGTATAGAGGCACAGACTGCTTCAGTATCTGAGGAGTTGTGAATGGCGCTGAACATTATCTGCAAACATCCCCACGGCTGATCTTATGAAGGACAGGAGGTCAGTGTTGAAACAGCTGGAGATGGCTGGGCTGACTAACCTGTGGAACTTCTGAAGCAATGACCTGGGACTGAGATAATTGATGTCTAACAATCACATACATCTTCCTTTATTCTAGGTATGACTCTGGAGAGTTTTCCCCCTGATTCCCATTGACTTCAGTTTTGCCAGGACTCCTTAATGCCACACTTGGTAAAATGCTGCCTTGATGTTAAGGGGCAGTCATTCACCTCACCTCTTGCTTTCCGTTCTTTTGTCCATGTTTGAACCAAAACTGTAATGAGGTTGGGAGCTGTTGGCTTTGGCAGAACCCAAATCGAGGGTCAGTGTGCATGTTATTGCTGAGTAAGTGCCTCGTGATAGCATTGTTGACAACTCCTTCCATCATTTTGCTGATGATTGACAGTATACTGATGGAGCAGCAATTGGCCAGGTCGGATCTGTCCTGCTTTTTATGGACAGGACATACCTGGGCAATTTTCCACATCTTGGTAGATGCCAATGTTGCAGCTGTACTGGAACAGCTTGGTTAGGGGCACGGCCAGTTCAGGAGCACAAGTCCTCAGTATTATTGTTGCAATGTTGTCAGAGCCTATAGCTTTTCAGTACTTTATTCAGGAGTGAATCAAATTAGCTGAAGACCGGCATCTGTGATACTAGGGACCTCAGGAGGAGGCTGAAATGGATCATCCACTCGGCACTTCTGGCTAATAAATGCTTCAGTCTTTCCTTTTGCACTGATGTGCTGGGCTCCCCTTTCACTGAGGATGGGGATATTTCTGAAGCCTCCTCCTCCAGTTGTTTAATTGCCCACCATAATTCATGATTGGATGTGACAGACTGCAGAGCTTGGATCTGATCCGTTGGTCGTGCAGTTGCTTAGCTCTGCCTATTACATGCTTTTTGGCACTCAAGTATTCCTGTGTTGTAGCTTCACCAGATTGACACTTTATTGTTATGCCTGGTGTCGCTCCTGGCACGCCCTCCTGCACTCTTCATTGAACCAGGGCTGATCCCCCAGCTTGATGGCAATGGTATAGTTGGGAATATGGCGGACCATGAGGTTACAGACTGTGGTTAAGTACAATTCTGCTGCTGCTGATGGCCCACAACACTTTGTGAATGCCCGGTTTTGAAATGCTAGATTTGTTCACAATCTATTCCATTTAGAATAGAGCTAGTGCCACTGGGATCCTCAAAAGATGGGACTTCATCTTCACAAGGTCTGTGCCATGGTCACCACTACCAATACTGTCATAGAGAGATGCATCTGCAACAAGTAGAATGGTGAGGATGAGGTCAAGTAGGTTTTTTCCTTTGTGCTTCCCTCACCACTTGCTGAATACTCAGTTGAGCAGCTATGTTCTTTACACTACGCCATCACATCCCCTGACCAGGGCATCAGTTATGCAGCGAAGATTGTGTCTATCTGGCTGCTGGACCTTGCTAAATTGTTGAAATTAAGGTGATAAATGATCTGAAATGTGTGCTTTCTTTTATTCGTTCAGGGATATGGGTGTTGCTGGCTGAGCCAACATTTATGTCCATCCCCAATTGCCCTTGCACTAAATGGTTTGCTAGGCAATTTCAGTGGGTTTTTAAGAGTCAACCAGGTTGCTGTGGTCTGGAGTCACATGTAGGCCAGACTAGGTTTCCTTCCTTAAAGAACATTAGTGAGCCAGATGGGTTTTTAATGACAATGATTTCATGGTCATCATTAGGTTCTTAATTCCAGATTTTCATTGAATTCAAACTTCACCACTGCCATGGTGGGATTCAAACCCGGCTCCCCAGAGCATTACCCTGGGTCTCTGGATTACCAGTCCATTGACAATATCACTACACCATCCCCTCCCCTAAACATCTATAACATTCTGTAACGTCTATAAAAATAGCCCCACGAATGATCTATATTTATGTAAGTCAGGGGTACTGGGTGTAGGATCTATGTCCTATGTTACGAAGGGGAAGGTGATCTCCTCTCTGAGAACTAACACTCAACCACTCAAAACCCTTCATTGTCTGTTAAAGTGTGTGTGAGAAGGGGTATTATCGGCAGTTCAGCAAGTTAAATCAAAATAACTACCCTGAGACTCTCTCTGTAAAAGACAACAAGTAACACTTTATTTATCTAACTAACAGTGAACAAGTTAACTAAACTATTAACAAACTGATCAAAACTCTTATTTTAATGGAATGCTGTGTAGATGAATCTAATTCCCACTTATTAACAAAAAAAAAGAATTTTTAGTCACGCATAAATGCAATCAGGTGTTACCTTCCGGAATCATCTTTCTTCTTTATCTTCTGTCTTCACTATCTTCTGTTGGTAACTTTACGATTGAGATGAGGCTTTCTTTTAAGACATAAATGTGGCTGTTACGCTGTTCGAGACATGTCTGTTTTTCTCTCTCTTGAGCTGTGATCTGTGGTAGTTGCTGGCAGGTGGTCTTCTGGCTCTCTGGAGCAGGGAGCTGTGGCTTTTATAGCCCTGATGACATACCAAAAATCCCCTCAATAGGATTGGTTTACATATTATCAAAACATCAAATTCAAATCTGGTAGGCTGCTGCCAATCAAATGCCTTGTTTAAACTGATTGGTCAAAATTCAAAAACAACCTGTTGGCTTGGCAGCAGTTACTGCCTAGGCTCGCGATACAATGTTTCAGTCTGTGTACAGCATGCACCTGCTTCACTTCAGTACAGAAAAAAACAACTGTTTCTAACAGAACCATGAAATTTTACAACTCTTAGCATTTTTTAATTTTTTATACTTTTACAAACACTAACTTCACAACACCTATAACAGCTATCCCCTCATCAGTCATCATAGTTCCTATCTCAGCATACCATGCTCCCTCAACAACAATATCATGTGAGACTTCCATGATTTTGGAATTTGCTCTGCTGTCTGGTGCAAGTGGGAATGTAGTGAAAGATGGTGTCAAAATAAGTTTTTGGCAATAGCTATTCATCTACTGGATACTGGAAAGAAAATGGTTGGTGCACTCAGACTGTGTGAACGCACTTAGCTACCCAGCTGCTGCATTGTCACTGAGTGCCCAATTGCGCTGCTGGGAACAATTGTTGTGTGTGATGTTTTAGCATGTGTGCTGGTCTATGGACGTGTTAATGTAATCTCCACACTTACTAAAATTTCCCTTCCAAAACAAATCAACTATTATTTCCTCTTACGGAATGATTTGCTCAATGTGTGGGCTTGCCCACCTGTTTTCTGCTGTGCCCTTCTGTTGTTTGTTCGTTTTGCCTTTAAACATAAAAGCAGTAGAAATTGCAAACATTACAAACCAAAGATTAAAAAGTCATAAAACTGGGGATCCAAGGAGGTCTGCTAATATCTCAAGACTCACAACTGGCTAAAGTTTGAAATCAGGACCTTTAAGTGGAAGCTTGCCAAGTGCCTTAGATATATTTGAAAAAAAAATGTATGGGATATGAGAAAAGATAGTAAGAAGTCTAACAACACCAGGTTAAAGTCCAACAGGTTTATTTGGTAGCAAAAGACACTAGCTTTTGGAGCGCTGCTCCTTCGTCAGGTAAGTGGGAGTTCTGTTCACAAACAGGGCATATAAAGACACAAACTCAATTTACAAAATACATATGAGGAAAGAGCAGGGGAGTGCACAGTGGCACAGTGGTTAGCACTTTTGCCTCACAATGCCAGGGATCCGGGTTCAATTCCGGCCTTGGGTGACTCTCTGTCTGTGTGGAGTTTGCACGTTCACCTGGGGCTGTGTGTGTTTCCTCCGGGTGCTCCGGTTTCCTCCCACAGTTAGGTAGATTGGCCATGCTAAATTATCTCTTACTGTCCCAAAATGTGTAGGTTAGGGGGATTAGTGGGGTAAATATGTGGGGTTATGGGGATGGATCGGGGTAAGGTGGAAAGTCTGTGCAGATTTGATGGGCTGTATATCCGCCTTCTGCACTGTAAGGATTCTATGAATCTATGCGTGTGATTTATTGGTTAGCTCTTTCAAAGAGCTGGCACATGCCTGGTGAGCCAAATGGCCTCCTTCTGTGCTGCAAAATTCTGTGATCAGATAGAACTACCCAAAACATAGGAGAGAGCAAAACAAGAAAGAAATGTTGCTTATAAAATATAGCAACCAATACAAAGGTGCAGTTAATATGCTTGAAAGACCAAGAAATGTTGGGCAATGATCAAATGTTAGAGATAGATGGCAAATATGAATTATAAAAAGGAAGGAAACAAAGTGGATGGGAGTAAAAGAATGAGGGGGGAGCTGAAATTCAGATCAGATGGTTACAAACTGCTCTTTACGAAAGCATTACACTCTTCCTGAAGTTCAGTTTGGGTTTCTTTGAAGCCCCATTGGCAGCAAAGCTGGGGGGATGGGAGGAATGCCAGAAAACATTTACAGATTTGATTTGATTTATTACTGCCACATGTACTGGTATGCAGTGAAAAGTATTGTTTTTTGCGCTATACAGACAAAGCATACTGTTCATACAGTACATAGGGGAGAAGGAAAGGAGAGGGTGCAGAATATAGTGTTAAACTCATAGCTAGGGTGTAGAGAGAGATAGTTTAATATAAGGTATAAGAATCTTAGAATGTAACAGCCACAGAAATACTCCAATTGGTTCCACACATCTGCATGGATGATTTTTTCTACATATAGTTTAATACTATTTTGCTGAATTCTACCCATGCAAAAACTCTAAGGAGAGCGATGTAACAAAAAATATTCTCGGTAGCGAATGAGCGTGAAAACAGGGGATTTTCAGAACTGTTTCCTTGGTGAGGCCACAAATGAAATATTATGGCACTTAATGCAAAAAATAATGCACAATCTGATTCCCACCAGTAAAGGGAGTGGACAGAGTCTATTCTCGCCGGAAAGCCGGCTGCTCACAGTGGAGGACATTATAACGTGTGTGCTATGCAACAGAACAGAAAGAGATCTGTCAGTACCCACCCCACTCCTCCCATCCCCCCAGATATCACCTGCCACCTTAACCCCCCCCTCACGATCGCTGGCCTCCCCTGCCGAACACCCTCCTCCCACCTCCACCCCCCCCCGCCCCCCCCCCCCCCCCCCCCCCCCCACCCCCGCCGGTTGCAGAGTGTGCAGCTCTTCTCCCGGTTGATCCCTGATTGCAGGGTACGCAGCTCCCTCTGCCCATAGGCACTGCCCAGTGCCCGATGGGCAGTGCCAGACCACTGCCAGGGTCCCAGGCTGGCAGTGCCAGGGCACTGCCCCCCACCCTGACCACCTGGGGGCCTCAATGGCCTCCGTTCCTACCGGTGAGGCTATCACATCAAGTTCTCATTGATGGGGACCATATGTGATCCTCACAGGTGAGGACCTGCACCGGCAAGGCTGTTAAGGCAGGTGAACCTGGATAATTGCGTCCTGCGCTCAGTAATTATGTTTAAATTGAAATTTAAATATTGATATCAGGCTCATGCCCTTCCCGGGTGTGAGGCTGATCACGCCCGAAATCCAGTGCCGGTAAGATGATGAGAGGCCAGAAACCGGGTGATGTGGCCATCATGGTTGAATAGCTGCCAGCACTGTCGGTTGAAGCTGTGAGGCTTGCAACAGTGCTGAGTGCATCAATGTGAGGCACAACATTGAGCTTTTGGCTTCAGCACTGTTTTCAAGAGATTGTTGGTGAGTCTGCAGATAATTGAACAGCGGATGAGGCTTGTGGCTATGTCATATGGATATGTCATTTGAAGATTGAACTTACTCACCTTGACAACTTGTGTGAGACCATTAAACTTCTTCCTACATAGCATCCATGTTCTTGGAACTACACTCCTGGCATTGACCCCTGCCATTACTTGCTCCCACTGCCTCCCGAGCATACATCTGGAGAACCTCCCTCCCCCTCCTTAACCACCTCTTCCACCACAAAATTGAAAAAAACTTAGTGCTCACTCTTTCACATATTGAGCCATTGCATAGCCCTGAATGCTTTCTGTAAAACCTCCCACCAGTTCTTGCAGCTGCAATGTACTTTCCCTTTGTGCAGTCTGTCTTCAAGTAGCATTAGCCACTTTGTGATATCGGGACTCCTGCCGATGAGCAATGTCTGCTGCAGAGACTGTGTTGGCCGCATGCAGCATCATGTATAGCAACAGACAGCACAGATCAATGCGCTGTCTGCAACCCAATGAATAGGCAATGGATCAATCACGTGCCAAGACCTTCATGTCTTTTTTGGAGGGTTTACCAATTTCTCCGCTGTCACTTCTTGAGAAGTGAAATAATGACCATGTTATCAGCAGCCTTATCTTATGATTACCACAAACAAAAAAAACACATGTTCAGAAATTGTATATCACAGTCTGGAGGTTGGAGTTAACTTTGGGGTTGCAAAAGCATAATGGAGTGAGTTTTGAGTTCTGTTGCCTGAGTGACACTTGCCCTCGTCATTGAATTAAAGAAGCTTAGCACTCCTATTGAGACTGTAACACTCCATTGATAACATGCACCGTATTCACTTCAGTCCAAGAAGGATAAAGGCTTTGTGCAACTTCAGTTAAAATTATAATTGAATTCTGGTTGTCAGGCTAAACAAAGGGCTTTCCAGATAGAATTGTTATTGCTGCAGCTAAAATCCAACAAGAAGATCAGTTTAACATCTGGTCATTTCACTGACAGTTAGCCATTTAAAATGAACGTGTTCCCAATGTTGTTCTGATCAGTAAACCTTAGTCAATATGATACTCATATTTGTGTATGGGACTCAATACTGGAAAGTTTCTATTTACAATGTGAGCCATGAAAAATGTATTACAGTGAGCACAGTGCAGACAAAGAATAGCACAGTAACAGGAAAATACATTGAAAATTGTCAGACGAAAATGACAATTGTACAATGAAGTTTTAAAAAAATTTACAGTGTAAAATCCTTTCTTGTGGCTCTTCAGAATGGATCCCAAAATGCTACAAGATATCTTTTGTTATCTTTATTCTGTTATGTGACTCAGATGTAAGAGTTCTTAATGTTGCTTAACAATTCCAATAAAAGCTTTAAGTCTGTTAGATGGAGGCAGTTTGAGGGTATTTCCTCAAGCACCATTCACTATTGTTCGACGGTTCTGCATTTACTTTCCAAATAAGAATGGACTAGAGTTTTGGATATATTATTTGATCGTAAAGTCTACCTAATTACTCCTTGTGTAATATGCTGATCTTTTCATAAGCCAACAGCTGCTTCATTGGATGTTGACCAGTTAAATTGGTAAAACTTATTTCTACAAGGAGGACATTTTCTCTCTAAACTATGCCTTGATTGACACTGTTTGTAGACAATAGTTCATAGATAGTGTAAAGCAACAAATATCACAGTAGCATGCCATTTGTATGGTTACATATTATGGCCGGAATTCTTGCAAAATAATTCTAAGTATTAAATTTGTGGGAAAACTGGAGTAATTCACGCTGTTTTTTTCAGTGGGAGTTCACACTAGAATCTCACACTCTGTGCAATGCAGAGGCCATCAGGGGTGAATATCATTAGATTTCAGGGGGCGGGGCATATCCCCACCCGGGAGGCTGAAACCAGCAGCCCTCTGCGCATGCGCAGTGGCATTGAAACTATCAGCCTCTCGTTTGCATGCCAGCTCAATCGCTGGCCAGAGCGGGACCCCTGCAGATCTGACCCCCCAACCTCCCCCCCCCACGGTTTGATCGCGGCCCTCCTGACCATTCCCGGGCCAGCCTCAACCCACCCTCCCGTCCCGACTGCCCTGACCTTCAACGCCCGCCCCCCCCGCAGTGCAGACACCCCCACAGGCAGACCCCCCATGCCCCAGCAGACCCCCACCCTCCCAGCCTACCCCGATCGTTGGTCTCTCCCCTGCCCCCATCGATCCCAAAGGCAGAGTGGCAGCGGGACCCCACCAGCCCGACTGATCGCCTCCTAGGCCCCGCTCCATCAGACCCCACCCCAATAGGCCCCGCCCCTGCACTACCTGATGCCCTATTTAAATGCTGACCCCACCTCCCAGCTGATTTCTAGTGTGGCGCAGACACCACCGGTAACCTGGCCCTGGGAGGCAAGGGATGAGATTGCAGAGCCTTTGGCTTTGATCTTTGGGTCTTCACTGTCCACGGGGATGGTGCCAGAGGACTGGAGAGTGGTGAATGTTGGTCCTCTGTTTAAGAAAGGGAATAGAAATGACCCTGGTAATTATAGACCGGTTAGTCTTACTTCGGTGGTTGGTAAATTGATGGAAAAGGTCCTTAGGGATGGGATTTACGACCATTTAGAAAGATGCGGATTAATCCGGGATAGTCAGCACGGATTCGTGAAGGGCAAGTCGTGCCTCACAAATTTGATTGAATTTTTTGAGGAGGTAACTAAGTGTGTTGATGAAGGTAGGGCAGTTGATGTCATATACATGGATTTTAGTAAGGCGTTTGATAAGGTCCCCCATGGTCGGCTTATGATGAAAGTAAGGAGGTGTGGGATAGAGGGAAAGTTGGCCGATTGGATAGGTAACTGGCTGTCTGATCGAAGACAGAGGGTGGTGGTCGATGGAAAATTTTCGGATTGGAGGCAGGTTGCTAGCGGAGTGCCATAGGGATCAGTGCTTGGTCCTCTGCTCTTTGTGATTTTTATTAATGACTTAGAGGAGGGGGCTGAAGGGTGGATCAGTAAATTTGCTGATGACACCAAGATTGGTGGAGTAGTGGATGAGGTGGAGGGCTGTTGTAGGCTGCAAAGAGACATGGATAGGATGCAAAGCTGGGCTGAAAAATGGCAAATGGAGTTTAACCCTGATAAATGTGAGGTGATTCATTTTGGTAGGACTAATTTAAATGTGGATTACAGGGTCAAAGGTAGGGTTCTGAAGACTGTGGAGGAACAGAGAGATCTTGGGGTCCATATCCACAGATCTCTAAAGGTTGCCACTCAAGTGGATAGAGCTGTGAAGAAGGCCTATAGTGTGTTAGCTTTTATTAACAGGGGGTTGGAGTTTAAGAGCCGTGGGGTTATGCTGCAACTGTACAGGACCTTGGTGAGACCACATTTGGAATATTGTGTGCAGTTCTGGTCACCTCACTATAAGAAGGATGTGGAAGCGCTGGAAAGAGTGCAGAGGAGATTTACCAGGATGCTGCCTGGTTTGGAGGGTAGGTCTTATGAGGAAAGGTTGAGGGAGCTAGGGCTGTTCTCTCTGGAGCGGAGGAGGCTGAGGGGAGACTTAATAGAGGTTTATAAAATGATGAAGGGGATAGATAGAGTGAACGTTCAAAGACTATTTCCTCGGGTGGATGGAGCTATTACAAGGGGGCATAACTATAGGGTTCATGGTGGGAGATATAGGAAGGATATCAGAGGTAGGTTCTTTACGCAGAGAGTGGTTGGGGTGTGGAATGGACTGCCTGCAGTGATAGTGGAGTCAGACACTTTAGGAACATTTAAGCGGTTATTGGATAGGCACATGGAGCACACCAGGATGATAGGGAGTGGGATAGCTTGATCTTGGTTTCAGATAAAGCTCGGCACAACATCGTGGGCCGAAGGGCCTGTTCTGTGCTGTACTATTCTATGTTCTATGTTCTAAAAGCTCGCGTGAACCCCATGAATCGGCCATTGTGCGATTCTCTACGGAGATGGGAGAATTGCGGCCTATGTTTTTTGTATTTTTATGTGTGCATGGGGAGTTTGTCCAATTCCCTTTCTCAAAGGATCATACAATAGACGCAATAATGTCGCCGAATTTGGTATAAGTTTACTGTAATGATTCACTAGACCCAAAAAGGATCTGAGCTCAGATGTTCTGAGGGGTGGCATATTTTTATGGCTGTTACCTTCTCTTGATAGGAAATAACCCATGCCTTTCTACCCCGTGACCCAACTACTGTAAAGAGTTTAGAAGCATTTCACATTTATATGCCTTTGCCCAGCCTCCATAGTTTTCCAAATATTGGATCACCTCATCTTGGCTGTCTGTCTGTTTGAAGATGAAGTAAGTTATATTCAGATGACACACTATTCTCTGAGTTACTTGCAGCCTATGAAGTCGAAATAGACCCATGTGTGTATTGATAGTAAAGAATTACTTCAGCTTATCATCTAACTCAAGTTGTGGACATGCAATATGTCAGATCTAACTTTGAAAAAATCTGGGCCCCTGGTAGCATTATGAACAGATCCTCCACATTTGGCAAAGTATCAGGTGGATTACATTTCAGTGTTTGATTTACAGTTTCCTTTTACCACATATTTTTACATTACCATCTGATTTTGGTACTACCATTGTGGGAGTAGCCCAATTACTCTGTTCTACTTTGGAGCTAACGTTCTCAGTCTCCAAGTCATTTCAGTTCTTTCTCCACCTTCTCCATTAGAGCATAGGGAACTAGATGCGGCTGCAATGAACTGGCCTTGCATTCTGCTGAGCATGTACATTAACCTTGCACCCTTGAATTAGTTTGCCAGTTCCACTAAACATCTTAAGATATGTGTCGATGACGTGAATTTTGGTTCAACACAAGAAACTCACTCTAACTTAAGCATGGCTACCCAGTTTCTTCCTGGCAAGACTGGTTTTCATCTTTTACCATAATTGACGGCACGGTGGCACAGTGGTTAGCACTGCTGCCTTACAGCTGCAGGGACCCGGGTTTGATTCCCAGCTTGGGTCACTGGCCGCAATTTTACTGGCTCGCCTGCCACGGGAATCAGAGCAGGCGAGGGGCGGAGCATGGGAAGGTCCGTCGATCTCGGGTGAGATTTTACAGTTTCGGGATGAACGAGGGTGTAAAATCCTGCCCAGTGCCTGTGCAGAGTCTGCACGCTCTCCTTGTGCAACCAACTTCCAGTTACGGTAATTTTTTCTCCTCCACAACTGCATAATACTATTCACAACTTTTTCAGCTAGTATTGACTGAACTTTTCACAATGGAATGAATTCAGGAACCATGTTAACTAGTGCCCCAGAGTACCATTTGATGCTACTTGGACCATCATGTCCTGTGAATTTCCACAAGACCATCTTGTTCTTCTAATCATATGGAATTCAAGCAACCTCTCATTGACCTGCTTCTGTTTGACAACCACACACTGATTTTACCATTTTGAGTCTAAGTGCCAAATCTGGGCGTCAAATGGATTCGAGCCTGGAATCCTCTTGCCAGCGCGCCGATACGTGTTTTGCCGGCTCTGGTCCGATTCGCGCTGTGGGCGGGGATTTGCGCTGGCGGACTGATCGGAGCTCTGAACTGCGCATGCGCAGTTCGAAAAAAATCTGACAGAGCGCGCCCGGGCTTGAAGAAAAAGCAGAAAGCGGAGAGAGTGGCTCTCTGACGGTCATCCTCTGGTAAGGTGGGGGGGGGGGAGATCCAGTTCATCTTCTGGTCGGAGGGGGGGTGGTCCGCTGCCAGTCTGCGGCCGATCGGTGGGGAGGGAGGGGGCAGGGGCGGGTCCACAGCCACTCTGTGGGCGACCCCTCCTCCCCAGCGGAGGAACGAATCCCTCCTGCCGGAGTGGACGTGCACCAATGCCATCCCACAAAACCTTCAGGATGAAGCGATTCCTCGCTAAGAAGATGAAGCAGAACCGGCCGATTCCACAGTGGATCCGCATGAAAACCGACTACAAGATCAGTACAAGTCCAAGAGGAGACACTGGAGAAGGACCAAGCTGGGCCTGTAAAGGGATACACCATCACTGGGACACTACCAGCCACAGCCATTTCTCCCGCTCTCTCGCACCTGCAGGGAAGAGTAATCTGTGGTTGGTAGTGTACCAGTGATGGTGTATCCCTTTACAGGCCCAGCTTGGTCCTTCTCCAGTGTCTCCTCTTGGACTTGTACTGATCTTGTAGTCGGTTTTCATGCGGATCCACTGTGGAATCGGCCGGTTCTGCTTCATCTTCTTAGCGAGGAATCGCTTCATCCTGAAGGTTTTGTGGGATGGCATGGCTGCACGTCCACTCCGGCAGGAGGGATTCATTCCTCCAGTGGGGAGGAGGGATCGCCCGCAGAGTGGCGGCGGACCCCCTTGCCCCCTCCCTCCCCACCGATCGGCCGCAGGCTGGCAGCGGACCCCCCCCCCTCCCCACCCCGACCAGAGGATGATCTGGGTCCCGCCCCTCCCCCCCTCATCCCACCCCCAACCCACCCCTGTTCCCTCTCCCCCCCTCCCGCCCCCCCAACCAGAGGATGACCTGGGTCAGAGAGCCTTTGGAGGCTCTGACCCCGCTCTTCGGAAGCTGCAGCGACGACTTCAGACTTTTATTTACGAGGTCGTTAAAAGCGCGGATCTGGATCGGGCCAGAAGACGGTAAAGTGGGATTTGGCGGTAGGGTTGGGCGCATGGTTCATTAAGTCGATTTAAATGCATGCTAATACATTTAAATCGTCGGGCCGCCCGATTTGGGCGTGGGCCGGACTCGCGCCCGGATCAGATGTCGGTAAAGCCGCGATCTGCTTGGAATCGGGTGCAGATCGCGGTATCGGCCCGATGCCCAACATTACCATGATTTCGGGTGCGAAGGTTTGGTAAAATCAGGCCCTGTGACTGCTGTTTCTTCCAGCTATCATTCTCTCAGTTTACTGCGACTTGCCTTAGCAAGCTGACCCTTTCTGCAGCTTGACAAGTGGATAGTTCTGTGTCCCATGTTGGCATCAATAAGAGGACATTGTTGTATTATTGTTACTTCTAACTGCCATCAATGGGGTCTTCTGCTGACTCACCCACAGCTTATTTACTTCAGTGGACACCTGAAGGCTGTTAACTCTAACTTCTCTCAAGTCAGATATTGTCATGTCCATGGGCAATGTTTGGCCAGCTATTTCATAAGTTCGCTTAGACAATGTCATCAACCTACTGCAAATGTAATCACTTTTTAAACTGCAAACAAATCTGTCCCACAACTGTCTCACTTGACATTTTCCAAAATTACATTGAATGGACCATTTATTTCAAGGCCATGTTCCCAATGGCATTATTGGCAACAGATCCCTTGTTCTGAAATTATGGGAATATTCTCCGGGAACGTTCACGCCAGCCAGATTCTCCTGTCCCACTACTGCGAACGGAGATTTGGCTGAGTGCCAAATTCTCCGTCCTCTCTGGCAGAGACTGTCGGGCGTGAACAGCCGGATAATTCCGACCGATATCTTTCTGCATTCTCCAATGGTTTGGGGTTGTAGTACGCCTCAAACTTAATCAAAATGTTATACAGCAGCATGTCATTTGACAAGAAAGTTTTTTGAGTGTTTCATACACTTCTGGGCCTGCTCTATTCAAAAATATCACCCTTTTCCTCCCCCACAAAGCCTAGTTGACAGCTGCATTAATAGAAGTTTTGAGGATATTGTTAGCAGTAAAACACATCTGTAGGTGCTCTACATGTGACCCAAATGATTCAGTTATGACAGTACTCCCCCAGTCGCCAATAATTCTTATAGGCACACCCATCTTCTAAGGTCAGTCCACCCACATGGACAACATATTTTTCTCTTGACTGGATTTTTAAGCCTTTGACAAAGAAACAAAGAACACTCTCAAGTTCCTCAGTCGATGAGTTGGAATCTTCCCTGACCCAACATTTTTCAACTAGGGAATCTGTAAGTCTATGAGAGAATAGGGCCAACATTTCGAGTCTGGATGACCCTTCATCAGAGCTCTGCCGAAGAGTCATCCAGATTCGAAATGTTGGCTCTACTCTCCACTGATGCTGAGATTTTCCAGCGTTTTCTGTTTTTGTTTCAGATTCCAGCATTCGCAGTATTTTGCTTTTATCTGTTCAGTCCATGCCTGTCGTCAGATTTACGAACTAAATCACTCGTGGGGACAACATGGCCACCAGTGTGATTTTGCCTTATATACATATGCAGTCACAAGAGGGGGGTGTGTCAGGGCGAGGTCAAGGTGAAAAATGAAATAAAAGTAACCAACATCATTCTAAAAAATGACATATATCGCATTGGCCTGCATGCTTGCATCAGAAAAGTCTTTTATGAGGAAACTGTAATTTTGATAATCGATTATTTTTTTCATAAGTGAAAGAGTGTCAGTAAGTCATCATTGATAATGCAACATTCTATTCCATGGATGATTCTCTGTTATCTTATTGAACAGATTTTGAAATTGAACTGTTAACTGAACGTTCATTGGAGTGAGTGATCATGTCACAAAGCAATGGTATCATCTCTCATACTGACTAGATAAAAAAGCCATCTTTTGTTAGGGGGAATTGAGTCGAATTATTTCTGACTGCTGTTGTTGAAGACAAAGCACTCCTTTATATGGTCCAATAATGGTTATTTATGTTCTTCATTGGGGTAGTTAATCAGGTATCTGTTATTGATGATGCTTTACTGTTCAACTGACAGCGCACTGCTGCATGTTTCTTATTTATTAAATTTAAATTTATTAAAATGTCTTGGTTTATGGAACCATGTTGTACTGTAATGATTAAAATAGCAATTTAAAGAAAAACTGCCAACAATGATTATATAGATTATAAAATATAATTAAAGGTTTTCCTGATCTTAATTGTTCCTGTAAAATGTTGGAACGAGTTTTATACTCCATGTTGCCGTTTTAATGCCTTGTTACTCAATTTCCTTTTACGTCTGGTGCCACATTCAATTTGTATATTATCATAGGTGTCCTGTACTGGTTATATAAGTGCACTTGTTTTGTAGAACTGTCCAATTGGAGAAACAGTGCTCAACATGAAGGTTGTTTAAAGCAACGTTGTAGAGAAAAGTGTGAAATTGCATAGAGCATTGGTACCAAAGTTGTGTTAGGGCCTTCGAATTAAATCATAGAAGTGGCAGGCACTATAAGAAATGCTACAGCAAAAGGTAGCCATTTTATAGTACAATAGGATTGGAAGTGAAAGATTGGAAATCAGGAGAGTAATAACAGAAGAGTTAGAACAATCAGCAGAGTAGGAGCAATATAAATAATTTTAAGCAGTGTTAAAATCAAAAATAAAGAGAAAATCAGAGCAAAGAGAGAGCTGCTGGAGAGGAACCCGACGAGACGTTGTAGATGAAACTGAAGAGAGAATGTTTTGATGGAAATCATAGAATCCCTAGAATGCAGAAGGAGGACATCCGGCCCATTGATTCTGCACCGACTCTCGTCACAGCAGCTTAAAGTAAAGTAAAAAGTTTATTTATTATGTCACAAGTAGATTTACGTCAGCACCGCAACAAAGCCACTGTGAAAATCCCCTAGTCGCTACACTCCGGCGCCTGTTTTGGGTACACTGAGGGAGAATCTAGCATGCCCAATGCATCTATCCAGCACCTCTTTCGGACTGTGGGAGGAAACCGGAGCACCCAGAGGAAACCCACGCAGACATGGGGAGAATGTGCAGACTCCACACAGACAGTGACCCAGGCCCACACCCCTAGCCTTATCTCCATAACCTTGTGCATTTACCCGACTAATCCACCCAACCTGCACATCTTTGGACTGCGGGAGGAAACTGGAGCAACCGGAGGAAACCCACGCAGACACGGGGAGAATGTGCAAACTCCACACAGGCAGTCACCCAATGCTGGAATTGAACCCGTGTCCCTGGCGTTGTGAAGCAGCAGTGTTAACCACTGTGCCACCGTGTCACCTATGGGTAAGGATTTAGATTTGTTTTCTGCATTTTGATTTGCAATACCCAATAATTCGACACAAATCATCAGAATTACAAAGATGTAGGTGGTGCTTTTACTGCCATGAACCAGTGGGAATCAGGGAGTTAAAACTTGCCCCTCCAAGCCACTCACCATCTTGACTTGGAAATATATTGCCGTTCCTTTGCAGTCGCTGGATCAAAATCCTGGAATTCCCTCCTTAACAGCAACATGGGTGTACCTACACCACAGGGACTGCAGCTGTTCAAGATGGCAGCCAAGCACCACCTTCTGAAGGGCAATGAGGGATGGGGAATAAATGCTGGCCTAGCCAGTGATGCCCACATCCGGTAAATGAATTTTTAAAAAAACTAACAGTTCCAGATTTTTAACTTGCTGGGCAGCAAGGTTAAGTGTCCAAAGCTAATTGGGTGCCTTTTAAAATCTGCATGTTGGCTCTCAATGACTTAATGAGGATACGGATGCAATGTTAATTCACTGGCTTGAATAGCAAAGGCAGTGAACTTCCTGCGCCCAGGCCAATGTGCTGTGAAAGTGGATCGCAGTCAGAAGACACTCGGAAAGGTATTTTCTCGTTACTTTCCTTTTGGTATGGGATGTTAGACCTCCCCACCTACAGACATCTTTGTTAAAGTCAGAACTGTTCACAAGATAATAGATGATGATTCCTCATCAGGTTATGAAGAGAAATACAACTGTATCTACAGGAAGGAGCTGATAATAGCAGAGAGTAGAACCAGCAAAACAGCACTCTGTGGATTACTAGCAGTGCTACAGAATGTGGGCAGAGCCGAGACATCATCGGAAAAGAAAAATCAGATTTATCTGGTCGGCAATAAATCATGGGATTGTAATAGATGTGGTAAATTGGACAGGGGAAAGGAAGTGTTCAATGTACAGCCAAACGTGTACACAGTGCAAAAGAATCAAAGAAGCATTTGCTCAAGAGAGCAAGGTTAAACATTCTTGTCGGACAGGCACAGAATAAGAAAAGTGGAAAAGCAGTCTGAGAATGATTTCTTTTGTAACGGATGTGATTCAAACAGAATTTGATGTTGAAATAGCAACCAACCTCCAGCTGAATGATAGAGCTCCTTGTATTAAACAACTCAATGTAATTTCATGTGCAGGCAGTTTGCAAGAAGCAAAGTACAAAAATTGAGCAGATAAAATGCAAAGTTGGTGGTATATTTTATTTGATTTATTCTTGTCACATGTATTGGGATAGAGTGAAAAGTATTGTTTCTTGTGCGCTATACAGACAAAGCATGCCATTCACAGAGAACTTAGGGGAGAAGGAAGGGAGGATGTCTAAAATGTAGTGTTACAATCATAGTTAGGGTATAGAGAAAGATTAACGTAATATAAGGTAAGTCCATTCAAGAGTCTGGTGGCAGCAGGGAAGGTTGGTAGGTGATCTCAGACTTTTGTATCATTTTCCCGATGGAAGATGGTGGAAGAGAGAGCGTCCGGGGTGCGTGGGGTCCTTGATTATGCTGGCTGCTTTTCCGAGGCCGCCGGAAGTGTAAACAGAGTCAATGGATGGGAAGCTGGGTTGCCTGATGGACTGAGCTACGTTCACCACCCTTTGTAATTTCTTGCAGTCTTGGTCAGAGCAGGAGCCATACCAAGCTGTGATACATCCAGAAAGGTCAAGTACAACATCAAGTCATTGGAAAAACATAAACTGGCATATGTGAGACAAATAAGACCAGTACCGAAATCTAGAATTTAGAATTCTGAAACAGTGACTACAATAAATGATGGCTTTGGAGACGCCAGCACTTAGAATTGGTTGAAACATTTGGTGGCTCCTAACAATAAATATCTAAAATTAGCAAAAATGTTGCATATTTCAAGATTTTGGAAGCATCGTAGTAAGTAATTGATCAAAGCCTTAAGTGTAATCAGTTATACATTCTTGAAGGAATTTGCCAGTCCTAGTTGGTGATGAAATGGACACAAGTCCTGCACCACTGGTCTTGTCTTGCATGCCACTTTTGGACAAGAGAAAATTGGATTTGGGTACTTCAGATGCACAAGCTGCTCCATGTTGAGCTGTCAGGTTGGAGCTTTGTCTTTGGTATTGCAACAACTCAGGCAGCCCGACTGGAAAGGAATGGTATTTATTGTTAAACACACAATCAAGCCAGTACTCTCTGCTGTGCATGCACAAGTCCCAACCGGGACAAGACCCTTCCTGGTGTCTGTCTTATAAAGGCCTCAGGTGATGAGTTCTACCTAGGTAGGCCATTATCTGTTACCAAGGGAACTGGTATTCAAAGAGCCCCACAGGGAGATCAATTAGAGATTCCCCATGGAACTCAGTTATCACAGATACTTTGCAGGTCACATGTGTTTAGCTGAAAGAAATGGCAACACACCCGAGATCTATAAAATAATGAGGGGCATAGATAAGGTAGGTAGTCAATATCTTTTCCCAAAGGTAGGGGAGTCTAAAACGAGAGGGCATAGGTTTAAGGTGGGAGGGGAGAGATACAAAATGGTCCAGAGGGGCAGTTTTTTCACTCAGAGGGCGATGAGTGTCTGGAACGAGCTGCCTGAGGCAGTAGTAGAGGCGGGTACAATTTTGTCTTTTAAAAAGCATTTAGACAGTTACATGGGTAAGATGTGTATAGAGGGATATGGGCCAAACGTGGGCAATTGGGATTAGCTTAGTGGTAAAAACTGGGTGGCACAGACAAGTTGGGCCGAAGGGCTAGTTTCCATGCTGTAAACCTCTCAGACTCTATGACTAGATATTAGTTGAGCAGCCCAACAATGCAAAGACAGTGCACTAAAAGAAGTGGCGGAGAGACAAAACTGGGAGTCATCAGCTTAAATCTGGAAGCTGGCCCTTTGTCTATGAATGATGTTGCATTAAGACAGCATATAGACGAGGAATAAAAATGGGCCAAGGATAGAAGCATAGAAACTAGAAGCTGGAGTAGGCCATTCAGCCCTTCGAGCTTGCTCCACCATTCATTTTGAACCTGGCTGAAGATGGAATTCAATATCCTGATCCCCCCTTCCTCCCATATCCCTTGATCCCTGTAGTCCCTAGAGCTACATCTAATTTCATAGCGAAAGATAGTTTGGAGGAATTCAAACATGGTGTTCCAGGAAAGTTGGGAACAGAATTGGGAGGCAACAACACTTTCAAGGTCTTAAGAAAGGAAAAGGAGTAGGGTGATGGGACGGCAATTTGCAAGGACAGTGGGATCAAGGATTGGATTTTGAGAAGGTGACAACGGAAGATTTAAAGGAGGGTGAGACAACACCTGAAGAGACCGATCAGTTGGCAAACATGGGGGACCAGAAGTGAAAATTGAGTGATTGTCATTTAGTGGCAATAGGATTGAGGGAACAGGAGGTTTGTTTAGTGGACCAGATGAGCTCAGAGAAGGCAGAGAAAAGATGGGAGAGGAACTAGAGACAAGAAGTGAGTTCAGGGCTAGGGCAGGAGGGAACTTCAGAGGATGTTTGCCCAGGTGGGCCACAGGATGTGGCAGAGACAGCTAATCAGATGTTGTTGATCTCCAGGACAAGGAAGTCCATGCGCCCCTTGCACTTATTGTTGGAGGTAAATTTATAGGAAATGGGAAGAGGAGTTTCAGAAGAAAGAGTTTAAGAAGATGGTTTGGAATAGAGCAAAGAAGATAGGGTTATCTAGGCATTCCTGGAAGATCCTGAAATTATTAGAAATTTTCGCAGTCATGAGTAGAGCTACAAGAGTGCTCCTGCGATAGATTGACTAATTGTTTTCCTATTGTGTTTCCAACAGTGGAACTTGGTTAGAAATATCTTTCAGCTATATATGTAAAGGGTACATTATGAGATTTAATGCTTGTAGAATGCTAGCAATATAAGAAAGAAATATTTTACTTCCAAGAGAAATGTGTTACAGAATACTAGGGTTATTTCACTTAATTGTAAATATATTGGTGGTGCCACTTTTCTGATATGTTGACATATACTCTCCTTCAAGATGAACACACCTTCAAAGTAAAGTAAAGTTTATTTACCGTCACAAGTAGGCTTACATTAACACTGCAATGAAGTTACTGTGAAAATCCCTCGTCGCCACACTCCGGCGCCTGTTCGGGTACACTGAGGGAGAATTTAGCATGGCCAATGCACCTAACCAGTACGTCTTTCAGACTGTGGGAGGAAACTGGAGCACCCGGAGGAAACCCATGCAGACAACGTGCAGACTCCACACAGACAGTGATCCAAGCTGGGAATCAAACCTGGGTCCCTTGCGTTGTGAGGCAGCAGTGCTAACCACTATGCCACCGTGCCGCCCGTCATTAGTCATTAACTATTATTTATTTACTATTGTCTTTCATTAAAATAGAAATCTTTGCTATTGTCTGTTCTTGGAAAATAAATTTAATTTGAGAGGATATTTATGTATAATATTAATACAATTATTTCATGTAATTACAAACAATATGCATTGCCTGATGCCTATTTTACATTGAGACAAAAATCGCATGTTGAAATTATTTCTGTTTTTCAATTAAATTTCATTCAGTTATGATGATATATCCTGGTTAGTCATCTGTTATAATACTATAAAAGCAAAATGCTGCAAATGCTGGAGACAGGAGCATCTGTGGCGAGAAAAGGTGTTACTGTTTCGGGTCCATAATGACTCTTATTCAGTGCAATAATGTTGTCTTTGATGGAACCAAACAAGGCACTGATTGAGTGCTAATGAAGAATCACCAATTTCCAAAATGATACTGGTCATTGTACTTAATACAAGGGTGATGCTGAAAACCCCCATTACGTTTCGAGCAAGGAGACAAATTAATTCTGGTAATTACGTTACCTTACTGCTATTCTCTTTGGTTTGTTCATTCATTTCCGATACCTCCACAAAGTAACAAAAGTTTCCACCCAAAGAAACACAAGGGATGCCTCTTTGTTTCTGAGTTGGAGAACTACCTCAAATATTTTAATTAAATGTTAACTTATTTGCAACACCAGCTGTTCCTTCAAGCCTGTCCCACACTCCCTGAGAGCTGGAGCATCATGAGAACACTCTTCCAACCCCTCCAATCATATCTAAGCAGAGAGAAAAACCGGGAGAAATCTTGTGCCAATAAGGGGGAATGGGAAAATTTCTCTCTGTTCCGCTTGACGTAAAAAATTCCAGGAAATGTACACCCAGCGTGAAGCTTGTTTGTAACCTCAGGCAGTTAATTCTGGTCGGTACCTAGTTTCTTGGTAACAACATGATTCCTTCATCCTGCTTCAGACCTCTGTTTCATCACTGTTCAAACAATGCTGCCAGGATTTTGGCTGGCTCCTTGTCCAGAAGAGATATCCACTCAGACATAGCCCCTGACTCCTGTCTGCTTACAAAGTGAGCCATTGCACCACCTGACTGTGCAGACTATTGCTTGCTTCTGCAGCTCAGACCCTCAGAAGGAGCTCTGCAGTAGATACTTGGCCATGTCTCTAAATGTGTCCTGATGTGCTGCATCGATTTGCAGTCCCAGAGGGGTGAGTCTTTTCCACACTTGGGCAGCAAGAAGTGGAGGAGAATACAGAGTGGCAGAAATAAAAGTTGGATAGCAATGCTGACCATTACACCACCCCAGTACGAGCTGCCAGATCTGTCAGAGAACATCTCCTAAAAGAGTGCTTCACATGAACCGCCCTAATACACCAAAAAAGTGTTATTATAACCCCTGTCACTCTGCAGTTTAGCCTTATGTTACTCTCAGTAGATTACAAATATCTACAAGAACCCACTTCATAACTGGATAGCAGTCAACTTGCAGAATTAAGAATCAGACTTATGCTTATCCATAATTCTTGTCTTGTGTCCTTGTTTACCTATTTTAATGTTCCTAAGTGGAAGGTTGCAAGATTTCTGTTCAGGATACTTCTAAAGTCTTTGCCCACCTCTGTGCCTTGAATGACTGGCTGCAGACTGCAGCAACTTGTTGAAGTTTAAAATTTAATTATTAGCGTCACAAGTAGGCTTACATTAACATTGCAACAAATTTACTGTGAAAATCCCCTAGTCACCACACTCCGACGTCTGTTCAGGTACACTGAGGGAGAATTTAGTACGGCCAATGCACTTAACCAGCACGTCTTTCGGATGGAAGGAACTGGAGGAAACTCACACAGACACGGGGAGAACATGCAAATTTTGCACAAACAGTGATCCAAGCCAGGAATCGAACTTGGGTCCCTGGCACAGTGAGGCAACAATGCTAACCACTGTGCCACCGTGCCGCCTGTTGTGGGAGGGTTTGTCAGGGCTAACTGATGGAGTGGCACCAGGAAGGGTACTGATGGAAAGGAAGGCAGGGGATCAGGAATGCTGTCAGCCTGACAGAGGACAAGTTGGTCCAGCCCCAAACACATCTTTCTAAGCAAGGTACCAGATCACAAGCTTCACATTTATCTTGCGACAGCCTGTTCAAAGAGAGACTCAATTAAAACATGGATATCACAACAGCTATTCTGAATGTCGAATAAAGGATCTGTACGAGTATGACAAGTTAGCATTTCTTTCACGTTACCGCCGCTACTTTTTACATTTTTAACACCCATGGATCTGTACTTGTATAACAGTTTACCATTTCGTTCACGTTACCATCAGCACTTTTTATTTATAACATCCATATTTAATAAATCAGACTCTGAATGCCAAAGGCACTTGTCAGTACATGGTCAGAAACAAAAAGGAAAGATGAAAGGCAGCATTGCCTTGGGACACCTTTCATCATTTTGAGAAGCCTTGCACTGTATTCTCAGATGTTCATGGGTGGATTGACCCTTATTGCCTGGTAGGAACAAAGCAAAGAAGGCAGTCAAAATTGGCAGGTGACTCACTTGCTCAGATCCCAATCATTTTCAGACATTCGGAAATGGTAACTTGCAAAGATTTTTTTTCAGGTGGTTGAACTACCTGCTCGGAGCAGATGGGAGTCACATTTATGCAAATCTGTGCCTTGTTGAGTCAATAGGACTCCAATGCAATTTTGCTTGAGCCCACTATAGCTTTTCCGCTCGTCAGAAGCAGATCTATGACTGCTCTGAAAGGGGGCTGTCCTGGTAAACTTTCCTTCACTGGGCTAGAGGTTGCAGGACTTTGCCTCCTGATTCCACAAGAAGTGCTTAGGTTTTTCCCATTCAGAGTGCTCTCCTCTTACCCGTCCACACAACATATCCCCAAACCCCCTTCCTGCCATTTACTGGGAAGCCGAGAGACACCAAATCTTCGCTTGCCGGAAGCCATTATCCAATGGCTGGAAATAGTGTTGTTTGGGGTCTAGATGGGGTTTCCTTTTGGGTTTACTGCTACCGTAAGAACGTTACTGTAGCAAGTCCTCAGAGGCAGAAGTACCTTCACCAAAATCCCTTTATTTACAAGTCTGACAACAGCACACAGAGTTAGCAGTCTACACTAGAAGTGCCAGAGAAACTAAAACTCCTGGTTAAGTACAAAGCAAGAGGCTCCCTGATTGGACCATCAAATTTGGCCCTTAATCAGGGATATCTTACAATACCAACCAAATAAACAAACTCAAATTAACTTAGGGACAAATTAAAAGGGGCAGCTCCCCAAAAGGAGGGGGAACAGCCCGAACAAAAAAACAAAGTCGAAAGGAAACTTAAAACATTAAATCATAATGTGATTTTCGGGGTTTATAATACACCCCAGCCCCTGCGGTGCCCAGCGGGTGCGGAAGGCGTCAACTGCTCCCGTGGACACCGCATGCTCCCTCTCCAGGGACACCTGGCCGTGAATATAGCCGCGGTAGAGGGGCAGACAGTCAGGATGGATGACCCCGTCGATCGCCCACTGCCTGGACCTGTTGATGCCTTGCCTCGCCAGGCCCAGGAGCAGGTTCATGAGGAGGTCGCCATGCCCTTAATCAGGGAGTTCATATTCTAACAGGCCAACCCCTCAATTGCCTGATTAAAGTTATTAGTTATCATGGCTGATTATTTGTGAAGATCATTCCTGTTTTCTGGTTGCACTTCTGCTTCCCACCAGATTTCAGTTATGTAATTATGTGTGGCCTGAAAAGGGCCTGAAGGGAGCAGAGCCTTTAGTGACCCCATAGCGGGGTGACGCTCTCTTTGGAGGGGGAGGTGCTGGTACTGGCAATGGGGGGGTGGGTGGGCTGCTGCTGCCGATTGGAGTGGGGGGGATGCCTGATATCGACGATTGGGGGGCGGTGGGGGGAAGGGTGGTGTCTTGGCTGGCGATAAAACAGGGAGGCCGTTAGTCTGAGATTGGTGCTCCCTTTAAAAATGGCACCCGATCTCCGAGGAGCGGCCATATCGGCATCTTTACGCCCCGCACATCTCATTCATGGCACAAATCACCACAGACTCCAAAAAATGGCAAAGTGTGTGTGGATTGTGATCTGGATCCCGCCGGCCCACCCTGCGGTAATTACACAGCGTTTCCCACCGGAGACCACATTCAGAAATGTTTGGGGAGAATTACACCCAGTATGTCCAAGGATCCATTGGTTCCCTAACCAGTGATATTAAGATTAGTTCGTTCTTTCTGATAATTCCCCGGGTTTGCCTCAGTTCGATAAGATCGGGCGGCATGGTGGCACAGTGGTTAGCACCTGCTGCGTCACAGCGCCAGGGACACGGGTTCGATTCCCGGCTTGGGTCACTGTCTGTGTGGACTTTGCACATTATCCCCGTATCTGTGTGGGTTTCCTCCCAGTACTTCGGTTTCCTCCTGCAGTCCTAAGATGTGCAGTGTTAACGTAAGCCTACTTGCTAAATTGCCCCTTAGTGTCAGGAGACTAACTACGGTAAATGCATGGGGTTATGTGGATAGGGCCTGGGTGTGATTGTGGTCAGTGCAACTCGATAGGCCGAATGGCCTCCTTGTGCACTATAGATTCTATGATTCTATCTCCAATGTGGAACTCTTTCCATTACATTGCCTTCTTTCTGTTGGTCTTGCACCCGCACTCTCTCCCTGGGCTGTAACACTTCGAAATCTCATGCTTGAAATTTAAAATTACGAGCTTGACCGTCTCTTGGTGTTTCCGAGTTTTCTCGTGAAAGTTGTGATGTTTGTTGTGGAGCTGGGAGTTTCGTTCGTGGACATCTTCTCATCAATAGTTTTGATGGCGTTAACCCGTTTTTCAGCAGTGGGATTCTTCCGTTAAGGAGGACTAATTTACTTGCTGAGACTTTCTGGTCCTGCCAAGGTGCGGGCATTGTTGTGAGTGGGAAGGGAAAGTGTGGAGAGCCTTTGACTTTTAACAGCTCTCCAAATATCCCTCTTCTACTCATGACAATGCCTGCTATTGTTGGGGCTGCAAATAATGGCCAATATCCTTGTTACATTTTCATCAATTTCTTGATTGTTTCAATTTCCCTTTCGGGTTCTCCATTCACTTAAGGATATTTAGGCAATTTGTCACATATATAAAATCATATTCCTGCACAAAGTTATGAAATAGTTCATTAGCGCACTGAGAACCATTGATTTGCCAGTGTTACTTTCTCTCTCTCCTATGAGCTACTTGAATTTGAGATCAGCAGAAATTTTTAAGGTATTGTGGCACTCTGCTCCCCCGACTGGCACTCTTCCAGCTTGTCCAAGGTTTTCCCACCTCACCAGGAGTATCTCATGATGAGCCATGCACTTTTTCCTGATGTCCTGGACTTTGCTTCACTGTGCTTTCTCTTATTATCCCACATATTAAATGGCTCAATTCAATTTTTTCCAAGGAACTTCACAGGAGCAGCCACTCTGTTATGCTTCCTGAGCTCTGTTGTGCTATTTGCATTGGCTTTGTGAGTGTTAAATCTTTCCCTATTGGCAAAAGACCTGGGTGCAATTGTGTATTAATTTATCTTTGAGGATCAAATAGTCACAATTCTCCACGAGTCTATACAGATCATTCATGAACGAATCCATGGATTTGCTTGGCATTTGCCTCCTTATTAAATTTTGTTCACTCAATGATCAAATGTTTTTGTACACTGAAGTATAAATCAAATGTCTTGTAGACTTCATCATTTGAGCTTGAAGCCTCGTCGATGCTCTTTTTTGCAGTAACATTGTCTGCTACGGTCTCTACTGCATAGAGTAAAGTACTGACCTGTTTCTTCTGCTCTTTCTTTTGCAAACCTGAAACTGCTCAGTATCTCAGTGTCACTTACTCCAATTATCCCAGTTTTGAGTCTGTTGCAAGCCTTCCATGCTTTAGAACAGTGGGGGTGACAATATAGACTCCATGCCTACCCTAAGCTCTGGATCCATTGCTGCTTAAGAAGTTTGGCTTAGAGACTGTGAACCGGATCACCACCATCTGGACTTTGCTTCTGTGACACCCTCTAAACTTTGCTTCTAAGCGAGTCCGCACTTTTTTACTTTACTTTTCCAAGGATTCGGAGGCCTCTCAGGTTTGTAGTTTTCAGTTTGAAGTTTTCTTGGGTATTTTATACTCTGTCTGCTGCCACCATGTTTTGTCCTGAGTTTGGAGTTTAAAGGGGGTTTCTTTAGGGTTTGCCTGTTGTGCTAGGAATGCTGCAATAGATCGTTATTTATGAAAGGTGTAATGACTTCAATGAGGCCGTGAGCTTGGCCACTTGGAGTATGAGCTCCTTGATTGGGCAGGCAATTATGACATTCATCAGGGAGAAGTCATTACAAAACCATTCTTGTTTATTTACAGATCTCTGTACATCTCAGTACTCTACATGAGGTCATACTCCTGCTTCCTACCAGATCTCAGTTGCTTAATCATGTGACACTGCATCAGAGTTACATCAGTATAAAGTGCTCCTTATGTTAACCCTTTACTCCACAGGAACTGGCCAGCAGCATTAGAATTGCCATGGCCTCCTGCTACCTCTGCTGGATAAATTAATAATGGGTTAGATGGGTTAATTTTGGCCTGCTTGACGCTTGGTTAAAAGACAGACAATGAGAAAAAATACATTGGGCAGGTTTTTGAAAGGGGTGAGATGTAGCCAGGAACATGGGTGTGACATTGAATTACAGAATGCGCTGACGTAGTTCAAATGTTGGCTTCAATTGCTCCCTATAGAGAGGTGGAGGGCAGGGGCAGTCGGGGTTGCAGTGTTGGTCGGGGAATCATGCAGTAGGGGTTAAATCAAAAGGATGAATATTGTACTCTGGGACATGGGGTGGGTGGAGGTTGCAGAACCGGAATGTCGGACGGACAAGGAAAGATTTAAAGATGAGGACCAGGATTTTAAAATCAACATGGTGGCTTACATAGGGAATCGTGAGTGCTGCTGAGGACAGATGAGCAGGGGTGACATAGATGAAGTTGGAGCTTGTGAGAGTGAAGGACAGCAGATCAGAAAGCGGTCATGTCTTCAGTTTGATGTACATGCATGATTTCCTTGAAATGTTACCCTAATATTCTGAACATTTCCAACAGCTTTGAGCTTTTCTGATCAGTGACGGCAAAGAGGAAAAAAAATATCAGCTAAAGAGAATTCCTGCTGCGATCATTGATCATCGGCTGAGAGATGTGTTGTGGGGGCAGCAGGAGCAGAAAGAATAATCAGAGCAGAATTACAGATAACAAGACAGAAAATAGAAGGCAACCAAAATAGAAAGATGAAATGAAATACAAGGAAAAGAATATAAAAAAGGGAAGCAATTTATGAAATCAGAAAAATAAGGTTGATTAAAGAGCAAGGTAATTTTCCCGAATGGGTCATTTAGTTAAGGCAGTAGGTGGCAGGACCATAAATAGCAGCAAGTCCCAGATTTGATTCTTGGCCCACAGTTAGTCATATAATTCCAAAATATCCTGAATTCCTTGGGCTTGATTTTCATCTCCCTTTCTGTGAATCGGTCATGAAATGCTGAACCTTTTGGGCCGTATGCTCTGGGCTGCGCAGTCGGATTTGAAGAATACTCCAAACATGCACTGGGGAATCCCCCTCGGAGCTTTCGAGGTAAACCTTTGCATGACAATTGTCCAGAAACGCTAACTTCCCATGGGCAATGGCACTGCATTGGGAACCATCTGATAAAACAATTTAAATTGCTAACTTTGAATGGTTCAATCAGGGTTTTACTAATCATAACTCAGGAAAAGTTAGAAGAAATAAAATCATTTTTAATTTCTGCGGAACAAATTTAAATACCCAGAGCTATTCCCATATGGAATTAACCCCCCCATCCCCATTCCCCCACCTCCCCCAACCGGCACGCCCAACTCTCATACCCAACAGGACTCTTCGACCCGGCTAAACTCCCCATTCTGACCTGCCCGGACCCCATCCCTAAACAGACCTGACCTGACCTCTAACTACCCATTCTCCCTGGCCCAACAACCTGAAACCCAATAGGACCCCCAGGTCGCCCACTCCTTGACCTCTGACACTTCTGATCACCCAAATCCCTTCTCCTTGGCCTCTCAATTTCACTGTGCCCTTTAAACTTAACTGCTTTATGGCAGTGCAGTAAAAGAGGGGATGTGGCCTCCATGAATCTGACATAGCTGTACTACCCTGGGGCCTGCAGGAACTCTTTCAATACAGGCTCCAAGGAGCTCTGACCGTTATTATTAGATGTTGTATTGTAATGTAGATGTGTTTCAGTTGGCCCTTATGTTGACTGACAAAGTTGTTGTCATCCATTACAATACTTTTCCAATTGTCAGTAGTGCATAATACATTAGAAATGTAAAATAAATCCTTTTAGCCTCTTCAAACTGTGTGTTCTGCTGTGATTTAATTTGATTGATCATTGTGGCTGTTAAAAATCCTGCTTTTGAAAGTTGAAAAACATTTCTACG
The DNA here is from genome assembly GCF_964213995.1 of Mustelus asterias. Taxonomy (NCBI): domain Eukaryota; kingdom Metazoa; phylum Chordata; class Chondrichthyes; order Carcharhiniformes; family Triakidae; genus Mustelus; species Mustelus asterias. The sequence continues at coordinate 39,446,869 of NC_135815.1, read as the reverse complement.
CCTGTTACCTTCCATTGAATGACAGGCAATCTGCTTTGAAATGGGAATGGGTCATGATTCTGTTCTGTCAGTTTCAGACAATACAGCTTGAAGATTTGATGACAACTGTAGCCATTATGAATGCTTGGCTGGGCTTCAAAAGCTTTTAATGGCCTAACTCAACAGCTAGCCTATCAATCCCAGAATGCTTGAAACTTTTAAGAGGCTGTAATAACAGAATATACCTTCCATGTGGTTTCTTGTATGTTTACAAACCCAACTGGGTACTTAAGTTATTGCATTTTTTTTTGCATTGGAGTAGATTTTATTTTAAATATCAATGACATTAGTTTGAAATAAAGGTTTTGTTCACTTGTTAGTGATTTAATTGTTTTCCTAATTATGTTAAAATAATTCCCATTGCTATTGATTGGCTCCTGATGATTGTTCATAGTGCATACTGGGTGAATGGAGGATATATGTGGACATTCAGGGGTGTTCTGGAAATTTCAATGGGAATGGATAAACATATTCTAGGCTGACATTAAAGGACACTTAAGGAGTATCGCTCTTTTCCATGAAATCTTAAATTGAGGCCTTGTCTTCCCTCTCAGACGGGCACTTACGGCACTATTCCTGGCCAACATTTATCCCTCATCAACTTCCCGAAACAAAATTATCCGGTCATTTATCTAATTTCTGTTGCTGGGAGCTTGCTATGTACAATTGGCTGCTGTATTTCCCAAATTCCAACATTGACAGCATAACAAAAGTGCTTAGTTGGCTGTGAAGTGCTTTGTAACTTTCTGAGCTGATAAAGGTGCTACATAAATGCAATTTGTTTCCTTTGATGTCTTCAGGAGAGGGGAGAAAATTTATAACGCGAAATACATGAAAAAATGAAATAAAGCGATAGATATGCAAAATAATCATTGCAAAAAAAAATGTGAAATAAGCTAAAAATGCAATGGAATGTGGTTCATGTGGAGGGGGACGGGGGGGGGGGGACGGGGGGGAGATGGCACGGTGGCACAGTGGTTAGCATTGCTGCACCAGGGACCCGGGTTCGATTCCTGGCTTGGGTCACTGTCTGTGTGGAGTCCGCACGTTCTCCCCATGTCATGGTGAGTTTCCTCCGGGTGCTCTGATTTCTCCCACAGTCTGAAAGGCATGCTGGTTAGGTGCATTGGCCATGCTAAATTCTTCCTTAGTTTACCCGAACAGGCACCGGAGTGTGACAACTAGGGGATTTTCACAGTAATGTCGTTGAAGTGATAATGTAAGACTACTTGTGACACTAATAAATAAAATAATAATTCCCCATAAGACTTGGTTTAAATATGAAACTCTATAATTTCTCTGTTGGATATCGGAATATTTTAGTCAGACTCTTGACATTTTGCGTAGGTAGACCAAAGCACTTCAAGATTATTGGTTGGCAAAACCTCTTGGATGTTGTATTTAGCTTTGCATTTAAATACCATAAAAAATACTGCATTTTATCTTGATTGTAAATATTGCAAAAAAAAACTTTGCTTTTATATTACAACTGCAAGGAGTTTTGCAGTAACTATAATATACTCACAGTGTTTCTCTTTTGTAGCAGCTTAGGGTAGCCCAGAGAAGCCAGGAAAAATGGAAACTGTACATGTTAAACAATGCTAACAGAAGGATAAATAACATGGAAATTGTCCATTTTGGCAGGAAAAATTAAAAGGAAACGTATTATCTAAATGGTGAGAGATTGCAGAGCTCTGAGGTCAGAGGGTGTCCTAGTGCATGTATTGCAAAAGGCTAGTATGCACGTACAGCAAGTCATTAGAAAAGCTAATAGAATATTATCTTTTATTGTGAGGGGAATTCAATACCAAAGTAGGGAGGTTAAGTCACAGTTATTCTGGGAAATGGTGGGACCATGGATGTAACAATGCCAGAAGATTTCTAAGTGTGGTCACTGACAGGAAACACAATGTGATTCCCACTGGGTGGGTTGGTGCGATCCCGATCTCAATCCACTCACACTTAGGGCGGGATCTTCCAGCCACCCTTGCCCTAAGTGTGGAAAATCCCACCCGAGGTCAATGTACCTTTCACATGGTGTGTATCCCACTTGCTACGATTCCCGTGGCAGGCAGGATGGGAAAATTCAGACATCAAACTTAAGAACATAAGAAATAGGAGCAGGAGTAGGCCATCTAGCCCCTCGAGCCTGCCCCGCCATTCAATAAGATCATGGCTGATCTGAAGTGAATCAGGTCCACTTACCCGCCTGCTCCCCATAACCCTTAATTCCCTTACCGATCAGGAATCCATCTATCCGTGACTTAAACATATTCAACGAGGTAGCCTCCACCACTTCAGTGGGCAGAGAATTCCAGAGATTCATCACCCTCTGAGAGAAGAAGTTCCTCCTCAACTCTGTCCTAAACTGACCCCCCTTTATTTTGAGGCTGTGCCCTCTAGTTCTGGTTTCCTTTCTAAGTGGAAAGAATCTCTCCACCTCTACCCTATCCAGCCCCTTCATTATCTTATATGCCTCTATAAGATCACCCCTCAGCCTTCTAAACTCCAACGAGTACAAACCTAATCTGCTCAATCTCTCCTCATAATCTGCACCCCTCATCTCCGGTATCAACCTGGTGAACCTTCTCTGCACTTCCTCCAAGGCCAATATATCCTTTTGCAAGTAAGGGGACCAATACTGCACACAGTATTCCAGCTGCGGCCTCACCAATGCCTTGTACAGAAGTAGCAAGACTTCTCTGCTTTTATATTCTATCCCCCTCATGATAAATGCCAACATCCCATTTGCCTTCTTGATCACCTGTTGTACTTGCAGACTGAGTTTTTGCAACTCATGCACAAGGACCTCCAGGTCCCTTTGCACAGTAGCATGTTGTAATTTTTTTCCATTTAAATAATAATCCAATTTTCTATTATTTCTTCCAAAGTGAATAACCTCGCATTTGCCAACGTTATACTCCATCTGCCAGATCCTCGTCCACTCACTCAGCCTATTCAAATCTCTCTGCAGACCTTCCGCTTCCTCCACGCAATTCACTTTCCCACTTATCTTTGTGTTGTCAGCAAACTTTGTTACCCTACACTCAGTCCCCTCCAGATCATCTATGTAAATAGTAAACAGTTGAGGCCCCAGCACCAATCCCTGCGGCACGCCACTAGTCACCATCTGCCAACAGAAAAGCACCCATTTATTCCAACTCTCTGCTTCCTGTTGGATAGCCAATCCCCAATCCACGCTAACACCCTACCCCCAACTCCGTGTGACCCAATCTTCTGCAGCAAACCTTTGTGAGGCATCTTATCGAATACCTTTTGGAAATCCAAAAACACCACATCTACCGGTTCCCCTCCGTCAACCGCACTAGTCACATCTTCATAAAAATCCAGTAAGTTCGTCAAACACGACTTTCCTCTCATGAATCCATGCTGTGTCTGCTTGATCGAACCATTCTTATCCAGATGGCCTGCTATTTCTTCTTTAATGATGGATTCCAGCATTTTCCCAACTACAGACGTTAAGCTAACCGGCCTGTAGTTACCCGCCTTTTGTCTATTTCTTTTTTTAAACAGCTGGCACTACCCCAGAGTCCGGTGAATTTTGATAAATAACCACTAACGCATCCGCTATTATCTCTGACATTTCTTTCAGCACCCTGGGATGCATTCCATCCGGGCCCGGGGACTTGTCCACCTTCAGTCCCTTTCCTTGGAGCTTTGGGTAATTTGCACAACGAATGAGATGACCTAGAGACACTGGCAAGGATGACTCCTCAGACTATTCTTTAGGGGAAAGGTTCAGTAGAGATGCGTGGGGGAAGCTTTTTACACAGAGGGTGGTGAGGACCTGGAATGCACTGCCAAGTGAGGTGGTTGAGGCATATACGTTAGCGACATTTAAGACTTATCTGGATAGGCACATGAACAGGCGGGGTATAGAGGGATACAGGCGGTTGGTTTAGATAGGACAACGTGATCAGCGCAGGCTTGGTGGGCTGAAGGGCTTGTTCCTGTGCTATACTATTCTTTGTTGTTTGTTCTTATACCTCCTTACGTCTTGCCGGCAAAGATCCCCCTCCACAATCACTGGCACCAATCCTGCTCCCCCTTGCCCCTTCCCCGCCACCCCACAATAGCTGGAACCAGTGGCCTATTAATGATATGTAAAACATTGGCAAAATAAGGTCGGCAAAATTGCAAAAGACAAGAAACTGGACGCGAACCCGATTTTTCGCATCTTGCCATATCTTACCAGCTTGCCACGCTGGTCAATCGGCATGGTGAGCTGGTATGATCACGTCCAGGGATAAAGGCTAATAGAAATATTTAAAGGTTTGGTTGGCTTCACATGGTAGTTAAGAAGGTAAAGACAAAGTGGAACTCTATAACTGATGGGGTTGTGCATGAAATCTGGAAGATCTCATGGTGAAAACTTGATGGTGGTGGACCGAGCACTAATGTAGGGCACTGAGCACAGGGATCTGGATGTGGGCAACAAGAGTTTTGGGTCAACTCCATTTGAAGGAAGCTTGAAGAGGGAAGGCTATCCAGAGGGAGAGCGGAATGGTCCAATTTGGATGTGACAAAACTGTGCATGAGGGTTTCAGCAGCCAAGATGAGGCCGGTGTTGAAGTAGGAGACATTAGAGAGGTGGATTTTGTGAAGAAATAAATGTAGGGTTGGGAGCACAGTTTAAGTCAAATGGAATGCTGAGGTTGTAAACAGTTTGGTTTAGGCTGAGGCAGCGGCGAAAGGGCATTAGTCTCCAAACTGGTGGTGAGGTAACGTTTCAATGAGAGAGATAATTGAGGTTCTACAGGAGTTAGGCAGAATGCAAAAGCTTATTTCCATATTGTGAGGTAAAAATCTGTCTTGGTCCATTTTCATGCCTGAACTCTGCTGAGGAATCAGATGCGCTGGAAGCCAGACCCCAAGGGATTGATAGAAATTGTTTCTCAGGTCTCACAAGGTAATGTGGGTGACTGTTTAGCATGGGTTGCACAGCTATTGACAACTTGCCTGATGGGAAATGTTAATTTTGAGCTGGCTTCTTTTTATTTCATCCATTGGACATGGGTGTCTCTGGCTGGCCAGCATTTATTGCCCATCCCTAGTTGCCCTTGAAACTGAGTGGCTTGCTAGGCCATTTCAGAGGACAGTTAAAAGTCAACCACATTGCTGTGGCTCTGGAGTCACATGTAGGCCAGACCAGGTGAGGACGGCAAATTTCCTTCCTACAGGACATTAGGGAACCAGATGGGTTTTCCTGTCAATTAAAAATGGTTCCATGGTCATCTGTAGTTTCTTAATTCCAGATTTCTTTTTAATTGAATTCAAATTCCACCACCTGCCATGGATTCGAACCCGGGTTCCCAGAACATTAGCTGAGTTCCTAGATTAATAGTCTAGCGATAATACCACTAGGCCATTGGCACACCATCAGTGGCCCTCAGGAAGTCCCAGCAAGGGGCTGGAGCGGGCTATAAGGTGGAAGGAGGATCCTGAGATCTGTACAGTTGGGAGAGCCTCCCAGCTCATCCTAACTCCACAAGAAAGTGTGTTTACTAAGAAGAAAAAGTATTTATTTTTGGCAGTGGTGGAGGATGCTGAAGAGCTCTGAATGAGGCAAACAGGATAGAATCATACAGTGCAGAAGGAGGCCATTTGGCCCATCAAGTCTACACTGACCACAATCCCACCCAGGACCTATGCCCATAACCCCATGCATTTACCCTAGCTAGTCCCCCTGACACCAAAGGGGAATTTAGCATGGCCAATCCATCTAACTCACACATCTTTTTGGATTGTGGGAGGAAACCGGAGCACCCGGAGGAAACCCATGCAGACACGGGGAGAATGTACAAACTCCACACAGACAGTGACCCGAGGCTGGGAATCAAACCCAGATCCCTGACACTGTGAGGCAACAGTGCTAACCACTGTGCCACCGTGCCGACGATGCTGCCCTGCTCATCCAGAAACAATCATTTAAGGAGTCCTTTAACAGGTCTTCCCATATTCAAGGAGTTGACGTATTCAACACCTGTTTTAACTACTGCCTTGGATGATTAAAATGTAGGCCCCAAGGATTTAGCGGTGGGATCAACGCATGCATAGTTAATGCATACACCTCCCCATCATTAAATTGGTATGTTTTATGCCAGATAAGTGGGTGCAACACACATTCTCAAGCGCTCGCAACGTGTGACATGTCTGTTTAATTTCATGCCTATGAAATTACAATGAGATATGGCTTTTGATCCATTAATGCCAGCCAGTTCTATTTTTGAGAATGTGCTACAGTACTGTTTACCATGTTCAGAGCACACCTCCACAAAACCTCTCTTTCTGCCAGCTTTTATTTTGGCACATGTTGTGATCTGACTGTCACAAAGCACAATTTAGCAAGGGGCAAAGCATTTGAATTAATAAAAAGAATTACACAAAACATAGGCACTGAAACATGGCATACTCCATTGCTATGGACAGCTATTATTTTTTGAAGAGTTAAAGGGAAAGTTGGCTAACTATATGGGATCGTGCGTTCGGAGAAGGAGGAGGAGTTCTCAAATTACAGATTTCCCAGATGTACTGTATTATAGAATACCTACAATGCAGGAGAAGGCCATTCAGCCCATCATGTCTGTGCTGAAAATTACCCAGGCTTACCACATAGCACCAAGGATTTACCTCACTAATCCTCCTAACCTACACATCTTTGGACACTAAGGGGCAACTTTAGCATGGCCAATCCACCTAACCTGCACATCTTTGGACTGTGGGAGGAAACCGGAGCACCGGCAGGAAACCAACGCAGACACAGGAGAACGTGCAAACTCCACATAGACAAGGCTGGAATTGAACCCAGGTCACTGGCGCTGTGAGACAGCAGTGCTAACCACTGTGCCACCGCGCCGCCACTGTAGATATTACTGCAGGATGTTTATCAAATTGTTCTCTAATACCCATTCAACAGCCAGCCTGGTCAATAGGTCAGTAACTTGTCAGGACAGGGGGCTCCGTGTCACTGCGCTGCAGCCAAGGAGAAGAGTCGGGGTGGAGGTCATACTGGGGAAGAGGTCTCGGGGACTGGAGATTGTAATCATGGGGCAGATGGTGGTTGAGGGGTAGATGGTGTTAGGGAGTGAGAGATTATGGTCAGGACATGGAGGGTTTGTGCTGAGGGGGCTGAGAGCGTTGAGGTGGCGGTGGGGGGGCGGGGGGGGAGGAAGGCAACTATGGGGAGTTGGTGATCATAGAGCTGGAAACAGGTAACCTGGATGAAATACTCCTGTTGCTCCTAACCCACAAGCAGTGGTATAAAGGACACCTTATGGATCCATGCTTCTCACTTACTGCTACTGGCTGATATCAGTTAAAAATAAATGTCTTATTTTAAGATCGAGCCTCCTTAAATGCCATTGCAGACCAACCCAGCTCCTGAGAGTTGGCTGACTGCCGCCACACCCATCCCACCTTTTGCTAAATCCAGAAGTGGGTGAGGGCCAAGTTCGCTACTTTAAAATTTTAACTTCTTACCGGACCTAAACGCACCAGTTCAGCAGGATAAAATTGTCCCCATTATCTCTGATGAACACTAATACAATGGCCGCGATTCTCCCAAAGGTGCTGAATTGGTGGGAAAACTGTTCTAGATCCCGACTGTTTTATCAGTGCAACTTCACACCCGAATCTCTGCATTGTGTGCACTGCAGAGGCCCCAGTCGTGAATCTCATTAAAAACCCAGGGAGGCGGAGCCTATTCACGCTGGAGTCTGACAGTTCTGGAACTCTGCGCATGTGCAGTGGCTCCAATCTGTCAGTCTCCCCGTTTGCTGGCCAGCTCGATTGCTGGCCAGCCCAGGACCCCCGCAGTGCTGCCCCTCCAGCACCCCCTCCCCATGGCCCAATTCCAGCCCCCACAACAAGTCCTGGGCCAGCCCTGACCCTCACCCCAGAGCGCCCCAATGTACAGCACACCCCCCAGTAGTGGCGATGCCCCACCCCCTCATCCCAGCAGACCTCCCCCCCGCCCCCCCCTCCCCCCCGGGGTCAGGACCCCCCCGGGGAGGCAGGCCCCCCCCTGGCAGACCGCCACCCCCCAGGCCACCACATTCGCCGCCCTCCCTCCATCTCAGACCGAGCCCCATGCAGAGTGGCAGTGGGACCCCCCACTCCCACTGATCGCCCCGAGGCCCTGCCCACAATAGGCCCCACCCCCTTGGCACTGTCCAATGCCCGGTAGGCAGTGCCAAGGTGCCCCCTGGGCATGGGCACTTTACCCCTTGGACAGTGCCAGGGGGCACAGGCTGGTGCTGCCAGGGTGCCCATGTCCAGCGGGCACCGCCCCCCCCCCGCCGCCCAACCCTCTGTGGGGCCCCGATTGACCCCCCTTCATTCCGGCGGGGTCTCCTGCTAGGTCCCCAAACGTGGGTAGCTAATCTAAACCCCGTCATAATGAAGTGCTCCTGGCGAGGTGGGAGATTCAGTCGGGACTGGAACGTTCCCGATAATTAGAATTAAAATACATTTAAAACGTATTAAAAAAAGATTCAAATGACCTGCCTGCCTTCCTGCCGGTTTCCAGTGTCGTCTGGCCTGCGACTGTTCTCCAACTCTGGGAGATGCGCATGCGTTCCCGGTGCATCCGTAAATCCTGGAACAAGGCCAGCGGCGTGCACCTCCCACTGCGACCCGACAGAAAAGTTGTGGGTCGCGATGGGAGAATCGCGGCCGGTGTTTCTAGGTGGGAGAGAGGGGGTAATGTGAAGTTGGGAGGGGGTGATGAGGAGGGGTTGTGGGGGTGATGGAAAGGGGGTAATGGGAAGTTGGAAGGGGGTGATGGGAAGGGGGTAATGGAAGGTAGTCAGGAAGGGTGGGGTGGGGGAGGGAGTAGCAGTACGAGGCTTGGCAGGCAGATCCCTGAACTTGGTTTTTGGAGGCAAAGTGATCACTTCAGGCTCCTTCCGATCCACAAAATATGAAACATTTTCAAAGTATTTGGGACTATTTTGAATGAATTCTATAGTCCACCTAAGTACTGCTGGAGGCTGATTGTAACCTCCAAGTACTTTGTCAGAGACAGCGAGGGCAAAGGAATTGAACAGGCTGTGTCACATAAATGCAGGAGCATCCTTTCAACACTTTGTCATGATTACTGTACCAGTGAAGATTGGGCGAGGGTCTGTCCGCTGCTAAGTTGGTTAGTCTTCTATTTCCAGGGCCAATTATGCTATATTTAGACCACATTGTACTTCTGTTTTAGAAAAGTTCTCCAATTCTCCAATTCTGTTTTTCAAAAGTTCTCCAATTTCCCCATGCCGACACTATAGTTAAGGAAGCCCGCCAAAGCCTCTACTTTCTCAGAAGACTAAGGAAATTTGGCATGTCAGCGACAATTCTCACCAACCTTTACAGATGCACCATAGAAAACATTCTTTCAGGTTGTATCACAGCTTGGTATGGCTCCTGCTCTGCCCAAGACCGCAAGAAACTACAAAAGGTCCTGAATGTAGCCCAATCTATCACGCAAACCAGCCTCCCATCCATTGACTCTGTTTACCCTTCCCGGTGCCTCGGCAAAGCAGCCAGCATAATTAAGGACCCCACGCACCCTGGACATTCTCTCTTCCACCTTCTTCCTTCGGGAAAAAGATACAAAAATCTGAGGTTGCGTACCAACTGACTCAAGAACAGCTTCTTCCCTGCTGCTGTCAGACTTTTGAATGGACTTACCTTGCATTAAGTTGATCTTTCTCTAGACCCTAACTATGACTGTAACACTACATTCTGCAGTCTCTTGTTTCCTTCTCTATGAATGGAAGTTTTGTCTGTATAGCGCGCAAGAAACAATACTTTTCTCTGTATGTTAATACATGTGACAATAATAAATCAAATCAAATCAAAATCAATTGATCAAGAAATGGAAGATTCTCATTGAGAAGACTAATAGATATGAAAGGTCTTGTTCTATGGTGAAAGGTTTTTGAGCAAATTCTAGATTATTATCTCCTTTCTTTCCTAAAATTGACATATTCTACACTCCCCCATCATGCTGCCATTAGCTTTTTCACCTGCATAGGCATCATCACTCTTTTGCCTTCCCCAAGCATTGTTTTTAGAAAAAAAGATCATCTTAATTAAACTGGGTTATGTATTTCATTCATTTGCTGGCAGTAACTTTTCAGAATCTGGCTGGGGGATTTTTTATGCCTTTTGGCTTTCAATTATTAGATTTTCTCTGTTTGTATTTATTTAATTTATTAACACACATGCATGCAATGGATTAGCCTCCTGGTGTTTTTCCTCACCATAATAAAACTTAATTAAGCAAAATAAATGTATGCAAGTCAAATTCTGTTGAATGTCTTGGAGCCATTTTCTACTTTGCCATCTAGGCACCTGGATATAATGGATTGGTGATCCTCTTGAGACGGCCTGCTTTTGGAGAGCTATTTTTAACTAGCATTGCCTTGTTCATGCTCTGTGTATTTGTGCTTGAAAACTGGAAATCAGCATGGGATACTGATGCGCCAATGCAAATAGCCTCTTAAAGTCTTTGCTAGAATTTGTGCTCTGATATGGGAGTGACGACGGAAGTGGGTGAGCGAGAAAATTCACCTCACCGGCCGTCGTTCCAATTTGCTGGCACCATCATGTCCCACTCGCCATTTTTCCACAGGCGAGATGGAGGGCGGAGGACTACCTGCCTACAAGTGGTTGGCGGCCCCAACGCAGCATCAGAAACCACGCCTTTGCCTGGCAGTGAACAGGGCGGGTGGGTGGTAGGGGTGCTAGTGGGAAGGTGTCTGCACTTCAGGGAGGCTTTGAGGCCCACGCTGTCAATCTGCCATCACCTGTGGCACCCATCCACAATGGTAGCCGGGCAGCAGTGGGTACTTTTCAAGACAACTTTTTTTTTTAAAGTTGCAGAGAGGACGTTTCTGATGGAGGCACCCTTTCTCTGTTGCCTGCAATGACAGGGCGCAGTTCCATCAGTGCTGGAGTTCCTTCAGTACTAGAGTTCCTTTCGGCCCTGTGGTTTTGAGAACCCCCAATTGTTGCTCTGTATTGGATGGTGAGCATGCCCTCTGGCTATAATTGGCCAATTCTGGGAAAATCACCTCACAGGTGACTGCGCCTGACACTGTTTGGAATCAGGATCTCCATCCGATTGCAGCATAGAATCATAGAAACTCTACAGTGCAGAAAGAGGCCATTTGGCCCATCGAGTCTGCACCGACCACAATCCCACCCAGGCCCTGCCGCCATATCCCTACATATTTACCCACTAATCCCTCTAACCTACGCATCTCAGGACACTAAGGGGCAATTTTAGCACGGCCAATCAACCTAACCCGCACATCTTTGGACTGTGGGAGGGAACCGGAGCACCCGGAGGAAACCCACGCAGACACAGGGAGAATGTGCAAACTCCACACAGACAGTGACCCAAGCCGGGAATCGAACCCAAGTCCCTGGAGCTGTGAGACAGCAGTGCTAACCACTGTGCTACTGTGCCGCCCACTGTTTCCTTGTCATTATTAACTATGGGGACCTTGCAATTGTGGCAACCAGCATCGGTGATTTGGCTTAATGTTTACTTCGATGACTGTGGTCCAAATTGTGTGTGTGTGTGATGTTGGGGTGGCGGGTCACATCTTTTCCTGTTTGAGATGTTTGATTTATCTGACCCTTTGTAAACCATGATGTAAATTGAGTATTCTGGAACAGGTTGTGTGACTTGTAAGAATTGTTTATTTTGTGCTCTCCATTTACAGCTTAACTGTGAAAGAAGATAAGTCTTTGGTCTATAAGCATCTTTTTTATGTGATTATCCCTGACATTATGCCTCAGTAATGTAGGGGCTGATCTTCACTTTTGCTGTTTGGTTGTTGTCTGGTGAGCAGCTTGCCAGTTCGCCGCAGACTCTGCCTGATTTCTCAGGGCAGGTTTCAGTTATGTGAAAATCGGGCTTGCTCCACATCTGCAAGTTTTTAGATGGAATGAAAACCAGGCGGGCTCTGTAAACAGCATCTAGTCCATCTTGTGAGATTACCAGCCCCCACCCCCCGCCAGTGATAGAGAAGAAAATCTACTCCAGTGAGCTGAAAGACAGCATCCTGTCAAAATTGTCTGAAAATAAAACATACTGCTTCTCATTACATTAATACTGAGTCACAGTTTCAACCTCAATGATATTTATTGGGTGGAATTTTCCTGTCCTGTCCGCCACGGGAATCGGAGTGGGCAGGACACGGACCACGCAAAGGTCCTTTGACCACGGGCAGGACTTTTCGGTCTCGAGACGACCTTGTTTCGAAAATCCCACCCATTGGACAGGGTTTTACAGCCTCGCTCATCCCAAAACTGTAAAATCTTGCTCGAGATCAACGGACCTTTGCATGGTCAATATCCCGCTTGCCATGGGAAATCGTAGCGGGCGGGGCAGGAAAATTCCAGCCAGGGTGTCCTTCTCTTTGTCCCCGGTTTCCTCCTTTTTGTCAACAAATTTCAGTCACCTTTTTTAAAAGCTTACAAGAGATGCATGTAGGATAGCCCTAACCATAAAGAAAGAATGACTTGCATTTATATAGCACCATTCAGGAGATTGGAGATCTCAAAGTGCTTTATGGCCAATGAAGTAATTTTGAAGTATAGTCATTGTTGTAAGGTGAGAAATATAGCAGTCAATCTGTACAGAGAAGACTTCCACACGGGGTAATAAGTCCCCAGTTCTTCTTTGAATAGTGCCATGGGATCCTTACTTCCACCTTAGAGAGCAGACTGGGCCCTGATTTAATGCCTCAATTGAAAGTAGACACCTCCAAAAGTGCAGCATATCCTAAGTACTGCATTGACGTGTCAGTCTTGATCTTTTTGCTCAGATCCTGGGGTGAAATTTACTAAAACTGATACTGGTCCTGCACGCTGGCTAGAGATCTGGCAAGAGCCTCATGCTGCCTCCGCCGGGGAGGGCCTGCCAGATTGAGTATCAAATGGCCATTGTTGGCCCTTCCCTGGAATCAAGGGCCCCGGTGGCGGAAATACAGTTGTGAACCAATCTGAAGCTGTTGGCTCTTCATGGCAGGCAATGCCACTGGGGAAGCAGTGGAAGCTGTTAGCGAAGAATTGAAATTACAGGTGAATGAGGGTATAGGCGGCATGGTGGCACAGTGGTTAACACTGCTGCCTCACAGCGCCAGAGACCCGGGTTCGATTCGTGGCTTGGGTCACTGATAGTGTGGAGTTTGCACATTCTCCCTGTGTCTGCATGGGTTTCCTCTGGGTGCTCCGATTTCCTCTCGCAGTCCAAAAATGTGCGGGTTAAGTAGATTGACCATGCTAAATTGCCCCTTTGTGTCAGGGGGACGAGCTCAGGTAAATGCATGGGGTTGTGTGGATAGGCCCTGGGTGGGATTGTGGTCGGTGTAGACTTAATGGGCCGAATGGCCTCCTTCTGCACTGTAGAATTCTATGACTCTATGAGGTGGGTTGTGAGCTGAGTGCAGTGGGGAAAGGGTATCAGATGCAAGCACAGGAAGTGGCTCTCAGCAGCATCCCCCTTTCCTGTTCTGGGCCTCTTACTCATGTTGTGTCCCTCAGTTATGCATTGAGTGCCTGAAAACAAGGGAAGCCCACCTCTGCTCCTAGGAGCTCAGAACCAATCATTCAAGGCTTGAATTTTGAGCTCGGCATGCGGCAACCACCTCACCTTCCAGTGACAGCAGGGTGACACATCAAGTGGACATTAATTGCTCATTTAAGGACTCCCAATTAGCAGTGGAGAATAAAGGCTGGCTACGAGACTTCCCACCCACACTTAGGGTGGAATTTTACCACCTAAGGTTCGTACAATCCCGCCCGAAGCCAACAGAGAATGCCATTCTCCGAACCTCACCCGCCCCCGGAATCAGTAAATTCGGTAAAATTCCGGCTTTACCTTACCGGCAGGTAAACAGCGGAGGCTCCATCTGGTACTCCTGCAAATGTGCACCCCACACCAACTCATCTCCAAACTCCCTTCCGCATCTGGAGTGTGGCTTGAAGCTGGAACCTTTTGACACAAAAACAGGAGACTTGCTAACCAGGGCTAACGTGAAGGCTTCATAGATAGATAGATACTAGACTACCCTTCCAAATATAAATTTTAGTTCATTTGCAAAGTGAGAAAGCTTGTATTTTTGAGTTTGTGCTTGATCCTGTATATTATGACAGGATCAGAAAGGTATGCCAAGACCATTTTGCCACTTACACTGAGATATGGGGCGGTATTTTCCGACCCTTCCAGTTAATGGGATTTTCTGGTCCTGCCGAGGACATCTCCCTGGTGCCCAACCCCTCCCCCCACTGATGGGATAGACAAGCCATGCAAAACCCTGTGCACTGGAAGATCCCACTGGCAGATATTGGTGCCTCCCCCCCACCCCACCCAGTAAACACACCGTGGGGGTATGGAAAATCCTGCCCATAATAGCCCACAGATTTTAAGAGCTACTTTCTCCCATGATGCAATACCCCATTTACATTAACAGCATTACCTTACCCCAACTATTCATCATTCATTGAGTTAGCAACATGTTCTTTTATAAAATATATCACAGCTGAAGTTGATGTTTACACATGCACACTTTCCAGTAGAATTAATTAATATTAATGCGTGGAAATCCTTCAATAGCCGAATGATAGCAGTGCCCTATTACTGTCACAATTGGAAACAGTTAGCTTAACACAGAGAGATTGTTTAGTCAACTCACATCAGGTTTAAAACATAATAATGAAGGAGGTGTATACTTTCAAAATTAGCTACAATAATTTTCCCATTTTCTCACTCAGTTTATGTTTCAATTATATTTGATTATTTTTATTTGTATATTTGGTAATAAGTTCTTTGTTTTAATGATGAATCTACTAATGGATAAGCTTGTATCTTTTTTCAGGCACCCCCTCTCCAGGTACCATGCCCAAAGAGGGTGTTGGTGACCCTGGATCTCCCTGTCAATGTTGCTCTGGGGGTGTGGATCATCTTCGGTCATGCTACATTCAGCTATTTTGCGAAGCTCTTTGTCTACCTCGATCTCTCTTCCTATCAGACTTTCTGAATCACGATTTCTTATTAACTGCCCAAGAAATTCCAACTGTCTCGTCCTGATTTCGGTCAGCAGATTTCTTTAGGATTTGGATTTTACCAGCACCTCTTCGTTGGTAGTATAACTTGTCCGAGATTTCTTCATGATTTGCTCATAAACCACAACTCTTCCACTTCAATTCTTTCCTCCATTGCTTGGCTGATGATCCAATACTTGTTTCCTTTTGTCAAAGTCAGTGTGATGTAGCATTCCAGGATTCTCAGCCTTATTTACATGATTTGATCGTAATCTTTTAAATATTTTAGAATCATAGAATAGAATTCTACAGTGCAGAAGGAAGCCATGTGGCCCATCGAGCCTGCACCGACAATAATCCCACCCAGGCCCTATCCCCGTAACCTCATGTGTTTACCGTACTAGTCCCCCTGACACTAAGGGGCAATTTAACATGACCAATCAACCTAACCTAAGCACATCTTTGGACTGTGGGAGGAAACCAGAGCACCCGGTGGAAACCCACGCAGACACGAGGAGAATGCGCAAACTCCACACAGACACCCAAGGTTGGAATTGAACCCGGGTCCCTGGTGCTGTGAGGCAGCAGTGATAACCACTGTGCCACCGTGTCGCCCTTTTGAAATGCATCTTCGGCTACTCCAATGCTTCATCTTATTTTCTGGTTGTACTTTCCTTCTGATATCAAACATACTTGCTAAGTAACACAATTTGTCTACCTGTGTGACCTTTTCACTCTTTGCTATGATCTTACATTCTGGTACGATTTTCTTTTTGGACCCTATTAGATATTCTTACAATTTAGGTAGTCAGTAATATATCAGAACTCGAGGTTTTCCTTGTGTATATGGAGCTTGAAAGAAAATTTTTAAAAAGCTTATGAAAGGAAAAAGCAACGATAGAAACTGAGCTGGTGCATAACTCTCTGGAGACATAAACACTGTGTGTTGAAGGGAAAAGTACTTTTGACAGAGATGATTGCTGCTTGAAATAAGTCTTAACTCAGGTGACATTGCTTTCGGACAACAAAGAGAATTGGCTCGGTATTCTGACATTTAAATTGGTGCTATCTTAGGGAGAGGTAATTGTTGCAGGCAGTTATGTTGGATTTATAAAATGGAAAGCTGCAAAGGAATCTTTTACCAAACTCAGCACTGTGGGAGGGATGTCAGGAATGAATTTATTTAAATCAACAGGAACATTTCAAAGGTGTGAGGAAGCTTCTGTGTTCATCATTTTGTATTTTTATTCAAAGGCAAATTGTACTGACACGGTGGCGGCACGGTGGCACAGTGGTTGGCACTGCTGCCTCACAGCGCCAGGGGCCTGGGTTCAATTCTGGCCTTGGGTCACTGTGTAGAGTTTGCACATTCTCTCTGTGGCTGCATGGGTTTCTTCCGGGTGCTCCGGTTTTTTCCCACATGGATGTGCAGGTTAGGTTGATTGGCCGTGCTAAATTGAACCGAGTGCCAGGGGATTAACTGGGTAAATATGCGGGGCGATGGGAATAGGGCTTGGGTGGGATTGTGGTCGGTGCAGACTCAATGGGCCGAATGGCCTCCTTCCGCACTGTAGGGATTCTATGAATGAATTAAGTGAGTTTCATTGTACCTACTGGCCTGGATTATTAAGCAGCTTAGAGGTTCATATCTGTCCTTAGACTAGGTGTTTTTGTGGTCATTTCTTTTGAAAAGATTAGAGAGGCTTTTGGAGACATATGCGAAAGACAGAAGTATCTGGTTCAGCTATTTCAGGTACGAATGCTGCACCATCTGAGGTACCCTATTGCATAGTTAGATACTGAGCAGTATGGGCACATCATGAAGCATAAGTTGCTCAGACCACTTGTGGCTGCAGAGGTTACCCAAGGAAAAATCTTAATTTTATAATGGTGCTATTCAAAGGCATCATGCGCAAGTGATTATACGTACGATTTCAACTGATTTTCATTGACTCAATCTGACCCGCTCTGCGGGAGATAGCATTTGCCAATCTGATTAATCTGATCCAGTTCCTCACATTATAAAATCAAATTCTCATTCCTGAAATGGGTAAAGGATTTACGTTCTATTGAACTGAATGTAACTTAACAATGTCTTAATGTCACTTACCTAAAATTCCTACAAGATTTAAATTTTCAGAAATCAAGAGACGGAGGCAGGGGGGCGGGGAGGGTGTGTGAAGCGGATGGTGTGGGAGGTGGGGGTGTTGGTGGTGGCTGTGACTATATATGTTTAGACAGAAAGCCCAGATAGTTTTACCCTGGTGACATTGTGATGATGTGGAGATGCCGGCGTTGGACTGGGGTGAACACGGTAAGAAGTCTCACAACACCAGGTTAAAGTCCAACGGGTTTATTTGGTAGCAAATTGGTATTTGCTACCAAATAAACCTGTTGCACTTTAACCTGGTGTTGTGAGACTTCTTACCGACATTGTGATGGTCAGAGATGTAAACACAAACACGTCTAACTGGAAATCCGAGAGAAAAGCAGAAAATGCTGGAAATGTTCAGCAGATCTGGTGGCATTTGTGAAGAGAGAAATTATCTGGCTGGGACTTTGGTAGTGGCACTGTCAATAGACTGGAAGGTTTGGGGCCACCCTGTCTCAGCTCTTTTAGAGAACGCCAACTGTATTTATGTCCATAACACGCTGCTCTCAGGGTTCCCGTCCCTTTAAGTGATGAGCTTCCGTCCCCTCAGAACTGCTGGCCAATTGAATTTCCCAATGGTGATACCAGGAGTGGTGGATACTGTTGTGTGACTGCACCCATCCCATAGCAGCACCATGTATGCCACTCTGGGCCAGAGTAGGTGGGTTTGGATCACCAGGGCCAATGGCAGGTGGGGGTTGGTGGGGCCTCTGTGGATTGTTGAGGGCAGGGAGCAGTGTTGCTGGGGCTAGCCTTTGCTGTTGGCCTGACTTAATTGAGAGGTCTTAATTGGCCATTTCCAGAGGCTAACTGAAAGGGTGGCATGGTGGCATAGCGTTTAGAACTGCTGCCTTACAGCGCCAGGGATCACGGTTCAATTCCGGCCTTGAGTGACTGTCTGTGTGGAGTTTGCCTGTTCTCCCTGTGTCTGCGTGGGTTTCCTCCGGGTGCTCTGGTTTCCTCCCACAGTCCAAAGATGTGCAGGTTAAATGGATTGGCCATACTAAATTGCCCCTTAGTTTCCGGTTAGATGGATTAGTCACGATAAATCTGAGGGGTTATGGGGATAGGGTGGGTATGAGGGTAGGATACTCTGTTAGAGGGTCAGTGCAGAATCGATGGGCAAAATGGCTTCCTTCTGCACTGTAGGAATTCTACGATTCTATTGGATTACCTTCAGGAATTGTTCTCTTATTTTCATTTACAGGATCTGGGTATCATTTATTTATTCATTCATTTATTGCCCATCCCTAATTGCTCTTGAGAAGATGGTGGTGAGCTAGTTTCTTGAACCGCTGCAGTCCATGTGGTGTAGGTACACCCAAAGTGTTGTTAGTTAGGGCATTAAGGAGCCGTAGCAAAACTGGAGTCAATGAGAATGAGGGGGAAAACTCTCCACTGGTTAAGCCATACCTAGCAGAAAGGAAGATAATTGCGATTGTCAGAGATCAAGCATCTCGGTTCCGGGACATTGCTTCAGGAGTTCCTCAGGTTAGTGCCCTCAGCTCAACCATCTTCAGCTGTATCAGCAATGGCCTCCTCTTCATCTTAAGGTCGGACCCAGTAACAGTAAAGGAACAATGATATATTTACAAGTCAGGTTGATGAGTAACTTGGAGGGGATCTTCCAGCTGATGATGTTCCCAGATGTCTGCTGCTCTTGTCCTTCCGGATAATGGCAGTTGTGGGCTGCATAAGAAGTCTTGGTGAGCTTCTGCAGTGCATCTTGTAGATGGTGCAAACTCCTGCCACTGTTAGTTGGTGGTGAAGGGAGTAAATGTTTGTGGATGGGGTGTCAATCAAGTGAGCTAATTTGTCCTGGATGTTGTCAAGCTCCTTGAGTGTTATCGGAACTGGCCACATTCAGGTAAGTGGAGAGTATTCCTGAATTGCGCCTTGTCGATTGCGGACAGGCTTTGTAGAATTCCCAGCCTTTGACCTGCTCTTGTAGCCACAGTATTTATATGGCTAGTCCAGTTCACTTTTTCATCAATGGTAAACCCCCAGGATATTGATAGTGGGGTTTCAGCTACAGTAGTGGCATTGAATGTCAAGGGGAGATAGTTAGATTCTCTCTTGTTGGAGATGATCATTGCCTGGTACTTATGTGGTGTGAATGTTACTTGCCACTTAACAGCACAAGCCTGCATATTTTCCAGGTCTTGCTGCATATGGACAAGTACTGCTTTAGTAACTGAGGAGTCATGGATGGTGCTGAACATTGTGCCATCATCTGAAAACATCCCCACATCCGACTTTATGATGGAGGGAAGGCCTTTGCTAAAACAGCTCAAGATGGTTGGGCTGAGGACACTATCCTGAGGAACTCCTGAAGCAATGTCCTGGGACTGAGATAATTGATCTCTAACAATCACAACTATCTTCACTTTATGCTACGTATGACTCTGGAGAGATTTCCCCCTGATTCCCATTGACTCCAGTTTTGCTAGGACTCCTTAATGCCACACTTGGTAAAATGCTGCCTTAATGTCAAGGGCACTCATTCTCACCTCGCCTCTCAAGTTCAACTCTCTTGTCTTTGTTTGAAGCAAAGCCGTGAAGAGGTCTTGGCAGAATCCAAACTGAGGGCCAATGAGCGGATGTTTTCTGAGTAAATGCTACTTGATAGCATAGTTAATGACACCTTCCATTACTTTGCTGATGATGGAGAGTAGACTGATGGGGCGGTAATTGGCTGGGTTGGATTTGTTCTGCTTCTTGTGTACAGGTCATATCTGGGCAATTTTCTACATTGCCGGGTAGATGCCAGTGTTGTAGCTGTAATGGAACAACTTGCCTAGAGTCACAGCTAGTTTTTGAGCACAAGTCTTCAGTCCAGTTGCTGGAATAGTGTCGGAGCCCACCACCTTTGCAGTTCCCAGTGCCTTCAGCCAATTCTTGCCATCACGTGGAATGAATTGAATTGGCTGAAGGCTGACATCTGTGATGCTGGGGACCTCCAGAGCAAAACTGCTGATACACATAACCGACACCAATTTATTTCCTGTACGGGCTGTGGAGCAATCTCTCATTAAAAGATTCATGTTTGCGGGAAGAAGTTAATTAACAAACTTGGCCCATTTGAAAAAATATTCAAAGCACTTTCAACCCCTGAGACACTGATCAGAGCAGATTACATCAGTAAAATTCATGAATTACCATAAGATCACATGCCTTTTCTGTGGAAACAATTTCAGCTTGCAGTGCCTATTTATAAACCATGCTATATCTGAGCAGTCATTAATTTAAATGTCTGAGCTAGTTATTTTGGCCAAAGGTTGAAAACAGGTGCTAAATGAATGCAGTGTTAACACTAACCTGCTTGGAAGTTGGGATTCAGCACGCAGCTTTGGTTCCAGTTATTGATTTCTATCATTTGAACTTGCCTGGAGGTGTTAAACCACATTCTGCAGGTTTCGCACACAACCGCTGATTAGACACAGTTCTAGTGGAGCAGTATACACAAGCTCCTGGCATCCACTTCCGTTGAAGGTGTGGAGTGCTCTGGCTGGTACATCGAATGAAGTACTGGAGGCCTTGTTGGGGAACGTCCAGAGGAGGAGTGCATGCATCTGCAGGAAGAAAGGACACCATCTCTTCCTGTTATCTCTCTCTTCAGCAACTGGGATGGCACTGCCTCACCTCATTTCCTCCTCCCATACATTATCCAAACTAAAGGGATCCTTAGCACGATGTCCATAATCAAGGACGCCCTTTTATCTTGTGACCACTAAGGTCCTGTATACAGGAACTGCTCTTTTTAGGTGACAATCTCACAGAATTTCCAGGATAAATATAACCTTTTTGTCGATAAAGTCTTGACAATGCGTCCCAGATAATCTCCCACTGTGTTCTCCTCACAGCTTCAGCAGCACTGAAAATGAAACGGTGCGTATCCCTTTAAGTAGCCGTTGATCAGGATTAGGTTAGGGTTGTTTTCGCTGGTGTTCAGACGCATGAGGGGGGATCTCATAGAGACTTATAAAATTCTAACAGGTCTAGACAGGATAGATGCAGGGAGGATGTTCCCGATGGTGGGGGAGTCCAGAACCAGGAGTCAGTCTGAGGATACAGGGTAGACCATTTAGGACAAAGATGAGGAGACATTTCTTCACCCAAAGGGTGGTGAGCCTGTGCGATTCATTACCACTGGAAGTAGTTGATGCCAAAGCATTGAATGTATTCAAGAGGCGGCTCGATATAGCAGTTGGGGCGAATGGGATCAAAGGTTATTGGGAGAAAGCAGGATTAGGCTATTGAGTTGGAGATCAGCCATGATCGTGATAAATGGCGGAGCAGGCTCGAGGAGCCAAATGACCTCCTCTTGCTCCTATCTTCTATGTTTCTATGAAATCAGTATTAACACCATGGCCAGAATTTACCGACCCACCTGCCATGGAAATCGGAGTGGGCGTGGGGTGGAGCATGGGAAGGTGTGTTGACCTTGGGCGGGATTTTGCGGTTTCAGGATGAGCGAGGCCATAAAATCCTGCTCCATGTTTAGTCCCAAACAGCTGGTCGCTGTTAGGAGACACAGTTAGTTGCATTGCTAGCCACCAAAATCTACGTAATCTCTTTACAGGGTGTCGGTAGGCATTTTAAGTAGAAGTGACCAGTTTTATCAGCCAGTCGTATGTTCCTGGTGCTGGCTTCAATTCTTTTACCAAGATGGCACCTTGCGCTAAAGGCAAGCTACACTGGCATTCCAGCTCAAGTACCCTGTCTTGACCACCTTGGAAAATCATCAGCATCTGAATGCATTGCTGTAAGTCTCGCACTTTGTGCTTTCCGTCTGATATCAATACACAATGCATTGCCCATTCCTATGTGAAAGAGCTACCGGTTTTGTAAATAGCAAGGTGATTTATGTTTGATATCTGCCCTGACCTGAGATTTATTATCTTTCTTGGTTGTATATGTTAAATATGTAGAGGTAATTTTGCAGATTTTACAAGGGCATGGACTACGTTTCTTCCAGATATTACAGAATTATTAAGAGGGTACTGTCAACATCAAACAAATCAATCTGTTTATAAATTAATCAAACCTGTCCACTCTCTCATTGTAAAAGTGCTGGGCTCCAGTGACTGGCGACTAAGGACTTATAACACCAATAGTTCATTCAGGACTCTGAGCATCTCTCACACTTCTGCTCTGCTGTGCGCTGGGAATAATTCCCGTGCTTCTGTCACATGACCCTTTAAGCAGCCGCGCCATCATGTCACCACTCAAGTCTACATCTTCCCTGTTGAAGTTGGGATACAGTAAGAAGTCGAACAGCACCAGGTTAAAGTCCAACAGGTTTATTTGGTAGTAAAAGCCACTAGCTTTCGGAACAGGCTGTCCCTTCAGGGACAGCCTGTTCCGAAAGCTAGTGGCTTTTGCTACCAAATAAACCTGTTGGACTTTAACCCAGTGTTGTAAGACTTGTTACTGTGTTTACCCCAGTCCAACGCCGGCATCTCCACATCATAAGTTGGGACAACCAGTGATTCTGAGATGTAACAGTGTACATGAACAGTATCTGTGTGCAAATTATTTCTTCAACATACAAATTGAACAGGATAACAGTACATAACTATTTGTATATGGTGAAACACGGATCAAACTGTTGCAGCTGGTGTATAGCTCATCATGTCTCTTTCTCCAACACCCCCCCCCCCCGTCTCCATTTTGTGGTTTAATAGAAGAAAGATGAAGGCCAATTGTAGACTAGCTCGTTATGTAGTCCTAGAATCTCGGGTGTGATCTTACCGCCCGTTCACGCCACGTTCCCGCTGCAGTGGAGATGGAGAATTTGACAACAAGCCAAATCTCCGTTTACTGCAACGGGATGGGAAAATCTTGCTGGTGTGAATGGTCAGAAAATTCCAGTCCTTGTGTTTGGTTTGGTCATACAGCCCGAGTGTGTGACTGTGCTAGTTGGCTGTAGATGTTCACGGGCTGGTGTCCTCAAATTGGATGACCTGGGGCTTTCATTTGGTGTACTCAGTAGGTGCAGGGCTTGCTGTGTAGGCCTCTGGAGGAGCCTCAATTTCCATTGGAGTAGGGGGCCTGTATTGTAGGCTGGATAGCTGGGATACTGTGTTGATTGCTGGTGCTGGTTCCAATACCTCTAGTAGGTGATGCCACTTTTATATGTAGTGAGTACCGTCCAAGGCTACCATGTAACTGTTTGGCTGTGGGGCATGACTGTATACCACCACCAAATTGTCATGGCCGCGTGCGGTCTGGATCCTGCCTGTGTGACCAGGTGCTTGAAGACCAAGTCTATAGGTATTGTAATCATAGTACATTTTCTCTCTTAATTGGCGTCCCATGAGGACAGCACCCACATTGGGTTCAAGTTTGGACTGCTGGAGAATCGTGATTGTCGGAATTGTGGTCCTGGTGTGCCTGGAGATAGTCGCTGTGCTGACAAGGGCACACCCTGTCTTTAAGGTGTAAGCTTGTACCTTCTTTGATTGTAATGACTTCAACGAGACCCATGAAGTTGGCCTCTTGGAGTATGAGCTGCCTGATTGAGGTCATAATTGCCGGCCCAAACAGGGCATCTCACCTGTACATAAATATGGGAATATCCACTGGCCCTCTTGATTCTGACTTTGTACCTGAAGCACTCTGGGAGTGGAATAGAGTTTGCAAATAAAGGGAATCTAGTGAAGGGACATCAGCCTCTGAGGAATTATTTCACTGATTTGTCCAATCATTCGGTACCACAATAGATGTGCCACTCCTTTTCAAACATGGCCCAGTTGTCCGCAATGTTCTTGTTGAACACAAGCAGGACATGGGGGCAAAGTCCTTGTGCCATACTGCCAACTCCTGGCACCATGGAGAAGTGCTGGGTTCCAATGACTGATGACCAAGGGCTTGTAATGACAATCGTTTATTCAGTACTCTGAGGGGCCCTTGCAGCCTTCTACTCTCACACTTCCGTCACATGACCCTTTAAGTAGCCGTGTCATCACATGACCAATCAGTCTATATTCACCATATCCCTCAAATCATTCTTTCTCCGGACATGCAATAAATTATTAGCTTCAATTTCTTATTTGAAACTTACTCCTTAACGTTATTATACTTTATGTTGCATCACTCTGCGAGCAAGAGAGATTGGAATAAATATTAATAATTCATGTACTTGTTTAGCCGTTGTTAATTACTGAAATAATGTTAAAATTAATCATGATCATTAATGTAATTAAATAGAATTTTAAAAAGAAAATCAGGCTCACATTTCACCTATCTCTGGAAATACTGACCAGTACCGTTAATCATTAAATATTATGTAGGTAGCAGATTCTGCTAATTACAAGTACATGGCTGAAAGCAATGTGTCTTTTTTTTACCTAGTTAATGGAAAATTTAAACATGCTTAACAATGGTTGCCACAAAACAGGAAAAATCTGGAGTGCTTTTTATATTTTTAAACATAAATCAGAGCGAATCAGACTTTCCTGTTGAAACATTATTGGAAGTACCGCCTGTTATGAACATAATCAAGTTTCACAGTGAAAGTTGAGCTGAAACAATCACTGCAGTTTCTACAACCGATCTGTCTAATTCTGTTTGTCACCCTTAGATTATGGCTTTCCATAACTTCTAATTTAATTCCTTTCCCCTGGCTTGTGTTGCGTTTTCATCCTTTTTCATAATGCCCCATTGTTCAGCTCAAACGGTCGAGGTTGTTGCTCTGTAATTGGATGCTAAAATGTGAGCGCGTTAGAGCAGCTCGAAGAAGACTGAACCATCAATTTATGGTTCCCCATGGAGAATATTATCCAACCCCAGCAGAACTGGAGTAATGCTTCTTTGCCACTTATGGGCCGGAATTTTACCCGCATTCTCCGTTGGCCTTGGGCAAGATCTTACGAGCCTCGGGCGGGCAAGGCAGTAAAATTCTGGCAATGGAGTTAAGCAAAAAAGGTTTTCCAACGTCGTAGTTGGCCTCCTGATAGTTTTACATGGTAAAGGAAGATCCCGGGAGCTGGGAGAATCTGGCGTCGAACGGGCTAAGCATATTTAAAAGCTACTTTAAATTTGCTCATCAGCCTTGCGCCCATTCTGGGTGAGATGTGGTTTGCGCCAATAGCAGGAGACCGGGATGATTGAAAACCATTTGGCACCAAGTGCAAAACCCATTTTTAGGCTCTATTTTCCAGGATTGGTGCACCAATAATCAGATATCACGGCCACTAACTCTGGAGTGGTTAAAATGCTATTGGGCCTCGTGTGCCCATTTATTTATGAATTCTGCTCACAGTTCCAGGGAAGGGAAGAGTGGATAATTAATTAAATTCAAGAGAAAAAGGCCTGTGGTGCAAAAGTGGTGAAGCTGTCACTGAAATAGTGTTAATTGCACATTAATTCGATTTAATTGTACACATGTAGTGAGCATTAAATGGGATTTACATGTGCCCCAAGAGAAAATAACAGACTGAGGGCCTGATTTTACCAAAACTTCGTGCCCGTTTTCGGGTGCGAAATCGTGGTAAAGTTGGGCGTCGGGTCTATACCGCGATCTGCACCAGATTGGGAGCAGATCGTGGCTTTACCGACACCCGATTTGGGGCGCGGGTCCGGCCCATGCCTGAATCGGGCGGCCCGACGATTTAAATACATTTGCATGCATTTAAATCGACTTAATGAACCGCGCGCCCAACTCTACCGCCAAATCCCACTTTATCGTCTCCTGGCCCGATCCGCGTCCGCGCTGTTACCAACCTGCAAAATAAAAGTCTGAAGTCGCCGCTGCAGCCTCCGAAGAGTGGGGTCAGAGACTGCAACGGCTCTCTGACCCAGGTCATCCTCTGGTTGGGGTGGGAGGGGGGTGGGAGTGGAGGGGCTGTGACGTCTCATCTCCTGGGGGGGGTGGGAGGAGAGGGAGTGTGACCGATCTTCCCCTTGGGGTGGGGGGGGGGGGGGGGTGATGTCTCAAAGAACAAAGAACAGTACAGCACAGGAAACAGGCCCTTCGGCCCTCCAAGCCTGTGCCGCTCATTGGTCCAACTAGACCATTTGTTTGTATCCCTCCATTCCCAGACTGCTCATGTGACTATCCAGGTAAGTCTTAAACGATGCCAGCGTGTCTGCCTCCATCACCCTACTTGGCAGCGCATTCCAGGCCCCCACCACTCTCTGTGCAAAAAACGTCCCTCTGATATCTGATACCTGACCCCTCTCACCTTGAGCCCGTGACCCCTCGTGATCGTCACTTCTGATCTGGGAAAAAGCTTCCCACCGTTCACCCTATCTTTCCCCTTCATAATCTTGTACACCTCTATTAGATCTCCCCTCATTCTCCGTCTTTCCAGGGAGAACAACCCCAGTTTACCCAATCTCTCCTCATAGCTAAGACCCTCCATACCAACATCCTGGTAAAGCTTCTCTGCACTCTCTCTAACGCCTCCACGTCCTTCTGGTAGTGTGGCGACCAGAACTGGACGCAGTATTCCAGATGTGGCCTAACCAGCATTCTATACAGCTGCATCATCAGACTCCAGCTTTTATACTCTATACCCCGTCCAATAAAGGCAAGCATACCATATGCCTTCTTCACCACCTTCTCCACCTGTGTTGCCACCTTCAAGAATTTGTGGACTTGCACACCTAGGTCCCTCTGTGTCTCATCCCCTGGGGGCCGGGGGGGGAGGAGAGGGAGTGTGACGTCTCATCCCCTGGGGGGGGAGGGGAGGGGGTGTGACGTCTCATCCCCTGGGGGGGGAGGGGAGGGGGTGTGACATCTCATCCTCTGGTCGGGGGGGTTCCCCTGCGTGTCTGCGGCCGATCCCTCCTGGCACCATCACTGGTTCACTACCAGCCACAGATTACTCTTCCCTGCAGGTGTGAGAGAGCGGGAGAGATGGCTGTAGCTGGTAGTGAACTAGTGATGGTGCCAGGAGGGATCGGCCGCAGACATGCAGTGGAACCCCCCTGACCAGAGGATGAGACGTCACACCCCTCCCCTCCCACCCCCCAGGGGATGAGACGTCACACCCCCTCTCTCCCCCGCCACGGGATGATCGGTCACACCCCCTCCCCTCCCACCCCCCCCCCCCCCCCCCCCCCCCCCCCCCCCCCCCCCCCCACTCCCCGACCAGAGGATGAACGTCAGAGAGCCGCTCTCTCTGCTTATTTTTTCGTGCCCGGGCGCGCTGTCAGATGAGCTTCGATCGGTCCGTCAGCGCTAAGCCCTGCCCACAGCGCGGATTGGGCTGGAGCCAGAAAAACGTATATGGGCGCGCTGCAAAGAAGATTCCAGGCTCGGATCTATTTGACGCCCAGATCCGGCACTTAGACTCAAAATGGTAAAATTCCCCCCTGAGTCTGCACCAGTTGAGTGAAGGTTTGTTACCTGTATCTCTGCAAATTATGCTCATAAAAAATTGTAAGAAGATTGGTTCCTGTTCTAACCTTCACCACTTGGTTTTCTGGAATACAATATGGTAGCAGAGAATGATTGCTTCAAATTGAAGGTTGGAAATTAAGAGAGAAAATTCAGAGAGAAAACTAAAACCATAGTGGCCATTGAAGAAAATAGCAAAGCTGGGATACTGCCACCCTCCCCCACCACATCCCCCCAACACCCCGCCCCGACCCCTGGCTGTTTTTGGTGACACAGACAACTTGCCATTGGCCACTGATGGGATCTTCTGATCCTTTTCCAGAGCCTTTAGTTTTGTCTTTTTGTTATCTTTGTAACATCTAGTCTTGATTACTGGTGTATTCTTTGGTTTTATCTCTGTACATACCTTCCTGCTATTCTGTGACCCTCATTTCCCAGATTACGATTATGGCCTCCTGCCTTGAATCTACCCCGTGATCTGCTACATCTACCCAGGCTTGATCCTTCACCCCCTACCCCTGTCCCTTGTCTAGTTTAAAGCCCTCTGTACTTCCCTAGTTATGTGATTCACCAGAGCCTTTGTCCCAGCACAGTTCAGGTGCGGACCCTACTTTCCCCAATACTGCTGCCAGTTCCCCACAAACCTGAACCCACTTCTCCCTCACCAGTCTTTGAGCAACGCAATCGTCTCTCTTATCTTTGTCCAGTGCCAATTTGCTCGTGGCTCAGGTAATAATAGAGACTATTTCCTATGAGTTTCTGCTTAATTTGGTCTTGCTCCTCATACTGACTATGCAGAACCTCTTTCCTTGTCCTGCCTATTTTGTTGGCACCTACATGGGCCACAACAACTTGATTCTCTCCCTCCCACTGAAAGTTCCTCTGAGCAGATGTCCCAAACCCTGGTACTGCACAGACAAGATGTGGAGATGCCGGCGTTGGACTGGGGTAAACACAGTAAGAAGTTTAACAACACCAGGTTAAAGTCCAACAGGTTTATTTGGTAGCAAAAGCCACACAAGCTTTCAGAGCTCCAAGCCCCTTCTTCAGGTGAATGGGAATTCTGTTCACAAACAGGGCATATAAAGACACAGACTCACCTTATATGAATAATGGTTGGAATGTGAATACTTACAGCTAATCAAGTCTTTAAGATACAAACAACGTGAGTGGAGAGAGCATCAAGACAGGCTAAAAAGATGTGTATTGTCTCCAGACAAGACAGCGAGTGAAATTCTGCAGGTCCAGGCAAGCTGTGGGGGTTACAAATAGTGTGACATGAACCCAGTATCCCGGTTGAGGCCGTCCTCGTGTGTGCGGAACTTGGCTATCAGTTCACTTGAACGTCTTCCTGCACTATCATGCCGTGCTCTTCCACCTTGCAAACCTCACTTTCATCCACACTGCTGCCTCACAGTGCCAGGGACCCGGCTTCAATTCCGGCCTCGGGTGACTGTGTGGAGTTAGCACATTCTCCCCTTGTCTGCGTGGGTTTCCTCCGGGTGTTCCAGTTTCCTCCCACATTCCAAAGATGTGCGGGTTAGGTTGATTGGCCATGCTAAATTGCCCTTAGTGTCAGGGGGATTAGTAGGGTAAATACATGGGGTTATGGGGATAGGGCCTGGGTGGGATTGTTGTCGCTGCAGACTCGATGGGCCAAATGGCCTTCTGCACTGTAGGGATTATATGATTCTCTGATTCTATTTCTATGATTCTATTTATCTGATTCTATGATCCTCCGGTTCCTCACCACTGAACAAATTAGGCACCCTATTCTAAGAGGCATGACAGCCTTCTGGAACAAAATGTCCAGGTATTTCTCCCCCTCCCTTATTTTGTGCTGTGTCTGCTGTTTGGCTTCCAGATCAATAATCCTGATATGAAAAATCTCTAGCGGTTTTTGTGCCGATGTGTTTGTCATGAATCGCCTTGTTCTCCGAAAGTCCCCACATTCCACAGCTACAACATAACATCTGTCTTGCCATTGTTAAATATGCTGTTTAGTTAATTTAATTTAATTTAATTATTCTCTTAATTAACTTAGAATAATTCCAACGCATACCACACCTCATTCTCCCGTGCACCGAATTCCCACGTAAACCTCATTCACTACTCACTCAGGCACGGTTTCCTGTCTCCTCTTCCTGTGCGCCACTTACTGATCATACAGTTTGAAAAGCCTGTCTCTTTTCTAGACTTTCTGACAAGTCATTAGCTAGTTTGGCTCTCTGCTGCAGTGATTAATTCCACTTGAATCAACTGGTTCTCAGCCTTTTGGTTTCAGATTCCAGCATCTGCAATAATTTGCTTTTAGTCAATATTTTATGAATTGGATGTCTGTCAGCTGGATAATGACAAAAGTTTAGACCTGCTATTAGAGTTCTTGATTAAAATCTGCCAGAGAGATAATCTGTTAAATGTCAATGAGACATCATCTGAATTTCCTACATTTTGGATGATCATTCCATAGAAGGATATGTCATGGACTGTAACAGATTATACAAAAGATTGATGACGTTCAATTTGGGAAAATCCTAGGATTTATACTAGCTTTTAAATGACTGTATTATGCTAAGGTGTCTTGGATGGGAAGGTTACTCATGTTCTAACTGGGGTTTGGTTCTCAAAGAGGGAGACCCTATTGGATCAGATGTCTCAGCTTTAAAAAATATTCCTATTGAAACAGCCTTCATGAATGAAATAAGACATTCCTCTGTGACACAAAGGTGGGAGGATTCAATGTCTGATTTCGAAATAGGACATGGGCATGAATACAATAAACGGATTTAAGACAAGTAGAATGAAAATGAAAGTACATTTGGCTGCTACAGCAAAAGACAAAATCGAAACAGCAGTAAGAGGCAAATTAATCCCAGAAATGATCAAGAAACAGTAAAAGATTCTTCAGATGTGATAGTATCATTATGTAGTGAATTAGTCAAAGAGAAGGGGCAGGTCATTTGTGGCTTGGTTTCCACTTTGATTAGGATTTGTATTTCTGTTTGGATTGTCCCGGATTGAGAAGGTTTCTCATTACTTATGAGTGACTTGGGTCTAACCTGGGTATGTTTCTTCAGAAACTACTTTATTTACACTATAGTATATGCTAAACGTGTAGATAAGTACATTGCTCTCATATACAGACTGTTCTGTCATCTCTTCTGAGTCTCTTGCTCGTGACTGCTGATAGCACTGTTACGTGATGATACATGTCACTATATCATTACCATAACAATGAGCCCATCATTCTACAACAGCGTCCACAAAACAACACAATATGAAGAGAATTCAGAGGCAGAGGATGAAAATAGTGATGAATCCTACCAAATTACACTGCTCGCAAGTAGTTTTAGTCCTGTAATGAATGTGTTGGGCGCAGGCTCCTTTAATTGTGCTGTACTAGATAGTGCTTGTCCTTCAACAGTATGCACAACAGGTTGCTTAAAATGTCATCTTGATTCACTAAGTAGTGAAGGTTGGATGCAGGTTTCAGGAATATGAAAGTACTACTCGCTTTAGGTTTGGCACTGACAACACATTGAAGCCACCAAAAAGAATTGTAATCGCGTACACAATAGCAGGAGTAAGCCATTTTATAAGTGTTGATGTAATCTCTGATTAAGTACTGCTGCTGTAGTGCAAACTTCCTATTAAAAAAGGCAAAACTGAAATTTGACATGGAGCATGATGTCAGGGATGGAACAGCGGCACAGTGGTTAGCACTGCTGCCTCACAGCGCCAGGGATCTGGTTTCAATTCTGGCCTTGGATCACTTTCTGTGTGGAGTTTGCACACTCACCCCGTGTCTGCGTGGGTTTCCTCCAGGTGATTCAGTTTCCTCCCACAGTCCAAAGATGTGCAGGTTAGATGGATTGCCCCTTCATGCGTAGATTAGTGAATTAGCAGGGTAAAATGCGTGGGGTTATGAGGATAGGACGCGGGGTGGGCCTGGTTAAGATGCCAATGCAGAGTCGATGGGCCAAATGGCCTCCTTCTGCACTGTAGTGATTCTATGGTGATAAGGCAATTATTTTTGGAAAGCCAGTTGATCTGTTGTTCACCTGGGTCGGACATTGCTGTATAACCTTAACAAAACCTAATGTTTCAAATCAGCTTGCAAAACAATTATTAGATAATTTACTCATCCTATTAGTCAGAGGTTAAAAATCCAATGAAAAGATGCAGTTGTCTACGCGGGCATGTTGCACAGGAGATTGCTGGGAAAATCAGAGTGAGGGGTTTGGTGTAAAAATGTAACACACTTATCCATCATGCCCTCCTGAGGTCCTGGATCCTTGGACCCACTATTATCGGGTTTGCGGAGGCCCCATTGCTGCTGTTCACTTCCTTGACCGCTTCCATCTATGCTTGCTTGGCTGAAGAAGTTGTTCTCTTCCTCCCCTGGGGGGAGGGGGGGGGGGGGGGGGGGGGAGAGAAAAAAACGCAGAGAGAGGAACTCACAAAAACATACCCTGAGAACCATGCATCAATCCTTATAAAGTGCTTAACCCAAAAGCAATGATTGGAGCATGTTCTGAAGTCATTCTACCCTTTGATGAAGATTATATCAATCGGGGCTAACAGAATAGGCAAGTGAGAAGTGTGATATTAATGGCCAGGACTTTAAGGCCTTGCCACGACAATTCTCCCTCTGGTGGATGAAACGGGCTATTTGAATCTCCATTCAGTTTGGCAGGAGGAGCTGTAAACCCCTGGCCTGGCTTTTGCTACCAAATAAACCTGTTGGACTTTAACCTGGTGTTGTTAAACTTCTTACTGTGTTTACCCCAGTCCAATGCCGGCATCTCCACATCATGACTATAAGAAGCATCAAAGGGCGTTGCCATGTCCTACTCTAAGCCTGCCATTGGCATGTAACTTTAACACGGTAGTTGCTCTGGGCCTATAGGTAGCAGACAAAGATGGAAATATTTTCATGTCACAGTTTATACACCTGGTAACTATATTTAGCATTTCTGTGATAAAACACAGTAAGGTTAAAAGGGTTATTATAGACAAAATCATGACGACAGCGATAAGGGGTGGAATCTTGCGCTCTTCTCCAGTTTGATGGTGGGGCGTCATTTAATCAGGTGGGTGGGTAGCAGATGGGGACCCAGCCACCTTCACTTTTCCACCCCGACTAACTCCATGGTATGAAGGCCCATGGACACCCTTTCCCCCTCACCATCAATTGAGGCTCTTAAGAGGCTGGAGCGTTCAAACAAAATGTTCTTGAAAATGATTTAAAAATGTAATGTTGGAAATACAAATAAAAACAGAGCATTATGGAAATATACAGCACAGTAGGTTAGTCATTATCTGTAAATAGAAAAGATAATGTTTTAACAAAGTGTTTCTGCTGATGAAGGCACCAGATGCGAACCGTGTTCATAGAATCCCTACAGTGCAGAAGGAGACCATTCGGCCCCTCGAGCCTGCACCAACAACAATCCCACCCAGGTCCTAACGCCATAACCCCATGTATTTACCCTGAAAATCCTCCTGACACTAAGGAGCAATTTAGCATGGCCAATGCACCTAACCCGCACATCTTGGGAGTGTGGGAGGAAACTGGAGCACCCAAAGCAAACCCACGCAGACAAGGGGAGAATGTGCAAACTCCACACAGTGACCTGAGGCCAGAATTGAACCTGAGTCCCTGGCGCTGTGAGGCAGCAGTGCTAGCCACAGTGCCACCACATAGCACAAGTTGTTCTCATCCTACTCTGAAGCGTGAAATGCAGCTGGGCGCGTGGGTGAAGTTGGCTGGTTGGGTGAATGGCCTTCCAGACCATTGGAACTTGCTGATAAAGCAATGATAGCAATTTTCTGACAGGAGAGGTTTGTCGGGCAACCTCGGAGCCCGTCCATTTCTACAGCTCTTTGGAGTAACTGATCAAAGCCTCCCCAGTTTGTCAGTTTCACAAAGGAAGTTTCTCCTGTTGTGCTCTGATGTACCACTAACTGCTAGGTTGGAGACACAACCTGAGACCTCTCCCCTGTTGTGAAAGAGGAAAAATCCCTTTTAATTGCGTCCTTCATGAGTTCAATAGCCTTCCCACCTCAGCCATGAGGGTTCCTGACTTCCCCACTAACCCACCTCGAGGAAAGACTGATAATAATGTGAATATGCTGGCAAACTGCAATCTTTTCCCATTTTCTGGCCCATCCCATTTGCAAACCTGCCTCCAAAGACCTAAAAAGAGCAACAGGTAGTATTGAAGAAGCAGGGGGGCTGCAGAAGGACTTGGACAGGTTAGGAGTGTGGGCCAAGAAGTGACAGATGGAATACAATGTGGAAAAGTGTGAGGTTATGCACTTTGGAAGGAGGAATGGAGGCATAGACTATTTTCTAAATGGGAAAATGCTTAGGAAATCAGAAACACAAAAGGAGTTGGGAGCCATTGTTCAAGCTTCTCTTAAGGTTAACATGCAGGTTCAGTCAGCAGGTAGGAAGGCAAATGCAATGTTAGCATTCATGTTGAGAGGGATAGAATACAAGATCAGGGATGTACTTCTGAGGCTGTATAAGGCTCTGGTCAGACCCCATTTGGAGTATTGTGAGCAGTTTTGCGCCCTATATCTAAGGAAGGATGTGCTGGCCTTGGATAGGGTCCAGAGGAGGTTCACAAGAATGATCCCTGGAATGAAGAGCTTGTCATATGAGGAACGGTTCAGGTCTCTGGGTCTGTACAAGTTGGAGTTTGGAAGAATGAGGGGGGATTTTATTGAAACTTACAGGATACTGCGAGGCCTGGAGAGAGTGAACGTGGAAAGGATGTTTCCACTCGTAGGAAAAACTAGAACCAGAGGGCAACCTCAGGCGAAAGGGACGATCCTTTAAAACAGAGATGAGGAAGAATTTCTTCAGCCAGAGAGTGGTGAATCTGTGGAACTCTTTGCCGCAGAAGCTGTGGAGGCCAGGTCATTGAGTGTCTTTAAGACAGAGAGAGATAGGTTCTTGATTGCTAAGGGGGTCAGGGGTTATGGGAAAGAGGCAGGAGAATGGGGATGAGAAAAACATCAGCCACGATTGAATGGTGGAGCAGGCTCGATGGGCCGAGTGGCCTAACTCTGCTCCTATGTCTTATGGTCATTTGGTCTTATGGTCTAAAAAATCTCTCCCCCCAACTACTGTATTACGACTTTTAAACATGCTTTATGTACAACTTTCAAAAAAACTTAATGTTGAGATGCCGGTGTTGGACTGGGATGGGCACAGTAAGAAGTATCACAACACCAGGTCAAAGTCCAACAGCTTATTTGGAATCACGAGCTTTCAGAGCGCTGCTCTTTCCTTAGGTGAGGCTCACCTGAAGAAGGAGCAGCACTCCGAAAACTCGTGATTCCAAATAAACCTGTTGGAAAAAAAATTAAAGTTTAAGTTTATTTATTAGTGTCACAAGTAGGCTTACATTAACACTGCAGTGAAGTTATTGTGAAAATCCTTTACCAGCATCTCAAATTAACATTACAGTGATGAGGTGGAGGTGTTGGTGTTGGACTAGGGTGGGCACAGTAAGAAGTCTCACAACACCAGATTAAAGTCCAACAGGTTTATTTGGAATCAAGAGTTTTTGGAGCGCTGCTCCTTCATCAGGCGACGAAGCAGCGCTCCAAAACCTCGTGATTCCAAATAAACCTGTTGGACTTTAACCTGATGTTGTGAGACTTCTTACCAAGATTACAGCGGCCATGACTGGGATGACATCTGCTGAAATGTTGCAAGTTGAGCAATTTCCAGGAGGTGTTGGGGAGATTTCAGTTCACAGCAGGACGCATCATTTTGTTTTCGTTATGAGTACTGCATGTGAGCCTTTGCTGCATAATCTGGATTGGAAAGTAATTTAGTTTCTCTGCAGTGGGGGATGAAAGAAACTTCATTTATCCTGATCATGAAGGAGAAACTGGAATATTGCTTTTCTCATTTCCCCATTTTGTGACAATCCAATTCTTGTTCCTACCATTCAACCCGTGTTAGCTTTTCAGATACTTTAGGAACTATTTGATTCTGATTCCATTAATCCTCACTGGTCCCTGCTCTGAAGACGAGCCGTACGGACTTTTCTGTTTCTCTCTCCGTAGATGCTGCCAGACCTGCTGGGTTTTTTCAGCATTTTCTGTTTTGTACCACTAATTCATAATTCCTTTTCATCATCAGCTTTTGTTACAGGTGGAAATCATGTCAGTAGATTCAGACTTGTAGAATCATAGAAACCCTACAACACAGAAGGAAGCCATTCGGCCCTTCGAGTCTGCACCGACAACAATCCCATCAAGGCCTTATCCCCGTAACCCCACATATGTACCCAGCTAATCTCTCTAGCCTACGCATCCCAGGACACTAAGGGGCAACTTAGCATGGCCATTGCACCTAACCTGCACACCTTTGGACTGGAAGTAGTCTCACAAGACCAGGTTAAAGTCCAACAGGTTTATTTGGTGGCATGAGCTTTCGGAACGTTGCCCCTTCATCAGGTGAGTCTGATGAAGGGGCAGCACTCCAAAAGCCCGTGCTGCCAAATAAACCTGTTGGACTTTAATCTGGTGCTGTGAGACTACCCCAGCCCAATGCCGGCAACTCCACATCATCTTTGGACTGTGAGAGGAAACCGGAGCACCCGGATGAAACCCACGCAGATACGGGATAAACGTGAAGATTCCACACAGACAGTGACCCAAGCCGGGAATCAAATCCAGGTCCCTGGAGCTGTGAGGCAGCAGTGCTAACCACTGTGCCACCGTGCCGCCATCTCCTTCGTGATCTAGTTTTTTTGGGGGCAGATGTCACAGTCCCGTTGCTCGAAGAACTTTCTTTATTTTATTGACATTTTTTTGTAGTAGTTTCTGAGTCCAGCTCAGAATTTCTGAAGTGTAGCATTCTAAATTTCCTTCAGCAGCAATAACATTTTTAGCTTTAACAGTAACAGACAACTTGTTCTCTTCTTTCTGATTCATGAAGTCTTGGAAATCCACCATGCAGGATTGACACCGCTTAACACATCTGACTTCACAACTTGATTGAGCAGCGCTTTTAACAGTTTAATGCATTTTTCCCAGAGGTGGGCAGCTCTCGAATCCTTGGCATGAAAAAAAATCATTGCTATCTAATAAATCATCCATCCCATATTCAAGGGAAAGAGAGTAAAAATACATTTCCTCACCTTGTTAGCTGCTTTGGATTGGCTGAGGTCAGCCAGGTTTTCCTGTTTGAGAAACATTTCCAAAATAGATTTCAAGGGACCTCCACTAATTATTACATCTTGCTACTGAACAGCAGAGACCGAGCTACCCGTGACTTCATGTCTTATTAGCTGCGGCTCGTTTGCAGCAAATCAGTGCTGATATTTCTTGTGGAACTCTTTTCATTTTTTTGTTACCACTAAAATAGCAATAAAACGTCCACTAACAGGTCTTGCAGTGGTTTTGTGAGTACTTTAACAACATCCTCAGCTGCAAAGTGTGCAAAGTGGGAAACACAAGGCCACATTGAAACTCAGCTGCCGTTTTTATCCATCATAAATCAGTGCCTTTTTTTCCATCATGACTTTGGCACAGTTAGAAGAGAAACCAGTAATGTTCTCCTGTAGAATACGATGGCTTGCAAACATCAAAACTTACTGCAATAAACAGATTTTGGACATTTTCTATATGACATATTTCCATGGCTCTGAGATCTGTTTTGAAGACTTTAAGAATCTATGAGTCGAGTGAAAATACCTGATGATAATGCAGATATCCTTGCTCTCATCCATTATTCAAGTGCTCAGGCCTGGTTTAGCAAGCTATGGTTGATTCCAAATGTGGTTAGTAAAGAGCTATGATAATAATGCTGCCTCATGCTTTCCCATATGAAAATTCCCTGGCATTGTTTGATTTGGGATGAATCAGCTTTCGGAGTTTTATGAAATGCAAACCCAGCTGATAATCCATATGGCTTGGCGAAAAATATAATTCAGCATTTGTAATGTTCTGGCCTAAAGCCTGCTAACCTGGCCTAAAGAAGCCTAGCTAAACAACTATCGATTGTTGTGCTTTGCAGCTTGACTTACATGCATTTTCCAGATGTTTTTTGAGATTGTATAATCCTGAATTCTCAAACGCAATGTTCTCAGAACAGGCAACAACTATTTACATTTATCTAATGTTCCAAGGAGTCCTACACAACAAAATATGCTGCCGATCGAGATGATCGAAAGTTTGCTCAATGAGGACTGTCTTAAATGTGGAAAGTGAATGGTGGAGCGATTAAAATTGGGAGAATGATTGTTTCTTAGCCAATGTGTTGGGAGAGCACAACTTCAGAGTAATTCCTCTGAAGCTGCAAAACCATGATATATTTATACAGTGAAATATCACATAAGCGATATAGTGTTTTAAATTCCAACATTGCCTATTTTAGATTCACATTAAACAATTTACAGAGACTGCAAGCAGGGTGTATGTTGCTCCAAGAATGATCTGTCTTCCTAATCTCTTGTTGTTACCAGTTTGGACTTGCACTGCCAGCTTGGGGTGGAACAGAGGTCACTAGGCATACTGGCTAGCTGTTCATCCACGTAAACAGTCTTTGTTTATATCAACATGTTCTTTTCCCCTGATTCTGGAATTCTACTTCTAACATGTTTACGTAGATTCCCTAGTCCCTTATGATGAGACATTGAACCTTTACAGAGATCCCTTAATAACCCATGCTCGCGATTTGCCCTTAGAAATTGTTGTAATTAACCATATTCATTATTTCCCTCTAACAGGCACCAAAGCTTTGGATGACCTCGAATTTACGGAGGATAGAATGTGGGAGAGCAGCCCAGGAGTGTGCTGCAGTAGTTAAATCTAGAGGTAACAAAGACAAAGGGATGCGTAGATTAGAGGGATTAGCGGGTAAAATGTGTGGGGATATGGGGGTAGGGCCTGGGTGGGATTGTGATCGGTGCAGACTCGATGGGCCGAGTGGCCTCTTTCTGTACTGTAGGATTTCTGTGAACATGGATGAAGGTTTCAGCAGAAGATAGAATCATAGAGTCCCTACAGTGCAGAAGGAGGCCATTCAGCCCATCGAGTCTGCATCAACCACAATCCCACCCAGGCCCAGTTCCTGTAACCCCACATATTTACCCTGCTCATCCCCCTGACACTAAGGGGCAATTTATCATGGCTAATCAACCTAACCCCGCATATCTTTGGACTGTGGGAGGAAACCGGAGCACCCTGAGGAAACCCATGCAGACACGGAGAGAATGTGCAAACCCCACACAGACAGTCACCCAAGGCCCGAATTGAACCCGGGTCCCTGGCGCTGTGAGGCAACAGTGCTAACCACTGTGACACCGTGCCACCCTGACGACCTGAGAAATGGGTGCAGTCAGGTAATGGAATGGAGGTGGAAATAGAAGGTTTTGGTGATGGTGAAAATATGTGGTTGGAATGTAGTTAGGGTTTGGAGCAGAAATCAGAAACACTGAGCGGGATTTTCCACGCAACCAGCTGCGTGATCCCTGACAGGAGCAGAAGAGGTGGCCCACCATTGGCTGGTGGCGGGATCTTCTGCTCCTGCCATTATAAACAGGATTTCCTGTCAGCACCATCTGCAGGACTGGAAAGTCTTACTGCCGTGAGCGGTTGGAAAATTCCAGCCACTGGCTTTAGTCTTTCAGATATTTCATTGGAAAGAATTTCTGCTCATCCAGTGGTAGATGTCCGATAAGCGGTACAATACTTTAGCAACAGTGGAGAGGTGGTGATGAGGTGGAACTGGGTGTTGTCAATATCTATGCAAAAACTAATGTCGTGCTTTCAAATGATGAAGCTCAGGTACAGCACGTAAATGAGAAATAGGAGGAGGCCTTGGTTAGATTCTTGGTGGCCACTACAGGTAACAGTGCATGAGCAAGAAGCCAAGCCATTTCAAATGATACTCTGCTGATTATAATTTAAGTAAAAATGGAACCAGGTGAGAGCAGTCTCGCACAGCTGCATGCCAGTGGAGAGGTGTTGGAGGAGGATTTTGTGGTCAATCTTAATTGTCAAAGGCTCCACATGAGTGAAGAAGGATGAGGCGAGAAAGCTTTATCTTAATCACTCTCACCTAGGATGTCGTTTGATTTTGATCAGAGCTGTTTTGGTACTTTTGGTAGGGCAGAAACATGATTGGAGGAATTCAAGCAAGGAGTTAAACATAGAAACATAGAAAAACTACAGCACAAAAACAGGCCCTTCGGCCCCACAAGTTGTGCTGAACATATCCCTACCTTCTAGACCTACCTATAACCCTCCATCCTATTAAGCTCCATGTACTCATCCAGGAGTCTCTTAAAAGACCCTATTGAGTTTGCCTCCACCACCACTGACGGCAGCCGATTCCACTCACCCACCACCCTCTGGGTGAAAAACTTTCCCCGAACATTTCCCCTGTACCTACCCCCCAGCACCTTAAACCTGTGTCCTCTCGTAGCAACCATTTCCACCCTGGGAAAAAGCCTCTGAGAGTCCACCCGATCTCAACATCTTATACACCTCTATTAGGTCTCCTCTCATCCTACGTCTCTCCAAGGAAAAAAGACCAAGCTCCCTCAGCCTATCCTCATAAGGCATGCCACTCAATCCAGGCAACATCCTTGTAAATCTCCTCTGCACCCTTTCAATCTTTTCCACATCCTTCCTGTAATGAGGCGACCAGAACTGAGCACACTACTCCAAGTGGGGTCTATATAGCTGCATCATTATCCCCGGACTCCTAAACTCAATCCCTCGATTGATAAAGGCCAGCACACCATATGCCTTCTTAACCACCTCCTCCACCTGCGGGGTGGATTTTAGAGTCCTATGGACCCGTTCTGGGAAAGATGGGCATGGATTTGGGCAGTGACAACATGTTCAAACACTTGGAAAGGAAAGGGACAATTTTATTTTATTCCTTCATGTCGATGGGTAGGCTAGGCCAGTATTTGTTTCCCATCTCCAATTGCCCTCGCAAAGGTGGTGGTGCGCTGCATTATTGAACCGCTGCAGTCCATGTAATGTAGGTATACCCACAGTGCTGTTAGGGAGGGAGTTCCAGAATTTTGAGTCTGTGACGGTGAAGGAACGCCAACATATTTCCAAGTCAGGATGTTGTGTGGCTTCGAGAGGAACTTCCAGGTGGTGGTGATCTCCTGTATTTGCTGCCCTTGTCCTTCGAGGTTTGCAAGATGCTGCCTGAGGAAGCTTGGTGAGTTCTGGTAGTGCATCTTGTAGATGGTACAGACTGCTGCCACTTTGTGTTGGTGATTGAAGGAGTGAATGTTTGTGAATGGGGTGCCAATCAAGTGGGTTGCTTTATCCTGGATAGTGCCAAGCTTTTTGAGGGTTGTTGGAGCCGCACTCATCCAGGCAAACGGAGAGCATTCTATCACACTCCTGCATTGTGCTCACTGCTTCATTCCTGTGTAGAAACTGCTGCAGGTTTCTTGTATTTGCACTTTGATTTTTCTTCTCTAACATGACTAATAAGAAGCTTCACGCAAATATATTTTTTATTGTTAAATTTGCTGATGACACAAAGATATAAGAAAGTAAATTGTGAGGAGGGCATAAAGAGTCTATAAAGGGATTTGGATAGGTTAAGTGAGTGGGCAGAAAATTTGCAGGTGGAGTATGATGTGGAAAAATGTGAACCCGTCAACTTTGGCAGCAAGAATAGAAAAACAGTTATTTAAGTAGAGAAAGATTGCAAAAATCTGCTGTATAGAGGGATCTTCGAGGTGCCCTGGCACATGAATCACAAAAAATTACTGTGCAGGTAGAGCAAGTGATTAGGAAGGCAAATAGAATGTTGTTGTTTATTGCTAAGGGAATGGAATATAAATGTCGGGAAGATTTGCGGCAGTTGTTGGTGAGACCA
The DNA here is from genome assembly GCF_964213995.1 of Mustelus asterias. NCBI lineage: Eukaryota > Metazoa > Chordata > Chondrichthyes > Carcharhiniformes > Triakidae > Mustelus > Mustelus asterias. The sequence continues at coordinate 39,405,379 of NC_135815.1, read as the reverse complement.
CATCTGGGGTACTGTACAGTTTTGGTCTCCTCACTTGAGAAAGGATATAACGGTATGTGAAGCAATTCAGAGAAGTTTCACTTGACTCATTCCTGAGATAAGGGGATTAAATTATGAGGAAAGGTTCAACAAGTTGGCCTTGCATCCATTGAAATTTGGAAGAATGAGAGGTGATTTTATTGAAACATATAAGATCCTGAGGGGACTTGACAGGGTGGATGCTGAGAGGATGTTTCCCCTTCTGAGAGAGACTAGATCTGGGGTACAGAGCTTAAAAGTAAGGGGTCTCCCATTTAAGATGCAGATAGAAACATAGAAAAACTACAGCACAAACATGCCCTTCGGCCCACAAGTTGCGCCGAACACATCCCTACCTTCTAGACCTACCTATAACCCTCCATCCTATTAAGCTCCATGTACTCATCCAGGAGTCTCTTAAAAGACCCTATTGAGTTCGCCTCCACCACCACTGATGGCAGCCGATTCCACTCGCCCACCACCCTCTGTGTGAAAAACTTACCCCTAACATCTCCCCTGTACCTACCCCCCAGCACCTTAAATCTGTATCCTCTCGTAGCAGCCATTTCCACCCTGGGAAAAAGCCTCTCGTAGCAGCCATTTCCACCCGATCTATGCCTCTCAACATCTTATACACCTCTATTAGGTCTCCTCTCATCCTTTGTCTCTCCAAGGAGAAAAGACCGAGCTCCCTCAGCCTATCCTCATAAGGCATGCCACTCAATCCAGGCAACATCCTTGTAAATCTCCTCTGCACCCTTTCAATCTTTTCCACATCCTTCCTATAGTGAGGTGACCAGAACTGAGCACAGTACTCCAAGTGGGGTCTGACGAGGGTCTTATATTGCTACATCATTATCCCCGGACTCCTAAACTCAATCCCTCGATTGATAAAGGCCAGCACACCATACGCCTTCTTAACCACCTCCTCCACCTGCGGGGCCGATTTCAGAGTCCTATGGACCCGGACCCCAAGGTCCTTCTGATCCTCTACCATACTAAGAGTCTTTCCCTTTATATTATATTGAGGATAATTTTTTTTCTCTCAAGTGTGTCCTTATTCTGTGGAGTTCTCTTCCTTGTAGAGCAGTCGAGGCAGGGCCATTGAATATTTTTAAGGCTGAGTTAGATAGATTCTTGATGGATATGAACGGGGATGGTGCCAGAGGACTGGAGAGTGGCGAATGTTGGTCCTCTGTTTAAGAAAGGGAATAGAAATGACCCTGGTAATTCTAGACCGGTTAGTCTTACTTCCATGGTTGGTAAATTGATGGAAAAGGTCCTTAGGGATGGGATTTACAACCATTTAGAAAGATGCGGATTAATCCGGGATAGTCAGCACGGATTCGTGAAGGGCAAGTCGTGCCTCACAAATTTGATTGAATTTTTTGAGGAGGTAACTAAGTGTGTTGATGAAGGTAGGGTAGTTGATGTCATATACATGGATTTTAGTAAGGCGATTGATAAGGTCCCCCATGGTCGGCTTATGATGAAAGTAAGGAGGTGTGGGATAGAGGGTAAGTTGGCCGATTGGATAGGTAACTGGCTGTCTGATCGAAGACAGAGGGTGGTGGTGGATGGAAAATTTTCGGACTGGAGACAGGTTGCTAGCAGAGTGCCACAGGGATCAGTGCTTGGTCCTCTGCTCTTTGTGATTTTTATTAATGACTTAGAGGAGGGGGCTGAAGGGTGGATCAGTAAATTTGCTGATGACACCAAGATTGGTGGAGTAGTGGATGAGGTGAAGGGCTGTTGTAGGCTGCAAAGAAACATAGATAGGATGCAAAGCTGGGCTGAAAAATGGCAAATGGAGTTTAACCCTGATAAATGTGAGGTGATTCATTTTGGTAGGACTAATTTAAATGTGGATTACAGGGTCAAAGGTAGGGTTCTGAAGACTGTGGAGGAACAGAGAGATCTTGGGGTCTATATCCACAGATCTCTAAAGGTTGCCACTCAAGTGGATAGAGCAGTGAAGAAGGCCTATAATGTGTTAGCTTTTATTAACAGGGGGTTGGAGTTTAAGAGCCGTGGGGTTATGCTGCAACTGTACAGGACCTTGGTGAGACCACATTTGGGATATTGTGTGCAGTTCTGGTCACCTCACTATAAGAAGGATGTGGAAGCGCTGGAAAGAGTGCAGAGGAGATTTACCAGGATGCTGCCTGGTTTGGAGGGTAGGTCTTATGAGGAAAGGTTGAGGGAGCTAGGGCTGTTCTCTCTGGAGCGGAGGAGGCTGAGGGGAGACTTAATAGAGGTTTATAAAATGATGAAGGGGATAGATAGAGTGAACGTTCAAAAACTATTTCCTCGGGTGGATGGAGCTATTACAAGGGGGCATAACTGTAGGGTTCATGGTGGGAGATATAGGAAGGATATCAGAGGTAGGTTCTTTACGCAGAGAGTGGTTGGGGTGTGGAATGGACTGCCTGCAGTGATAGTGGAGTCAGACACTTTAGGAACATTTGAGCGGTTATTGGATAGGCACATGGAGCACATCAGGATGATAGGGAGTGGGATAGCTTGATCTTGGTTTCAGATAAAGCTCGGCACAACATCGTGGGCCGAAGGGCCTGTTCTGTGCTGTACTGTTCTATGTTCTATGCTCTATGACATGGGATTCAAAGACTATAGGGGTAAACAGGAAAGTGGAGTTGAGGCCACAAAGTGGAGTGTGCTTGAGGGGCCAAATGGCCTACCCCTGCTAATTTGTATGTCAATTAGTCACTTCAGTGGAAAACAAGTACCGAGATTCAAGATTTCTATCGCAAGATCATATGTGAGGCTTAATTTTACTGAAAAATAAATTTGCAAGATTTGACACAGATGCAGGTGAAAATTCCTGGTCTGGCTTCATGGCTAAGTCATCATACTTTGTGTATATCCACACAGTGGTGAGCTGCTTGTGACTACCCAGGAAATGTTTGCAGCTTGTCACGTTTATAGAACTTAGACCTGATGCTCAAAATGTCTTCTTCCTCTCCAGGGAGATTTCAGATGGGTGGTACCAATGCTCCTCCTGCTACCCACTCAATGCTCGAGAACACTTAAGGCTTTTCTTATTGACATGTTTTGGTTATATTTTGTAATTATAGCTGCGAGTTGTTGAAATTTGGAAAATGACGTGGCATTGACGTCGAATACAGGGAAGTGTGAGGTTAAAAACAGCAACTCATACTCATGTAATGTTTTCAATGGAGAAAATGTTCCAAAGCACTGCACAGAGATGAAATGAGACAACAAAATGAATACATAAATTACTGTCTTAAACTCTTCCACCTTTCTCTTCCCCTTTAAGACTCTCCTTAAAATCCAACATTTTGTGGAGCTTTAGATCATCCATGCTAATATGGAATGACCTTCGAAGGGTCATCCAGACTCAAAACGTTGGCTCTACTCTCCAGAGATGCTGCCAGGCCTGCTGACATTTTCCAGCATTTTCTGTTTTTGTTTGACTTAATTTAGGAATCTGCCTTTAACAGCTAGTACATGGTTTTCTTGAGTTGCATAGAACTTGCCAACAGGGTGAGATCACAGTGGGGAACCTTTGTGACTGACAGGCTGGGGAAAGCCTTTGAGGAATGACTGGCCTGTCACTGTGTAAGGCTTGTTTTTGCAGCGTTTGTTCTGAGAGCCTGGCTTCACTATTTGGAAGCTGATTTCTAAATTTTTGAAGTCATTTCACACACGTTGAACTTCACTCACAATCTCAGCTTCCCTGTTGTCTGCCTTCACTGCAGAATGGGAGCAAGTAATAGCATGGATTTCTGATGAAGGGGAACAGGAGCAGACACAGCAGCACCAACAGGGGTAACAGCTGCAGCAGAAGTAGCAACAGTGGCAGCAGCAAGTGCCTTCTCCGCAGCCATCTGTTAGTCCACAGAAACATAGAATTGTTACAGTGCAGAAGGAGGCCATTTGGCCCGTCATGTTTGGATGGCTCTCCAAACGAGCATCATGACTTAGTGCCATCCCGCTGCCCTTCCCCCATACCCTTGCACATTATTTCTATTCAAGTAATCATCTAATGCCCTCTTGAATGCCTCAGTTAAACCTGCCTCCACCACTCATTCCCAACCTAAACTGCTCGTTGTGTGAAAATAAATCTCACTGGATAAGGGATTGGACACAGGACACAGCAACTCACCAAGGCTCCTCCAACCGCACTTTCTAAACTCATCACATCTAGAAGGACAAGAGCAGTAGATGTATGGGAACACCACCACCTGCAAACTCCCCTCCAAGCCACACACCATCATGACTTGAAATTATATCGCCATTCCTTCACTGCCGCTGACCAAACTTCTGGTACCTCTGGCCTAACATCACTGTGGGTTTACCTACACCAGATGGGCTGCAGCGGTTCAAGAAGGCAGTTCAGCACAACTTTTCCAAGAGCAATTAGGGATGGGCAAACAAATGCTGGCCTAGCCAATGATGCCCACTTCCCGTGAAATAATTTAAAGAAGAACCTCTGCTGAAAGGAAATGATTCCCCCAACGCATGCAGGCAGAGAGAGGGTCAGCTTTCAGGAAATGGCAGAGTAACAGTATCTCAGGAGGCTCAGGCTTCCACAGCAGCTCACTGCTGATATTTGTGGCTCCTGGAACAAAACCGTCTTCCAAGAGGGCCAACTAGGTAGGTGGGCCAATAGCCAATAAGGGTGGCACAGTGGTTAGCACTCCTGCCTCACAGTGCCAAACCCGGGTTTGATTCCCGGCTTGGGTCACTGTCTGTGCGGAGTCTGCACGTTCTCCCCGTCTGCATGGGTTTCCTCCACATGCTCCGGTTTCCTCAGCATGTGGGACATGCTCCCACAGTCCGAAAGACGTGCTGGTTAGGTGCATAGGCCATGCTAATTTCTCCCTCTGAGTACCCGAACAAGTGCCGGATTGTGGCGACTCGGGGATTTTCACAGTAACTTCATTGCAGTGTTAATGTAAGCCCGCTTATTAAATAAACTTACTTAGCCAGCAAGATCACCGCAGTCTTGAATTTCTTTGCCCCCTGCCTCCTTCGAGGCAACTGCTACTATCATCTCCAGGATCTCTCAATCTGCTGCCCATAAGTGCATCTCTCAGATCCACAATGTCTTGTTTGCTAAGGTTTCCACTTGTGTCCTCCTTATCAGGGGTACGTCAGGTCAAACACACAGAGGGCTGTCAGCTGGATTCCTGCACTCACAGGGAGTTATTGTATGCACGCTTGTGACAATCAAGGCACTCTTTGGTAAACAACTCCACTCTGGACCTTATGACTGATGAAGGTTATTAATGAAGAGACTGAGGATGGTTGTGTTGAGGTCTTTCCCTTGATAAACACTTGCAGCCAATATCCTGTGGCTTTGATGACTATCCTTTGACAACCCTAGATGCCTTCCTCTACAATAGGTCTGGCTCCAGCGACTGGAGGGTTTCCTTTTAACTCCATTGAGTTCACAGTTTCCAGTGCACATTTTTTTGCTGTTATTATGCCACCAAAATATCTTATGGAAACAATCATATTGTGCTGAAGGTAACTATTATTTTTATTATTATTATTATGCTGTCAAAGTGTCATATTGCGGCATCCCTATCTAACTCACTGCTGTACTAAATAACACTTAAAGACAGAAGCACTCAGCCAGCTATGTCTCTGTGTGAATTCCCACTTGTATGCGATGTTTCTGTGAGTATCACATTTTTGAAATGCAAATGTCTTCGAGTGTTACTTTTCTTTGTGTGAATTTCCTACAAGTGGGTGCTGTGTTTATCGGCAGTTAGCCAAATATTCTCAAAGTAGTATTTCTAAATGAATGCACTTTATCAGCACTGTTCCATGCTGAGCGATTATTTATTATACTCAGGAAGCCATTTGGTCTTCATGCCTGTGATAAATTTAGGGTCCTTTTCAGAGCTAATTTTATAAAGTCCCATTTTCCTGCTTTCATCCTATATCCTTCTACAGTTTTCTACTTTGGGTAATTATCCAGAACCTTTTTGAATGTTCTAATTGATTTTGCACTGATTACACTTATGACAAAGGATCCCACAATTATGATAATAAGGATTCTTCTAATCTCCCCCAGGATAACAAAGAAAGAACTTGATGTAATGAAGCATATTTCTGGATGTTAACAGCATCAACATCAGCTTGTATTTTTATGACGCTTTTACCATTACCATCTAAGACATCCCAAGGTGCTGGATGTCCCAAGATGCTTTACAGCCAAGAAGATGTGCTTTTGTAGTGTAATCATACTTATCACAGATCATAGAATCCCGAAAGTGCAGAAGGAGGCCATTTGGCCCATCAAGTCTGCACCGACCCACCTTTTTATTTTAGCCACGCCCTATTTACTATTTATATAGACGATCTGGAGGAGGGGACTGAGTGTAGGGTAACAAAGTTTGCAGACGACACAAAGATAAGTGGAAAAGTGAATCGTGTGGAGGGCGTAGAAGGTCTGCAGAGAGATTTGGACAGGCTGAGTGAGTGGGCGAGGATCTGGCAGATGGAGTATAACGTTAACAAATGCAAGGTTATTCACTTTGGAAGAAATAATAGTAAATTGGATTATTGTCTAAATGGAAAGAAATTACAACATGCTGCTGTGCAGAGGGACCTGGGGGTCCTTGTGCATGAGACGCAAAAACCCTGTCTGCAGGTGCAACAGGTGATCAAAAAGGCAAATGGGATGTTGGCCTATATCGCAAGGGAGATAGAATATAAAAGCAGAGATGTCTTGCTGCATCTGTACAGGGCATTGGTGAGGCCGCAGCTGGAATACTGTGTGCAGTATTGGTCCCCTTATTTGCGGAAGGATATATTGGCCTTGGAGGGAGTGCAGAGAAGGTTCACCAGGTTGATACCAGAGATGAGGGGTGTTGATTATGAGGAGAGACTGAGCAGATTGGGTTTGTACTCGGAATTTAGAAGGCTGAGGGGGGATCTTATAGAGACCTATAAGATAATGAAGGGGCTGGATAGGGTAGAGGTGGAGAGATTCTTTCCACTTAGAAAGGAAACTAGAACTAGAGGGCACAGCCTCAAAATAAAGGGGGGTCAGTTTAGGACAGAGTTGAGGAGGAACTTCTTCTCTCAGAGGGTGGTGAATCTCTGGAATTCTCTGCCCACTGAAGTGGTGGAGGCTACCTCGTTGAATATGTTTAAATCACGGATAGATGGATTCCTGATCGGTAAGGGAATTAGGGGTTATAGGGATCAGGCGGGTCAGTGGAACTGATCCACTTCAGATCAGCCATGATCTTATTGAATGGCGGGGCAGGCTCGAGGGGCTAGATGACCTACTCCTGCTCCTATTTCTTATGTTCTTATCCCCGTAACCCCACAAATTTACCCCACTAAACCCCTAACCTACACAGCTTTGGACACTAAGGCGCAATGTAGTATGGCCAATGCACCTAATCTGCACATCTTTAGACTGTGGGAGGAAACCGGAGCACCCAGAGGAAACCCACGCAGACACAGGGAGAACGTGCAAACTCCACACAGTCACCCAAGCTGAGAATAATGTGGGGAAATGCAGCAGCAAGTTTTCCACAGCTAAGCCCTATAAATATGAAATGAGAGAAAGACCAGTCTTCAAATAGAGCCACAACATGTTTTAGATCCACACCTGGGGCTGGGCAGGACCTTGGCTTAACATCTCATCTAAAAGACTGTACTTCTGATAATGTAGCGCTCCCTCAACACTGTACTGGGGTGTGGGCTTAGATTGTGTGCTGAAGTCTCAGCAATGCAACGTGAACCCAAGACCCAATATATGGGACTGGCTAGACGGACTAGAAAGTCGTTTCCTCTCTGTCATTACTGGTGAGAGTGCCATCACTAAGCAGATATATATATAAACTGATAATCTAGACCGTAGCTTCCTCAACTTATCTAATGGAGATAACATTACGTATTCTCTATTATTTTGAACACCAGTATCAAATCCCCCTTTGGCATTTATACTGAATATCATAAATGGGTTGAAGTGACATTCTTGGATCAACGAACATATATTTCCTTTCAAATCAGTTCCTGTGACTGTGTTCAAAATCTTGAATTCAAATACAGTCATAGGAACTGATTTTAAAGGAAATATATGTTCGATGATCCAAAAATGTCACTTTAACCCATTTATGATATTCAGTATAAATGCCAAAATCTTGAATTCAAATGCAAACTGAAATAAATTCAAGAGCTAGAAATTGGTTTGCCAACGTTACCTCAGGCAGAACAATGCTGGCCGGCTGCCATTTCCCAGTCTGGTGATGTGTTACTTGCTGCTTCCTGTGTAGCTGACACAGTTGTCGCTGCCATTAGTAGGCATGTGAAGGTGTATACCATGGATTCTCTGGAAGAGCTTGAATTGAGATATCCTGCAGTCACACGGCTAACATGGTTGATGCGATGCCAGGGTTGGAAAGTTGGACTATGTAGGCCCAGTCCAGAAATTCACCCAAGAAAGATGAGGTGGGTACCTGAAAGATTGGACCTGAAACTATGCTAATTAAAGGGCCGCTTCTGTAGGATGCATTCTGTAAGAGTACCTGACCCAGCTATGGAGGCAGAAGTTGCAGTGCCTTCTGGTCTGTAACATGATCAGGAAATGGAAGAGAGGAGGCTGATAAAGGAGATTTAGTGAGGAGAGCAGGAGGAACAGAGGAGGTGAAGAAGAGGCGTCTGTGTCCTGTGTAACAAAGAACAAGAACAAAGAACAATACAGCACAGGAACAGGCCCTTCGGCCCTCCAAGCCCGCGCCGCTCCCCGGTCCAGGATTGAATCCTGAATCCAGGATCCCCGCCCAATTTTCCAGCCTATCTACATCCTAATATCCTATCCACCGAGCTGTCCCTCACAGCTACGATGCTTTGTTCATCACAACCTATTAACTCACCCCCACCCCCCCCATTCCAGACCATGTGATCTCCAGGGAGAGGCGAAAACCCAGAGTGAAAACCCCAGGGCCAATATGGGGGGAAAAAAATCTGGGAAATTCCTCTCCGACCCCCTGTGGCGATCGAAACGAGTCCAGGAGATCACACTGGCCCTGATCAGAAAATGCTTCCCAACCCTATTCATTTCCACTTCTGCTTTACGAACACCATCTGAATTCCCTGCCCCCGAGACAGGTTCCCAACTATCCGCAGTCTCGCTCTGTACTGGCACCAGCAAGATGATCATAGAATGAAGCCTTGAAACGAGAAACAAAGAACAATTAGCCCGCGCCGCTCCCTGGTCCAAACTAGACCACTCTTTTGTATCCCTCCATTCCCACTCCGTTCATATAGCTGTCTAGATAAGTCTTAAACGTTCCCAGTGTGTCCGCCTCCACCACCTTGCCCGGCAACACATTCCAGGTCCCCACGACTCTCTGTGTAAAATATGTCCTTCTGATATCTGTGTTAAACCTCCCCCACATTGCCATTGTAAGTGGACAGACAACAAGCAAATGAATTGAGGTGTTCTGCTTCAACTTCAACAACTTTCCCGACCTCAAAATGGAGCCACCATTCACCATTACCACACCTAATTCTCATTCCCCGTTATAATCTTTCCTTTGAACAAAATCCTCACAAAATGAGGGGTGGCATGGTGGCACAGTGGTTAGCACTGCTGCCTCACAGCGCCAGGGACCCAGGTTCAATTCTGGCCTTGGGTCACTGTCTGTGCGGAGTCTGCACGTTCTCCCCGTGTCTGCGTGGGTTTCCTCCGGGTGCTCCGGTTTCCCCCCACAGTCCAAAGATGTGCGGGTTAGGTACATTGGCCATGCCAAATTAATCCGAGTGTCAGGGGGACTAGCAGGGTAAATCTGAGGGGTTACAGGAATAGGGCCTGGGTGGGATTGTGGTCGGTGCGGGCTCGATTGGCTGAATGGCCTCCTTCTGCACTGTAGGGATTCTATGATTCGATGAAAATATCTTTACAGAAAGACACATCAAATTATACAAATAATAATGAATGATTCACCCTTGTGCATTAGTGCCTATCTTGCTGATGCCCTTGATTGTCAGAGTCCTGATGCCATGGAGTATTGTTGAGTGAATAATAGGGGAGAGGTGTATTGTGCAGAGTGAGAAGTTGGTTGTGTGATGGGTATCAGATGTAATGTGAGAATACTGTCTTTCACCTTGACCACTGATGTAAAGCCACTGCCCTTTTTGGCATTGCTGCCACACCCCGTGAGCCAGAGTGTGGACATTAACCTCCCTGGCAATGTGTTCCCATTTCCTTTTCGCTGCCTGAGGGTTTTCTGCTTGCCTGCCAAAGAAAACACTGCAGTTCCTGCATTCTCTCAAGTTACTTTTTCATCAGTTTTCATGCTAGATCTACATCCATGCAGCCAGGTGGCACGGTGGCGCAGTGGTTAGCACTGCTGCCTCGCAGTGTCAGGGACCCGTGTTCGATTCCCGGCTTGTAGAGTTTGCATATTCTCCCCGTGTCTACGTGGGGTTTCCTCTGGGTGCTCCCGTTTCCTCCCACAGTCCAAAGATGTGCAGGTTAGGTGAATTGGCCATGCTAAATCCTCCCTCAGTGTACCCGAACAGGCCCTGAAGTGTGGTGACTAGGGGATTTTCTTTGTAACTTCATTGCAGTGTTAATGTAAGACTACTTGTGACACTAATAAATAAACTTTAAAAACCTTCCCTTTACTGAACCTTTAAGTGGAGCAGACAGGCGTTCTGCAAACAACACTGCTGGGGTTTGCGGCATGGAGATCAGAGAAACCGCGTCACAATCATTCAGAGGTGGTGCGTATGCCAAGTCTGGGTGCTGCCACCTTCGAAATGAATGGGCACATCACACCCAAAAATCAAGACAATCCAATTTTGAACCCTGGATGTTGAAAGTAGAAATATTAATTGGAAGAAGAGAACGAAATTGAAGTGAGGGAATTTTGAGCCCTCACTCCCCCTCTGCGGGAATGGCGGCATGGGTTCAAAATCCAAAAAGCGCAATTCAAGCTGGTGAGTTTCCAAGTTCCGATCTTCCAGTCCCCTCGGCGGTGGAGTGACGTGAAACATGCCACAGGTCAGCAGAAAGCTCATTTTAATACATTAGCATGTTATTAGTGAGCGCTCTCTCTGGGGCTTCCCCCCCTCACCGGATATTCAGCAAGCGTCAGCGTGATGTCACGTGTGGTTTACAACAGGTTAACCCAGATGTGAACCTGTCTTGGGGGGTCTCCCCAGGGGTGTAAAGATGGATATAACCTCTAGGGGAGAGGAGCATGGCTTGGTAATACCCCCTGTGAGTGCCCCTTTGGCACACATTGACCAATGCCAACCTGGCAATACCATCCTGGCAGTGCTGACTAGTGCCAGAGGGCTGGCCCCAGTGGGAACCTAATGGGGGAGGGGGCGTTTCATTCAGATTTCATTGTGGGCCATGTTGGGGGGCTGCGATAATCGGGAGGAAGGGGATGATGATCGGGGAAAGCGGGGAGAGAAGTGCGATTCCGATCGGAGGTGGGGAGGGAAGCCCCTGAGAGCTCTGTGGTGGGCTGGGGTGAGGTTTATTCCTATTATGATCGAGGTGCCCTTTAACCATGGTGCCCTGATCTCAGTGCAGCCAGGTTTTGCTGCCGTGTTTAGGCCCAATGATGGCGTGAAACACTTTTGATTTTTTTAGGCAGAGTGTCATAAGATTTGAAGAGAAAACCGATGTGTTTCTCTGGAGAGAAACACGCACGTTTTCTCGCCGGAAACAATACTGCCATTATTTGGTAAGATTTTGCCCAATAAATTGGGAAAACAAAGTAAACATGCCATTGAGTTTGCATTACAATCAAAAATATACCATCAGATTGTTGTGTACAACCTTTGGTTATAGCTTTTTAACTTTTTTTGAAAATTATGATGGTTGTTATTATGTTGTAGGTTTCAGTTGGTGTGACTAAATTAAAAATGTGATTAAAATGTCAAGACATATGTTTGATTTGATTTAATATAATTTATTATTGTCACATGTATTAACCATCATACAATTTATTAAATCCTACCAACCAATCTGCGTATTGTTCAGAAGGGAAAGGCCAGATTCCTGGCATGGACTATCCTGGGAATGTTTCCCAGTGAGAGGAAAGTGTTGGGAAGCTGATCTGATCTGGTTCCCTTCTATTTTTGGGCCTGCCTGCCGCAATACACGTGAAAAGTATTGTTTCTTGCGCGCTATGCAGACAACGCATACCGTTCATAGGGAAGGAAATGAGAGAGTGCTACAGTCATAGCTAGGGTGTAGAGAAAGATCAACTTAATGCAAGGTAAGTCCATTCAAAAGTCTGACAGCAGCAGGGAAGGAGCTGTCCTTGCGTCGGTTGGTACGTGACCTCAGACTTTTGTATCTTTTTCCCAATGGAAGAAGGTGGAAGAGAGAATGTCCGGGATGTGTGGGGTCCTTGATTATGCTGGCTGCTTTGCCGAGGCAGCAGGAAGTGTAGACAGAATCAATGGTGGGAGGCTGGTTTGCGTGATGGATTGGGCTACATTCACGACCTTTTGTAGTTCCTTGCGGTCTTGGGCAGAGCAGGAACCATACCAAGCTGTGATACAACCAGAAAGAATGCTTTCTATGGTGCATCTGTAGAAGTTGGTGAGATTCGTAGCTGACATGCCAAATTTCCTTAGTCTTCTGAGAAAGTAAAGGCTATGTGTTAAAGATAAAGAATTTGCAGGCCATTCAGAACTTAGGAAGAATTCTGTGAAGCGCTCTACATGAGAAGATTTTGTTTGATGAAAGTTTTCCCTCTTCTGCAAGGAAACTTGCATCAATCGGCATGGGAAATTTCACCTGCAGTGTTAAACATTACCATGACAATCAACCTTTATGACATTGGTTAATTTCAAGCAGTCTCAGGGACCAGTGTAATATCAGGGTGTCATCACAGCATGTATTTAGGTCAGTTTGAAATGAATGTCAGGTAGCAATGGAACCATCATACAATTTAATAAATCCTACCGACCAATCTGCGTATTGTTCAGAAGGGAAAGGCCAGGTTCCTGGCATGGACTATCCTGGGAATGTTTCCCAGTGGGAGGAAAGTGTTGGGAAGCTGACCTGATGTGGTTCCCTTCTATTTTTGGGCCTGCCTGCCGCAATGGCAGAAATTCAGCCCCGACAGTCGGAATTAGAGTACTTTGGGATATCGGGCTTTTATCCTATCCATGGCATCAAAGACTGCACCATGCCTGAGCAACACAAGTCCCGGGACCGCAGGAACTTCATTGATCAAAATGCTGTTTCTGGGGCCTTGCTACAATATAGGTTAAAAAAACGGGACACGCCATTGGAATTTGGTGCATTCTATGTAAGCTGGTAATGTAGTGGGAACTGGAGTTGGTGGATGTACAGTAACAAGAAAAAGTGTCATTAGACAAGGAACCAAAAGAGAAAATGCTGGAAAATCTCAGCAGGTCAGGCAGCATCTGTAAGGAGAGAAAAGAGCTGACATTTTGAGTCCAGATGCCCCTTTAAGAACATAAGAACATAAGAAATAGGAGCAGGAGTAGGCCATCTAGCCCTTCGAGCCTGCCCCGCCATTCAATAAGATCATGACTGATCTGAAGTGGATCAGTTCCACTTACCCGCCTGATCCCTATAACCCCCAATTCCCTTACCGATCAGGAATCCATCTATCCGTGATTTAAACATATTCAACGAGGTAGCCTCCACCACTTCAGTGGGCAGAGAATTCCAGAGATTTACCACCCTCTGAGAGAAGAAGTTCCTCCTCAACTCTGTCCTAAACTTGTCAAAGCTTTGACAAAAGCTTTGAGATTTTCCAGCATTTTCTCTTTTGGTTTCAGATTCCAGCATCCGTAGTAATTTGCTTTCATCAGACAAGGAATTGGATGAAGATAAGGGACACCACAAGAAGGGTGGGTGGCAATGTGTAACAGCTATAGGGAGCAATGAGACGTTGATAGAACAATGCTCTCGGTAACTTCCCATTATGTAAAATGTAACAAAAAACAGTTCAATATTCACAGTCTTGGAGGAAAGAGAAAAGGACTAGGATTTAACATTCCATTGAGAAGCTAAACGCTATGAGAGGATTGGCACCACATTGCAGCTTGGTTTAGTCAAGTTGTGTGAAGATGATTTTTTTTCATGGTATGTAATTAATAGTTAAAGATCCTGCTCAGAGAAAGCCTCAAAACCAGCCATCTTTTGTTCTCCTGGCCCGTATTAAGGAGATTTAAATGATTAAAGGTTAAAGGTGTGTATTGTAACGTTAAAATTGGATGAGATTTTTAAACGTGAATACCTAAAGAAAATAGTTCTGTGCACATTTCCATCGTTCAAATCTTAACAGTTTCCCAAGCATATCTTCTTCTAATCAATGAAATTTCCATCTGAAATTCATACGTTTGTATACAAAGCAGCCTGTTTGATTAGTACCACAAAATTCACTCTATCCACCACTAATGCACAGTAGCAGCGGTGTTTACCAGCTATGAGATACACTGCAAGAACTCAGCAAGCCTCCTTAAGGCAGCACCTTCCAAAACCACGACCGCTACCATGTAGAAGGGTAAGAGCAGCAGACACATGGGGACACCCCCACCTGCAAGTTTCTCTCCAAGTCACTCACTGTCCTGACTTGGAAATATGTTGCTTTTCCTTCAATGTTCGGGTCAAAATCTTGGAACTCACTCCCTAACAGCACTGTGGGTGTATTTTCACCTTGGGGACTGCAGCGTTTCAAGGCTGCAACTCACCACCACATTTTCAGGGGCCACTAGGGATGGGCAATGAATGCTAATGCAGCCAGCGAGCCTACATCCTATCAATGAATTTAAAAAAATAATTTGAACAATTTGACTCTGTGGATAATGTAATGTATAAGTTGGAACTCTTTTTGTGGAAGATGGGAAAGCAAGGCAAAACTGCCCTTATAAATACCTAGCTTTATAGCATCTGTGAGAATTTAACCTCTGAGGTGAAAGCTCAAGTACAAACAGAATTTAAATAAAGATGAAAATAAATGATCACCTTAGTAAGATGGATATAAATGCATTATTTGTTAAAGGTGTGGAGAGCATTGTAAGCTTTTCATATGCCCCTGAAATAGAAATTGACTTCTTGCAATGTCTTTTTTCTGTGGTTCTGCATGCATGAAGGTGGCATATAACAATGCAGAAGAACCATCGTGTTGCTTGTCTTAGGATGCGCTTATCTTATGTTTGATATCAGCATGAATTGGCTTTGAACTGACTTGTATAGTGTAGCTGCTGTATTAAGGATTGACCTGACAGTCCAGCCAAGTGATGTATGACTCCAGTGTCAGCTTTGGCTTTCACTCTGCACCTGGATTACTTTTTCAATAAACCTCGAAATAACTACAGTTCTAGTGTGAATGCATCCTTAGAAAGTACTGAGGTCCAGACTGAAAGCTCTGTCATCCCTAGTCACCAGTCTCAGAGGTTTGGGCATCTCAGTGCTAGCTGTGTGTAACCGTGCATTGGAGCCGACAGCTTTTCACATATTAAAGCAGTTTAAGAGCACCTGTAACCACAGCAACATGACTTTCTACATCTCAGACATCCATCCATCCTATTGACTCCAAATAAAATTGCTAAATTAATCCTTGGTAAAAGACGGATGTGCATTTCTGTGGCCTGACTCTACCATGAAGTAAAAATTGAAAATAAATCTACCCAACTTTTTCACTACGGACCCGTAACAGCCGCCCAAGAGGGAGAAGACTTTAATCCCATCTGTCAGACTAAGTCCCAGATATCACTCAATGCCTAGGCATTGCAGGCAACCATGTGAGAGAGAGAAAACAGCCTTCAAAATAAACCATTTATAATACAATCAATAAAAAATGTTCTTCAAAGAAAATGGCGGCGTTATTATTCAGTCATCCAATTACGTCAGTTAAGTAATGTGTTATTCTGTATGTCTTGCTGTTGTATGATCAATGATTTTGGAAGCTTACTGATGTATACTTTTCAAACTGACAGCATCTGATGGAAGCTGTAAATGCAGGTGTTAATCCTGCGGGGAATTCTACCAATCAAACCAGCCACTGGGACTTGGGCAGTTCCTTCTTCTTTGCTGGCACCATTATAACTACCATAGGTAAGGAGTTTATGATAAATCTTGCATCCATCATTCATGATTTTTAAAAATTAATTCGTGGGACATGGGTGTCGCTGGCTGGCCAGCATTTATTGCCCATCCCTAGTTGCCCGAGGGCAGTTGAGAGTCAACCACATTGCTGTGGCTCTGGAGTCACATGTAGTCCAGACCAGGTAAGGATGGCAGATTTCCTTCCCGAACAGACATTAGTGAACCAGATGGCTTTTTCCTGACAATTGACAATGGTTTCATGGTCATCAGTAGATTCTTAATTCCAGATACTATTTTCTTTTTATTGAATTGAAATTCCATCATCTGCCGTGGTGGGATTCGAATCCAGGTCCCCAGAGCATTATCTGAATTAATAATCTGGATTAGTAGTCCAGTGATAATACCACTAGGCCATCACCTCCCCATGTTTATGTTCACCTCATTAGTTTGAAGAGTGTGCATCACGAGACTCCTACGATTAGTACGTTGTAGCCTTAGCAAAATCCAGAAACTTAACGGCAATTGGTTCAAATTGTAATGTGCTCCTTTTGACAAATGCCCCTGTTGTCTTTTCAATACAAAAGCGGAATTTGACACTATTGACAATGCAATATAAGTGGTTAACTTTTTAAATTGGTGGTAGTATGTAGAATTAGACTATAGTACAATATATTGGATATATCTTGTATTATAGGCTACATTTTAGGCCTTTTGTTTCCTATTGCACAAATTCTCTGATCCTTTCAGATAATGTGAAAACTATATAGTTTAAGAAGTTTTTCATAGTATTGTTTTTGTACCATAGTTCATCTCCTAACCTATCACATATTTAAACATAATTCTAACTTTGGATAATATTATAAATTGAGATATATTGGATCAGTTGGCCGTAACACATCTCTTCTGATTTTAACTTCCATTGAAGTCAATGGGCGGGATTTCATGGCCTTGCTCCTCCCGAAACCGTAAAATCCCGCCTGAGGTCAACGGACCTTTCCATGGTCTGCCCCTCGTCCGCTCCGATTCCCGTGGCAGGTGGGCCGGTAAAATTCCAGCCAATATGCCACTTAATATCAGTGGTGAGGACAGGCAAGGTGACATTTCAGGAAAAGACACACTATCAGAATTGGAGGGTATCACAGATGAACAGCATTTAAAAAGGAACAGAATGAGTGGTAGGCGAACACAAACACAGGAAATTAAACAGCATGAACCTGTACGGTTCTTGTGTGGAAAATAAGAGAAGGAATTAATTTGCAGGAGTTGTTGCTGTTTAATTTGAAATTTTCCTGTAATTCCTAATTTTTGCCACTGGATGGGACTGGAGCAAAACACTTGTTGCAGCATGATAGATAACCTGGTAAAGGTGAGTGAATATTACTTTGTCCCTGGCTTTGCTATACACCCAACCCACTAAATTAACTTATGAACTCCACACTTACTGTATTTTATTGATTGGCAGAGCTGAGTCATGGCCTTGCACATATACAACCCAAATCACCCCTGTGTTCACAGCTTGACCCTGATTACTCTGAAAACCCTGTCACATTTTCCTCATGACTGTCTCAAATCTGATCCTCAAGAACATCAGCGTACCTCTGCAGCGGCATTTGCCACACTTCAGCTCTCCCCGGTGACTGCTCCATATTTCTCCCTGTAGCCCTGCCAGCACTGGACATTGCATTAATGCCTCTGTGTAAATCTCCATGCACTTTACTTAATACATCGTCCACTATTCGGCCTGACAATCTTCCTGAACCCTGACCTGATTGCTCAAAAGCCAGCTAAACATTGTGACCGGCCAAATTTCCTCTCAATGTTGTCCTCCAACACTTTTAATAGCTTTGCTGCATGTTCTGGTTCTGGGGCCAACTCTCCTCCTAACCACTGTCTGTCAACTACAGCATAGCTTCCCTGATGGGATTGTTGATCTTCAGCCTAATGACCGTGGTCTGATGGTCTGTGGCACAGTGGTTAGCATTGCTGCCCTCACAGCACCAGGGACACGGGTTCAATTCTTAGCTTGGGTCACTGTCTGTGCAGAGTCTACACGGTCCCTCCGTATCTGCATGGGTTTCCTCCGGGTGCTCTGGTTTCCCCCCACAGTCCGAAAGATGTGCTGGTTAGGTTCATTGGCCATGTTAAATTCTCCCTCAGTGTACCTGAACCCGAACGTCGGAGTGTGGCAACGAGGGGATTTTCACAGTAACTACATTGCAGTGTTAATGTAAGCCTACTTGTGACACTAATAAATAAAACTTTAAAAACTGCATCAGCCCTTAAATGGCCCACCAAGTAACATTTTTCAGATAGTACCATTGCAATATTTGTCTAGATGCTTTCTACCTCACAGTCTAATGTTTTGTGGGTGCAAAATCTCATTCACCAGTGTTTATTTGAAAGAAAGCCTTCAACTCAGTATCCTTCCTCCCTTCTTCCATCTCTCTTCTTCTCACCCCATCTTATTCACTCTTCCACCCTTTACACCCCCACTTTCACCTCATCCTTTTTACCTTCCTCCCTCCTTTGACTCAATTATTCTTTCTAGCCTCCGATCGTTCATGGCTGAAAAACTCAGTCAGTAATGACTGCTAATCCTAGCTGGACAAAACTAAAATAAAGAGAATGGGATCCACAAAACTGTGTGATAGTGTGCACGAGAGAGAGAATGTGGTGTGGCTAATGCTCTGGGGACATGGGTTCAAATCCCACCATGGCAGCTGGGGGAATTTAAATTCAATTAATAAAGCCTGGAATTGAAAGCTAGTTTCAGTGAAGGTGACCATGAAATTATCATTGATTGTTGTAAAAACATATCTGGTTCAATAATGTCCTTTATTGAAGGAAATCTGCCATCCTTACCCGGTCTGGCCTATATGTAATTCCAGATTCACAGCAATGTGGTTGACTCTTAACTGCCTTCTCAAATAGCCTAGCAAGCTATTCAGTTCAGGGGCAATTAGAGATGGGTAATAAATGTTGGTCTTGCCAAGACATCCCATGAAAGAATAAAAGAAAATAGATAAATGCATCATGTAGTATGTGCAAAGTCATGCAGGCTATAATTCCTGATTTCATATAATCATAGGCTGGAATTTTACCACCTTGCCCCAGAACTGGGGCAGGCAAGGCTCGTAGGACAACATTCTCCATTGGCCTTGGGTGGGATCTTACGACCCTCGGACGGGTGAGGCAGTAAAATTCCAGCTACAGAATCCTTACAGTGCAGAAGGAGGCCTTTTGGCCCATTGAGCCTGCACCGGGAACAATCCCTATCCCCGTAACCCCACATATTTACCCTGCTAATCCCCCTATCACTATGGGGCAATTTTGTATGGCCAATCATCCTAACCCGCACATCTTTGGACTGTGGAAGAAACTCATGCAGACACGGGGAAAAAGTGCAAACTCCACACAGTCACCTGAGGCAGGAAATGAACTCAGGTCCCTGGTGCTGTGAGGCAGCAATGCTAACCACTGTGCCACCGTACTTAATTCCTCATTCATGCTAAATGAACTATTTTCAGCTGGGCCAGTGATAGTAACAATATAATAAGTTCATGCTATAAAGATAAATCATTTAGGGAACAGTTTTCTGGTCATCATCTAATATCCCCAGTTGGAAAGTGTGTTTACATGGGTCTCAGTGAAGACAATAATTGGGCTTTGCTGAGATGCCATCCAGTGATGAATATCCTGTTGACACTCTGTTTAGGCTCATGTGAAGAATTTCACATGGAAGAGCAATTAGAAGTCTCCTGGTATATGTATCATTTCATGCTAAAAAGAGGGCAGGAGAAGTGAAAAATAGCAACAAACAAAAACAGCAAAAGAAAGAAGTTGAATGAGAAAAATCCATCATTGAGAATTCAACATAGTTGACTGATAAATGACGTATAATCACACTATTGTTTTCAACCTGTGAATGTGGGATTGGGGTAATATACGAGAATGGATTGAGAATTGGTTAATGGACAGAAAACAGAGCCGGAATAAATGGGTCATTCTCAGGTTGGCAGGTTGTGACTAGTGGGGTACAAGGATCAGTGGTTGGGGCCAAGCTGTCAATGATTTAGTTGTGGCGACCAAATGTCATATTCCCAAGTTTTCTGACAACACAAAACCAGACAGGAATGCGAGTTATGAGCAGGAATGCAAAGAGGCTTCAAGGGATTTAAGACAGGCTAAGAGAGAAGGCAAGAACATGGCGGATTGAATATAATGGGAAAAATGTAAAGTTATCCACTTTGGCCGGAAAAATAGAAATGCAGAGTATTTCTTAAAGAGTAAGCGATTGGGAAGTGTTGATGTCCAAAGGGTTCTGGGTGTCCTTGTTCATGAGTCACTGAAAGCGAACATGCAGGTACAATCACAAACAATTAGGAAGGCAAATGGTATGTTGGCCTTTATTGCAAGAGAATTTGAGTATAGGAGTAAAGATGTTTTGCTGCAATTGTATAAGACGCACTTGGAGTATTGTGTACAGTTTTGTCACGTTACTTAAGGAGGGGTTGACTTGACATTGAGGGAGTGCAGTGAAGGTTCACCAAAAAACCTTGGGATGATGGAATTGTCCTATGAGGAGAGATTGAGGAAACTGGGCCTATATTCTCTAGAGTTTAGAAGAATGAGAGATGATCTCATTGAAACATATAAAATTCGTACAGGGCTCAATATAGGAAAGTTGTTTCCCTTAGCTGGGCGAGTTGTGAACTAGGACAACGTCTCAGAATAAGAGACAGTCTATCTAGGACTGAGATGAGAAGGAATGAGGGTGGTGAATTTTTGGAAATCTCTACCCGGGCTGTGGATGCTCAGTCATTGAGTATGTTCAAGACAAAGAACAATAGATTTATAGATATTAAATATATATAAGGGGATATGGGGATAGGAGGGAGGTGGTGTTGAGGTAGCAAGTCAGGCATAGTCTAGTTGAATGGTGAAGAAGACTTGGGGTTGAATGGCCTACAGCTCTTAGTTTCTGTGTTCCTGCGTTTGCTCCTGTAACAATCATGTTTCGAAGAAACAAAATATTCATTTGTTGAAATATAAATTGTGTTTCTCCTATGTAAGTATTTTGCATATTTTCTTGTTTGTCTTCTGAGGTACAATTTGCTGCACTTCAATCCTTAAATCCATTCTAAGACTTATTGCAACTGTAAGAAGCTTTGAAAACTTACGTCTAATTCAGTTTGCTCTTATTTTTTCCTAGGTTTTGGAAAAATTTCTCCAACGACTGTGGGTGGAAAAGTATTCTGCATTATCTATGCCTTGTTAGGAATTCCACTCTTTGGCTTTTTACTTGCTGGTGTTGGTGACCAGCTGGGAACCATATTTGGAAAAGGAATCTCTAAAGTGGAAGATGTATTCCTTGTAAGTTGCATAAATATATTTCATAATAAATCAATGCAAAACTGTGACTTAAAATGTTAGAATATCTATTTAAAATGTTAGAATCCTAACATTTAAGAGCTAAATTGTCCAGGTGATATTTAAAACCCATGTAGGTTTAATATCTGTAATAAAGAACACAGGGACAGGTCCTTCGGCCCTCCAAGTCTGCATGCGGCCGGACGGAACTAAAACCCCCTACCCTTCTGGGGACCATATCCGTCTATTCCCATCCTATTCATGTATTTGTCAAGGCGCCTCTTAAAAGTCACTATTATATCTGCTTCCACTACCTCCTCCGGCAGCAAGTTCCAGGCACCAACCACCATCTGTGTAAAAAAACTTGCCTCATACATCTCCTTTAAACCTTGTCCCTCGCACCTTAAACCAATGCGCCCTAGTAATTGACTCTTCCACCATGGGAACAAGCTTCTGACTATCCACTCTGTTCATGCCCCTCATAATCTTGTAGACTTCTATCAGATTGCCTCTCAACCTCCATCATTCCAGTGAGAACAAACCAAGTTCTCCAACCTCTCCTCATAGCTAATGCCCTCCGTACCAGGCAACATCCTGGTAAATCTTCTCTGTACCCTCTCCAAAGCCTCCACATCCTTCTGGTAGTGTGGCGACCAGAATTGAACACTATATTTCAAGTGCGGCCTAACTAAGGTTCTATAAAGTGCAACATGACTTGCAAATTTTTAAAAACAGTGCCCCGGCCGATGAAGGCAAACATGTCATATGCCTCCCTGTACACCCAGATCCCCCTGCCTATCAATGCTCTTAAGGGTTCTGCCATTTACTGTATATTTCCCATCTGTATGAGACCTCACAAAATGCATTACCTCACATTTGTTCAGATTAAACTTCATCTGCCGTCTCTCCGCCCAAGTCTCCAACCGATCTATATCCTGCTGTATTCCCTGACGGTCCTCATCACTATCCACAATTCCACCAACCTTTGTGATGCCTGCAAACTTACTAATCAAACCAGTTACATTTTGCTCCAGATCATTTATATATATTACAAACAGCAAAGGTCCCAGCACTGATCCCTGAGAAACGCCACTAGTCACTGCCCTCCATTCAGAAACACACCCTTCCACTGCTACCCTCTGTCTTCTATGACTCATGATGTGGAGATGCCGGCGTTGGACTGGGGTAAACACAGTAAGAAGTTTAACAACACCAGGTTAAAACTTTAACCTGGTGTTGTTAAACTTCTTTCTATGACTCAGCCAATGTTGCAGAATAATACTTTATTAAAATAACGACAATCTGAATTTCATTGACTTTTTAACAATGCTATTAAAATAGACATGGGCATTTTAAGATTGCAATGCTCTTTAACACTGAAATATGGTAGAAGTATGAATGGTTAAAAAACATCTTCAGAATTTTATTTGTATAATTGTACATTTTGCTTGCATATTGTATACAGAAGTATGTGTTTTATGCACACCATCAGATGAATTAACAAATTAATTAGAAGTGAAATAAAAAAGAGAATAAATTCTACAGTGAGAAAGGTGAAAGTGTTCTTTGGGATCACTACAGGAACATGTAGAAATCTGTTACAATAGTGTTCAGAATGGCAAAGACAAATTTGGAAATAAACCATATATGCAGATGTGAAAACAAAGTGTATAAAATTATTTCAGCATCTTAAGGAAGAAGGCAGTCAAAAAAGAGGTGAGAACCATTAAACATGCTAACAGGGCTGCAACAGAAGATGGACAATATTCCAAATGACTAATCCTTCTAATGCATACAAGACATGAGCAAACTTGCCCTCCCTGAGTAGAGACAACCCAAATATAATTAATGGCTTCAATACAAATGAGATGGGAGTGCTGGATAGGCTAAAGGGGCCCAGCAATCATATTTGAAAGATAGATGGCATTTATCTCAGAGTACTCTGGGAGATGAGTTTTGTGGCGCATGGTCAGCTATTGATGAATGCATGTTATGCTTCCTTAAGTAATCTAGTCCATCTTCCCAGTTGCTGTCCCAATGCCAAGGACCCAGCATCGGCTAAGTGTTACTGAGAGGCTTATACTATCAAGGTATCTCTTGACTTTGTCAGCATGGATTTGAGGCCACTACACATCTGCTTGTGGAGCCTGTCTGCCTCTGGCTGTTTTTGAGCTGCTGTGAAAGTATGGCCACTTGGAAAGACTGAAACACCACTTATTGGCAGGCTAGCGTCCACTTCATTGTTCCTGGCTACCCAGATCTCATTGCAATAATGCGGTGATATTACTGCCCAAGGCCTGTATAGCAACTGTCACTGCTGTCAAAAGAATCTCTGTTGTGATGGGTTTGCGCTGCTGAAGGCTCTGAAACTTTTCCTAATTGCAAAGCTGAACTTATACTTTCCAAGTGTTTCCTGACAACCCTACATCTGTAGCCAGAAGACTGCTACATTTTTTTGCCATGTACTGGAAGATATGGCCAGTTCGTCCCAAAGCTAACAATGATTGGTCAGACCCTAAAACCATTTTTTATTTAAAAGCTAAATGTCAATACTATGGATGTTTGGCATCAACAACTGGTGGAGGATATGATGTAACATTCTCGACACGTGGTTCCTGCTTCTGTGGATTGGTGACCACTTTGGTTCTATGAAAGCCCAGCGTACTTCCTTCAAGCTGCTTCATCTGTATCCCACCGTGTGGAGGGTTCTGTGCTGATGCTTCTCTGAGTCAAATCCATCCCTAGCCCAGGGAGGTGCTGATCATGTGATCTTGAGAAGACCCCAATGTAGCTACTGGTCACACAGCTAAGGAGTTCATAAAATGCTACTGCTGTTGTTAAACATGATTCGAATGTCGAATTCTTGTATGGCACATTGGTTATCAGAGGTTTGGAGACAAAGTATGACGGAACTTGCAAAAGGAAGGAATGTAATACAAACTCACAGCTGCAGCCATGGATCCTGCTTTATATCCCCAGCTCCTGTTTTAAAGTCTCCATATTTGAGGAAGGGTTTTCCAGTCCCTGTTTTCGTCGAGTGGGGTCGGTGTCGGGAGCAGAAAATCCCCCAAGATATGCAAGTAGCGTTTCACACTATCGTAAAAGTGATTGTCCACCCCCCCCCCCCCCCCCCCCCCCGCCCCCCCCAACCCCCCAGACCACCTTTCTTGTAACGGGAGTCCTGACATTCAACATCAGGAACACCATTTCAACAAATTTACACCTAATTATCAGGCCTCTACACCTCACAATTCAACCCCTAATTACATTATCCATTCATTTTGGTGTGAAGGTGTGCCAACGTGAATCATGACTGGTCTCCCATGGCATGCACGTGCCGGGCAGACCCACTGGAGGAGCTCAGGTGAGTACATCACTCAAGGGGAGAGAGGGTCATGCCCGGGCAGCACCCTGGCACTACCCCTTGATGCTGTCGTGGGGCAGTGCAGAAGGGGATGTTGTGTAGGTGAGGGGAGAGGGTGTGTTGGGAAGGGGTGTTGTGTCTGGGGAGGGGGAAGGGAGGACTGGGGAAGTCTTTAAAAATGGTGTCCCAATCTTCAAGAAATGAAATTGCTGGTGGGGTGGGCTCTGTCATGGGACCCAACCCTTGAAGTTTTTTTTCCAATTACCCTAACAATACGGCGGAGGAAGTTGCCATTTGCTTTTCCCACTTGCTGCGACAATCTGCATTAAAAATGGGAAATTCCTCCCTGGAACCGTGAGGCACAATCCTCGGGTAGGTCAGTATTCACTATTGCAGCAAGACTGTCTCTAGTTGTATTTCTCTGCAATCTGTTATTGGCGGCTTTTCTCTGAGCATGGAGAAGCAGGGTGAGAGGGCACATGGATTTGCCAAGATTAGTGGGATTCCAGGTGGCACAGGGAGCCATTGACTGTGGTTCTGCGGGGACCTGATTTCAATAGGGGAGATACAGGAGTCACAAGGACTGCCATTCCATCAAAACAATAGGATGAAATAGTCAAGGTGAATGTGCCTGTTTGGACTCTGCCTGTCCCATTTATGAAGGTGTATTTTGTGAGAATTTTGAGAAGAGAAAGGCAACATGTAGATGGTGTTAATAAATTTTGCTTGGAAGCCTTGGCTTCGTTGTGCAGAAAGAAGTGAGAGTAGTCATGGCAAGTGCACATGCAGTGGTGTTTCTTTGATGGTGATGACTGTATACAGAGAAGGGGAAGAGGTGTATGCACAGCAGAAATTGGTTTTGCTCACACAAGAAAGAAGGAGATTGAGATTGAGCACTGTAGCATGACTGGTGTCGGCATTATGGAAGACTAGGCCGGGGTTTTCCAATCCTGTTGTGACAGAACTCACCAAGGGAGATTTGGTGGCCAACCAAACGTCCATTGACTTTTGGCAGGACTGGGTAATCCTGGTGGTGGGCGGGGCTGGTAAATCCAAACCCTAGAAGCCACAAACTGGCACAGACAGGACTGCCAGTTACTTCTGGCACATGGTGCCTCATGCTGGGCAGGCTGTTCGTGTGGGTATGCCATGGATAGAGCACAAGTGTTCAGCTGCATGAAGAACCCTCCAATCACAGCTACTTAAAGGGACCAGCTTCCAACTTGCAGGTGAGCTGCTGTTGACTTACTGCTGCAATAAGTAGCAGTACTGTGATTTGTTTCCGGAGGTCTTATGGTGAACTGATGCATCCATTAAGGGAAGGATAAGCCTGGACCACCCAAGTCTATGAGAGGAATGGGGGTGTTCTTGCAATGCCCCCGGGTCTGCAACAAAACTGAGAAATGGAGCAGAAGCCACAGAGAGGAAGAGCTCTGCAAAAACCCCCACCGTGGGTTTATACTGAACACTTCCTGAGTCTCCATCTCACTCTTGTGCAATACCTGAGGCCATAAGACCACAAGACATAGGAGCAGAATTAGGCCACTCGGCCCATCGAGTCTGCTCTGCCATTCAATCATGGCTGATATTTTTCTCATCCCCATTCTCCTGTCTTTTCCCCATAACTCCTAATTCCCTTATTAATTAAGAACCCATCCATCTCTGTCTTATAGACACTCAATGACCTGGCCTCCACAGCCTCTTGCGGCAAAGAGTTCCACAGATTCACCGCTCTCTGGCTGAAGAAATTCCTCCTCATCTCTGTTTTAAAGGATCGTCCCTTTAGCCTGAGGTTGTGCCCTCTGGTTCTAGTTTTCCTACTAGTGGAAACATCCTCTCCACATCCACTTTATCCAGGCCTCGCAGTATCCTGTAAGTTTCTATAAGATCCCCCCTCATCCTTCTAAACTCTAACGAGTACAGACCCAGAGTCCTCAACCATTCCTCATATGACAAGCTCTTCATTCCAGGGATCTGTTAGAGTTCTTTGAAGAGGTGACAAGGAAGTTAGATAAAGGAGAACCAGTGGATGTGATTTATTTGGATTTCCAAAAGGCCTTTGACAAGAGGCCGCATAGGAGACTGTTAAATAAGTTAAGAGTCCATGGTGTTAAGACTAAGATCCTGGTATGCATAGAGGATTGGCTGACTGGCAGAAGGCAGAGAGTGGGGATAAAGGGGTCTTTTTCAGGATGGCAGCCAGTGACTAGTGGTGTGCCTCAGGGGCCGGTCCCTTTCCAAGGCCAGTCCATCCTTCCTTAGATACGGGACCCAAAACGGCTCACGATACTCCAAATGGAGCCGTATACAGCGTCAGAAGTACATCCCTGTTCTTGTATTCTAGCCCTCATGACATGAATGCTAACATTGCATTTACCTTCCTAACTGCTGACTGAACCTACACGTTAACTTTAAGAAAATCTTGAACAAGGACTCCCAAGTCCCTTTGTGTTTTTGATTTCCTCAGCATTTCCCATTTAGAAAATAGTCTATGCCTCCATTCCTCCTCCCAAAGTGCAAAGCTTCACACTTTTTCACATTGTATTCCATCTGCCACTTCTTTGCCCACTCTCTTAACCTGTCCAAGTCCTTCTGCAGCCCCCTGCTTCCTCAATACTACCTGTCCCTCTACATATTTTTGTATCATCTGCAAACTTAGCCACAGTGCCTTCAGTTCCTTCTTCCAAATCGTTAATGTATATTGTGAAAAGTTGTGGCCCCAGCACTGACCCCTGAGGCACACCACTAGTCACTGGCTGCCATCCTGAAAAAGACCCCTTTATCCCCACTCTCTGCCTTCTGCCAGTCAGCCAATCCTCTATGCATACCAGGATCTTACCCTTAACACCATGGACTCTTAACTTATTTAACAGTCTCCTATGCGGCCTTTTGTCAAAGGCCTTTTGGAAATCCAAATAAATCACATCCACTGGTTCTCCTTTATTTAACTTCCTTGTCACCTCTTCAAAGAACTCTAACAGATTTGTCAGACAAATCCCCTTGACAAAGCGTGCTGACTCAGTCCTCAGTCCAAGTACTCTGCAATCTCAGCTTTAATAATGGACTCTAAAATCTTGCCAATGACCGAAGTCAGGCTAACCGGCCTATAATTTCCTGTCTGCTGCCTCCCTCCCTTCTTAAACAGAGATGTTACATTAGCTACTTTCTAGTCCCCTGGGACCCTCCCTGCCTCCAGTGATTGCTGAAAGATCACCACCGATGCCTCCACAATTTCCTCAGCTATCTCTTTTAGAACCCTGGGGTGTAGTCCATCCAGTCCAGGAGGCAATTTGTTAACAAGGAGGCTGCCACTGAACTGCCCACCATCGCTGGATTTGGAACCTCACACTAGGGTGAGGATGGCATTGCCAGTGGTCATAAAGGCAACAATCACATGCAACTTCAACATGGCCAGATCATTCCATCGTATAATTTATCCAACGCATCCCAGTATGCCATCCATCACAGCATCCGGGAGGTGACAGGAGCCATTTCTGTGAAAAGAGACAATTACATTGCAGTCTCTCTGAGCATGGAGAAGCAGGATGAGAGGGCACATGGATTTGCCGAGATTAGTGGGATTCCAGATGGCGCAGGGCATCATTGACTGTGGTTCTGCAGGGACCCGATTTCAATAGGAGAGATACAGGAGTCACAAGGACTGCCATTCCATCAGTATGCAGTTGTGTCTGACCACAGAATAGAACCAGAGAATCCCTACAGTGCAGAAAGGGGCCATTCGGCCCATCAAGTCTGCACCGACCCTCCGAAAGAGCATCCCACCCAGGCTGTCACCTCCGTCCTATCCCCGTAAGCATTTACCATGGCCAATCCACCTAACTTGCATATCTTTGGACTGGGGGAGGAAACCGGAGCACCTGGAGGAAACCCACGCAGACACGGGGATAATGTGCAAACTCCACACCGACAGTCACCCGAGGTTGGAATGGAACCTGGGTCCCTGACGTGTGAAGCAGCCGTGCTAACCACTGTGCCACCATGCCGCCGACCACGCACGGATTAAATCAATGGTCAATGCCCATTATCCTCTCAGCAGCTAAGGTGCCTTCACCCTGAGGTAGTCAACCATTCCTGCCACCTTTGCGCATTCAAGACAAATCAGAGGGTGGCTACTTGGATATAGGTGAAAATCCCCCTATTCCTGCTACCACTGGACTAAGTGAGGACATCAGATGTAGAAACATAATGGAGCAGCCCATCAATGTGCAAAAGCAATGCTTCTAGTGCCTGGGCTGTTTGGGCAGGAGTAGACCCCCCCCCCCCACCCCCCCCGCAGTATACACCAGAGCATGTTTCCAAGTTTGTGGTGGTTTGCTGTATCCTCCTCAACATCACCATTATGAAGCTGCAACCATTACTGGCAGGAATCCAGCGGCCACCTCAGGCGGACATGGAGGAGGAGACAGGGAGTTTACATCTGGGCCCCTTTTCACTCCAGACACACTGTCTGAGGGCGGCTGCTCAGATTCCACTTCCCATAAGAGAACTTCACTTTACCAGGATGGACTAACGATTCTCTACGTTTCGTTCTATCTGGAACGCTTCAACAGTGTCCCCTTGGCTAAAATTGGCAATAAAATCCATCAACAATAATCTTATCATAACATCTTTATCCCAAAACACATCGACTTACGCAACAGAAATGAATTATTCATGCTTGTGCATTGCCTGTTTTGTGAGTGCTTTTGCCTGTGCCAGTGCTCCTGCTTAGGGATACATCAGTGGCTGCAGAATGGATGTGGGAAGGCTGCTGACATTCACTGGGGAGGCTGCAAATGGCTTTGCACGATGCGCTTGAGCAGCTCCTGCCCTCGAGGGCCCGGCTATGGACTGCACGACCTCGGCAAGGCTGGCAGCCGTCTGGGCTGGCAGGCTGAGCAGCAACAGCCAGAGCACTGTTGGAGTGCAGTGACGGGAGTACTGTCATCCTGAGAGAGGACAGCAAACTTGTGTTTCACGCTGCCACTGCAACTTCCCCTGGGGCAGCAATGTCAGCAGTCTTTTGGAGCACAGATTGCTTGGCCATCAGGAGAGCTTGCGAGCTGCTTTTAGCTCCTCTGATCTGCAGCCACGGCAGCAGCAGTCTGTGCCTGCAAGCGCAGGCATGGATCTCATGACCACAGTCTGAACTTCCACTGCAGCACTGAGACACAGGATGACTGCTGCTTGTGCTGCAATGGAAGCGGAGGTAGGAATCCACAGACATTGCATCACACTGGGTCTGCAACTGCAGTCATGGTGTAAGCTTTAGAGTCTTGAGGTAAAAAACCCTTCGAATTAAAAACAACTCTTAGGCCGGAATTTTGTCATCCCGCCCGCCACGGGAATCGGAGCAGGTGAGGGGTGGACCATGGAAAGGTCCATTGACCTCGGGCGGGATTTTCCGGTTTCGGGGCGAGCGAGGCCGGATCATCCCACTCTTAAGGTCCGAATTCTTAGGGGGCGATTCTCCCATTCTGATCCACTAATCTTTTGGTGGGTCGGGTTGGGAGACGCGTGCGTGTGCCAATTCGTGGGAGTCGCGCATGCGTTCCCGACACATGGGTGCCTCCCATCGCCAGAAAGCAGGCACAGTCGGGATCACACGGGAAACTGGTGGGAAGACCAGGTAAGTCATTGTAATCTATTTTTAATGTTACTTAAATGTGATTATCAGGTCCGGAAACCCCGGCAGTACAATTTTACTCTGGCGGGGTTTAGAGTAGCTCCCTACTTTTGGGGAACTAGCGGGAGACCCCGCAGCAGTGAAGGGGGGGCAATCGGGGGGCCCCCAGTGGATCGGGTGGCATGGGGGTGGTGCCCCCGGGCATGAGCACCCTGGCAGTGCCAGCCTGTGCCCCCTGGCACTGCCCAAGGGGCAAAGTGCCCATGCCCAGGGGGCACCTTGGCACTGCCCATTGGGCATGGGACAGTGCCAAGGGGTGGGGCCTATTGTGGGTGGGGCTTAGGGGCAGTCGGTGGGGGTGGGGAGTCCCACTGCCACTCTGCATTGGGATCATTTGGGGCTGGAGGGAGGCCAGCAATCGGGGCAGGCTAGGGGGGTGGTCTGCCAGGGGGGTCTGCCTCCCGTGGAGGGGGTGTCTGCCAGGTTGGGGGGATCGTCACTAATTAAGAGGGGCGGGTGCTGGAGATCGGGCACTCTGGGACGGGGGGAGGGGGAGTCGGGACTGGCCTGGGAATTGCTGTGGGGACCGCGATCGGGCCGTGGCGGTGGGGGACTGGAGGGGCAGCACTGCGGGGGTCCCAGGCTGGCCAGCGATCAAACTGACCTGCCAACAGGAGTCTGACAGATCGGGCGGGGCCACTGCACGTGCGCAGAGTTCCGGAACTGTCAGAGACTGGTGTGAATAGGACCCGTCTTCCGAGCTTTGAATGATATTCACAATTGTGACCTCTGCATTGCACAGAGTGTGTGAGATTCGAGTCTGAATTCCCACTGAAAAAACAATCGTGATTTACACCATTTTCTTGTCAATTCAGCACTTAGAATTTTTTGGGGAGAATCGCTCCCTTAATTTTGCATACTCGGGTCCTCAGTACCAAAGGTTCGGATAACTAGTATTTATGTATCAAGTAGAATTTACTAAGCAAGATTTTACATATACTTGACAAGAAGCAATGAAGAAAACATAGAAGTTTCTAATCTCTCATGATCCCAGGAGCTTTTGGTGTTGTCAGCACAGCCGATATGTCTCTCTGTCTCTTTGTCTTTGAAATTATGTCGAACTGTGTCCAGAAGAGTCATATCACAGAAGCCATGGAATCATGGTGTCAACTTTTATCCCTCAGTCTCTCATTCTTCCTTCCTTTTTCAGAGATAGTCCAAATTCACCTCTTCTATTGGCTATAAAATACAAATGATCTTGTGTCACTTCACCTCTGTAACTAGAACCATATAGACAGTGTTCTCCTGGGCCCCTCAGTTTACTTGCCGCCATAAACATAAGGACATTTCTTCCAGGTACAGGGAAGCCATAAAGAAGGTCAAGTCCTCTTGTCAATATATTTTAACCCAATCCCCATACTAAAGCTATTAAGATCAACAGTAAAAACTACTTCCCATCATAATATCAGAACATAGAGGTTTCCTTCTCGTACAGATCAATTCAAGCACTACATGGTTTGTTTAAACATAGCGTCATTTCCATTCGGACTACTTTTAGCCCTTCCTTCAAACTGATTTAAAAAGCACCCAGTTGTATTGTGGCCAATAAGACATCATACAGTTGCTTCAGCTCAAGACTCAGAGGAATTTTGTCGTAACACAATTCTGTTTCTTCGGAAGTGATTCCTTCCAATTACCTTGACTGTTAATCGTCCAACAGAAATTCAAACTGAAACCTTTAAAAATGGGTAAGGAATAAATCTCAAATATGTTACAGATTTGAAAATATTAATACAATTATCAAAATCTTCCAGTGGGTTTGGCTACCTTGTTGTACAGAATAGGCTCCAGCTTTTGCACAATGCCCTGTGCCATGTTAGTGCCGAACTCCACACTCTCCCTAACAATGAGAAGACATTGTCTAGCAGACCTGTTAATGCGCTCAGCAAAGGGCCCATGGTGCCAGTATCTGCAGCTTACGCATCATGCTAGACAACAGGATAAAGTGTGCTGGGAGTTGAGAAGGGACACACGGCAAGCAAATTCCATTATCCCCAGTGTTCTTAGCAATGCTCTGTGTCATGTCTGTTTCCCACCTTTTCTGCTCTCCTCCCATCTTTTGTGTTCCACTTTGTCCTACAAGACAGAAAGGGAAGAATGTCAATGACCATATTTGGATAAAGTGCCTACCTTAGTTGAATAGCTGGAGGCATGTGGAAGCAGTGGAAGGGAATGTGAGGCTGTCAGTATTGGTAGGTATTTGAGGGTGAGGTGAAATATCTGGATTTTAGTTTAAAGTCCTGGGCCAGTGTGAGTGATTGGGGTGGGATGCTGGAAAGAGAGGTTGGTGTTGTGGTGTAGAAGATGCAAATCACTGACCTGATCACCTAGTGTGAGATCATTAAACCTCTTACATAACTGCTGCCAGGTCCTTGGATTCGGACACTGGAAATTGACCTCCTTTCCGCTGCTCCTAATCTGTTCTGAGGGTGTCCTTGAAGTCCTACTGCCCTCCTCCTCCTGTGGAATCATGGTGTCTCTCCTTCTGTCCACTTCCTTCACCAAGGCCTCCAGTGCTATCCCTGTAATACCAGAGCCTTTTCTCCACTCTAGTATTTTATTTTCCTTGTACATAATTGCAACAATAATATTCATCAACAGCCTCCTGTAATTTAGTGCAATTTCCCTTTAAGAGGGACAGACTGCCTTTAACATCAGAAGACTAGCTTCACCATGGACTATCAGCACATGAGCTGGTTAGCCCTAATGTCAACAGCAGATAATTGAGATGGCAGCAGCAAATCTACATGCTCCCCACTTTCATCTCAACTGTGTGAAGCAACCTCTAGCCCCATATATATCTTTTTCTCTAATATTGGTAATCTTCATTTTCATTATAGCAATAATCAAGTTGTTTTTCATTCTTTCATGGGATGTGGGCATCATCAGCTGGACCAGCATTTGTTACCCATCCCTAATTGCCCTTGAGAAGGTGATGGTGAGCCATCTTCTCGAATTGCTGTAGTCCATATGCTGCAGGGACAGGATTTTGATCCAGTGACAGTGAAGGAATGTTGATATAGTTCCAAGTCAGGATGGTATATGGCTTGGAGGGGAAGTATTAAGTGGTGGTGTTGCCCTGCATCTACTGCCCTTGCCCTTCTAGTTGGTAGAGGTCAGGGCTATGGAATTTGCTGTCAAAGGAGGCTTGGTGAAATGCTGCAATGCATCCTGATGGTAAATTGGTTAATAATTAAAAATCAACAATGGTGTGAACTTGGGGTGTTGCAATGATGTTGGTTACAGAACCGTCTCTTGAAGAGTTCTTCTGTATGTTAACAGCAAGTCTTTGTTAACTACTTGAAACTATGGCCAGCCATTCATGCCAGCGAGATTCTCTGGTCCTGTGGCAGTAAACGGAGATTTGACTGAGCGCCAAATCCTCCATCCTCACTTGCAGAGAGTTCTGGCCTATATGTATGTATACTGTAAAGAGTACAGGCAAGGAGCTATCTACACATCTAAGTCTTAACATGTCTCTGTTCAACACCACACTGACCCTAGGTCTGGGTCATCTATCCTCTTACATCAATGTGTGAACAGGACTGTACTCAGTCCCACATTAACCCTGTGCCAGACCTTTATACTACATGGGGTAATCAGCTTTATAGTTTTAACTAAGACAATCTTGTTTAGTGAGGAAATTTAAGTTTAAAAAAGACAGCAAAATTTTATGCCTTGAAAAAACAACACTATATGCAGATTTATAAGTAAAACAGTTACAACTTACCTTTCAGGAGGCAGCCTCCAGTGGTCTCTTTAAGAACATTAACTTGACCGAAAAATACCTGAGCATACTGCAGTCAATCACAAATTAATTTTGTAAAGTGGGCCTGAAACAGTTAGACTCCCTTTTTGCATATACAAAGGAGATTGTGCTTATTCAGATGTGGGCACTGGACACCTATGTAGCAGCATTTATCAATATGGAATGATACATTTCTGGCACCTATACATGCCTCCTGCTACTTTAGGCCTGTAAATTAGGTGTGCAGTCAATGACTTTCTAGGTCATAGTCTCTCTCTCTCTGTTTTTCTCTCTCTGAAATGTTTTTGTTTCCTTATGTTGCTATTTTTCTCTCTCTCTCATCTCTGACTCTGTCACTCTTTCGCTCTCTCTTCTTTCCCTCTTTCCTCTCCTTTCATTTTTTTCCTTTTTCTTCTTCCCTGTCAGAGATGAGATGGTGGGTGGTGTTGTGTTTCCTTCTATTCTCCAACACAAACTCACCAATCACTGAGGTATGTGTGAGTTCTTTGATTTGAAGATTACGATAGTATATACGATGTTTCTTCAAAGCTCTTATTAATTCCTCTTGCTTGGTCAAGTAGTACATTCCAAGTCTGTACCGTGTGATGTGATATCATATCCTGTCTGATGACGGTGAAGACAGTAAGAAGTTTAACAACACCAGGTTAAAGTCCAACAGGTTTATTTGGTAGCAAAAGCCACACAAGCTTTCGGAGCCCCAAGCCTTCAGGTGCACCCCAGCAGTGCTATGTTCAGATCTCACCATTAAATATGTTCTGTTTGCCACAGGATGTGTTACACCATTGGCTTGTTCCCTGTGTCGACATCAGTTTCTGCATAATGTCACTCCATTTGTTGTTATTACTTCATATAATCCTGGCTCTCAACAAGCTTTAATTTTTTTCAGTGGAAACCAGGTCTTTGGATGTCTCTTGCTACTGTTGGCGTTCATGTTGCCCAAGCCTCACCAGATCTTCCACTTTTATACCCGGTGAATCGATTTGCAGATCCAGTGAAACATCTGCATTCTTTGTTGGATTCAGCCTCTGTTCAAGATGTCTGAGTAACTTTACAGATAATATTGTCCTGCTCCATTTTGTCCAGTTTGAATTTTAAATTATTTTGGATATCAATGCTGCATTTTCTCAGAGAGTCTATTGACAGAATTGCATCCTCCTTTAGGTGCAAGACAGCATCACCTTTAAAACTATCACTTGTATTGAACCGGTCTGGGTATTTAGATTTTAAGTTCAGGCCTGATTCAATGGAGTTGTTCTTGTTGATCCCATGAATAGAAACAGGTCTCTGCATGCTGGTAGACTTATTCTAGCTGGATCTTGTGTATCAGCAAGATAAAAGATCTGTGAGGACCACGCTGATTGACTGTAGCTGCATTTTGGTGTTGTACCAATGCTACGAATTGTTGATCTATTAAATGCAGTTAACTTAGCTGTACTTGGTTGAACCATTGCCTCCCAATGCAGGAGGTACATACCCTTCAGTCTCCTTAGTGAAAGGATATTGGTGCTTATCCGGGTATTGATTTTGGCTCCCAGTGTAGGCTTTCCAATCTTGCTAGGCACAGTATTAATGGTTGCAAATGCTTCCAGTTAATGCACTTATGGACCTGATAATGTTTACAATGCGGAACACTTGTTCACTCTCCTTTATAAGAATTTGGCCATCATTTTATTTCATTCTGTCCATTTTGTCGGTGACTTTGTGTATCCATTCTCTTCTATCTATGCCTAGCACATTGTCTGTTGCTGACATTGTATTGCACATGTTTTCTACTTGGTTGTGGTTTGCCCGTGACTTCTTGTCACACCTCCAATACACCGAATTTGTAACTTTGACATGCCCAATGCCCTTTAATAGCACAAACCGTACAGTGATCCTGGTACTCTGGGCAGATTCTTGATGTTGAAAGAAGCCTACATCTTCCACATGACACCTTGGCAACTATGCCAATGGTTGAAGCCGCACCTAGTGCTTTCATACTGTGGCAGCCTGCAAGGGTAGCTTTACCTTTACACTTGCTTTTCAGTAAAGCTTCAATGTCAAGGTATTTTAATTTTTTTCCAGGAGATCTTTTAGAAAAGCTTCAATGGGTGTCAACGCTGTTACCACCTCTGCAATTCTTTCAGATAACTCCGTTTCAGAAAAGTTTCAGTCTGTCTTTGACTCTACAATGACTGACAAATTGGCTGATTGACTCTTTTGCTTGCTGACTATGCCATAGATCCCACCGTTGTTCCCTTATATTGATTTTTGCACATGGTTGGTCTTTTAAGCGTGGTCCATATTTTCTTAGGGTCTCTATGATCATCTTCAGATAAGCCTGAAGTATTCAGTCTATGAAGTTCCTCATTTTTGACAGTTACTTCAATTTTGGCCATGTGTTTATCTGTTTCTGATAGTCAAATCAATGCAGCATAGTTCTATTTGTTTGAAAGGTTTGAATTTGGAAAGAATATTCATTGCCATCAAATATGTACACGAGAAATTTTACCAACATTTTGCAGATGTTCTTGGGATTCTCCATGGTTTTCTTGGTGGGAAGAGGCTTTCCTACTTTCCTCCATAGCAAGGTTTCAATGTTCTCTGGTTACCTGAAGTACTTCTTTTTGTCATGCCCTGTTTCTCAGCTATCGTCTCACCCACCCACATGCTTCCCTCTATCTCCTCACTCCCACCACATCCTGAATTTCTGTACCTTCCCACTATCCATTCTCCTTCCCACCAAACCTTCAATCCCATCACTGTTCCATCTTGCCTCCATTGGACTACCCATTCCATCCTTGTATTCTCCCTTTCCCCTTGCACTGCTGTTACTCACCAGATCTTTAATCCTTTGTCCACTCCCCTGACCCCACTTGTCCAAAACAACGACAGATGGCAAATGGCTGCATGGAGACTCTTCAACCCTCAGCTGTTCCTTACTCCTCAAATTCCTCCCTATTCATTTTCTTAAGAGGATTTGTTTGCTTTCAATATTCAACTTGCGGGGAAAACAATCAAGAGTGAGAAATGAAACCGCGTCTCTGTGTTTTATTTTCTCTCTACCTCCTTCCGCCCACCGCACCCTCATCTCATAGGTGGTGAAAAATATTCAATTTCGAACCAAAGTATGCGTAAAATCGGTAGAGAGCTGGCTTTTGGTGACATTCCATGCAGACACAAACCAAATTTAGCTTTGAGTTGCATAAATACCACATGCCAGTGGTGGGCACCAGTTGGACAGCTTTCTTGTTGGGCAGAGTGGGCAATTCACTAGCCCTCTCTGCTGAGCTGGTCAGGTCTGAACTGAGGCAGGGTGGTTTGGAGGAAGGGATCACAATTTTTTGGTGGCCCTGGAGGAGTGTTCCTGTTCCTGGGAATGTTCCTGTTCTTCTTTCCTGTTTCTGACCTGGATGACTAAAAGTTGCTGATTGTGTGTACGGTGGAATTCTGCTGTGGTTCGTGTGTTTTAGACCCACCATAAAATTTGAAGGTTTTTAACCAAAAAAAAATGACCATGAGTTGAAATTCTCCCTTCTGTCTCATGGGTGGAACCCATTAGCACGTACCATTTTCAGCAAAATATAGGTAGAAATAATCATTTTTAAAATTCATTCGTGGGACATGGGCTGACCAGCATTTATTGTCCATCCTTAGTTGCCCAAGGGCAGTTGAGAGCCAACCACATTGCTGTGAATCTGGAGTCACATGTAGGCCAGACCGGGTAAGGAAGGCAGATTTCCTTTCCTGAAGAACATTAGTGAACTTCAGAAGTTAGTTAGTTCAGAAGTTAGCTTCAGAATGTAACTGGTGATTTTTGTTTGAGGCAGAGAAATAATCTATGGAGAAAAATAATCTTTATTTTCTCTCTTAGTCACTCTTCTCTTGTTTCAATTTCTTTTTCTCTCTATTTATTTATTAGTGCCACAAGTAAGCTTGCATTAAAACTGCAATGAAGTTACTGTGAAAATCCCTTAGTCACCACACTGGTCAGGTACACTGAGGGAGAATTTAGTATGGCCAATGCATCTAAACAGCACGTCTTTCAGACTGTAGGAGGAAACCGGAACACCTGGAAGAAATCCACACTGACACAGGGAGAACATGCAGACTCCGCGCAGACAGTGAGCCAAGTCGGGAATCGAACCCAGGTCCTTGGTGCTGTAAGGAAGCAGTGCTAACCACTGTGCCACCATGCTGCCCTCTTTCCCTCACTTTTTAAAGGCTGTTGAACATAAAACAAAAGATACAACGGATGTTTAATCAGAACATTGTCATTTCCTCTCTCACACACACATCTCTGTAAAAAGCAACATTATATGAATTTTACCTCAAGAAAGCTGACATTTAACTTCCAGCTTTTCTTCAGGTAATTTTAAAAAAAAACCTCTGAGCAGAAATTGTCAAAGTGAAAGTAACATTATTTCTCAGTGTTGCTGACTGAACAGCACTGAAAGGCCTTGGGCAATTGGGTACACTGCATATGCTCAGACTGCACGAGTCCTAATCTTGTCTCACAACCCTGGGCAAAAATGTCAAGACCAAGCTTTTGACACAAATCCACGCCTTTCAGTAAATAGGTTAGGAGGTAAAAGTACAATGTTATAGATAAATTCAGGTACATTGCTGTGAAATATTTAGTTACTAAAATACTAATAGTGTATGGAAAAGAAATTGGAAATAATCTTTCAGAAATCAGTGGCTGGATTGTGCAACCTTCTATACCCAAGTGTACGGTCAGGGTGAAAAGTTTACATTGGTGCTTTCCATTGTAAATCTGGGCATGAGGTTGTATAATGGAACATTTTTGGACAAAATATATAGCAAACACATGGCAACAAGAAGGCAAGTGCCGCAGACAAGAAATGTACACGAATGTAAGATTTGTAATGTAGCTTACTTTTCCTTTGCTTTTTTCTGTCCTAATCCCTTCTCAAAGCTTTCTTCATCCACCTCAAGTGCACCCCATCAAACTGCTCATTTCCACCACAGTCTTCATGCAAGAAAATTTGAGAGGAAACAGAATCCCAGGACTGTTTCCAAACAACGTTCAAAATTCAAAGTTGAAGGTTTGAAGGTACTCATGTATTCTTCTTTACATGCAAAACATGATGATTATGTTTTATTTCTTCAGTAATTTAAGCTCAAAAGGATCAACAAGGCTTTAATTATGTTTAAAAGTTGAATCTATGGTAAATCAAGTTAATTATTTAGAGATCGTCAGCATAATATTGCAAGCAAATATCAATTTTAAAAGCAGTTTCATTGAAATAAAACATTTAAATCTCCTCTGTCTGATCATTTAATGGCTCCATGGATCCCTGCTTGCATCACTATAGGGCAGGATTTTCCAGCCGCGTGTGGCCCAAGCCCGGAAATCTCCACGCGAGGGCTACGGAACTTTAAATAGCCCGCTGAATTTTCTATCCCGTCTGCTACGATTCCCGCGGCGAGTGGGATGGGAAATTTCCAAATCTTTCTGCATTCTCGCACCAACTTTTTCTCCCTTATGGTGGAAAGTTTCGGTGATCCATTTGGTGACCAGAGGTGGTAACCCATTGAGAGATTACATTCAAAAGACAAGGGTGGAATTTAAGCATCAGCTCCGACAGTCGGAATCTAGTGATCAACTGATTGAGCCAATAAGCCATCTATACTTAAATATTTAATTCCGCTTTCATTCCTGCCTTTTCATTTTCCTTTTCTCCCACACTTGATTCAAGTCATATGCTTTTCAAATCATAAATTATTTATATTTGATTTGATTTGGAGCAGCTAGTCAGCAAAAATTCCACTGAGATTCAAGCACACCATAGTTTACAAGGTGGGCCAGAAGACTTCACATCCATCGAATGACTTCCCAAAGTCAAGTGCCGAACTGCTTTTCCTCTGGTTCCTCCAGCATAGCTTGTTGAATTGTTGGATCCATGTTTTACTAGATTTTTG
The DNA here is from genome assembly GCF_964213995.1 of Mustelus asterias. Taxonomy (NCBI): domain Eukaryota; kingdom Metazoa; phylum Chordata; class Chondrichthyes; order Carcharhiniformes; family Triakidae; genus Mustelus; species Mustelus asterias. The sequence continues at coordinate 39,365,181 of NC_135815.1, read as the reverse complement.
GGCAGAATTTTCCCGTCCCGCCCACCACGGGAATCATAGCAGGCAGGACATGGAGCAGGCAAAGGTCCGTTGACCTTGGGTGGGATTTTCCGACCTTGGGGGTGAGCACGGCCAGAAAATCCCACCCTTAGGTTTTCTTTAAGCTTCAACCTGAAAAGCAGTTACGTTTTGGAGATCATTTTTGGGACGAGGTGACGATTATGGGAAAGTAGCGTATTTTGTTTTTCTATTTATTTGCTCATGAGATGTGGGCATCACTGCAACATCAGCATTCATTGCCCTTGAGGAGGTGGGGGTGAGCTGCCTTCAGTCCATGTGGTGCAGGAACATCCGCAGTGCTGTTAGGAAGGGAGTTCCAGGATCCTGACCCAGTGGCAGTGAAGAAAAGGCGATATATTTTCTAGTTAAGATGGCGCAGGCGGTGATGTTCCCTCCTGTCTGCTGCCCTTGTACTTCTTGATGATAGAATTTGGGGGTCTGGAACATGCTTTTGAAGGAGCTTTAGAAAGTTGCTGCAGTGTATCTTGCAATTCATAGGGACATTAAAAAAACACAATTGTTTGTCTCTGTACAGTCGTATAACATGCCCTTTTTCTGTCTCATTGCACTGATTCCCAATCATGTGGATGATTGATATTGCATGAAGGTATAATGATGAAATCCTGTCTAGCCTGTCACCACCATGGAAATGTTGAAATAAATGGTTATATCGAAAGTGTGCTCATTCTCCAGCACCTTTTAGCTAACACTATAAATTAAATGCCATGAAACTTTGTAGAAATAGAACTATAAAAGTGGGCATTTATATTTTCTAAGTGCATTTGTGCAGTTCTTGGGATCTATGTAGGTAATCAGGTAGCAGATTATATATCATAGAATCCCTACAATGCAGAAGAGGCCATTCAGCCCATCGGGTCTGCACTAACTCTCTGACAGAGTATTTTACCTAGGCCTCCTATCCCTGTAACCTCACACATTTACCATGGCTAATCCATCTAACCTACACATCCTGTGTAGGGGCAATTTAGTGTGGCTAATCTGCCTAACCTTTGGACTGTGGGACGAAACCAGAGCACCCAGAGGAAACCCATGCAGACACAGAGAGAACTCCACACCGACAGTTATAGAATCATAGAATCCCTACAGTGCAGAAGGAGGCCATTCGACCCATCGAGTCTGCACCGACCACAATCCCACCCAGGCCCTACCCCCACATATTTACCCGCTAATCCCTCTAACCTACGCATCTCAGGACTCTAAGGGGCAATTTTTAACCTGGCCAATCAACCTAACCTGCACATCTTTGGACTGTGGGAGGAAACCGGAGCACCCGGAGGAAACCCACGCAGACACGAGGAGAATGTGCAAACTCCACACAGAGTTACCCAAGGCAGGAATCGAACCTGGGTCCCTGGAGCTGTGAGGCAGCAGTGGTAACCACTGTACCGCATAGTATATAGGCGAGGGAGCACTAAGTGATGACCCCAATAGAATTTGTTCATTGGGCTTCCCACACGATGAATCCCCGAACCGCTGCGATGAATACGAGTGGCTATCAGTTGTGGCCCTTGACTCAGCATTAATTACTCACTTAAAAGACTCAATTGATGGTGGGGAGGGAAAGCTGCTCATAATTTATCACATATGTGGGAAGGTGTCAGGGTCCCCATCCTCCATCCAATTAAATGCCCTCCCTGCCTCCAATGTGTCTCAGAGAAGGGCATTAAATTCCACCCACAGACACTGAAATTTTCATGGGGAAATGCAAGTGACAGGGGTCTTGCCCAACAGCTGGAGAGCTGGCGAGAGCCCCAAATAAAACCTGCCAAATTAAGTACCAGTTAAGCACAAAACTGGGCAATGGATTCCACAGGATTGGGGGCAGAAATCCTGTCATCCAAGAGCTGCTGGCAAATTTTGGCCGTTGAGTCAGAACCCTCTTCAGAGATTTGAACACCCAATCTAGTTTGAAACTTCAGTGTTGAAGCTAGTATCCAAGGCCATGTTTCCCCTCTCAGTTAGAAATAAATGATCCTATGGCACTGTTCGATGAAGAACAGGGCAAGTTCGCCTGTTGTTCTTGTCAATATTTTCCAGCAAGGAACATGAGTTTAAAAAAATTCTAGTCTTATTACACATGTCATTTTGGGATCTTGCTGAGTGCAAATTGGCCGCTGTGTTTCCCTTCATTATGAACAATGACTACACTTCAAATGTATTTCATAGGCTAGAAAGCATTTTGGGTCATGAAAAAATGTGGTATAAATGCAAGTTTTTTTTAATATCCTGTCTAGCATCTTGTTGATCAGTTGAGTATGAGACTTCCAATAGGGCATCTCTGGCAATGAATTCCATGGCCTCGTGTTTGCTGAATGGTGTGATGAATTGATCTTGTACTGCTGTTAAAATCAATTGCTGCAATTTCTGAACAAGGAAAATGGAACACCAGGCCAAAAAAGTGCTCGCAGACATACCAATGCTCCACTGGAGGCATTATTGAAACTGAGTCACTTCAGGCTTGGGTGATCCCAAAGAGAAGTGATCCTAAAATACCTTGGTGGATAAGGGGTTTCTGGAGAAGCATGGACACCGCCATCTTCTTGCCTCAGAGCTTCCGTAGCACGGCACTAGCAGAATGCGGAATTTTCCATTCATAATCTGTTGTTCCATGGTCCTGAGTTGAAAATGTTCAAAAAAGGTTCAGCAGGGCAGAAAACAAAGGACACGTTTTAGAATCTGTCCCCCTCCCTCTCTTTTGCAGGAATGGAAGATCAGTCAAACCAAAATTCGTGTCATCTCCACTTTTATATTCATATTGTTCGGATGTCTGTTGTTTGTGGCTATTCCTGCCATCATCTTTAAACATATAGAAGGCTGGACAGCGTTGGAGTCTATCTATTTTGTAGTGATCACCTTGACAACGATTGGGTTTGGTGACTTTGTAGCAGGTAAGATTTGCCTCTACTTGTCCATATAAAAGAAAATAATTCCTTTAACTATAATGTGATATTCTAAATGCATGAAAATGTCATGATTTCATTTTTGTTTCAAAAAAGGTGAAAATTTACACCTGTTCTTTTTTCAGTTGCATGTTAAAATTTAGTATTACCGTAGATTTATAAATATTAAATACTAGTTTTAATTCATTTAACTGCAGTTTCAAATAGCTGTGGCGCAGCACGGTGGCACAGTGGTTAGCACTGCTGCCTCACAGCGCCAGGGACCCGGGTTCGATTCCTGGCTTGTGTCACCGTCTGTGCGGAGTCTGCACGTTCTCCCCATTTCTGCGTGGGTTTCCTCCGGGTGCTCCTGTTTCCTCCCACAGTTCGAAAGACGTGCTGGTTAGATGCATTGGCCATGCCAAATTCTCCCTTAGTGTACCCGAACAGGCATCGGGGTGTGGCGACTAGGGGATTTTCACAATAACTTCATTGCAGTGTTGATATAAGCCTACTTGTGACACTAATAAATAAATTTTAGCTCCATAAATAATATCTACCTTCATGAAGCACATAATTTTCCCTCTATTTGGATGGCTACTGCATGAGTAGCCTTTTTTTGTCACTGGAGTTACAACAGTAAAAAATAATTTATAAAGTTGACCGTTGATGCAGTTGAAAAAAGTGGAAATGGGGAGTGGAAGTGGCTGTCTAAACCAATGCATGCTACAAAGATTGGGCTGGAAATTTCAGTACAAGCTCCAAGCTGATATTTGGTTGATAAAGTAGCAATAATTTTATAAATATATCCTAAGGCTGTGAGTTACTAAGAGATATAAATAAAAACAAAAAATGATTAAAATACTCAGCTGACCTGACAATATCTATAAAGAGGAAACCACAATTCATGTTTCAAATTGGTGACCATTTGTCAGAGTTGAGTTCTGGCGAACAATCTATTAATCAATTAATTCTCTTGTTTTCACCCCATCTGTTTCTGAACATGGGCCATCTTTCTCATTCTCTGTCTCAATACAATTGCATGGAAATCCAGTGCTGCCGCAGTATTGCAGACTGGACATGCATCTGGCATTAAAGTTTAAAGTTTATTTATTAGTGTCACAAGTAGGCTTACATTAACACTGCAATGAAGTTATTGTGAAAATCCCCTAGTCGCCACACTCTTGCACCTGTTTGGGTACACTGAGGGAGAATTTAACATGGCCAATGCACCTAACCAGCACGTCTTTCAGACTTGTGGGAGGAAACTGGAACGCTCAGAGGAAACCCATGCAGTCACGAGGTGAATGTGCAGACTCCGCACAGGCAGTGACCGGAGCCAGGAAGCGAACCCGGGTCCCTGGCACTGTGAGACAGCAGTGCGTGCCACCCTATAGATGCTGAAGCCAACCACATTGGCCTTAAGTCTGGGTCAGGAACCTAGAAGTGGCCATGGTGGGACTTTGGGCACGATATTCCTGGAGGCAACAAATTAAGAAATAAGCTCTGAGCACTCGATCCAATTAAGGATGGTGGGCAGATTAGAGAACTGGCAGGATGTAAGGGAAAGCCAATGTTGTCCGGCCAGTAGCCCCATTGGGAAAGGGCAGCTTTGCAAGGGTAGCAGGCAAGCATGAGGTTGCCTCAACATGGAGGTGCCCTTGATTGCCTACAGAGAAGTCAGCAAATAAAGAGGGCCAAAGCCAGTAGCACATCAGAGTGGAAGAGAAACCCTCCTCAGGAACAATGGTGATAAAGTTGCAGCCTTTGATTCCTGCAACTCCATCATGGGGCATGGAGTCCTTGTTTCCAATAGCCACCCAGCCACACACTGGCAGGCTGTTATATATTTTAAAAGGGTTGCCGGTTGCTGTAAAAGCTGATCACATGATTTGATGGATGATGTCATTAGGGTATATGCTCAGGATGCTGTTTTACTTTCAGTTTTGTATTCTGTGCAGAGCAAAGAACAGCTCTTCAATACAACCTGCTGTGTGTTTGTTTGAATCTAATTGTGCAAACCAAGTCTTTTCTTTCTGTTAAAACCCACGACCCACAATATAATTAGGACATTACAGAAAAAGAATTGGCGGTGAGTCGGGATTTTGATTCAAACAAAAACATAGAAACATAGAAGATAGGAGCAGGAGGAAGCCATTTGGCTCTTCGAGCCTGCTTCACCATTCATCATGATCATGGCTGATCGTTCAACTCAATAGCCTAATCCTACTTTTTCCCTGTAACCTTTGATCCCATTCGCCTCAAGTGCTATGTCTAGCTGCCTCTTGAATACATTCAATGTTTTGGCATCAACTACTTCCTGTACTAATGAATTCCACAGGCTCACCACTCTTTGGGTGAAGAAATGTCTGCTCATCACCATCCTAAATGGTCTACCCCGAACCCTCAAACTGTCACCCCTGGTTCTGGACACTCCCACTATCGGGAATATCCTCCCTGCATCTACCTGTTAGAATTCTATAAGTCTCTATGAGATCACCCCTCATTCGTCTGAACCTCAACGAAAACAATCCTAACCTAGTCAATCTCTCCTCATACAGCAGTCCCACCATCCCCGGAATCAGCCTGGTAAACCTTCGCTGCACTCCCTCGAGAGCAAGAACATCCTTCCTCAGAAAAGGAGACCAAAACTGCACACAGTATTCTAGGTGTGGCCTCACCGAGGCCTTGTATAATTGCAACAACACATCCCTGCTCCTGTACTCGAAACCTCTCGCAATGAAGGCCAACATGCCATTTGCCTTCTTTACCGCCTGCTGCACCTGCATGCTTACCTTCAGTGACTGGTGCACAAGGACACCCAGGTCCCGCTGCACATTCCCCTCTCCCAATTTACAGCCATTCAGGTAGTAATCTGTCTTCTTGTTTTTGCTTCCAAAGTGAATAACCTCACATTTGTCCAAATTATACTGCATTTACCATTGATTTGCCTACTCACCCAACCTGTCTAGATCATGCTGAAGGATCTCTGCATCCTCATCACAGTTCACCCTCCCACCCAACTTGGTCTTGTCTGCAAACTTTGAGATGTTACATTTTGTTCCCTCTTCCAAACATTAATATATATTGTGAATAGAACATAGAACATAGAACAGTACAGCACAGAACAGGCCCTTCGGCCCACGATGTTGTGCCGACCTTCATCTGAAACCAAGATCAAGCTATCCCACTCCCTACCATCCTGGTGTGCTCCATGTGCCTATCCAATAACCGCTTAAATGTTCCTAAAGTGTCTGACTCCACTATCACTGCAGGCAGTCCATTCCACACCCCAACCACTCTCTGCGTGAAGAACCTACCTCTGATATCCTTAGCTGGGGTCCCAGCACCAATCCCTGTGGCATCCCACTAGTTACTGCCTGCCTATTTGAAAAGGACCATCGAGAACATTGAGGAAAGATCCTAAGAGATAAAAATTGTGGGTCCTCACACTTCGAATATTAGAGGGCTGGAGAACAGGATTAAAATACCAGGGAGACCAAGTAAGAAAAAGTTCTTCGTGTGGTTTTAAAAGAGGGTTTTTTTTCCGATCAGAAAAGGATGAGATTCCAGGCAGCATCTAACATATTTGAAAAGAGTGGATGCTTTACTGGACAGTTGGAGTCTTTTGGAAAAAAAAACATAGGGTGGGATTTTATGGCCTCACTCCCCCCAAAACCGTAAAATTCCACCCAAGGTCACCAGACCTTTCCATGGTCCGCCCCTCACTTGCTCCGATTCTCATGGCCGGCGGGGGTGGTAAAATTCCAGCCATAAAGTCAACAGTCTCCCAATTAAAAAGAGGTGTACTGGGAAGACAGTATAAAAAATATATACTGAGCAGTGTCGAGTTGCTGGTGCCTGCAAGAGAAATGACCTGTCAAAAGTGTCCTTTCCATGAAGAAAATGAATCATGGGGTTCCTATGCAGAATGTTTTCAGTGCTTTGAACAAGCAAATAAAATTGCGTACGAGATGCTCCATCCTTGATTCATCCAGGAAAGCCCAGATCCATAACGTATGATGACTTGACAAAGATCCTTGAAGAGCATTACTCTCCAAAGCCACTGATCACTGCAGATTGGTTCAGGTTCCACCGAAGGAATCAAGTGGAAGGCAAAAGCTTTGTTCAGTTCGTGGCAACCTTAAAAAGGCTGGCACAACATGGTGAGTTTGGTGAGTCATGAGAAGGTTCTCTTCAAGATTGTCTAGTTTGTGGTCTCCAAAATGAGGCTATTCAAAGAGGATTGCTTACTGAACATGCTTTGACTGTGACAGCAGTTGAAATCGCAGCGTCGTTGGAACTGACTGCTAAAGAGGCTTCACAATTTGGTGCAGGAATCAAGACCCACAAATTGGGAAGTGCCCATAAGAAGCTAAAACAGAAACAAGCATGTCACGGATGTGCCAAAAGGGGCCATTCAGTGAGTGACCTGCTGAAGCAAGGATAGTCAGTGCAAGAATTGTGACAAAATGGGTCACATTGCAAAAGCTTGTTGGGCTAGATCAGCTTCCCCTGAGAAGAATATTCAAAAGAAGAATCTGGGAACTATGAAGAAGAATAAGTTGAATTCTACAAAAATAATTTACAATATGGAAAAATAGAATTACGTCTTTGAAGACGGGCATGTCCAACTGAATATCTAAACTTTATTTATTAGTCACAGGTAGACTTACAATAACACTACACTGAAATTACTGTGAAAATGCCCTAGTCACCACACTCCGGCGCCTGTTTGGGTACACTGAGGGAGAATTTAGCATGGCCAATACTCCTAACTTGCACATCTTTGGACTGTGGGAGGAAACCGCAGCACCCGGAGGAAACCCACGCAGTCACGGGGCGAATGTGCAAACTCCACACAGACAGTGACCCAAGGCGGGCATAAAATCCAGGTCTCTGGCACTGTGAGCCAGCAGTGCTGACCACTGTGCCATTGTGCCGCCCCTTATCAGGGCGGATCACATAGACTCTGGGTGATTCCAAAGTTAAGTGGACAACCTATTAAGATGGAGGTTGACACTGGTGCTGCTGAATCTTGAATTCTTGAGACTACATACCAAGCTGAAGCACCTCCCTTTACACCTGGCCTATTTTAAGGACATACACAAAAGAGATTGTGCCATTAAAAGTTTACATAATGGTCACCGTAGAGTTGAGTGGACCAACAGCAGAGTTGCCCCTCCATGTGGACTGTGGTAATTTTCCAGCTCTATTTGGGAGATCATGGTTGAAAAAGCTAAAGCTTAACTGGAATGCTGTCAACAGATTGGTTGATGGAACTGGCGACTGAGGTAATCAATCCTGGCGGTATTATTTAACTTCATTTATAAAACACATGGGCTGTGATTTACTGGCTGCGTTGAGTCTGGTGCAGATCGCGGTAATCTGGGAAAATCGCATGCAGGCCCAACGATGGGTTTTGCGCCTGGCGCCAAACGGTTTGCAATCTTCCCGGTCCCTTTCTACTGGTGTAAACCGGATCTCGCCCAGAAAAGGCGCGAGGCTGCTTAGCATGAGATTGACTTCCTGCACTGTAGGGATTCTATGACTTGATTTCAATTGCTTTAACGAGTTTGGCATGCAATCATCCCCCCCTCTTGGAATGTTCCCACCTCCCCAGCGGGAAGTCACTCGGGCACAAATCCGTTGACGTGTGGTCCAGGTGCCATGGATTGTAAGGGTGAGCGAGGAGGTGAGTACCGCTTAGCACTAACCTCCAAGGTGCAAAAGGGCAAGTCAGCTGCTGCCATGGTGTGAGGTGGGGTGGGGTGCAGGGGCTATGGGAGGGCTTGGGGGGCTGGATGTCCGCAGGTCAGGGCTCCCCGCTGGGTTGGGGCTCGTGTGGCAAGTATTCTCACTGGTTGCTGAGAGGCCCTTGAGGGACTGCCAATGATGCCAGTTGCAAAGCTCACTAATTTTGCCCTGGTTACCCTGCTCTCCATCTGCTTGAAAGGCTCTATGGGTTATTTTTGACTTTCCATCCCAAGCCTCACCAACAGTTACAAAAACCAGGTCTGGCAGCCATTGCTTCAATCAAGGGAGCTTGTCAGATATTAACACAGCGCCTCACACTGCATAAACCCCCTGAGGTGCTTCCTACAATGAGCACTGTAATATCTAATCACATGGAAGTTAGGAGGGTTCTTCTGTATGAACTGCCTGCCATTCCTGGAGACTAGCTTGCACCAGGAATCATACTGCAAGTGTTCCCCAATGAGGACCTTCTCACAGGCGCCCTCATTACCTACATGAGGACCGCAGAGCTCAGCCCAATCTGCCACATGCTGCTGCCAATGGCCAGGGGTCAAATTCTGGGTGGGAGGGACTTCCACGACTGAAATGTGGAAGGAGCTGGCTGTATGTCTTTCAGAGAGAGAAGACGGGACAGATATCCTGAGGGTGAGGGAGAGGGCTAACATCCGACTCACTGTCTGGTTACAAGTCACAGTTCATGCACTGACTGCCCAGATGTATTGAGTATGATAGCATGACAGCTTCTCCCTGGGGCACATGGATATGCCTAGGGTCTTCGAGGACCACCCCAGGCTGCCGGGATGGCCCGTAGGGGACAAGGGCTACCCGCTGAGGTCATGCCTGATGACACCAGTGCAGAGGTCTGAGACCAAGGCGGAGACCCACTACAATGAGGCCCACACTGCCCACCCGATCTGTCACTAAGTGGTGCATCGGCATGCTCAAGATGAGGTTCTGCTGCCAAGATTGCTCTGGCGGTGCTCTGCAGTACAGCCCCCGGAGGTTGTCCCACATCGTGGTCTGTTGTGCCCTCCACATCCTTGTGCAGCAGTGGAGCAATGTTTTGGAGGAGGAGGACCATGCATATTCCTCTGGGGAGGAGGCAGACCAGGAGGGAGTGGAGGGAGAGCCAGAGGAGGACCCGGAGGATAGACAGGTGGCAGCAAGGGTCCAGCATACCAGGCAGTCCAGGGAGGCCCCGATTGCCGCCAGATGCTCATATTAAGAGGTTTGGTGTCCAGCAGCTCCAGCTAACAGCCCCCACCTCTGGAAGGGAACCTGCAACCCGCACATCCCCCTTACAAGAACCGTGTCCACCCATCCAATACCCTTGTCTACCCTTCCAGAACCCTTGTCCACACCCCCCAGAATAGCATTTCCCCTTCTGCCCCTCCACGGGTCATATTGCCATTGCGCCAGGGTGATGGGCCTGGGTTTGCTGTGTCAGCGAGTGACTTGCCAAGGTGGGTGGGTGATGACCATTCACTGTGATGCTGCTCTGGTGCTGCCTAAGCCTGACTCCTGCCTGTCTTCTGACTGCACACAGACGTCTGGGCTCATGTCTGAGTGAGATCAGGGGCAACACCATTTGGCCCAATGTTCCGGGAGGAGGGGAGGCGGCGGGCGGAGGGGGTGGGGGGGGGGGGGGGGGGGGGGTGAAGGGGGTGGGGGAAGGGGGGTGGTGCAAGGCCTAAGATTCAGTGAGTGACAAGGCTCTCATTCCAGGATGTCTGTCACTATGGGTCTCCATAGTTCTCACTGTTGGAATTACTTGGGGGGCCAGCAGGAGATTCTGTGTACAGATGAGGCGATACACTCCCTGTGGGAAATGAGTCAAACATGGAGTTGTGGCTTTGAGGTGTAATATTATTTAATGCTGATTATTTACAATACCAATTACCCTATCCCTAACTACTGTGTCTGCCTTCACCCACACGGTGCTCCTAAATTTTCTTAATCTTGCATGACCTAGAGCTACATATAGGTGACTCCCAGGATGCACATCAGAGGTGGGGGTGGCTTGCTGTTTCCGCACCTTGGCGGGCATCCTCTGGAGGGCCGGGACCTGGAGGGTCCCAGTCACTCGCTGACACAGCCAAGTCCATCACCCTGGCACTATGACCCGTGGAGGGGGGAAGGGGAAACGCTATTCTGGGGGGGTGTGGACAAGGGTTCTGGGTGTTAAGGATGTAGTTCCTGTTCAACCCACTGCTCTTGATATGCACCAGTGTTCGGAAGGGGGGGATTCAGAAGGGGAGACAGCTGGTGTCTCCTCGGTGGAAGGCCCTGGGATGGCCTCCAGCGCATCCTCTTCCCTCGGGATGCTCCTGAGCCCCTGGGCCACTCCATGGAATGGTGGGGCATCTGGAGTGAGCTCCATTAGTCTTTGCGTCATGTGGCGCTGTCAGACCTGGAGGTCGAAATTGTCTGCACCATGGTGTGAGAGCTCTGAACAATGGACCTCTGCAACTGGACCTAGCTGTGGAGCCTCTCTGCAATTGCTTTCGTTGACTAGGCCATGCTCTCCAAGCCTGAAGCCATGGCCCTCAGAGGCTCGGCCATGCCTTGGACCCTGCTACTCATGGTTACAAATTCCTGCCCCAGGCTTTCCACTGTGGTCACTGCCCTTGCAGGTTTGGCCTGGGTGCCATGCAAAGCTGGCACCATCTCTTGCGCCTGAAGGCTGCGGTACTCCTCCAAATGGCCTTGCAGAAGCCAGAATGCTGCTGTCACACCCTCCTGCAGTTCCTGGCTCTGCCTCTTCATCTCCAGCAACTTTGAGAGAACTTTTCCAGTGGTTTGACATGTGGCTAGAGACCAGCTGTTTCCTGGGATCCAGCGCACCCCTGCCTACTCAATCCCTTGGATGTTCTCACAACTACCTGAGCAGCCACAACATCCCAGGGCACATTTCCTTCCCTGCATCTGGACGTCTACCCACTTGGGGGTACAGGGTGACCCGCTTCTCTTCCACTGAAGCCTTCTGAGATCTGCCTCATGAAGCATGGAGCTGCTCTCTGCATTGCCATCCTCCTGGCTTGACTGGCTGTGAGTGCAAAGGGAGCATTTAAATGAACTCCCCCTTGTTAGCAGCGCATGGCTGTGAGTCAGTCCAAGTGAGCCCTGGGGACTCCATACTGGCGTGTTTCACATGGGGGTCCCTTCAGTGCACTCCAAAGATGTATGGGATTAGTTGATTGGCCATGCTAAATTGACCCAAGTCAGGGGATTAGCAGAGTAAATGTGTGGCGTTACGGGAATAGGGCCTGGGTGGAATTGTGGTTGGTACGAACTCAATGGGCCGAATGGCTTCCTTTTGTACTGTAGGGATTCTATGATTCTAGGATGCAATGTGATTCATGCCAGATTGCACCTGCTTTCCCGCCCGAAATGATACTTGGGAAAATTCTGCCCATGGTTTAGGAATTGAAGAAGTTTACTCATTTTTTTCTTCAGGATGAGAAAGGCCTCAGGCATAGCCCGGCAAAGTGTCTGTAGACTTCACTTCCTTCCACTGATGGATTGGGATGGGCATCCTTGTAGGCAGAGATTGCCCATTTCAAAAGGGTAATCGTCATATTCCTGCAGTTTAGGACAATGTCCAAATCTCATAAAGGATATATTAGAATCATAGAATCCCTACAGTGCAAAAGGAGGCCATTTGGCCCATCGAATTTGCACCAACAACAATCCTATCCAGGTCCTTTCCGCTAACCCCACGTTTTTATGCTACTAATCCCCCTGACACTAAGGGAGAATTTAGCATGGCCAGTCCACCTAAGCTGCACACTTTTGGAGTATGGGAGGAAACCAGAGCACCCGGGGGAAACCCATGCAGACACAGGGAAAATGTGTAAACTCAAACCCTGGTCCCTGGCGCTGTGAGGCAGCAGTGCTAACCACTGTGCCACCGTGCCACCATTAATAGATGGGAATTCTGTTTCACCACACACCTGCTGGAAGAGTGGAAGCTGGAAGATATGGCATGGTTTCCCATTGGCCTCTCCAGCAGGAAACATTCCCCATCCCTGCTCCCACCACTGGACTTAGTCCCAAATGGGAGAATTCCACCCTCGGAATCGGGACCTAACTGCCATTTTTAAAGGATTCATGCGTCATCTCAACTCAGTGAAAATGGAGACCTATAAGCCTAAATGACCTCGACTTGGTATTTGAGGGAACAATAGTTATTAATGATACCAATTTGGGGGTGCAGTAAATTGTGTTGGACTTGGAAAAGAAGAGGACAAAGATAGGGTGGATGGAAAGGGGAAGACACAGTTCAATATAGCAAAGGTTTACGGAATACATTTTAGAAATTAGAATAGAGAAAGCAAATACACTTCAAATGATAAAATCTTTAATTTGGTTGGGGCAAAGAGAGACTTTGCTGTGAAGATTTGGGAGTCACTAAACATGGTTGCACAAGAAAATAAGTCCGTGAGAAAGATGAACTGAATTCTTGTTTGTTTTAATGCCTAGAGGTGGAAGATACAAAAGCAAAGTCGAAGAACTTGGTTCAGCAGCTGGGGCCATGGTGTGTAATTTTAAACAGCCCCTTTATAGGAAGGATATAAAACAATGGCAAGGGCTCATTTTAGATTCACCAGAATGTGTCCTGGTTTGAGGGTGTTGTTTCTGAAGCGAGAAATGAGAAGTTTGACATTCTTTTTCACAAGAGCTGAAAAAGTTGGTGAGCGACTTGGTAGAGATTATCGAGTAAATAGGGAAGGTTTAATAAAATGAGCATTGAGAGGACACAAACTTAAGATCATCACAAGAAGAATTCAAAGCAAGTTTAAAAAATCATTTTTCATGAAAAGCAGCAGCAGGGCATAGACATGACCAATGGCCTGTTTTGTGTTAACGTGTGTGATTCTATGATATGGAGCAGGCTGTTCTGGAAGGTAAGGTATGTGTATAGCTGAGTTCATTGGGAATTTTCATCGCTCTGTTGCTAACTCTCAGTTGAATTCTGATGTGACTGACTTTGCAAAACATCACTGAAATCATTTTCTACAGCTGGAATTAGTTTTTTTTATTGACTATTTTAGAGTATATTATAAAGATCAACTGATCCACAATTGTTTTGGACCCGACATTAAGACCAGTTCAGCACCCCTCCCATTCTTATCTTCAAATCTCTCCATGTCCTAGCCCCACCCTATCTCCACAATATCCTAGTTTCACTTCCTGTCTTCACATCTTTGATCCTGTTGTTTTTTCTTTTATGCATCTCCTCAGAATGATGACAGAGCCATGAGTTGTTTAGGCCTTGCTTTTGGAAGCCTGCCTAACTCCCCTGCTCCCCCCCTCCACCCTGACTCTTCTCTTACCTCTCCATAATTTTTTTTTCTCAAAACCCATCTCTTTCGTTAAACTTTCAGTCATTTCCCATAACTCATCCAACATAGCCCACCAGTTGTTCATTTATATATTTGAAATATTTCCCTCGCCTATCCAACCTACTTTAGAATATGTACTACATTGAAAGTACTGTGTAAAACCCCTTCATTTTTTCCCCCATTCTTCTGAATGAAGTTTGAATAGATCTTTTCCTCACAAATTTAGAATCAATTATTCCACAGTGAAATTCCAAAAAAGATCAACAACTTCAGTGGTGTGATATCTTTATTGATACGATCTCTCTAAATCTCTCCAAAACAGGCTATTAATTTGGGCAGCGCGGTGGCACAGTAGTTAGCACTGCTGCCTCACAGCGCCAGGGACCTGGGTTTGATTCCAGCCTTGGGTCACTGTCTGTGTGGAGGCTGCACGCTTTCCCCATGTCTGTGTGGGTTTCCTCAGGTTCTCCGGTTTCCTCCCACAGTCCGAAAGATGTGCTAGTTAGGTGCATTGGCTATGCTAAATTCACCCTCAGTGTACCCGAACAGGCGCCGGAATGTGGCAACTAGGGGATTTTCACAGTAACTTCATTATAGCGTTAATGTAAGCCTACTTGTGACACTAATAAATAAATACACTTTAAAAAAAACTTTAAAATTTGGTGTCAGTTGTTAACCAAGCACATTAGGCACAGGACTTTTCCAATCCTATTTCATTCATGGCTCTAGTCCATTTTTGTAAACCTTTTGCAGTTGTTACAATTTCCCTCATGCCAGTGCTCAGAGTGCCAGCTGAACTTTCTGGGTTGCATTGACCTTAATAAGCCAATGTTGAAAGACTCATATTAACATTGCTTTATGCCAGAGGGCATAACTTTCACTTTAATAAAATGCTGGCTTCTGTCCTATTATCAGATCAACAACTGCTGGCTATAGTTTATCTGAAATTGACTGATTTACTATTCTTTTAATGATGTTTAGGAGAGAGTCCTGATAAAGAATATTTAGACTGGTACAAACCTGCTGTATGGTTCTGGATCCTAGTAGGACTTGCTTACTTTGCTGCAGTTCTGAGTATGATTGGAGATTGGCTTCGTGTCATATCAAGGAAAACAAAAGAAGAGGTATGTTGCTCTTAACTATTTACATCTATTTCTTTAATACAACCTTGGTTTTTTGTCAGAAATAAAAACTTCACTTACTTTCGAGCCTCGTCCATTGACCATCCCTCTACTTTGGTGTCCCTTCCTAGTCACCTGATTTTTTCCCCCATACAAGTCCTGCTTTAAAAGCAACGTTTAGTACTCTATATATTTTGTTCCATGAGTTCGATCTTGTTTTTCAGTGAAATTGATCTTTTAAAAAATCTTAGCCCACATTTGTAAAGCATCTGAACACATTTTGCATGTGGCACTTTTGTAGTTTACACATTATCACCTATGGTGCTTGTGGCCTGGGATTATGTTGTTCAATTATGTTCCTACATTACAGTGGCTACACTTCAAAAGTACTTAATTGACGGTAAAGTGCTTTGGGATGTCCTGAGGTCATAAAAGATGATTTATAAATGCAAGTTTAAAAAAAAAATTGGTTCTTTTATCACAAGGGCAGCGTAGAAAACAATGATAGAGCATAGAAATTGTAAATGGATAAAGGAGTAAGTCAATTGCCTTTTTTTCCACGTGTGGGTGAGTCCAGAGCAAGGTGACAAAGATAAGTTAGCTACTAACAGATCAAATTAAAATAAAGGCATTTTAGTTTTACCCAGAGGATGGTGAGAATGTGGAATTTCCTGACATATTCAGTGGCTGAAAGACTTAAGCTGAGGTTTGATGCACCACTGAGGGAGAGGATAATAGAGAGATGAAAGGCAGGATGAGAAGAGACACTTATAACTGGAAGAGGCTCATGTGGAGAACAATCATTGGCATGGAGTAGTTGGACCGAATGGTCTGTTTTTTTTAATATCTATTCTTGTGATTTAATTCTTGTGATGTGAGCGTCACTGGTAAAACCAGAAATTATTGACTATCTCTAATTGTACTTGAGCAGATGATGATGAGCCACCTTCTTGAACTGCTGCGTCTGTGTGGTGTAGGTACGCCCACATTGCTGTTGGGGAAGGTGTTCCAATATTTTGACCCAGCAACAATGAAGGAATTGTGAATTTTTTCCAAGTCAGGATAGTGTGTGGCTTGGCACTGAACTTGTAAGTGGTGGTGTTCCCATGCATCTGCTCCTTTATGCTGTAGATTGTAGATGTTGAATGTTAGATAGATACTGTCAAAGGAAGTTGTGAGTTGCTGCGGTGCATCCTGTACATGGCACAAGCTGCAGCCAAAGCACGCTGGTGTAGAGGGAGTGAATGTTTAAAGTTATAGATGGGATATGAATCAAGCAGGCTGCTTTGTCCGGGATGACATCGAACTTCTTGAGTGTTTATGGAGCTCATCTAAGCAGGTGAGAATAGTCCGTCATACGCCTGTCTTGTAGATGGTGGCCAAGGTTGGGGACTCAAGATACGAGTTACTGGTGAAAGGATTCCTAACAATCAGACCTGCTCTTTTGGTTACAGTATTTATATGGCTGGTCCACTTGAGTTACTGGTTAATGGTAACATGCAAGATGTTGTTGGTGCTGGATTCAGTGATGACTGTACCATTGAATCCAAGGGGAGATTGTTAGATTCTTAAGTGATAAAAATGTTACATGCCACTTTCAGTCTAAGCCTGAATGTTGACTGGGACTTGGTGCTTGTGGATATAGACTGTTTCATGCTCTGAGGTGTTGCAAATCACATTGAACATTGTGCATTCCCACTTCTGTAGTCAGTTGGGGTTGGAGAGCTGCTTCGGTTGGTAGTCGGGAGAGTACTGGGGTAGCTTGATGGTCAGTGGTGATTGTTAGGGGGGGAGGGTGTAGTTGGGGGATGTCAAAGGGGTGCCAAGGTTTGGGGTGTCGGCGGGGTTGGGGGTTGTCAGTGTTTGAGGTTTCAGGGGGGTGGTTGGGGAAGGTAGTTGGGGGAGGGGGTGGTGGATGGTAGGGGACCAGAGAAGTGGTTGGGGGTGTAGCTGGGCGAGGGGTCTAATCGGGAAGGGTGGGGAATCTGTACTGTAGTTTCCCAGTTGTCGGGGTTGGTTTTAATTCTTCTTAACTTTTCCCGGGTAACTGTTCAGCTAAAAGAATTGGAACCATTCATACGCTGGAATTTTATCGCCTCGCCCGCCTGAGGCTCGTTAGGTCCCGCTTGAGGCCAACTGAGAATGCCGATCTACGAGCCTCGCCCACCCCAATTCCGATAAAATTCCGGCCATGATCTCCAATTTAAATGGGAGTACCGGAAGATTCCAGGTGCAAGATAATTGCCCATCAGAAGCAACGAACAACAAAGAACAAAGAACAATATAGCACAGGAACAGGCCCTTCGGCCCTCCAGGCCAGCGCCGCTCCCTGGTCCAAACTAGACCATTCTTTTGTATCCCTCCATTCCCACTCCGTTCATATGGCTGTCTAGATAAGTCTTAAATGTTCCCAGTGTGTCCGCCTCCACCACCTTGCCTGGCAGCACATTCCAGGCCCCCACCACCCTCTGTGTAAAATATGTCCGTCTGATATCTGTGTTAAACCTCCCCCCCTTCACCTTGAACCTATGACCCCTCGTGAACGTCACCACCGACCTGGGGAGAAGCTTATACTTCACAGGTTTTGTCATATAATTCTTACACGGGGACATCTGGGGGGTTCCCCTGTGCAACTTCTGGGGTAAGACCCCCTCCAACACCCCCTGCCCCTCCACCACGCCCCCGACCCATCCCCTGTACTGGGAAACAGGGATTCTGGGCTAACAATGGGTTGAAGTAGAACAGACCAGCCGTTGAGAGGAATTTTGTACACTTTCTGGATAATTTATCTCAGTAGGAATGTAACTCATGACAAGCATTCCCATTCCCATTCTCTCTCCATCAGGCATTTCTCACTGTTATTGCTAGGCTGGGGATTGAGGCAGTTAACATCCTGACTGTTCCAGGAGCGTAAGGGAGTGAAAGGACTGATGCATTTAAAATGTATATAGCACCTCAGATGCTTCACAAATAATGAAATTATTTTGAGGCGTAACATTGTTTTCATAGGTGAACAAGGCAGCTAAAGTGCCATAGTGCCATAAAGTGGCACAGTGGTTAGCACTGCTGCCTCACAGCGCCAGGGACGCGGGTTCAATTCCCAGGTTGGGTCACTGTCTGTATGGAACTTGTACATTCTCCCCCGGACTGCATGGGTTTCCTCTGGGTGCTCCGGTTTCCTCCTATAGTCCAAAAATGTGCGGGTTAGGTGGATTAGCCATACTAAATTGTGCCTTAATGTCAGGGGACTAGCTAGGATAAATGCATGGGGTTATGGGGATAGGGCCTAGGATTGTGGTGGGCGAAGACTCGATGGGCCAAATGGCCACCTTCTGCACTGTAGGATTTTATGAATCTAAGTGCATATAACAAGATTTACAAATTGTTAATGTGATAAAGTACAAAGAATGGTTCAGAGAATAATCTTAGATACAAGAATGGTCTGCTCTTCAAGTAAAAAGTAAAGTTCATTTATTAGTCACAAGTAGGCTTACATTAACACTGCTATTAAGTTACTGTGAAATTCCCCTAGTCGCCACACTCCGGCGCCTGTTTGGGTCAATGCTCCTAACCTGCACATCTTTGGACTGTGGGAGGAAACCAGAGCACTCGGAGGAAACCCACGCAGACATGGGGAAAACGCGCAAACTCCACACAGACAGTGACCCAAGCCGGGAATCAAACCCAGGTCCTTGGCGCTGTGAGGCAGCAGTGCTAACCACTGTGCCACCTGATGCACTATCAATCGAGCCGAGACTAGTTGAGAGCAAGACAAACAGGCTTTTATTGGCAAGAACTTGGAGCCATCCCTGTCGGTGATCGGGTCTGAACTGAGAGCAAGGGGGGAGGAGCCACCGCCTTTATACCCAGACCAGGGGGAGGAGACTTGGGCGGAACCGACAGGGATGTGCCACATATACAGGTAACAGATAACAGATAACAGTGCTTTACCACATTCACCCCCTGTTTAAAAAAAAAGAGTCCGTCGGGGGTGAGGCGGAGTGAACAATATTTACAATATTTACAGATTGAGTCTATCCGGAGGCCTGCTCTTCCGCTGCGATCTCCGTAGTACCGGTTCCAACGTGGTTTCAGGTCGTGGTGTTGTTGCGGGTGCCGGAACGTAGCTGTCATCCGTGTTTTCATCCGCCCCTCGGGTGCGTGGTGCCGACTCCTGGGGCTCAGGCGAGCTGTACACGGGGGAGAGAGGAGTGCATAGTGATTCTGACACGGAATGGACAAAGTCGGGGGCCACCCCTGTAGTGCTACAGAATATGAACATTTAGGTGGAAATATTTCACCTGAAACTTTACTTCCAATAGTGCAGCACAACATTTCATCTATATTATTTGTCCTCCTTCCAGAGTGAGTCTTGAACCTACAACTTTCTAACTTGAAAGCAATAACTAAGGCAAGCTGGAACTGAGGTGGGCTGATTAATGCCCTGATTCTTATAGACAGAAATGTGTTTGATTTCGGTGCACGCTCTGGCCTCTTAGGATTGGAACCATTTTCATGGGCTGCATACATATTCCTGATCAATGAGATGGGCCTTGCCCAGCTACAGTTGAATGTACTCTGCTTCTTCAAAGCTGTACAATTTAAATGACTCCCTGCCAACTTCAGTACAGGCTTCTGTTGTCAATTTAAAATATTCTTTCACTTCATCAACCCTGCTGGCCTCAGCTACAGAAATTTGAATGTGGGAAAATCGTCACTCACATCACGGCATATTAATACGTTCTACTTCTTTCAATACGGCTGACCGGAAAATGAAAGAACAGCATTCAGCAACACAAATAGGGATATCAGGAATCGAGTCACTCTTAAGTCGACCAATTCACCAAATTGCTCACTTTTGGTGATCGTTGTGGTTGGTTAACTTTGTGTTTTTTACACTGTAGCAAAGCCATGTGCTTTTCTCCATTGGGTTCCAGCAGAATCATTGGCCAGGAGTTTAGGATGGTGCAGTTTTCTGTCCTGTCTAAGTCAGTAGAGAACACGTCCAAGCCTATGTTGACTGCCCCAGAATGATTTGACATTCCGAGGAGCGTCAGCTTGGCTGGAACCGGGACTTCCAACCCCTCACTTGGGAAGGAGACCCGCTTTAGAGAGCTGCAGTGCCGGAAGCGGTAATGGCCATTGCTGGGACTGTAAACAATCCCCACAGTCTAAGACCTGGGCCAGGATTTTCCATCCTTGTTTTCAGCGGTGGGTGAGTGGGTGGAGGTGGAGAATCCAACGGCAGCCCCTAAACGGCCTTTACGCCAGCAGGGTGACCTTTCCAATTCCTCCCCTCCCCCCACCAATGACTTAATGGGGATCTCACTATGAAAGGCCTGGAAACCCATTACCGTACATTTACATCTAATTAACGGACTTCTCTGCTCTATCACCCCCCCACATTGTAAACCACCTCCCTCCATGCTGGTGTAACGTCACATTGGGAGGATTTACAGCAGGTCCTGACAAATGGAGAACTGGCAAGGAGAACCCACCGGGATCCCACAGGTAAGTACATTCCCCAAGGGAGAGAGGGTCATGTCTGAGAACTGCCTTGTCACTGCCCCTGGCGCTACCCCCGGTACTGCCCCCTTGGGGGCTCTGTCAGTGAGCAGTGCCGGGTAGCACTGCTGGGGAAGAGGGGGCTTCTGTTGGGGAGGTCCATGGGCATTATTCCACATGTCCATGGGGAGGAGGGGGATCCTCATGCCCATGGCGGGGGTTTCCAGGTGTCCATGGAGGGATAAAGGGGGGGAGGGTTCCCCATGTCCGTGGAGGGTGGGAAAGGTGGTTCCATCTGTCCAAGGGAGTACTTTTTAGGTCACACCGTCTCTTGAAAGCTGAGGTTGCTGGCATGGCACACTCATTCAGAGCCCACCCATCAATGTGACATCGTGGGATCCACGTCCTGAATATTTTTTGACTAAAGTGTCAAAAAATATGGTGGGGAAAACCAGCAGTGGAGCTGGAATCATGGCCTGAGATGACACTTAGGCCCCGATTCTCCCGATTTGGGACTCTGTCCAGAGCGGGAAAACAGGAGTGTTTCCCGTTCGCATTGGTATCGTCTGTCAGGTGGGATTCACCCACCTGAAAAATGCTTATGAGGCAATTTCGAGGAACCTGCCAGCCAGCCCCGCTGTTCCGAGATCAGGGTGTCATTTTTAAAGAGTGCCCCAATCTCCACGCTCAGAGACAGGACCCCCTCCCCCAGGGGAGCACCACCAACCCCTCACCAAAAAGGAGCATCCTCCCCCAAACCCACAAATAACAGGTAATCCACCCCATTATACCACGCAGGAGGGTGACCTGACCCAACCCCGACACCCCCAAGTTCCCCACTCAGCCATCCTGCCCCCACAGACCTCCACTGAGCCTCCCCTTTACCCTCAGACTCCCACTCAGGCCCTCCTTCAGGCCATGTGCCTTGGGAATGCCAGTCATGCACTGTCCCCTGGCACCCTGGCCCGGTGTCTTGGGCCCTGAAGAGGGGTCAAGGAGGCAGATCCAGTGGCCAATTGCCTCTCTGCCACTGCCAAGCTGCAGAGGAGAGTCCTCAAGGGTCCTGGGGTTAGGTGGATTCATGCTGAAGTCAGGGGGTTGACTTCACCACACTCCCCCAGGATGGGGGTCTCATGGATGGATTTCGCCTTCTAGCCCTGGCAGACCTGAAAATCATCCCTGCCATGGTGATTTCAGGTGATCAACATCTGCATTCCTGCCTGTCAGCCATGCAAATTTCAAAGTGGCCAGTTCACTTTAATCTCCATGTCCCCCTGTCACTTGGCAGGATTTTAAATAACGGCAGCACTCCATTCTACAGCAGGGATTTTCCTTCCTCTCTGTAAGAAGCCGCAGGTATGAGCAGACCCCTTTGAAGTCCTCTGACAAGAGAGGTGTCAATTTCACCTGGAAGGGTGGAAGGAGGGTGTGAGGGGGAGTTTCCTAACCAAATTACTTAGCACTTTACTACTTAGCGCTCTTGGTATGTAGCAGTTTCACTATTAACACTCTTAGTACTTATCACTCGTACTACTTACTACTTAGCAATTTACTAGTTGGTACTTTTATTGCTTACTACTGAGCTCTACTACATTGGAAAAGGATAAGACAAATATGGCTTAAATTTCCTACATCTTACTTATAAATAACAAAGGTTGGTAAATGCAAAGTGATACACTTTGGTTTATATTTACTACTTGGAAAAGGCACTGGTGAAATTGGAATTCTTGTGAGTCAGGAGATATTGGCAGCATGGATACACAATATGCACCAGGGATATACACCAGGGAGTAATGGGGAATGGTTGTTTTTCAGACTGAAGGGAGGTATACAGTCATGTATCCCAGGGGTATGTGTGCTCTTTTTTAATATATGTTGATGACCTAGACTTGGATATATGTACAGGACATAATTTCCAAGTTTGCAGATAACATAAAACTCGGAAGTGTAGTATACAATAAGGAGACCAGTAATAGATTTCAGGAGAACATGGATGTCAGGTTAGATTGGCACACACGATAGATGCAATTTAAAGTCTCTCGTGGCCTCTCCCTTTTCCTACTAGTGGCTTTGGCTTATGTCCCCCATTGTTTTGTCAAAATGTCATTGCAGTGCTAATGATATCATCAGATGTGGCATCTGATGTAATGTAGGCTGTCGTCTCCTGGGGACAGGATTGCCATTCTGTGTCAAAACAAGATTGAAACCTGAGGTGGGAAACGTTAATGACCATCACCAAGATTGGCTTTGTAGTAGCACTAAGAGGATTAAGTCCTGAAGGACATCTCTGCCATACTGGAGTTGCTGCAGGTGGTGAGAGAACCAACAGTGAGGGAATACCCGATCTCCCTGTGACAGATGCAGCTGTCCCTGACAATATGGATAGTAGTAAGCACACAGTCCTCATCGGGACAAAATTGCATTTTCATACTCAGGGCACCCTGCATCATATCACCTGAGTAAGGAATCATAGGATAAGAACAGATTTAGCAGCTCAATATAGTGTATCCATGAGGCATCATGGGCTATCAGCAGCAACTAAATTGTACACCACCAACATCTGTAACTTTATAGCCCAGTATAATCCTCACCCAAGCACCACCAAAAACCAGATGAGCACAACATTAAAAAAAAATACTGCGGATGCTGGAAAGCTGAAATAAAAACGGAAAATGCTGCATAAACTCAGCAGAGTCACAGGTGGACAGAGGGGTGAAGAAGGCATTCGGCATGCTTGGTTTCATTGGTCAGAACATTGAATACAGGAGTTGGGACATCTTGTTGAAGTTGTACAAGACATTGGTAAGGCCACACTTGGAATACTGTGTATAGTCCTGGTCACCCTATTATGGAAAGGATATTATTAAACTAGAAAGAGTGCAGAAGAGATTTATTAGGATGCTACCGGGACTTGATAGTTTGAGTTCTAAGGAGAGGCTGGATAGACTGGGACTTTTTTCTCTGGAGCATAGAAGGCTGAGGGGTGATCTTATAGAGGTCTATAAAATAATGAGGGGCATAGATAAGGTAGATCGTCAATATCTTTTCCCAAAGGCAGAGGAGTCTAAAACTAGAGGCATAGGTTTAAGGTGAGAGGGGAGAGATACAAAAGGGTCCTGAGAGGCAATTTTTTTCACACAGAGTGTGGTGAGTGTTTGGAATGAGCTGACAGAGGTAGTAGTAGAGGTGGGTATAACTTTGTCTTTTGAAAATCATTTAGACAGTTACATGGGTAAGATGGGTATAGGGGATATGGGCCAAATGCAGGAAATTGGGACTAGCTTAGAGGTTTAAAAAAAGGCGGTATGGGCAATTTGGGCCAAAGGGCCTGTTTCCATGCTTAAATCTCTATAACTCTGGCAGCATCTATGGAGAGAGAAACAGAGTTGACATTTTGAGCCTGTGTTTCTCTTCCTCAGAGCTGAAGAGGGTGAAATGTGATGGATTATATAGTTGGAGGGGGGGGGGTGGAGAAGGTGGTGCAGAATAGATGGTCAGAGCTAAGGAGAGATTGACAAAGATGTCTTGGACACAAGACAAAGGGAGTGTCAATGGTAGTATTAAGGACTAAATAAAGTGCTGATCGTGGCATAAAGGTAAATAGTAAGATGCTGCAA
Organism: Mustelus asterias; assembly: GCF_964213995.1. Classification (NCBI taxonomy): domain Eukaryota; kingdom Metazoa; phylum Chordata; class Chondrichthyes; order Carcharhiniformes; family Triakidae; genus Mustelus; species Mustelus asterias. Next base: position 39,340,897 of record NC_135815.1, on the reverse strand, counting down.
GACCTGCTGAGTTTATCCAACATTTTCTGCTCTTTTTAAGCTAGATGACCATCCTGTTTCAATGAAGATTTCAGAAGAGCATGCCAGGTGGAGTGCCTGGCATACCCATAAATTAGGTGCCAACCCGGTGAAGCTGTTGCACAGGACTATTTGCATGCTAAAAAGATAAAGAGGTGTGTTATGGATAGGACTAAGCAATCTCGCACTAACAGATCAGAATACAGCTTTGCAGTCCTGCCCCATACAGTGATGAATAGGGGTGGATAATTAAGCAACAAATTGGGGGGAGGAAGCTCCATCATCGTCCCCATCTCCAAACATTGCAGAGCCCAGTGTTTCCCAGGAACATTCAAGCGACACCGAAGAGTTAAAATTTGCCAGGTGTAGACCTCAAGCTAGCAAGTGTATTTTGGCCTCACCCTTAACCTTCAATCTAAAGCTCACTCCAAACTAAAATAGACTCCATGGTTTTAACTGGTAGAAATTCACAGGGTTTCAGAGTTCAGGCTTTCATTTCCAAGTTCCAGCTTTAGGTAATGTCACCCTGTCTCTAGCCCTTTTCAGCACTTCCACAAAACAACACCCATTGCTTTCTGAGAAGACCAGCCTTTTTTAATTGCAATTACTTCTTCAGATACATTGTATACAATGGGTTGTATTTTCCTCTCAGCAGCAATGAATACCTTGCGCCATTTACCTTGTGAGACATTCTGTGGCCTTGTCAGTGGAGGTTGCAACCATTTGGCATTTGCTTCATGGCACACCCTCTACATGGAGTTTGCGATGTTTATGAACAGGGATCATGTGAAAGAGCGCCAGGTCTTCCCCAGCTACCAACAAGCATATTGAACCTTTTAAGAAAGACCTGTGTTTTTTAAAGAAATAAGTAAAGACATTGACCAAAGATGGCTGATACTGCAGTGACCACTTTCTGGAAAACTCCGATGTAGACTTTACTGACAGACCTTCCTGGGAGGACATGGAATTTCACACTGAGGAAATGTCAAGCCCCACTTCAAACAGAGACAGTCTTGAAAGAAAGGTATGGAAAGTGCAAAAGGCTGGACTAATCTCCTGGTTTCATCAGGACAATGGAGACTGTTGACTACATCTCACCAGATAGCCAAAAACACCCGTCTCCTGTTGATTTACATCTCAGAATGTGAAACAAGTTCTGAGATGAATGCTAGACATGATTATTTTGCTTCCATGGAATACACAAGGATAATGGGTTACAAACCCAGAGAGGATCTGGCAGATGGAATATAACGTTGGCAAATGTGAGGTTATCCACTTTGGAAGAAATAATAGTAAATTGGAATATTATTTAAATGGAGAAAAATTACATCATGCTACTGTGCAGAGGGACCTGGGGGTCCTTGTGCACGAATCGCAAAAACTCAGTCTGCAGGTGCAGCAGGTGATCAAGAAGGCGAATGGAATGTTGGCCTTTATCGCGAGGGGGATGGAATATAAAAGCAGGGAGGTCTTGCTGCAACTATACAAGGCACTGGTGAGGCCGCAACTGGAGTACTGTGTGCAGTTTTGGTCCCCATATTTGCGAAAGGATATATTGGCCTTGGAGGGAGTGCAGAGAAGGTTCACCAGGTTGATACCGGAGATGAGGGGTGTAGCTTATGATGAGAGATTGAACAGATTGGGTCTGTACTCGTTGGAGTTTAGATGGCTGAGGGGTGATCTTATAGAGACATATAAGATAATGAAGGGGCTGGATAGGGTAGAGGTAGAGAGATTCTTTCCACTTAGAAGGGAAACCAGAACTAGAGGGCACAGCCTTAAAATAAGTGGGGGCCGGTTCAAAACAGAGTTGAGGAGGAACTTCTTCTCTCAGAGGGTAGTGAATCTCTGGAATTCTCTGCCCATTGAAGTGGTGGAGGCTACCTCGTTGAACATGTTTAAATCACGGGTAGATAGATTTCTGATCGATAAGGGAATTAAGGGATATGGGGAGCAGGCGGGTAAGTGGAACTGATTCACTTCAGATCAGCCATGATCTTATTGAATGGCGGGGCAGGCTCGAGGGGCTAGATGGCCTACTCCTGCTCCTATTTCTTATTTCTTATGTTTTTAAACTGGCTGTCAACCAATGAATAGCAGAAGCAGAAGAACAATGAAGCAAGAAGGATCTCTCGATCTGCTCGTTTGCTGGAGGCAAGTTGTATTGTAGGCACAGGCAGAGAGGAAGAGGACAGCTTCTTCAGTTAATACTGCAAAGAGAACCAAATCATCGCCTCCCCTTGGGATAAACCAATAAGCGTTCCCAATGGACTGCAAATCTGCCAAACTCAATAAAAACTCCTAAAATCTTATTTTAATGTTTATCTTTTTTAAAACATCCACCCTTAATGCTAAGGGAACGATACTTCGGAATTATAAAATTACTTTTATCGGGGGGCTGTTCAGCATTAATTATCACTTATGGCTATCAAAATCTCATTTACTCGTCAATATATCAGTCAATATTTTCAACATTTTTCTTATTTTTTGATGGAATCTGGGCATCGCTGACAAGGCCAGCATTTATTGACCATCCCTAACTGCCCCTGAACTGAGTAGCTTGCTAGACAACTTCAGAGGGCAGATAGGAGTCAACCACATTGCTTTGAGCCTGGAGTCACATGTAGGCCAGACCAGATAAGGATGGCAGATTTCCTTCTCTAAAAGGCTTTAATGAACCAGATGGGTTTTTATGACAACGATGATAGTCTCATAATCACTATTACTGAGGCGAGCTTTCAATTCCATCACCTGGCATGATGAGAACCTGTGTCTCCTCTGTGATAGCCTGGGCCTCTAGATTACGAGTTCACAACATTACCACTTTCAGAGCAGAACTATTGGATACGTAGTACACATCCATAGATTTTTGCCATTAACTGTGTGTGTGCAGACATAGAATTTGCTGTCAGATTCACCGTGATAAATTCACTGTTGTTAATAAGACAAAATTCATGCTATTACCTTGATGGCATATATTATACATGATGCAGTATGACATTTAAAAGTGGCTTGTAATCAGTCCAACAGCTAATTCTACAAAGTGGTACAGTAATTGCGTCTCATACCTTGTTCTGTTTGCTTTGGGTTTCATTATTTTCTTACTCTATTCAGTGCATCTCTGCAATTTTCTTTAGTCATGCAATTTTGACATTGTACCTGATTTTACTACATTAGACCTCAGCTATGCGGAGGTTTTGCTGATTTGTTTTTCTGTTGCTTAGCAGAAATAAGAATGAGTTAGGGATCTTTTTGTTCAGTGAACCATTAGTCTCTTTGAATGTTATACTAAACGTTAGCTGGAGCTTGCTTCAGCATAGCAGCTCCTAATTGGCAATTTCAATTATTTATTGCAGCATCCTGGCTGGCATATAAACTGGAATTCTGAAGTCTGACTTTGTTTGAATCCAGTATATAATTCTTTTTCATATACTGAGATCAAGAAATGCTGTGCGTAAATTGCTTACACAGCTTCCTAAAATTCAAAAATCACGGGGAAAAATGTTCATTAAATGCTAGTTGGATTTTCGGAGCAGTCTGACAAAGTGTTTGTTTCTGTAATTAAAATGAATTCCACAATCAGTACTTTTGGGCATTTCCACAGTAAATCATACGAACAAAAGCAATTACACCCATCGCACTTGTGCCTGTGGAAGCTCCTTAACGTTGCATTATTTGATCTGTTACCCATGTTCATCCAAATGCTTCCTTTAACAAATTCTTATCTAATACCTATTATATAGAATCCTTACAGTGCAGAAAGAGACCATTCAGCCCATTGAATCTGCACCAACTCTGACAGAGTGTCTAGGGGCAGCACAGTGGCACAGTCATTAGCACTGCTGCCTCACAGTGCCAGGGACGCGGGTTCGATTCCCATCTTGAGTCACTGTCTTGGCAGTGTCTGCACATTCTCCCTGAGTGTGCGTGGGTTTCCTCTGGATACTCCAGTTTCCTCCCACAGTCCGAAAGAAGCTGGTTAGGTGCTAAATTCTCCTTCAGTGTACCCAAACAGGTGCCAGAGTGTGGCGACTAGAGGATTTTCACAGTAACTTCATTACAGTATTAATGTAAGTCTACTTGTGTTATTAATAAATAAACATTAAACTCTTACCCAGGCCCTCTCCCTTACCCTATTCCCGTAATGCCATACATTCACCATGGCTAATCCATCTAACCTACACATCATGGGACACTAAGCAGCAATTTAGCATGGCTATCCACCTAACCTGCACATCTTTGGAATATGATATATCTTTTACCCTAATAGTCACTCATGGCTCAGCTTTCCATGCTTCCTTCCAATGTCCTTTCCTATAGATAAATAAATTGGAAATTGAAAGACATTTATTGACGTATATTTTGTTATTATATTTAGGTCGGAGAGATGAGAGCTCATGCTGCTGAATGGACGGCCAATGTCACGGCAGATTTAAAAGAGACTCGTAGAAGGTTGAGTGTGGAAATTTATGACAAGTTCCAAAGAGCTGCGTCCATCAAAAGGAAATTGTCCTCAGAACTAGGAGGGCAGCAAATGCAAGAGTTAACTCCGGGCAAAAGAACATTGTCAGTTAATCTGGCTGATGAAAAAGATACTCTGCCAACATTGTCAAAAAATGGTAGTCTCTATCTTAATGGCTTAAGTTCTCAGTATGCCAGTGGAGAGATCTCAGTAATTGAAGCCATCAAGTAGCAAGCATGAACAGAGATTAAATTAATTCATAGTATTCAAAGCCAAAAAAAAACCCAAACTTTTTTTGAAGAACAAAAGACAATATCCCTCAGAGAAGCCATCGCTGGATAAAATCGTCATTAAATTCACAAGGTCGCAAGATCATGCTGCTGTGAGAACATGTAGTTTGGAGTTCATTCACTTCAATTTATATTTGATCTGATTTCAATATTGATCTGTAACTTTGCTTTATACCTACAGAAATTCTAATCAGTGCCTTAGCTCTTGGCAAACGCAGAACCTAACATTTATACCCTTTGCATGTCTGAATGGGTATTTTGGTTTAATGTAAATTTCTACCCATGGCTTGGTTATGGATTGTAGCGGTGATACCTGAAGGTGCCAGACTGAAGTTGAACACAAAGAACATCAAAACAATGCTTATAACCCTAGTTTGGGTACACTGCAGTTACAAGAATTGGAAAAAAACATTCTTTGTTAAGAAGGACAAATATAATGTTCTTTCAGAAGGATATCTTGCAAGCCAAGAAGTTTACTGAAAAATTCAGAACAAGGTATGGGATTTGCAGGACTCATGTTAAAACGGCTTAAGTGTGAGCATTGTTGAGAAAAGTTACATTTGAAAAGCATTTGAAACACATTGTCACGCTATATTTCAGCATTTTAACTAGAAAATGTATGCTATAATATCATTTTTTTCCTTAATTACCATTCGCAATGAAATCAAAATCCATCAACAGTTTGGCATATATAATATGCCACTATACCCCATTAAATCATACCTGCTTGTATCTTGGTTATTTTCTACCCTAAGGTCTGATTTCCACAGGCCATATATTATATATATGGCAAAGATAACTGTTAGTGACAGGTGCAAAAAGGTTTCTGAGAATTCCTTTCCCAAACACGGCACAGGATAATACTTTTAATTGAGGCTATTCCCATTACTATGTGTACAAATTGAATAAGCAAGTCATTGAATGTCTATTTTATTATTGAATGCGCCACGATTTTCACCAATTCTCCATTTCCCCCTTGGAAAGAGGGGAATGTTTTCTCTGTACCCTTTCTGTTCTTTATTAAAAGGTTCATGACTTCGTTACACATAGAATACAGAGGAAAATTTTCCCAAATAGTTTCAAGTTCAGCAAAATGTTGATGCTATTTTATGAGGGAGAGGGAAAGGAATTTCATTGTCTAGGAGGTGATGATACAGAAAGGTTTTCTGGTCATAATTTTAACTCCCAAGAAGAGGTGGCTTTGGGTTGGATGAGTAGCAAAGATTTTTGAAACTTCAACTCTGTCTCTAATCCACAAACATCTGTTTTTAATGGGGATGGGCCAGGGAGCAGGTGATCCATTCACTCTCAGGAGCTGTGTCAGTGAGTAATATCTTTTAACATTGCTACGTGGCTGCATTTTAACATACGTTTAGTATTTTTATCCATTGAGAAACCCAGGAGGTAAAAGAAGGTGCAGAGGTCCAAATCCATGGGTCCTCCTACCTTTGCCGCACTGCTTGAGGGCTTGAGGAAGTATGCCTGGAGGTATACTTCCTCCAGGCTCTAAAAGCTAACCTGTTCCCTTCCACATAATAGACCAACCCTCATCCATCCCCATCATCTCCAACATCATCACCCAGAATCTCCCCTAAAGCCACCATGATCTTTGATATTGCTCCTGCAAGCTCCAATCTTTTCCTGACAATTTTGCTGCGATTTTCCTGATCCCCACAAGCTCCAACAACCCCAACCCCAAAGTTAGCCCACCCCCCACTAACTACAATCTCTTCCCTCCCCTGTCCAACCATGATCTTTTGCTCCTGGCCGCAATCCTTCTTAACCATGTTCTCTCCCCGGCCCCAATAAACTTCCACTTGACCACAAACTCACACCATCCCCCTGACCCACCTCAACCACAAAGCACACCCCATATATCTTTTACATATATCCTGCTGTTAATTTCCAGGACATCCTGGAAAGCTGTACCTCTCTGTTTCCTGTCCTGCCTTCCTCATCTATATCGCCTGACTGTCTGCCTATGAACGTCAAAACCTAGAGCTCTCTTCCCTGTTTTAGTATAATTAAATTATTTAACTTCAAAAATGTTGCAATGTAATGTACAGTGGTAAGAAAGTTGGAACAGGATTAGGTCATTAAGCCTGTTGGCTGTTTAGCCATTCTATCAGATCATGGCTAATCTATAACTTTCTATTTACCTTATCCACATTTATAGAATCATAGAATCCATACAGTGCTGAAGGAGACCATTTGGCCCATCAAGCCTGTACCGACAAAAAACCACCCAGGCCCTATCCTGGTAACCCCATGAATCTACCCTGCTAATCCCCCTGACTCTAAGGGGCAATTTAGCATGGCCAAACAATCTAACCCGCGCACCTTTGGAGTGTGGGAGGAAACCAAAGCACCTGGAGGAAACTCACACAGACACGGGGAGGATGTGCAAACTCCACACAGTCACCTGAGGCCGGAATTGAATCCAGGTCTCTGGTGCGGTGAGGTAGCAGTGCTAACCACTGTGCCACCGTGCCGACCTTGATATTCTTAATTAATAAAAACCTAACAATTTCAGTCTTAGAAATTTCAGTTGACCCAGCATCCTATTAAGTTTTTGCTTCAGTTCACTTACTGAATTCACCCACAGAACAGCAACACATCATTATTATATAGCACCTCTAATGTCCCAACGTACGTCACAGAAGCAATACAAAATAAGATACGACACCAAGTCATATAAGGAAATCTTCAGTCAGGTGGCCAATAGTTCACTCAAGGAGCTATGTTTACAGATAGGCAACTGAAAGCACCAACTGTGGAGAAATTATAATTGGAAATGCACAAAAGTCCACAATTAGAGGAATGCAGATACTTTGAAGGATTGTGGGGCAGGAAGAGATCACAAAGAGAGGGCAGGGCATTGAGGGATTTGAAAACAAGGATAAGAATTTTAAAATCGAGGCATTGCTTGACTTGGAGCCGATGTTGATCAGTGAACACCGGGGTGAAAGAGAAATCGGACTTGCTACGAGTTAAGCCATGAGCAGCAGAGGTTTGGATCACCGCAAGTTTATGGCGGGTAGAATGTGAAAAACCACCCAGGAGTGCATTGGACTAATCGAGTCTAGACGTAACAAAGGCGAGGACTTGGCAGAGGAGCTGAGATGGGGTAAAGTCCTGTGATGCTACAGAGGAAGATATAAGAAATCTTAGTGATGGCAAGAATATGAAGTTGAAAGCTCATCTTGGGATGAAATGTAACACCAAGATTGCAAACACACTGGCCTATGCTCAGACAGTTGCCGGGGAGAGCGGTGGAGCTGATAGCAGGGAATGGAGTTTGAAATTTGGACCAAAAATGAAGAGCAATTATTCATTGACAAGGCTCTTAACTGGTTTAGCCCATTAACCGCACTTCTGCCCTCACCCCTTACCCTCCCTTCCAGAACCATAATAGGGTCTCCCTTGTCTTCATTTTCCACCCCACCAGCCTCCGCATTCAAAGGATCATCCTCTGTCATTTCCATCAACTCCAGCCACCACTAAATCCATCTTCCCCTCACTCCACCTGTCAACATTCCACAGGAAATGCTCCATGGTTCACTCCCCATCATGTCCAAGTTCCCATTTTCTTCCCACAGCATCTTCCCTAGCAATCGCAGAAGGTGTAATACTTGCCCCTTTACCTCCTCCCTCCTCACTATTCAAGGCCCCAAACAGTCCCTTCAGATGAAGCAGTGTTTCACTTTTCCTTCAATTTGGTCAATTATATTCGCTACTCCCAATGCGCTCTCATCCATGTTGGCAAGGCTAAACACCGACTGGCTGACCGCTTTGCAGAACACCTTCGTTCAGTCTGCAAGCATGACCCCAACCTTCCTGTTGCTTGTCATTTTAACTCAGCATCTTGCTGTCATGCCCACATGTCTGTCCTTGGCCTGCTGCAATGCTCCAGTGAAGCCCAGCGCAAATTGGAGGAGCAGCATCTCATCTTCTGGTTGGACATGTAGCAGCCCTCAGGACTTAATGTTGAGTTTGGCATCTTTAGATTGTGACCTTTCTCCTCCATCTTAAACTTCCTCTCTTTAAGTATCCCATGCGTATATTACTTCAATGCAACAACCCCACCCAGAACCAGGTCATTTATCTTTTGTTCTTAAAATTGCTACATTTTGTTGCAATCTCTCACAGCTACACTTTAATATCTAACACATTGTCCCTCAATCGAGTTCTGATGAAATGCCAAAAGGACGCTAAATGTTTACTCTGCTTTCTCTGCTTAAGGGTGATGCCAGCATCCTCTGTTCTTGTTGCAAATTCCAGCATCCTGCAGTATTATGCTTATTTTAGCGATTGTTCATCGATTAGCTGACAAAGAATAAGCAATTGGCCTCTTATAGACCAAAGGATGATTGCTTCAGTAATAGAATACAGAGTACTCTTTGGGTTCATTCCTGCTACAACCACATTTGTCAGTGTGAAGCATGCTTTTAATTTCTACAGGTGCCAAAGTTAGAGTGTAAATGCCAACTTGAATCTGGAGTTAGGGTCCAACCTAGCACTAAGGTAATTTAACTGAGACGCACTAGAGAAGGGAGCCATAAATACAATTAAATAAAGAAAGATTGGCACTTTACAACCCTAGGACATCCCAAAGCACTTTATAGCCAATGAAGTAATTTTTGAAAGCGTAGTCACTGTTGCAATGCAGAAAATGTGACAGCCTCAATTTTCAGACAGCGAGCTGTCACAAACATCAATGTGATAATGGCTAGATAGTCTATTTTAGTGATGCTGATTGAGGGATAAATATTAGTCAGGACAGCAGGGATAACTCACCTGCTCTTATGCAAAATCATGCCATGGGATGTTTTATATCCTAAGACAATAGGTCATGTGAAAGACAGCATTCCCTCAGTACTGCACTGTAGGGCCAGTCTAAGTCATGTCTCTGGAGAGGTAAATGAATCAGCAACCTTCTGACTCAGAAGCAGGAGTAATACCAACTGAGCCACACCACAATTTTAAGCTACAATAACTAGCAAGTTGTTCGACAAAACATGATCTAGCTCTAACTTTTCCGTCTGTTTCTACTTTAACATTTGTCTCCTGGATGAGGATTCTTTAAATCAACCAACTTGTGATGTTACTTTTTTTGTGGCCATTTACAAACCTTAATATTCAGATCCTGAACCACAATGCAGTAGAATTCCCTCTTGAGTCCATCTGAAAGTAAGAAGATGGAAGCTTTCATTTATTCCTTGTCGGCTTTTGAGATCACAAATAAAATAATTTTTATAAACCTGAATTTAATTCTAAATGTTGTGAGTTTACAGCACAATGTTAATGTATATATGACATGAGGGAGCTTGTTTCCAGTTAATTCTCAGTCACTTGCATGATGCTGGATAAAGTGGCAAATGCAATTAGGATCATAGTTCATCAGCTCACAACTGAAGGAAGTGTAATGGAAATCGAGGCAACTTTTCAATATTTATCAAATATGCTCTTATACTGATTTTGCAATATATATGTCAAGATAAATCCTTCATACTTACAAATTAAGAAAAACAAATAATAGATTCCTGAGGTCTAAAAATGTAGTAGCACTAGATTAGAAACTTATGTATTTATGTCTTTTAATTAACATTCATTTAATACATTAGCCTAGTTTTTGCAAATACCTGCAGGATGTGCGAAGTTCGAATGTTGTATTTTGATATCATTGAATGATTCTAGTTAATATTTCATAATGGAAATTGCGATTCAGAAACGGAGGTTTTGTTTTTCCGAGATGATGCCGAACCCAGGTTCCTGTAAACTAAAAACAAAATAAAACTGGGATCAAAGTGTATAATTTAATAAAGTAATTTTACAGAGTCTTCTGCTTCTCAGTCTCAGCTACCCAAAATGCAACAAGAAACAGGGGCGGCACGGTGGCAGAGTGGTCAGCACTGCTGCCTCACATTGCCAGGGACCAGGCTTTGATTCCCGGCTTGGGTCACTGTCTGTGTGAAGTTTGCACGTTCTCCCTGTGTCTGTGTGGGTTTCCTCCGGGTGCTCTGGTTTCCTCCCACAGTCCGAAGATGCGCAGGTTAGGTGAATTGGCCATGTCAAAGTCTCCCTCAGTGTACCCAAACAGGCACTGGAGTGTGGCGACCAGGGGATTTTCACAGTAACTTCATTGCAGTGTGAATGTAAGCCTACTTGTGACTAATAAATTAACTTTTAAAAAAAGAAAATTAAACCACGTGTCAGGAGTAATTGCTTCACTTTTGCCTTGAATGCAAATTTGAAAAGTAAATTGGCAAGGTGACTCAACTTTACTTCTGAGATTAGTTACACAGTGACAGTGCTGGGTAGGTAAGTCACATTGCTCATTGCTCTGATGTTTGGTATTAGCCATACTGTTGACAAAGTTGGGAATTCACGCTATCAACGTAGCTGTGCATATCCATAACTCCCAGCGCAACAACAGCTTGCATTTATGTAGCAGCTTTAAAGGAGAAGATGCAGAGGCGCCATCAAAAAAGAAATGGTAGCTGAGCCAAAGGGGGAGATATTAGCTGGGTAACCAAGGAAACACTCTGAAAGTTGAATCCACCAGCTAAACTAATTATTATTTTGTTCAGCCCTGGCTTAGACAATTGCCTTCTGTGAGCAGAGTATCTATCAGAGTGTTCTATCACCTCCTTGGTATAAGGAAGAGAAGACACTGTGATTCATGGCCTCATCAGTGAGAAGCACAATCATTAGCTTGAGATGACATTTAGAGAAAACCATTACAAATTTCGAAGTGTATTTGATAATTGCTTCAATATTGCTATTCCAGAACATTCCAGTCATCAATTGGCAACCCTCTAACCAAACAAAACTTTCAAAAACTTGCAAAATGTCTTTCAAATGGTTCTGGAAATGTGCTGTGATAGAGAACAAATGGTTTGAATATGTTTGCAGTCAAGGATCTTTATAGTATAAGATGATTAGGCACTATGTTGCTTACGTTAAAGAGCGTATTGTTGGTCAACATTTCTTATCTTGGAATTGAATATGATTTTGTGATATAAACTTCAACGATGTTAATTCATATTACAATGAACTTAAATGAGTTTGTATGTAATGCTATCAAAATTGACCTCAAGTGACTTGTGCTGTAATTGTAAGGGTACAAAATACAATAGCTACAAAACAGGCTTCCATCTTAAAATTTAACTAACTATACGCATGAAATAAAATATTAAATAAATATTCTGAAAATTAAACATTTTATTCTTTCATAAAAGGCGCATTCAATTTTTATTCTTGAGTCAAGAGTTCCGCTATCTTTTTATTAGATGCTGAATTTAATCAAAATGCAGTGACAATGTAGTACATTGCCGACTATTATCATCAGTTAGTGGAAGTTACTGTTCTCCTGAAATTAATTAAGGAATCGATACACTACTGAGTGTATTCTATAGGCCACCGACTAGTGAGAAAGATATAAAGGAAGACATTTGCAAGGGAATTTAAGAGAGGTGCAAAACTATAGAGCAGTTATAATGGTAGATTTTAATTAATCTAATAGACTTGGAATGTGTGTCCCTCATCCCCCCCTTGCCATTGCCTCTCATTCCCTGATGCCATGCTATGGCACTTTCATGCCCATTGACACACTAACCATATACCATATAGAACCAATTAACCTTTCTGTAATTAAACATTGTAAAGTTGGCCGCAGAGATCAGATCAGAGAGCAAGATCAATCAAACAATCTTTTCTCTGGAGTGTAGCTATTTCAACAAGGGTTGGCTGAAAGCCCAGACATTCATTACTCTTGTTGAAGCAGCTGCATCCCAGGGAAAAGGTTGTTTGATTGATTGCTCTTGCTACCTGTGGTCAATTTTATGTTTATTTACACAAAGTTAAGTAGTTTCATGGGCTTATGGTTTCTGTTATTGTACATTAAGGGCGGGATTTTCCAGCCGTGCTTGTCCCAAAGCCGGAGAATCCCATCCAAGATCAACAGACCTTTGCATAGTCAATGTCCCACCCACAACAATTCCCGTAGTGGGTAGGACAGGAAAATTCTGCCCTAAAGGTCTGGATGATTGACATTTTTATTGCCCTGTAGTAAAATTACTTTTTTTTCCATCGTGGAAAGTATTGAATGAATGACTTTTTAAAGCTTGTTTACACATCCTACTGTTACTGTAGGATTAGTTGGCTCTATACAGTGCATAGTAGGTCAATGGGCATGGAAGTTCTGTAGTTTGGCATACGGGGCATGGGGTCCATGAGACATGGGTGGAGGCCAATAGCTTAGTATTGGGACATGTGGATTAGATGGTGCGATCCCAAGCTGAATCTGCCCCCGGTAATGGAGAGCACACCTTTGTGGGCCCTTTCTCCTGAGGTAGGCAGGTCGAGCTGGGAATTTACCTGATTCACACAATTCACCTCAGTGATGAAACTCCAGGCCACAATAACAGAGTGGGTGATAAAGGGAAGGTGATTGATGTGGTATATGTGGGCTTTCAAAAGACATTTGATGAAGTGCCACATAACAGGCTGTCAGCAAAGTCAGAAGCAGTGGAATAAAAGGTACTTTAGCAGTAAGGATGCAAAGTTGACTGGGTGACAGGAAACAGAGAGTAGTGGTAAACAGTTGTTTTCCCAGACTGGAGGAAGGTGTACACTAGAGTTTCCTAGGGGTTGGTAACAATACCACTAATTTTCTTAATCTATATTAGTGACCTAAACTTGGGTATTCAGGGCATAATCTCTTAATATGCTGGTGTCAGCAAATTTGAAGGTATGTAGCTCAAACTGCGAGGAGGATGGTGAGAGATTTTGAGAAGAAGTAGATCGGTGGAATAGGCAGACACGTGGCAGAGAAAATTTAACGCAGAGAAGTGTGAAGTGATACATTTGGTAGGAAGATAAAGGAGAGGCAATACAAAATAAAGGGTGCAGTTCTAAGTGGGATGCAGGAGCCGAGGAACACAAATGTGCACAAATCGTTGAAGGAGGCAGGTCAATTTGAGAAAGTGTTTAATAAAGCACACCAGGCCCCAAGCTTTATACATAGCGGCATCGAGCAAAACAACATTTTCTTCATTTTAATTTAATTTAATTATAATTTTATTTAGCTTCGTTGTAAAACATGCAATGTGTATGCTTTTTTCTTCTGTTTGCATATTGTTTCTTTATCAACAGGAACAAAACAGGTGACAACCACTTCCTGATTCATTTTCCAGGGCAATGCCTTGACTAATCAAAGTAAACCTGTCTGGCTTGAATTTAAATAAAGCTTGACAGCTAATTGTCATTTATCAGTTAAACAGTGGATTCTCCATAGCAACACCTCTACCAACTAATCGGCACTCTCTTCTCATGCAGTATAAATTGTTGTTTGCTTTACAATTTGTTATTTTTGTGAATTGACTTGACAATTCAATAGGATTGTCCTATGGAGTGGCAACCAGCAGTAGATTGACACTCCGTAGTGGACTTATCTGTGCTTAAAATGTAAATTACCTGTCTCACCCGACGTTCCTTACTCAGGCCAGGTGAGGCTGAAGAAGTGAAGCGTGTCCACAGCTCCAGAGGCAAGGTACAAAAGGGAGTGAAGGAGAACAAGTTTTTAAAGTTAAAGTTTATTTATTAGTCACAGATAGTGGCAATTGTCCAGAAGGGTTAACTTTTCCTGGACAATTGCATTGGGCTGCGAACCATCTGACAAAGACATTTAAATTGCCAGCTTTGGATGGTTCTGCCAGTTTCACACTCATAATTACTCTGAAAGAGTTAGAAGGTTAAAAAAAAGCATTACTCACTCCACGGTAGTGACCCACCTGCACTACCACAACCCCCTTTAACACTACAATGAAGTTACTGTGAAAATCCCCTAGTTGCCACAGCCTGGCGCCTGCTCAGGTCAATGCATCTAACCAGCCTATCTTTCAGAATGTGGGAGGAAACCCTCGCAGGCACTGGGAGAATGTGCAAACTCCACACAGTGACCCAAGCCAGGAATCGAGCCCAGGTTCCTGGCGCTGTGAGGCAGCAGCGCTAACCACTGTGCTACCATGCTGCCAACCCCAAGCTCCCCCCCCGCCCCCCCTCCCCTTTTACACCACTAGCTGCCATAAAGCTGGTGAGTTTAAAGATCCGATCAAAAGATAAGTTTCTAAGGTAAGTGAATGGGAGGTGGGGATTTTGACAATGGCAGGGGTGTGTTTGGACATCGGGACAGGTGATTTAGACATGGGGAGGGAACTGGATATTGGTAGGGAAGTGGATTTGAATACCGGGGGGGTGATGGACATGGGGAGTGGGCATTGGACTTGGAGGGGGTTTGTAAATCGGGGGGGGGGGGGCGTGGTGTTCGGACACAGGGTGCATGTGGGGTTTAGGCGTTGAGGAGGTGGGGAGAGTCAAATATCGGGGGTGGAGAGAGTGGGAATTCGGGGGGCGGGGGATTGTGGTAGTGCAGGTGGGTCACTACCGTGGAGTGAGTAGTGCTTTTTTTAACCTTCTAACTCTTTCAGAGTAATGATGAGTGTGAAACTGGCAGAACCATCCAAAGCTGGCAATTTAAATGCCTTTGTCAGATGGTTCGCAGCCCAATGCAATTGTCCAGGAAAAGTTAACCTTTCTGGACAATTGCCACGTAAACTTTTACATGGGAACTTCCAAAAGCACATCTTTGGTGTAATCTCAAAATCTGATGCTGGGGAGCCAGGAAGTTATGACCCTCAGAGTGTTTTGCTTTACATTGCTTTTGAGCTATTTTTTAGATGTCCAAATTACTTTAGTGAACACTTGAGCGACATAAAGCATGAAGATCCCCAACCTCTGCTAAGCCAGCTGATTACAAAAAATAAGAGCTTAACAATTTGGACTTGACATGCTCAGACTGGGGAGGAAACAATTGCTGAGGGTCCCTGTTTTTAATTGCTGTCCACCAACCTCTGCTGGAAATGCACGTGTGTTAAAATTAGGATAAGGATAAGGTCAGAGATAAGTTCACATGTGATGCTGCAAATCATCACTAGTACACATGTGGTTAATGACTACATGGATCATGACCGTACAAGTCTTCCTCAACAAAGAGTCAATGCTCTCAGCAGACGAGGGAAGGAGAAAATGTCTGAAAAAGACATGGTGCAAAACCATTTTCCAATTCCAATGGGTGGCACAGTGGTTAGCACTGCTGTCTCACAGCACCAGGGACCCCGGTCCGATTCCAGCCTTGAGTGACTATGTGGAGTTTGCACCTTCTCCCCATGTCCGCGTGGGTTTCCTCCTGATGCTCCGGTTTCCTCTCACACTCCAAAGATGTGCAGATGAGGTGGATTGGCCGTGCTAAACTGCCCCTTGGTGTCCGAAGATGTGGATGTTGAGGGATTAGTGGGATGAATGTGTGGGATTACGGGGATAGGAGAGGGGCTGGGCCTGGGTAAGATGTTTGGTCGGAGTGTCGGTGCAGACTCGATGGGCCAAATGGTCTCATTCTGTACTATATGGATTCTAATTAAAGCTGCTGGAGCTGGAATTGCTCAGGAGACAGAAAATTGCTCCACACGCCTACAACAATGAACATAGCCTTCTCTACATATTTGTTATGTACCAATAAATAATCTAATGTATAGATACAAATATTATAAGAAAATGTTTGCTTGTTATTTTGCACCTTATTCTTCCTGACTATTCAACAGTGTTGCATATATGTAGTTGTGCACACTTTTGATAAAATTTTTAATTTGTAATGGTACTTGTTTCTGATTTCTTTGAAATCTACTCAGTGAGAAATCCAGAAGAGATTTTATATTATTAGGCAAATATATAAGACCGGGAGACTTTAATTCCCAAGAGTACATTTTACAGCTAAATTTACAGCTTCTATCTTTACAGTCCTAAAGGGGATTTGCAAAAACAAATAATTCAAGACACCAATCCCTTTACCGAGCCACAAAAATCAATCACAGAATGTGGCTTCACGGGAATGCATACTGTTATTATTCTGTCATTATCTTCTGTTCAGATTTTTAAAATATATTTTCTCCAATTTTGTGAAAGCGGAAAATCAAGTCGATTTTCATCCTGCCACTCAGCGGTGGACTAGCCCTCTATTGTAGAAAGTGTCTAGTTTATATTACCATTGATTTCAATGGAAGTTAGAGTTGGATAGTTTCCTTAATGGGCACCCATTTTAGAGTGCTAGACTAATGGGGGGAAAGTTGAAAAGGTACCCAATGACTCCTTGGTATGCTTCATCTGATGCTTTTTGCCCTCACCCAAATGAAAGAGGATATCCAACATCTGTGCTGTTTCTCTGAAATTACAGAGCCTCAAGACCCACAGCAGAGCACACATCATATTCTCCAGTATCATGATGCAGTTGCTGCTCTGCCAGCCATCTTAGTCTGTTCTTGCTACTGGATGAACTGTAATAGCCAAGGGAGAACAGCTTGGCTCAAACGCTAACCTTGTTTCTCTTATCGCACCTGCGAAGGCAAACATCACACCTTCATCAGCCTGTGATTTGTAAAGATACCAGATCATTATGAATAAAGAAGTTAGAACTGTAGAAAAGTTACAGCACAGAAGGAGGCCATTTGGCCCATCTTGTGCATGCCAGCCTGAGGACACCCAGGTGCCCTTTCTAATCCCATCGTCCTGCATCCAGCCTATAGCCTTGTAGCTTACAGCACGTAAGGTGCAGATCCAGGTACCCTTTTTAAAAGAGTTTAGGGTCTCTGCCTCCACCACCAACTCGGACAGTGAATTCCAGATACCCAGCACCCTTTGCATTAAAAAAGTTCTTTCCCATGTCTCCTCTACACTTATTACCACTTATCTTGAATTTATGTACCCTGGCTCTAGATTTCTCTACCAAGGGAAACAATTTTGTCTTGCCCACTCTAATTTTTTTTCCTCATAATTTCCTCTATCAAATTATCCCTCAGCCTTCTTTGTTCCAGGGAAAATAACCCCAACCTATCCAATCTCTCCTCATAACTACACTTTTCTAGCCCTGGCAAAATTCTTGTAAATTTCCTCTGCGTTCTCTCCAGAGCAATGACGTCCTTCCTGTAATATAGTGACCAGAACTGCAGACACTATTCCACTTGTGGCTCCCATTAGCTTCGGCAGCCAGGGAATGATGGCCATTCATGTGTGGAAGCAGCGGATTCAAAGTAAAGTTAAAATGTATTTATTAGTCACATGTAGGCTTACATTAACACTGCAATGAAGTTACTGTGAAAATCCCCTAGACGCCACACTCCGGCACCTGTTCGGGTACACTGAGGGAGAATTTAGCATGGCCAATCCACCTAACTCACACATCTTTGGACAGTGGGAGGAAACCGGAGCACCTGGAGGAAACCCATGCAGACACAGAGAGAACGTGTAAACTCCACACAGACAGTAACCCAAACCGGGTCCCTGATGCTGGTGAGGCAGCAGTGCTAACCACTGTGCCACCATGCCACCAAAGTCCACTGGACAAAGTCCAGCTGCCCTGGACGATTGAGCAGCTTTATTTAGAGTTGGCCTACTTGCCCTGTGCAGAGGATGTCCAATAATTGAAGAGCAAAAGAAAAGCCTCACTTCAGCCCCTTACATTTCCTGACAAGTATTACTTCACATCCTGGAATGTCCGAACCCTCACGGACAATTCCAGAAATGCTTCACGTCCTTAAAAGATGGGACTCATCAACTATGAGTAGACCCATAAGAATGTTGATTTTGAAGCACTGAGTGAAACATAGTTTACAGGAACTACTTCACCCTGTGACTGAGACAATTGATGAATCCGAATGTTGATTTGAAAGTTTCAAGCCTGCATGCATCCCAATAAATCCAGGGTTTACTATGTTCATCAGCGACTTAGGCTTCACACAATGTCCTACAAGTTAAAGAAAAGGGGGAGATTTTTAGATGAATCTGGCTGACTGTTGACAAATGTACCAGAAAGTGATAAGATATTTACTTTAGGAGACTTTAGTGCACAAGTTGCAAAAGACTTTGATTCATGGCCATCTGTACTTGGGTGTCACGGTATTGAAGCTATGAATTCAAATGGACACCTGTTATTAGAGCTCTGCAGCAATCACAACTTAGTCATCACCAACACGCTGTTTCCTATGAAGGACAGTTGGAAAGTGACATGGCAACGCCCCCGTTCCACACACTGGCATCAAATTAATGTCATTATTGTCTGATGTTGGAATGTGAAGGATGTCCAGATCTCCAGATATATATGGAACTGATCATGCTTTGTGTTGCCTGTGTCCCATTTCATTCCAGTGGAAAAGAAAGCACAAACATAAAGCCAGGGAAGGGTGCCAGATTTCTTTTCCTAAAGGACATTAGTGAACCAGATGGGTTTTTACAACTGTCGATGATAGTTTTATAATCACCATTACTGAGACTAGCTTTCAATCCCAGATTTATTAACACATTTCAAATTCCACATTGGCATTTAAACCCATGCCCCCAGAGCACTAGTCTGGGTTTCAGGATTAACTTGTCCAGCGGTGTTATCACTACTATGCCAGTTCTCCCTTTTTTTAAAAATCGGTTGTCCACCAAAACTCTTCCACATCGTGATATCTTTTCACTGTGAAAGGAAAAGAAAGATCACCTACAATGGATCTGACTCATTCCCAATACTTTGATGGAGTAACAATATAACAACACTGTTTGGCACCTTTTTCTCCTGCTTTCCATTTTAAAGATTTCAGAAAAGATGTTTTACTATTCAGATCAGATGGAGGATGATTGAGAGCACAGTGCACTCCTGTTTGCTGATGGTGCCGCTTTTGTGGTACATTCAGCTGGAGACCTGTATTCAATTCAAAATGCCCTCACAACAGCTGCAGAGGAATTTGGGGCCTCCAAAAGGCAGCGACAAGAACTTAAGGTGGTCAGCCCAAAGCAGCATTACAAATAAACGACACTCAACTAAAAAATAAGATAATTTGTGCTATCTAAAGTCAACAATCTCAAATGAAATGGAAGACATTAGCTCATATTGATAGTGTTGCTACAGCACTTGGAAGGTTTAAGAACATAAGAACATAAGAAATAGAAGCAGGAGTAGGCCATCTAGCCCCTCAAGCCTGCTCCGCCATTCAATAAGATCATGGCTGATCTGATAGTGGGTTCAGTTCCACTTACCCGCCTGCTCCCCATAACCCTTAATGGTTAAAAATCTATCTATCTGTGACTTAAACACATTTAACGAGGTAGCCTCTTCTGCTTCATTGGGCAGAGAATTCCAAAGATTCACTACCCTCTGGGAGAAGAAGTTCCTCCTCAACTCTGTTCTAAATTGACTCCCCCTTATTTTGAGGCTATGCCCCCTATGTTCTTGTTTCCATTTTAAGTGGAAATAACCTCGCTGCTTCTACCCTGTCTAGCCCCTTCATTATCTTATATGTCTCTATAAGATCTCCCCTCAACCTTCTAAACTCCAGTGAGTACAGGCCCAGTCTACTCAATCTCTCCTCATAAGCTAACCCCCTCATCTCCGGAATCAACCTGGTGAACCTTCTCTGTACCCCCTCCAAAGCTAATATGTCCTTTCTTAAATAAGGGGACCAAAATTGTACACAGTACTCTAGGTGTGGCCTCACCAGTACCCTGTACAGTTAGAACATAGAAAAGCTACAGCACTAACAGGCCCTTCGGCCCACAAGTTGCACCGGACATGTCCCTACCTACTAGGCTTACCTATAACCCTCTATCTTACTAACTTCCATGAACTTATCCAAAAGTCTCTTAAAAGACCCTATCGAATCCGCCTCCACCACCACTACCGGCAGCCGATTCCACGCACCCACCACCCTCTGAGTGAAAAACTTACCCCTAACATCTCCTCTATACCTACTCCCCAGCACCCTAAACCTGTGACCTCTTGTGGCAACCATTTCAGCCCTGGGTAAAAGCCTCTGAAAATCCACTCTATCAATACCTCTCAACATCTTATACACCTCTATCAGGTCACCTCTCATCCTTCGCTTCTCCAAGGAGAAAAGACCTAGCTCTCTCAACCTATCCTCATAAGGCATGCCACCTAATTGAGGCAACATCCTTGTAAATCTCCTCTGCACCCTTTCTATGGCTTCCACATCCTTTCTGTAATGAGGTGACCAGAACTGGGCACAGTACTCCAGGTGGGGTCTGACCAAGGTCCTATACAGCTGCAGCATTATCTCCCGATTTCTAAACTCAATTCCTCTATTGATGAAGGCCAGTATTCCATACGCCTTCTTAACCACAGCCTCTACCTGCGACGCTGCTTTGAGCGTCCTATGAACCCGGACCCCAAGATCCTTCTGATCTTCCACACTGCCAAGCGTCTTACCCTTAATATTATATTCTTTCATCCTATTCGACCTGCCAAAATGAACCACCACACACTTATCTGGGTTGAAGCCCATCTGCCACTTCTCCGCCCAGTCTCGTTGCAACTGCTGACATCCCTCTACACTATCCACAACACCACCAACCTTTGTGTCATCAGCAAACTTGCCAAACCATCCTTCCACTTCCTCATCCAGGTCATTTACAAAAATCACAAAGAGCAAGGGTCCCAGAACAGATCCCTGGGGCACTCCACTGGTGACCGACCATACTGTCTCCAACCCAGAAATGCTGCAACTTTTGAACTCAAAGTGTCATGGTGCTGCTCAAGCGACTTCAGCTACAAAGGCTAGCGCACATCATTAGAATGGATGGTGATTACCTACCAAATGGTGTACTGCATGGAGAGCTTGATGATGCCAGTAGAAACATTGGGTGGCCAAAGCTAAGATTCAAGGATTCATGCAAGTGAGACATCATTTCATGCCAAGTTGACTTCAACAACTGAGAACAGTCTGTAGATGAGCAAAGCGCTTGGCGCTGAAGTCTTCAAACTGCAGCATAAAAATTTGAAGAACCACGTGCCACAGAGAAGTATTATTGCGGGAAGGAGCACGCAGCAGCAGCTACTGTATCAGTGAATGATGACTCACAGTGCCCCCAACTGTAACCAATGATGCCCTAAAACCTAAAATGTAGTCCCACCTGAAGACTCAAAACTACGCCCCGACATACATAACAGCACTTAGCACAGCACATGCACAGCACAGCTCAGGACAGTTGCTGTGTGGGCCCAGACTGCAGCCAACTCAAAATCTGATCTCAGGACCTTGTCTAATCACTCTCTGTAAGATGAAGGTACTTGCCACAAGCAGCTCCCCTAACAGTTGAATCAAATTTTCGGCCCCCTGCTTCACAAGTAAGTTCTGAGGGAGGTAAGACAGCAAATAAGGGGAGCTTAGGGCAGGTGGTGCTTGAAGAGTTGGGTAGATGGGTTGCTAGGATGTTTGTGCTCTCTCTGACACCTCAACTTTATACCTCTGCATGTTTCCGATGACGTGTCTGGGTGTGTTCATTGCCTTCCTGAATGAACCTTCTCCATTTTGGTTTGTTTCAAAGCAAGGTCTCCCATGAATCATTGGGATGTTTGACCTCTTCAGGAATATGTTAAGGACATCCCTAAAGCTTTCCTGCTGTCTTCCCGGGAATCTGAGTTCCGAGTGGAGCATTTGCTTCAGGTGTCTGGTGTCAGGCACACAAATGAAATAATACTTAAGCTGTAACTAAGTCTCACATAATTTCAACAAAAAAATCTTTATTTTTGTATTCAATTCATTTAGGCTTAAAATGGTTGTTATTTTGATGTTGTTTGTGGGAGTTTACTGTGTGACTGCTGCATTTCCTACATTTTAACAGTTGATACTCTTCAAAAGTGCTTCAGTGGACTTTGGAACATGTTGTGCTTGTCAAAGGTGCTATTGATGCTAATCTTTCCTCTTTTCTTTTTAACCCAGAATCCCAATAGTTTTTGTTATGATATTTTCTACCCTTGCTCTAATCTTTGGAACTTTATATATCAGCATCCTCGGATCTTTCTGTTGAAGATCCAAATATACATTTTATGTTTCCTTTCAAGATTTTATTCTAACAGGTATTACATTGCATTTCTCCACTTTGAAAGGTAATCTGCTACCTGTCTTTGCTCTGCCTTCTGATTTGGTACCAGCGTCAAGCTTCAATTTCGTTCCTCTTTTGCTAACCACCAGAACAT
This sequence comes from Mustelus asterias, assembly GCF_964213995.1. Taxonomy (NCBI): domain Eukaryota; kingdom Metazoa; phylum Chordata; class Chondrichthyes; order Carcharhiniformes; family Triakidae; genus Mustelus; species Mustelus asterias. The sequence continues at coordinate 39,318,039 of NC_135815.1, read as the reverse complement.
TTATGCAGTTAGAAAACAAAAAAACATTGGAGCTCAACTCCTCAGCACACATCACTGCCCACATCCCACAATCCAAAAAGTATCAATTTGACACCCACTCTTCACTTGTTCTCCATCAATACAGTTAAATTCCTATTAAAAACTCACACTTACAATTTTTTGACAAGTCTCTTATCAAACACCCTATGAAAATGTGTATCCAAAACTGACCATATCCCTCTATTGCCAAATACATCAATAGGATGGGAATAGAGAGATATTGTCCCCGGAAGGGTAGGGGGTTTTCATTCAGATGGGCAGCATGGTCGGTGCAAACTTGGAGGGCCGAAAGGCCTGTTCTTGTGCTGCAATTTTCTTTGTTCTTTAGACATCATTGTTTTTGTTCACTCTGTAATTGCCCCAAAATATTCAATTAACTTATTCAGTCTTGCCAACCCATGTGGATTTTTCTTGATTAACCCATATCTTTTTTAGTGTTCACTCATTTGATCCTGTATTCTGATCTCTACAAATGCTCACATTATTGGTCACCAGATGCTGCCTCTGGTTGCCCCTGTACACAAATGAGTTGACCTTGTCATGAAGCCCCAGGAGATCTACATGACATTTGTTAGATGTCTTCTATGTGTTATCCTGAGGTGACCTTAATTAATTCCACCAACTTTGCTTGAAGATTCCACCTGACTGTGTGAGACCCATGTTACAGTAGCTGGCACCATTGGCTCAAGTCTCCTGCAATACAAAAATAACTTCTGTTAATAGGCTTAGCAGCCTGTTAATCAATTTTAACTGCAGCGCATTATAGAACATAGAACATAGAAAGCCACAGCACAAACAGGCCCTTCGGCCCACAAGTTGCGCCGATCACATCCCCACCTCTAGGCCTATCTATAGCCCTCAATCCCATTAAATCCCATGTACTCATCCAGAAGTCTCTTAAAAGACCCCAACGAGTTTGCCTCCACCACCACCGACGTCAGCCGATTCCACTCACCCACCACCCTCTGAGTGAAAAACTTACCCCTGACATCTCCTCTGTACCTACCCCCCAGCACCTTAAACCTGTGTCCTCTCGTAGCAACCATTTCAGCCCTTGGAAATAGCCTCTGAGAGTCCACCCTATCCAGACCTCTCAACATCTTGTAAACCTCTATCAGGTCACCTCTCATCCTTCGTCTCTCCAGGGAGAAGAGACCAAGCTCCCTCAACCTATCCTCATAAGGCATGCCCCCCAATCCAGGCAACATCCTTGTAAATCTCCTCTGCACCCTTTCAATGGCTTCAACATCTTTCCTGTAATGAGGCGACCAGAACTGCGCGCAGTACTCCAAGTGGGGTCTAACCAGGGTCCTATAAAGCTGCAGCATTATCTCCCGACTCCTAAACTCAATCCCTCGATTAATGAAGGCCAGTACGCCGTACGCCTTCTTGACCGCATCCTCCACCTGCGAGGCCGATTTAAGAGTCCTATGGACCCGGACCCCAAGGTCCTTCTGATCCTCTACACTGCTAAGAATGGTACCCTTCATATTATACTGCTGCTTCATCCCATTGGATCTGCCAAAATGGATCACCACACACTTATCCGGGTTGAAGTCCATCTGCCACTTCTCCGCCCAGTCTTGCATTCTATCTATGTCTCGCTGCAACTTCTGACATCCCTCCAAACTATCCACAACACCACCTACCTTGGTGTCGTCAGCAAACTTACCAACCCATCCCTCCACTTCCTCATCCAGGTCATTTATACAACGGGTTAGTTTAGACAAAGGTTCCAGGTGCAGGAATGGGAAAGGTAAAGCTATTGGAAGGCCAGAGCATTGAATCTGCTATAGCTTAAAACCCGAGATTGTATAGAATACTCACTCAGAAAATCCAACGGGAAATTAAATATGAAAAGATGTTGAAGCCATTGAAAGGGTGCAGAGGAGATTTACAAGGATGTTGCCTGGATTGGGGGGCATGCCTTATGAGGATAGGTTGAGGGAGCTTGGTCTCTTCTCCCTGGAGAGACGAAGGATGAGAGGTGACCTGATAGAGGTTTACAAGATGTTGAGGGGTCTGGATAGGGTGGACTCTCAGAGGCTATTTCCAAGGGCTGAAATGGTTGCTACGAGAGGACACAGGTTTAAGGTGCTGGGGGGTAGGTACAGGGGGGATGTCAGGGGTAAGTTTTTCACTCAGAGGGTGGTGGGTGAGTGGAATCGGCTGACGTCGGTGGTGGTGGAGGCAAACTCGTTGGGGTCTTTTAAGAGACTTCTGGATGAGTACATGGGATTTAATGGGATTGAGGGCTATAGATAGGCCTAGAGGTGGGGATGTGATCGGCGCAACTTGTGGGCCGAAGGGCCTGTTTGTGCTGTGACTTTCTATGTTCTATGTTCTAAAAGCAATGTTCGAGCCAATGGTCTACAAGATGCACAGGAGGAAGAAGAGAGCAGAAAAATGCTAGAAAATCTCAGCAGGTCTGACAGCAACTGTGGAGAGAGAGTAGAGCCAACATTTTGAGTCTAGATGAACCTTCGTCAGAGCTCTGACCATGGGTCATCTAGACTCAAAACGTTGGCTCTATTCTCTCCACAGATGCTGTCAGACCTGCTGAGATTTTTCTGTTTTTGTTTCAGATTCCAGCATCTGCAGTATTTTGCATTTATCTTAGGAAGAAGAAAGCATTGGCGTAGCTTTTTTAAAATTTTGTGCTCCAGAGAGGGGGACATGCCCACTAACAAATGTATATTGCAAATCTGGATGTGTGCTTCACATAATCTTTTATTAATGATGAGCAAATGTACTCAGCCCAACTGTGTATTGCCAAGTGCTCAAATCTCCAAAGATATCTTTCCATTGAGGTTGGCTGCTCCTAGTTTCCAAGTGTTCTTTAAAAATCTTTCACACTATAAATATTATCAAAATCTCTAGGTTTTAAGATAATATGCTCCAATTTTCTGCTAACTGTTTGTTATAAGGACATTGATAAATCTTTGATTTTAGTTTTTCCAGCACAGGGTTTTGCACATCTGGATAATAAATTGTTACAAATATGAATTTTGTTAGATTTTTATGTTTTGGGATTGTTTCTGTACTTTAGAGTAAAATGGAGAAATGAGGGGGTCATGCGACCTGTTCTGAATTCTGCCTGACAACAAGCCTGGGTTTGGTGTTAAAGGTTAAAGTGGACTAAGTTGTCGAATTGCATGGGAAGAAGATGTGAGGATGACAGGGGCAGCTGTGATAGTGATGGATAGACTTTTAGTCTCCAAGTCACAGGGAAGTGTTAGAAATGTCAGGATTTTTAAAAGAGTTATATTTCTAACTAACTATTTACATCCAGGATAGAATGGAGTTAAGGTGTATTTAAGATAGCTAGTCAACATTTCTACCTGGATACAAGGCCTATGTGGTTCACATTGTCATGGTCTTTGAGAGAAGAATAAACAATAGAAAGCAATTGTAGTATTGGCTTCGAGGCTTTGCTAAGTTAATAACCCTGAAACTCAGGTCAGTCTGCAAGAATCTTAGAGAGCGAGAGAGAGAGAAAAAAAGGAAGAAGTTAGTCCTTTTCCTTTAAGCAGAGAAAATGTTGGCTGTGAAAAGACAAGAAAGGGAGCAAACTTGTGGGAGCTAAGAATCACTTTGGGTTGCTTCCTGGAGAATGAAGTATCCATTTAAGACATAGCGTACAGTACAACCATAATATGGAGGGGAATTTTTGGGTGTGTGAACAGTGTAATGGCAAAGTTCTTTTCTATAGTTTAAAATATAAATTGTCTACAAAATAGTGTTCAGTCAATGTTGCTTTAAATTAGTTTGTTATGGTAAAAGATAAAAAATTTGAAAGCTTGTTAAGGGATTTTCTTTTACAGTCTTCAAATATCTTTTTTATGGTTATTGGTTCCATGGGGATTGTAACATTATTAGGATTTCAGGTACACAGCTGAGCTTCTCAACATGCGTGGCCAATCTACAAATCCCCATGTCAGGAATACTAACAGTGAAATTATACCCCAGATTGATTTTTTAAATCAAATTTTCCTTCTCATTTAGTCAGTGAAGTTTACTATCAACATTAGTTAATTATCATACTGCATGATCATCTCGTTAGAATATAACATCTTTTTATCCCATATCCATTTTGTTGCCAGAATTGTATTTTTGTCCTTTTGGAATAATTGCCACTAATGTCTTTATGTGCTCCATCCACAGAATTTGCCAAAATTCCTATTACTTTCACCATCTCATGGAATGATTTCTCACTTTATTTCTTGCCAATCTCTGTCTTACTCTGCACAAACCTTGCCTTATCCAAAACTCAAGTGTCCACATAAAGTTTATTTGATCCATGCGCATAACAAGCTGCACTGCTTTTGTTTTGCAGCTTGATCTTGCCACTTGGACTTCAAATAACTCATTCTACATTTTTGTGTTGTGTTGCCTATGGAGCCTCAACTGGAGAGAAAAGTGAATATTGGGCCTTTTGCTTCCCTGCCAATCCCCACAGTTAGGTTTTAGAGAGGGTCAGAGTGGGCTATGATAATGGAGGAATCACTGTTGCTCCTCTTGGCTTCACAGAAAGGTGTTCTATTTAACAAAAAAATGAAATGAACACTTTTCATTGACAGCCATGCGGCTGTCAAAAAATCCTGATCTGATTAAGTCCAATGACAAACAGCTAATCAATAACCAAATTTGTAAATGGGTTCTCAATGGGCATTCAATATCTCATTGACATCTGCAGCAAGGTGACACAGTGGTTAGCACTGCTGTCTCACAGTGCCAGGGACTTGGGTTCAATTCCGTTCTCGGGTAACTGTGTGGAGTTTGCACATTCTCCTTGTGTTTCCTCTGGGTGCTCCGGTTTCCTCCCACATTCCAAGGATGTGTGGGTTAGGTGGATTGGTGCTAAATTGCCCCTTATTGTCAGGGAGATGAGCAGAGTAAATGCGTGGGTTACAGGCATAGAGCCTGGGTGGGATTCTTGTCAGTGCAGGCTCAATGAACCAAATGGCCTCTTTCTGCACTATAGGGATTCTATGATTCTATGACATATTGAAGGGGTTTAATGCCGGTTTTATGTATCTACCTGAGCTGTATGATTTTAGCATGGGGCTCACTGCCTAGGCTGATTGGGCAGACCATCCCATACTTTAACATCCCAAAACAGGCACAACCCATATTAATGGTAATTTTAATATTATATTAATTACATTTATTTGGTAAGTCCCTAAACTGTCCTCTTCCCTTTCCATTCTGTGAAGGCTATAATTCTCAAATACATTAAAACTCCTAAATTAACTTCAGATCAAGTTTTTTATTCCTGTATTCTAGTCCGCATTTTTGGATTTACCAGGAAGCTGTTCACTAACTTGGGTAGAGTACGGAATAAAATCTTAATGATGATAGAAAGTTGAATGAGAAAGAACAGTCATATAAAATAAGTTCTTATTGTACCATTGAGAAACTCTCAATCACAGCACAAATAGAAAGATGATTACTGAAGCACGGTAGTGATAACTTGTGGATTATGTGATTAAATATTGGTCTACTTTACTGTAAAGCTCCAAGGATGGCTGATTATTTTTGATCGTACATGTCAATTTCAAAAATATCTTATTTTGGGACAAATACTGGTTTTATTATCAGAGATTGCAGTTTAACTTTTTCAATCTGTGCCCAGCAGACTCTCAAATGCCATTATTTTTCAATACATTAAACTATATCACAACTCTGTGACATTTACAACCCCCAGATCTCACAGTGGCTTCATAGAGAGAGAGATTGCCTTGGGATAATGTTAAAACTAGTTCCAATATTTAACATTGTTTCTTTATCACAAAGCCTCACGGCAGAGGCAAGGCCCTTACAGAGCCACACCAAGTTTTAAATCTTCCTTTGCAGTTCTCTGCCCAAGGGGCCACAATTTCCACCACAGGTAGGGCAAGGAGGCACCCCAGCCAGAACTGGGATTGAACCCTATGCTGTTAGCTCCAATCTGATTAGTTCTAGCCATCTAGCCAACTGAGCCAACTAGTCCCCCAAGAAGTCTGAGTTGTTGTGGCAACATATACTTTCACAGGCATGTTGCCGTCTGGAGCTATGAATACCGATGGATGGTAAAGGCTCCAGTTTCCTTTGCATCGCAGAGCAGGAATCTCTCTTGCTCTTACCACCTAGCCATTGGTGTGTGTGTGTGTTGTGAGGATTTGCAAATTGATACTTAATCTGTTATTGGTGTCAACACACCTTCCTTGGCAATGATGCCAATCTTAGGCTTCCAATGAATATCAGTTCAACTCTGATAAGTGTGAGGTAATGTATTTAGGGAGGTCAAACAGTAAAAGGGGATACACAATAAATAGGAATGTGCTGAGAGGGGCAAACAAAGTGAGAGATCTTGGTGTGCAAGTGCACAGGTCCCTAAAGGTAGCAGTGCAGGTGAATAAGGTTGTAAAGAAGGCCTATGGAATGCTCTCTTTCATTGGCAGAGGAATAGAATACAAATGCAGGGATATAATGATGTAACTGTATAAGACACTGCTGAGACCACAACTGGAGTATTGGGCACAGTTCTGGTCACCACATTACAGGAAGGATGTATTTGCTCTTGAGAGAGAGAGTGCAGAGACGATGTACTAGAATGTTGCCAGGGCTGGAGAATTGTAGCTATGAGGAGAGGTTGGAGTTGTTTTGCTTGGAACAGAGAAGGCTCAGGGGTACAAAATTGTGAGGGGGTAGGGGGAAGAGTAGACAAGAGGAACCTCTGTTTCCCTTGGCAAAGAGTTCAAAAACCAGGGGTCAGAGATTCAAGCTAAGTAGCAGAAGGATTATAGAGGGGACATGAAAAAAAAACATTTTTACACAGAGAGCGGTGGGTGTCTGGAATTCGCAGAGACCCTAAGCTGGTTTAAAAAGTACCTGGACCTGCACCTTAAGTGCTGTAAATTGCACGACTATGGGCCATGTGCAGGAAGATGCGATTAGAAGGGGCTCCTGGTTGTCTTTGGGCCAGCATGAACAAGGTGGGCTGAATGGCTACCTTCTATGCTATATCATTTCTATTGTTGTATGGTTCTAAGCAGGAGCTTCTCTGAAATTTCCTCTTATTTCTCAATTGGTTGTGCTCAATTAACAGGCACATCAGATCAAATCAGAAATTGAGTACAACCAATGCTAATTGGTATATTTGTAAATTAAGGGAGTTTTTACAAAATCATTCATGGTGTGTCGGTATTGCTGGCTGGGACCAAACCTATCGCCTATCCCTAATTGCCCTTGAACTGAATCGATTGCTGGGCTATTTCAGAGTTAAGCACATTGCTGTGGATCTGGAGTCACCTATAAACAAGACCAAGTAAGGGTGGCAGACATTTTCTCAAAAGGGCATTATTGGACCTAATGAGTTTTACAAAGATTGACCATGGCTTTACATGGTCATCTTTAGACTTTGAATTCCAGATTTCTATCAAATTCAAATGTCACTATCTGCCATGTTGGGATTCAAATCTGGGTCTTGAGATTGTTAGTCCAGTGACAATACTACCATTATACCACCACCGCCCCCTAATGATATAAGAACCTTTAGAGGAGCACTGACCATTGTGGATAAATTATTAGACAAGGAAATAAGAGCAGGATGAGGAAGTGGGGAGGGACAGTAACATTGATACAAGGTTGAAGGCGAGAGATTGGAAAGAGGGCAGGACAATACTTTTTACACAGAGCGATGTAAGGTTATGGAATTCACTCCCACCCAGATTTAGTCAGGCATTATGATGCTGAATTTGTTCAGAACTCCTGCTGCAGCACAGCTTTGCTGGAGGTATAGCAGAAAGCCAAAGAAAATTCAGGACCTGTGCTAATATTAAGGGTTGGATTGAATGGATGTATAATGGAAAAGGGGGTGAAGGAATAGAGGAACAAGATAGGCAAATATGATTAGAACTACTTGCTTACATGGATACTAAATACTTGCATAGGTGGATTAGGCCCTATGGTCAGTTTCATATGATAAGGCCATAAGACGTAGAAGCAGAAGTAGGCCATTAAACCCATTGAGTTTGCTTCGCCATTCAATATGATCATGACTGACTTGATATCCTCAACTCCAATTTCCCACCTTATCCCTGGAACCATTTGTTTCCTTACTGATTAAAAATCTGTCTATCTCAGCCTTGAACATACTTAATGACAGTCTCTATAGCCCTCTGCGGTAAAGAAGTCTGCAGATTCACTACCTCTGAGAGGAGAAATTTCTCCTCATCTTTGTCTTAAATAGGTAACCCCTTATTCTGAGATAATGCCCTCTTATCCTAGACTCTCCCACAAGGGGAAATGACCACTCATCATCTGCCCTGTCAAGCCCCCTGTGAATCCTATATATCTCACTAAGATCACCTCTCATTCTTCTGAACTCCAATGAGCATAGGCCCAATCTACTTAACCTCTCCTCATAAGAAAATCCCTCCACACCTGGGATTAACCTAGTGAACCTTCTCTGGACTGTCTCCAATGCCAGTATACGTTTCCTTAAATAAGGGGATCAAAACTGTTTACTGTATTCCAAGTGTGATCTAACTGGTGCCTCATATAGTTTTTAACAAGATTTCCCTATTTTTATATTCCATTCCCTTTGAAATAAAGGCCAAAATTCCACTTGCCTTCCTAATTACCTGCTCAACTTACATGTTAATTTTTTGTGATTTATGCACGAGGACCCCCAAATCTCTCTCTGCTTCAGCTTTCTGAAGTCTTACCCCATTTAAATAATATTCAGCTCCTTTATTTTTCCTACCAAAGGGCATAACTTCACATTTTCCTACATTATATTCCATCTGCCATGTTTTGGCCCACTCACCTAACGCTGTCTATATATCCTTCTGTAGACTCTTTGTGGCATCTCACCAGTTGCCTTTCTCCCTATTTTTGTGCCATCTGCAAATTTGGCAACAGTACATTCACTTGCCTTGTCCAGTTCATTAATATATATTGTAAATAATTGTGGTCCCAGCACTGATCCTTGTGACACTCTACTAATTATAGGTTGCCATCCTGAAAATGCCCCTTGTATTCCAACTCTCTGTCTTCTGTCAGTTAGTCAATCCTTTATCCATGCTGATACATTGGCCCCAACACCATGAGTTCTTATCTTATCAAGTAACCCTTTTGTGCGGTACCTTATCAAATGCTTTTTTAAAAAACTTAAGTATATTACATCTACCAGTTCACTTTATCTATCCTGCTTGTTACCACTTCAGAGAATTCTAAGGATTCTTAGAAAATTCTAACAGAATTAGACACGGTAGATTCAGAAATAATGTTTCTGATTAACTAGGGGTCATAGTTTGAGGATAAGGGGTAAAATCTTTTACGATTGAGAAATTTCTTCACCCAGAGAGTGGTGAATCTGTGGATTCAGAAAGTGGTTGAGGCCAAACCATTGTGTGATTTCAAGAAGGTATTAGATATAGCTCTTGGGACTGATGGGATCAAGAGATGGGGGAGGGGAAGCTGGGATCAGGATATTGAATTTGATGATCAGCCATGATCAAAATGAATGGCACAGCAGACTCGGAGGGCCGAATGGCCTACTCCTGCGTCTATTTTCTATGTTTTTATAGAAACTTGTATTAAAAAATTGTTAGGCATGTTTTCCCCGACATGAAGCCATGCTGGCTCTGTTTGATTATATTTTGTATTTCTAAATGCTCTGCTAACTGGCCTATAGTTAGGTCATTTTTGTCTTCCTCCCTTTTTGAATAATGGTGTCAAATTGGCAGTTTTCCAATCCTCTGCAATTTTTTTCAGAATTTAAGGATTCTTGGAAGATTACTACCAGTGCATCTATTATTTCTGTAGCTACTTTCTTTAATAGCCTGCGATGCAGGTTCAGGAGACGTATCGGTCTTAGCCCCATTAGTTTCCTTAATACTTTTTCTCTAGTGATATTTATTGTATTTATTTCATCCTCCCTTCTGTCCCTTGAATATTTAGTATTTTTGGAATGTTATTAGTGTCTTCAACTGCAAAGACTGATGCAAATACTTGTTTAACTCCTCTGCTATTTCCTGGTTCCCCATTATTATTTCCTCAGTCTCATTCTCTAAGGGGAAGCTCTTGCTGTCCATTTTTATATTATTTCCTAGTTTACCCTCATAGCTTATCTTCTCCCTCTTTATTGTCTTTTTTGTAACCTATTGTTGGTTTTAAGATTGTAAGAGTGAGGGCTGTGATGGTGGGGAAAGGAAGAAGTGCATTCTTACACCATCTGCTCATTGTAAATCAGAAAAGAACGCATGCGATGAAGTGGAGATTGGATGTGAAAAGAAAGCTCGTTATGCGAATACCATTATCTTTGCTAGTTCCAGCATCTCCACTGACCATGATCTCAACGATGACCATTCCAAAAAGATTGGCACCATCTCCTCCTATCAAGTTCAGGATGCGCAGTTGAGTCTGTCCCCTTCTGGTTCGCATCTGTTCCATTTGATTACATGTTACTTGTTCCTACAAGAGAGAGGGAAGTGTTCCAATGAGTGTGTTGCATATTGCTTGGCTGATAGGCTATCCAAAAATCTTGTAACCCATGCTCACCCATGTTGTGCAATTATTCTGTTGCTCCCTGATTGAATTCAGCACATCGCGGACTCTTAGAAATTGCTCCAGTCACAATGACCTCTCCTCTAAGTGGTGCTGGCTGGCTGTTCAGGCGTGCAGTCAAGCAACAGCAGTCTCAGTCTGTGCTGGCTAGAATTTGCAATTTTGTAAAACAGCAGGTAGCATGAATTTTGCATGCAGTCACTTCAATCTCTATACCTTATGCACTTAAATTTTTAACACATTTGTTTTGATGTAACACATTAGTTCCACATTCATATGGAAATCATGCGAAACATAAGTCTGAAAACGACTATAACTGTGCTTGTCACGAGTTCCATTCGACAGGTTAATGTTTCCATTGAAATAGAGAGAGTAATGTGATCTGTTATACATTCACTGTGCAGACAGTAATTATAAGGCATATATTTTCTTTCTTTTTAAAATTGCTTCTTTACATAGGTTAATTAAAACTTGTTATTATATCTCACATACTAACCGTCAGTCTCTGTTTAACTTTTTGGATCTAATTCCAGCACTATTGCTGATGAATTCATAACAAAGTATGACCTGATTTTATTCCTTAAAACTCTGACATAGAGACATTCCCCATTCTACTTTGAAATGCACCGTTACATTCACGGTGACCACTCTATTAGATATTTTATATTATAAATGCTTAAATATTTGTTAACATACAGTGGCTCGATTCAATTAAAAAAAAGAGATTTTAGCTCTGCAGCATCCAGCGAAGCAAACTCAAATATAAATGTGAATAAATCTCTTCATAGAATGTACGACATGGAGACAGGCCTTTCGGCCCAAACTGGGCCATACCGACCAAAAAGTCCATCTAAGCTAACCTCATTTGATAGAATCATACAATGTACGGCACGGAGGCAGGCCCTTGTCTGACTTTAACTCAATTGTTCTCCAATAATTCCCTTTAACAGACATTGGGTGGGATTTTCCGGCTTGCCCCAAAACTGGAAAATCCTGCCCAAGGTCAACGGATCTTTGTATGATCTGGCTGCTGCCAGATGATTCTTGTGACAGGCGAGCTGTGAAAATTCCCCCCATTAGCTTCCAAAATTATACATATATACAACTTTTAAGGAAGAAAATTTTAAAAATCAGCCAAGTCCGTTTCTAATATTGATTTCCCTTGAGACAACCAGGTTTGTACTGCACTCATTAAAACCAGAGCTTGGGACTACCAGCCACCTGAAAGATACCTTTTAGAAAATTCCTCCCAGTCTCAGACCAGGGTGAAGATAGGAGGCTGGGTAAGAGCAAAGTGAGACAATTGATGCATCTCCATTTCCCCTCAGCTGTTCCGTCCAACCTGGCCACCTGTCTCCCTCACTGTAATAATTCCTGTTCACCAGTTCGGTAAATAATAACTGCAATGTTTATTTGCATATAACTATAATGTAGAGGCTTGTAGCTTCACAGCTGCCAGTCAGCTTTTGAGAAGGTTCAGAAACAGAAACTCGAGCTCACCCTGCTCCTCGACTGGTTCTCTGGGTCATCTGGTCCTTATTCTGCAGATAGATCTTTAAAGGGATAATCACCACATCCCTCCCTCTCCAAATCCTTTTATACAAATGTCAATACTCAATTTACACAAACCAAGATAATTAAACATTTAGTACATGAATTAAGTCAATTATTAAATAAGTCTTCCAGGGGGTTGCCAAATCCTTGTGGAGTGGTGTAACTCCTCTGTCTGGGGCGCTTGCACCAGTTAGGAAAATAATAACTGCAATGTTTATTTAGATATGACTATAATACAGAAGCTTGCAGCCTCATGGCTGCCAGTCAGCTTCTGAGAAGGTTCTGAAACAGAAACCTGAGCTCACCAGTGCGATTCCCCCACCCTGCTCCCCGACCCTTACTCTGCAGATGGATCCTTAAAGGGACAATCATCACACACATGGCAGCCTTTCTCTCAACCTTAGGTTTACGTATCTGAAGGCCAGTATCAGTAGCTCAATCTTGGATTTTCTCTTAATTTGCTGGCTGTTTCTGCTGTGCCAGTTCCATTGAAATGAAGGAGGAGGTCCAATACTTGGGTTGCCTCGATTTTCACTATTGAAGTACAGGGAATGTACCTAATGACCCTCCACATGTGCACACACTCCTGACTTTCTATCCAATTGTTAGAAATGCTTCATAGCTGTTGCTGTTCTGCTAACTTTACTATAGTAAGAAGTCTCACAACACCAGGTTAAAGTCCAACAGGTTTATTTGGTAGTGCTACCAAATAAACCTGTTGGACTTTAACCTGGTGTTGTGAGACTTCTTACTGTGCTTACCCCAGTCCAACGCCGGCATCTCCACATCATGGCAACCTTACTATACCAGAGGTATAGAAGTAACATAAGATGGTTAAGGTACTTCCAGTGTAGTAACACTGGCAAAATAGGAGCAGTTCTGAGGAACTTCCCACTCCAAAATTCACACAGAAAAGGGGATACACCGAGTGAGTGCAGGCCTGTGAGTTCCAAAAGTGGAAGGAACATCAATAGAGTTCATTGTTAGGGCCAGAATAAGCAAAGCAGATAGGCTGATCTGGTTTTCTGAAAGTAGGCATGTCAAAGTAGCACAATAACATTTTTTCACATTGTCACAAGTGATGGGTAAAACATGATCAGTTGATGCAACGCATATAACATTTCAGAAGATAATCACACAAATGATTGCTAAAAATTGAGATTCATGGAATTGGAGACAGTCTTATGTCTTTGATAGGAAATTGGTTCGGAGATGGAAGGTAGAAAGTTGGAATAGAAAATGCCATTCTCAGAATGATGACACATGACAATTGGAGCCTTTTAGTTCTTAGCGCTGGGGCCCAATCTTTCACTCTCTCTCACTATAACCTTGAGCATAGAGGGCATTATATCAAATTCTTTAGACAACATTAAGCTTGGAGATATATAATGAATTGTGAAAAACAGAGCACAAAATTGCAAATGAGACTAGATTAAGTGAGTGAGCAAAAGAAGAACAAATGCATTTTGACATAACAAAGCATGATTGAGTACACTTTGGGTCTAAAAATGGCAAATGGGAATGCAGTGCAAATAAGGAAAAGAAATGAACAAAGGGAATCAGAGATCTAGGCACATAAGTCATTAAATGTTCATGCAAGTAGTAGTTAGAATGGCTAATGGGTTTTATCACAAGGAGAATGGGAATAGACTTTATGAGTTAACATTAATTAATGCTACAATTAAAACACATGGAAACCACAATTTTGCATCAATAATACATAAAACTGAGAACATGAATTCACACAATGTACTTTGTGAAGTATAGAAGAACAAAATGCTCCCACAATTACACTCGGTGCTAATCAGACCTCATTCTGGAATATTGGGGCAGAATTTTCAAATCTACAGAATCATTCCTGATGGTTTTGTTTGAGGTGCTACAGCTCAAATAATTGGGCAAAAATGGTAAGTGGCTTCATTTTGGAGGTCAACCAAGCCAAGCAACTGAAAAGGAGGAGGAAGGTCCCCTGGTGAAATCATTGTAATAAATGAAAAAAAAAATACACTTATTCCATCCTCACTTAGTCTTCACAATATTATTATACCAGAAAGAGTAATTTCTTTCAGTTATTCTTGAATATGATGAAGTACTTATATTTTGGGCAATAGTAGAAAGATAATCATAGAATCCCTACAGTGGAGAAGGAGGCCATTCGGCCCATCAAGTCTGCACCAACCACAGTCCTACCCAGGCCTTATTCCCATAACCCCACATATTCACCCTGTTAATCTCCTTGACACTAGGGTTAATTTAGCATAGCCAATCAAACTAACCTGCACATCTTTGGACTGTGGGAAGGAAACCAGAGCACCCGGAGGAAACCCATGCAGACACAGGGAGAATGTGCAAACTCCACATAGACAGTGACTTGAGGCCGGAATTGAACCAGGGTCCCTAGTGCTGTGAGGTAGCAGTACTAACCACTGTGTCACCGTGCCACCCTACGTCTAACAAATAGTTCACAATTCTAAAACTATAATTAGCTTTATGTAGACAGCTTTAATTTCTTATTTTAAACATTGCAGGAGTTGTCTGTTGTATTATAATCTCTTCAATCAGATAACCTATTTGTTGAAGATAAAGTTAAAGAATTTGGAGAAGGATAGGGTGCTGATTCTCTGATGCATTAACAATAACTTCATTAAAGAAAGTAACTGCCTGAACCAATTAAAAGATAGCCAATCAGCTATATATTTGAACAAATGCTTAACAGATTTAACTTTTATTGAATGCCTTGGCTCCTCCCTCGAACAAGCTTTCTGAAGACTAACCAACTAAGCACCGTAACAGTTTATCATTATAAACTTGGATCTGATATCCATCAATGAAGCCGGTTTCTAATCTTACAGATAATGACCAGCTTCACACACATGGCTGAGGAAGCCAGCAGCAAGTTAACGCTTTGGAACAAATGACCTTATTTTTTGCCTCAGCCATCTTACTTGCTGTTAAAATGTCTGCTAAATTTATACATTTAACTTGTGGTTCATGAAAGATCACACCGATTGCCTTGTTTGCAGAATCAGATGGCATGGCCGATAACCGGGGTTCAATTCAATTAAATTCAATATCAGTTATGTTGGCCTGACTTTTCACTCCTGAGTTGGGAGAATTCTTGATCCCTCAGAGTCACCTCTTGAAAAACTACCCCAGATGGTCAGATTTGCGCTCCTGACAGTTGGGTCCATTTGTTGGGTTTGCAAAAGAAGAGGTGAAACCAGTCAACCCCTTTGGAGAAACCACAGCTGTCAATCAGGCCTAGAGTCTATGGGCCTGAATTTACCATTGTATTGCATCTGTTTTCGGGCGTGAAAACTTGGTAAAGTCAGACGTGAGGTGAGTAGCGCAATCCGTGCCCACCTCCATGCCAGTCCTCCCAGGCAAGACTGTTCTCTTCCTGTTGGGGAGCACTTCAGCGGTCACGGGCATTCGGCCTCTGATATTCGGGTAAGCGTTCTCCAAGGCGGCCTTCGCGACACACGACAGCGCAGAGTCGCGGAGCAGAAACTGATAGCCAGGTTCCGCACACACAAGGACGGCCTCAACCGGGATATTGGGTTTATGTCACACTATTTCACATAAATATTTCTGCTTTTTTCCTCCTGAGTCTTTATCATGCGATCCTAGAATCAGAATTTATGTCACACTATTTGTAACTCCCACAGTTGCGTGGACCTGCAGAGTTTCACTGGCTGTCTTGTCTGGAGACAATACACATCTTTTTAGCCTGTCTTGATGCTCTCTCCACTCCCATTGTTTTGTTTCTTAAAGACTGGATTAGTTGTAAGTATTCGCATTCCAACCATTATTCATGTAAATTGAGTCTGTGTCTTATAAGTTCTGTTTGTGAACAGAATTCCCACTCACCTGAAGAAGGGGCTCAGAGCCTCGAAAGCTTGTGTGGCTTTTGCTACCAAATAAACCTGTTGGACTTTAACCTGGTGTTGTTAAACTTCTTACAGTCCTCCCTTAACCAAGGCTCGAAAATGGCAGTGATCGGGACTGCACCCGAAATGGGCGCGACGGCCATTTAAATGCATTTGCATGCATTTTAATTGACTTAATGGGCTGCACGCCCAACTTTACCAGCACTTCCCCCTTTACCACTGCATTTGCCCATCCGGAATCGGCACGAAACAGACATGCTCCATATAAGTCCAATTCGGGAGCTCCATCAGTGAGGGTTAGTGAGGAGGTAAGTGCCGAGCATCCGACAGCTCTCTGCTTGAGATCGGTGGTGGGGGGGGGAGGTGGGTCCACTGCCACTCTGCCTGTGATCATTGGGGGGGGGGGGGGAAGGGGTGGCCTGCTGCCACTCTGCCTGAGATCAGTGGAGGGGTAGGCAGAGGGTGGATCACTCTGTCCGAGATCGGTGGGGGGGGGAAAGATGTGGATCTGTCTGGGTGGCGGTAGGGGTGGGGGGATAAGGCAGTCAGTAATGTGGGGGTGGGGCAATGTCTGTGGGGACAGGGGGAGGCATTATCCAGCCCGGGAGGAATGTGGCAGGGGAGCAGCATTCTATCATTTTTTTATGCGCATGCGCAGTTGTAGACTCTGATCGGAGCTGCAGGGTTTCGGGCGCAGTAAGTCCCACCCACAGGCTTGTGCAGCACGATTTGAACTCGCTGATATTTTTTCAGGCAGTGTGCATATGGGTCTAAAAGTTGGATCTGAAACACTCCCAGTTTCAAGTCCGCCCAGCACATAGGGCTCTGTTTTACCATTTTGATTCTATGTAAATACTGCGGTCAGGAAAAATGGAGGTAACTGAGATGCATTCAAGTATGAAGGAAAAGAAATATAGACACAGATGACTGGAGGGCTGAGTAGAAATCCATTAAGCTGCCAATGGAAGCCTCTTTCAAAAGACGTCTTCATGAAATTGACAGAGGTCAATGGTTTGCAATGGTATAGTGAGAGTTTCGAAGGTTTCAGCTTGCTAGGGAGGCTCAGAGACTTTAAATATAAGTTATGTGAATACATTGGGGCTGAGTGCTCAGCTATGGAGATTGCCCCACCCCCAGTGAAACTGACATCTCCTCTCTGTTAGAGGACGTCAAAGGGGTCTATTCACATCTACAGTTTCTTACAGAGAGAAAGGGAAATCTCTGCTGCAGATTGGAGAGCTGCTGTGATTTAAAAGCCTGCCAGCTGTCCAAGGGGCATGGAGATTAAAATAACCAGGGCACCTAGAAGTTTCACAGCTAACAGGAAGGAATGAATATGTTCATTACAGGGCTGCCTGAAATCACCATGCCAGGGGTGATCATCAGGTCTACCAAGGCTAGAAGGGGCAATCCAGCCACAAGAGCCCTATCTGGGGGGGGGGGGGGGGGAAGAGAGTGGTGAGGTCAACCCCTTGCCACCAGTCCGAGTTCATCCAACCCCCAGGACTGTTGGGGCAACTTCTTGACATCCTTCAGACCCTAAGGCACCAGGATGCCAGTGTCAGGGTGCCAGGGGGCAGTGCACCACTGGCATTGCCAAAGTGTGTGGCCTGAACATGGGCTAGAGTGGGGGGTCTGAGGAGGGAGGTGGCCTGAGTGGCAGGTCTGACAAGGGAGGTGGGATGAGTGGAGGTCTGAGGGGGAGGTAAGCTGAATGGGTACTCTGAGGGGGGAAGTGGGCTGAGTTGGGGGTCTAAGGGGGAAGGGGAAGTTTGGGAATTCAGGTCAGATCACCGTTATGTATGTGTCGTGTTGGGGGGGTGGGTGATCCATTATTTGAGTGGTGGGGAGCGAATGCCCCTCTTTTCTGAGGAGTTGATGGTGCTCCCTTGGGGTCCAACATGCCAGCCCCACACTGGTGATTACCAGCATCAAAGCCCGCCCAGCGCATTTCGCGCTGGAGATGTGGGTGAATGGCAGGGAATTGGTGAATGGGCTGTCAAACCTGCTAGTTGTATCGCAACTAATGGGTTTGCATAACTATCGGGTTGCCACCTACTGTGGGAGGGAACCCAATCGGACCTGGCGGGGTGGGTTGGGCGAATCATGATGGGTTTGGAGCTCCATTTCATGCCCAGTTCTCTGGGTCATCACTATTCTAGCCGGCAGCTAGCAGGCTGGGAGAATCCCTCCTGTCAATCAAACTGTGAAGTAATGGGCATCCACTGTGACAGGTTGTGAAATAAATCTTGCAGTAGTAATCATATAATGGTAACCCTCAGTCTTCCATCAACTGGGTGAACTGGGTGAACTGCAGTCAGCTTTAATTTCAAAGATTTAAAGGGTTGGGGATTTAAAATCTTATCCCTTTGATAACTCCCTTCAAAGCTCCCTTGACAGTTCCCTTCGCAGTTCCCATGACAGTTCCTTTGACAGCCCCCTTGATGTTTCCCTTGACGTTTGTACTGACAGATCTCTTCATTGCTACCTTGACAGTTCATTTGACAACTCCCTTTATATTTCATTGACAACTCTCTTGAACTTGAAAGTTCCAATAAGCTTGGCAGTTCTGATGATCTTATCCACTTTTTTTTTGCACATAAATGTCTACTTGTAACGATTCCAAAGGAGGACTCCACCTCTGCCAAAGGACACTTGACCTATTCCAAAAGGTATTTTAGTCTTCCAAGGGGAAATTTATTTCTCCTAATTGTGTTCAGGCACCAAATGAATAGCATCCCTCTCCAAAATGGTGCTTTACCACTCCAAAGAATGTGCTAACTTTTCACCTTCTCCTGATAGCTCTAAAATGCACAAGTCATGTTTTGGGCTAATTGGATCTGACTGAAGGCTTTAACATATGCAGCTGCCTCCGTGAACCACAGATGTGCAAACTATGACCCCAATCTCTCCACTGTGAAAATGGTGTGTGCCAGTGTTCGGAGGTGGGACGTCCAGATTCAGGCATCTGGCATCCTTTTGGATAATCTGGAGACCCTTTCCATCTGTGCGAAAATTCAGAGCATTCTGTTCATCTATTACATGGCAATTGTATATTCAGTAGAATGGTTGTGTGATGTAAGTCACACAAGGGCGGCACAGTGGTTAGCACTGCTGCCTCACAGCTCCAGGGACCTGGGTTTGATTCCCAGCTTGGGTGTGTGTGTGAAGATTGCGCGTCCTCCCCGTGTCTGCGTGGGTTTCCTCCGGGTGCTCTGGTTTCCTCCCACAGTCCAAAGATGTGCAGGTTAGGGGCATTGGCCATGCTAAATTGCCGCTTAGTGTGCTGGGATGTGTCGGTTAGACGGATTAGTGGGGTAAATATGTGAGATTAGGGTATAGGGCCTGGGTGGGATTGTTGTCGGTGCAGATTTGATGGGCTGAATGGCCTCCTTCTGCTCTGTAGGGTTTTTCTGTTTCTTTGTTTCTAAGACAGGCTGTAGTTATTTGCATATTTCGGCTTATCTGTACAGCATAGTTTCTCTGATATTGCAGACCCTCCTCCAGAACTATCAAGCAAAGAGATATTATCAGCACGATACTCATTGGCCCTATTCAAAACATGCATACTACAGATCTCGCAGTTAAAACCTACTGGCATCATGTTTTTAAGAAAGGGAATGGCTGCTGCAGTGAAAACAAATGGTACAATGACATTTATTATGCAACTAACTGATGCAACTCTCTTTAAAGGACAAGAACCAACATTCAACGCTCATTTCATATGGGCACTGAATTCCAGCAGTCCAGTTTGATGCTTAGATCACAGGATAATCATCCACTTTTCCAGGATACATACAATGGGTGTACAGCAGGCCTGAGACCCCAAATCCCTGATGAAGATCCATACTTTAGCAGCCAAGTGTCGTATACCAGCCACATAATTGGGTGGCATGGTGGCACAGTGGTTAGCACTGCTGCCTCACAGCGCCAGGGGCCCGGGTTCAACTCCAACCTTGGGTATCTGTCTGTGCGGAGTTTGCACATTCTCCCTGTGTCTGTGTGGGTTTCGTCCGGGTGCTCCGGTTTCCTCCCACAGTCTGAAAGATGTGCTGGTTAGGTGCATTGACCCAAACAGGCGCTGAAGTGTGGCGACTAGGGGAATTTCACAGTAACTTCATTGCAGTGTTAATGTAAGCCATATTTGTGACAAATAAATAAACTTTACTTTATAATTCTGCTGAAAAGCTGTTGTAACATTCAAATGTCACCTAATGAGCTATGCGCAAGCAACATTTTTGAGATCAAATGTAGTTTTTCATTCTGATTGAAGTTTTTGCTGATGTACTAGATTATATTAAATACTTCATTGGTCTCCTTCATAGGTGTAGTATTAGTCAGGTACAGCACCCAGTTCACTATAATTAGATTAGGAAACATGCGCTGATATATTGCTTGCCTGACTGAAGTTTATTTTTCTATGACTGTAAATTGTTCTGTAGGAGTTACATTAACCCCGCATTTAAAGTTCCTTCGTCCATTATTTTAACAAAGGTATGAACTAATTTAAATGTTTGATGTTCTTTATGAGAATATGGACAAAAAAACCAATACATGAAAATTTTTCAGTATTTTGATCGTATTACTATGCATTATCTCCAGGCAGGTATGTTGCAGGAAGTTGAACAGTGGAACCTTTCTTGAAGTCTCAAATAGTGTTGATCTCAGGTTTTATCATAGGATCCCAACGGTGCAGAAGGAGGCCATTCAGCTCATTGAGTCTGCACTGACAATAATCCACTCAGGCCCTATCCCCGTAACCCCACGTATTTACCTTGCTAGTCCCCCTGACTCTAAGGGGTAATTTAGCATGGCCAATCCACCTACCCTGCACATCTTTGGAGTATGGAAGGAAGTCAGAGCACCCGGAGGAAACCCACGCAAATACGGGGAGAACGTGCAAACTCCATACAGTCACCCGAGGCTGGAATTGAACCCATGTCCCTGGAGCTGTGAGGCAGCAATGCTTACCACTGTGTCACCTTGCATGTTTGGTAGATAGTCAGCAGAAAGTTTATTTACAAATGTTAATAGGAGTTTCACGCAAGTTATGTGAGAAACCTGGAAGAAATTCCCAATGTCTAAAGTAGTGTGGGTTAGAAGTTCCGAGTTGAACAATAAAAGATGTGACAGAAAGCCATTTGCTTTAAGGAGCAAGATGCATTTTGCAGAAATATTTAATAATATGCGTAGAATTCAGGAGAGAATGATTATATTGCACAAGGATCTCCAGAAGCACGTTTCTCATGTATTACAGTTTTAAACATTAGACTGGTCCTCATTTAAAATTCTTCACAATATTTATAAAACCACAACTACAGAATTTATAGATTTTTTCTCCAAATATTGCATCACTCACCCAGAATTTTTAATTCCCTATTTAAAGTAAAATGGTTAGGCTGGGAATATAAATGTTTACTTCTTGTTTTAATCAAACTCTGCCTTTGTGATTAATGAATGTGAAGAAAATACATATTAATAAAACATTGCCTTTATCATTACTTAATCATTACTTTATCATTACTTTATCATTTTCTCAAACACATAGATGACAAAATCCAGCTCCATGATGCTAAGCACAAAGGCAGCCAGTTGATGTGAAAAACCCAGGGCAAATTTTATCATCCCGCCTGCCACAGGAATCGGAGTGGGCGAGGGACGTACCATGGAAAAGTCCATTGACCTCGGGCGGGATTTTCCGGTTTTGTGGCAAGGGAGGCTGGAAAATCTCGCCTGGTGGGTGGGGGTACACCTGACCACTTTTTGCGCAGGATGCATTGATCACCATACTTTTGAGGGAGCTAGTAAGGATGTGTCCCAAAATTTTGCAGATAAAACAGGTTGCAACATCAGGCAGTGTTTAATGCTGATTTAATGCTTGACTTGCCATTTTGGACGTCACTGCCCAAGGTATGGCTCTTGCTTAAATTGTGCAACTGAACATAATTCTACTGCATGAGGAGTCCTCCACCAGCACTATTCAAAGACAGCAGTATTCAGTTGGCAGTTTAGTTGTGTTGCAAATATGTTTATAAGGTTGTTAATTTTTGGGACCGTCTTTCTAATTTAAGGTAAAATGGAGGAATGAAGTGATCATGTGACCTGTCCTGAATTTTGCCTGACAACAAGCTTGGTTGAATTGGTTGTTATGGGGAGAATGGGGCCCAGGTCAAGAGACTTGATGAGGAGGTGCATGATTTTCATCTGTACTGACTGTGGGTAGATTGCTCGTTCCCATGTCTCACAGGGATGTATTAGGAATGTCAGATTTTGTAAATGGTTATGCTTTAAACTCCAAGATATTTAATTCCAAGATAGAATGGAGTTTGGGTGTCTAATGGATAGCTAATTGGCATTTCTACATAGATCCAAGGCCCAGGTGATTCATGTTGCCAAGAAGATATGCTTTTGGAAGAGAAATGTCCATAGAAAGCCATTCTGATATTGGGTTGCAGGTTTTTCAAAGATATGTATCAACTGTGCAGACATATGTTAGTCTGCAAGAATCTGAAAGAGAGAGGTGAGTGCAGTCCTGTACCAGAAACAGTGAAAATGCTGACTCTGTTGTTCACCTTGCAGAATGTGGGAGGGAGCATATGTTCAGATTGAAAAGATCACCATTGTGAAGATTGAAGCAGGGCTGAAAGATTCAACTAGCTTTGACTGAGAGAAGGAGTTTCCAGTGTAACTCTCACAGTGAAAGAAAGTTCTGGGATTAGAAGCTATCCGGATGGGAAAGCAAAACGGAAGAAAGCCTTTGAGAGTGAAGAATAGCTTTGAACTGTACCTATGAGAATACATTATCCACTTAAGGGACAGTGTAAAGTATAACTGGTCGTGGATTTTCAGTCATTTAAAAAATTAACCAGGGAAGCTTTTCTCTAGTTTAAAGCATGTTACCAAATAAATAGTGGTTAGTTAATGTTACTTTTAATGTATTTGTTGCAGTAAAAGTCTTAGAACTTGAAATCTTGTCATGTGATCCTTCCAGTTAATCATTGGAAATTCAGATCTCTTTTTAAAAGTCATTAGTCTCTACAAAGATTGTGATAGTTGTTTTTGACTATCTAGTTGCTGCTGCGGAATTAGTGGAAATACTAGGTTGGAGCAGATTTGTCAAGCTGGTTCAGCCAGCAGGGAATGTGCTGGATATTGTGAAGAGATTGTGTGCTTCTGAATACACCACCTGCTGCCTGTTATGGGGGCTATAGTTGTTGTTCCTCTCAGGTTGCAACACCAGAGTAAAATGAACCACGGGCAGAAGTGCAAACAAGCTGCTTACAGATAGAGGTGATGTGGAGATGCCGGCGTTGGACTGGGATAAACACTGTAAGAAGTCTCACAGCACCAGGTTAAAGTCCAACAGGTTTATTTGGTAGCAAAAGGTAGCAACCTTTGCTTCCAAATAAACCTGTTGGACTTTAACCTGGTGTTGTGAGACTTCTTACAGATAGAGGAGCAGGAAGAGGGACTCAGGAGGAGTCTTACCCACCAAGGAACATTTTTTGACCTGCATTTAAACCAGGAATAATGGGCAGAATTTTAATCACCAAGGGGAGGTGGGCTTGGCTACAGGTGCAGTGTTAAGTGTCCGATGATTGGAAATGAGTCACAAATTTAACATGATCCCGACAACTTCTGGGTTTGCAGTTGAGAGAGGAGTTCCCGTGGAGTTGTGGGGAAAGGCATTCCAAGGTGCAAACAGAGAATCAACTTTAAATTTGACCCGGAATTCTGATGTTAATAGATAATGTCTGGGTTCCCTGAGCTCTCTGCATCTTGCTGGAGTCACTGAGGCATGTGTACAACACAGTGTTTGAAAATGCTGCACTGGGAAGACAGTAAAAAATGAAGTTGTTAAATTGGTGGCCAGCCCCTTTGGAAAGTCTTTGCTTGCAGGAGTCTGAAATTATTCCACTGTCAATGTCAACTTTTTGAAAATATTTGAAATGCCTGAAAGTATATTCGCCTTCATCTTGGCTACTTTAGCTGTTAACCTTCACTGCAGCATGGGAGTAGTTTATAAAGCAGTAGCCTGCAGCATTTCGGACTGAGATGAGGAGAAATGTCTTCACTCAGAGAGTGGACAGCCTGAGGAATCTGTTACCACAGAAAACAGTTAAGGCCAAAACATTGCATGTTTTCAAGGAGTTGGATATAGCTCCTGGGGTGAGCCACATCAACAGCTGCAGCAACAACAGCAGCGCAGGCATCACTGGCTGGCAAGGATTTATTGCCCATCCCTAGTTGCCTGAGAGCAGTTTAGAGTCAACCACATTACTGTGGCTCTGGAGCCACATGTAGGCCAGACCAGGTAAGGACAGCAGATTTCCTTCCCCAAAGGACTAGAACTAGATGTTTTCTTCTGACAATCGACAATGGTTTCATGGTCATCATTAGATTTTTAATTCTAGATTTCTTTTATTGAATTAAAATTGCACTATCTGCTGTGGCAGCATTAGAACCCAAGTCCCCAGAACATTAGCTGAGTTTCTGGATTAATAGCCTAGCGATAAGACCACTAGCCAATAGCCTCCCCCTGGAGAAGGGGTATCATTCCAACATCTCCGTTCAATTCCTGTGGTTGCTGAAGCTGGGGTCCCTTTAAACAGAAATCTTTCCTTTGACAGATACAGTGCAGTATTCTGCCTGCCCTCTCTGATTAGCCAAGAATCCAGGAAGCAGGAGGTGAATGCCTTGGCTGCAGTAAAGAGCCAGCAAAGCATGCTACTCAATCAAATTGTTTCATGAGCCCCTACCAGCCTCCCTACTATGTGTGGGTTGTTCTATCAAGATCTTGCTCTGTATGTTCAGTGGCTGCGCTTCACCATAACGATGCATTCAAAGAACAGCAGCATCTCTTGGAACTGGACCTGCAGCCTCACTGCAGGGTGAAGGCAGTGCTGCTAGTGAACATAATCCTGAATTTTTCATCAGCAAATACTTCAAGTTGAAACATCTCACAGTTCACCATCCATCACTGTATCTGACAGTAACCGAGATTCTGTACACTAGGGGAGAAGGCTTCTTGATTGTCTCCTTTCTAAGCAGGAGGAGCAGTCATGTGGCTTTTCCAGAGTACCAGGTTTCCACATACTGTAAGCAGCCAGCAACTCCATATTCATGGCATTGAAGGCAACACATCGCAATGAGATGAGGTACCAAAGTTGCAGGATTACCACTCACTCAACGTGCAGTTGGCATATAACCACACCCAGAAGGTTAAGATGGAGAATGCTTACTATCCTGACAGCAGACGTGAAACTTCCCTCTTGCACAAGTCCACAGATCCAGCAAACTTTCACCGTTGCTTTGAATCACTGGGTGGTTGTTTGGCAACAAGAGCTACCTGCTGTACATGTGACCGATGACTACCATAATCCCATCACATGTGGCCAGTGCTCATTCATTGAGAGTCATGCAGGGATGTTGTTGAGCAGACCATCGGCATGCTGAAGTAACTGTTCTGCTGCCTGGACCACTTTGTTAGTGGGGGGAATCCACCAGAGATGTACCGTAACCAAAAGGGATTCCACTCCCTGAAGTGTCCAGCTGGTGTGCAATCATATGCTTGCCAACGCTTGGTATCCTGGCAACAGTCATGATGCCTCCATTTTACAGTCCACTGTACAATCTGAACTGGAGCCATCACAGTAAACCAAATGGTCGCTTCTAGGCAACTAGGGTTATCTACTGGTCACATGGTTGATAACCCCAATGGGCTGCCCATGTATATGTGAACAACAGGCATACGAAGAAAGAAAGAAAGCCAGGCAGCCTGCCACATGAAAATATTATAATGCAGACTGTGCTGAAACAACGCTTCAACTGCCTGGGCCCCTGCAGAAGAGTCTCGCAGAGCAGGAGTCAAGATTCATGGTGGTCTGTTATATGCTGCACAATCTCATCCTCATGAGGACACATCCCTTTGCTATCAGCTTTTCAATAGTAGCTGAAGAGCAGAGAGAGGAGCAGGAGGAAGAGCAGGTAGAAGAAGAAGAAAAAGTAGAGGGAGAAACATTTTGGCTGGGCTGGCCATAAATAACTCATCCAACTGCAATAGCAGCGAATGCAATATCCAGTGCAGCACTGGGAAATCTTGGTGATCACTTCTTCCTATGCGGTGTCATCATTGAGTGTTTCCAAATTAGTGGCTAGAATCTTATCACCGTTCACGCTGACAGGATTTTCCCAGCCCGCTGAAGTGAACAGATATTTGGCCGATCACCAAATTCTCCGATCTCACTGCAGCACAGGCGTGGTGTGAACGGCAGGTAAGATTGCACCCAGTGTCAGAACAACTTCCAGCATCTGATCCAGACACAATACTTTCACTTTAAGAGGTGCAGACTGACTTTAACTGGTGCTGGCCTGTCATGATTTTGAACTCCTGGTTGAGGTGTGCAGCCACTCAACACTGGTTGAGAAACAGTTACATGCTACAATAATGCTAATTAGTAGGCAGCACAAAGATGGCATGTTGACTGCTTCAGAAGCAATGGGCACGCTTTATTCCCATATTGCTTTCTCCATGCCCTTTTTAGAGACTATTAAAAAGTTTGTCCCCATGGAAATTAAAAGGAAACAATACAAAGAGACAGTCGAGATGCAAGTTAAATGGAGAAAAAGTACATTGGAGAATTGAATATGGAAACAAGAGGGGCTAAGAGTGTGCAAGAAAAGTTTAGCAGGTAACATAAAAGGGACTCAAATGTCTTTTATAAAAACATATAAATAATAAAAGGGTTGTCTCAAGAAGGGAAGGGCTGATTAAGGATCAAAGAAAAGATGTTCTTGAGGAGGCAGTGGGCATAGCTTCAATATTAAATGAATTTATTGGGGGATGATTCTCCCAGCCCACTGCTCTAGCAGTGAAGCAGACTGAGAGACATCAGCGGAGGCCATTTCGCGGACTTCCTACTGGGCACCCGAGTCCCCGCGCGGCTCCACGGCAAAGATTTCCAGCGTCATCAGCTCCGCGCCAGAAATCGGCGCAGAACTGATTACTATATGGAATTCAGCATTTCCATATCATTAGTGGCCCGGGACTGAAGTCTCCAGGCTCGCTAGCGTCTCCCCCACCGCCCGCCCCCCCCCCGCAGGGTTTACAACTCCTCCCCACTAATGGGGAACAGGCAGTTGACACCGCTGGAGGGAACAGAGGCCATTGAGGCCTCCCCCCCCCCCCCAGGAGGTCAGGGTAAGGGGGGGTTCCCCCTGCCACCGTGGCACCCTGGCACTGTCCATGGGGCAAACTGACAATGCACAAGGGGCACCTTGGCACCGTTCACCAGCTCGGCACATGCACAGTGGCCCACCCAGCGCTATGCTGCTGACCTCTCCAGTGGGAATAGGCCCCGCCCCCAATTTTCAGAGTGAATCATGCTAGGGAACTCTGTGATCGACTGAGTGTCGGAGATTCATTCCTAAAATCATGCTAAAAAAATTCGGTGTGGATTTACTCCCGTCTTCACGTGAATTGGGGACTTAGAATTTTTTGGGAGAATCCCAGCCATTGTCTCTGCTGAAGAAGATGATACTCTCAATATCACAGCAAAAAGAGGAGCTGGTAGAGAAAATAAATTTGATTAAAATCGATAAATGGGAGGTGATTAAAAGGTCAATAATAGTCCATTGTTGCAAATTAATCTGCTGCAATTCCAAGGTTGCTGAGGGAAGTAAGGGTGAGATAACGGAGGCTCTGGTCATAATCTTCCAGTCCTCCTTGGATATAGGAGCAGTGCCAGAGGACTGAAGGATTGCAAATGTTACACCCCTGTACAAAAAAAGGGAGCGGGCTAAATCCAGCCAATATGGAGCAGCCAGTCTAACATCAATTCCCTTCAACTAAAAGTTAACATTTTCAGCTTTTAGAAATCAGCATTCCAGAATTCAAAGAACAAAGAAAATCACAGCACAGGAACAGGCCCTTCGGCCCTCCAAGCCTGCACCGACCATGCTGCCCAATGAACTAAAACCCCCTACCCTTCCGGGGACCATATCTCTCTATTCCCATCCTATTCATGTATTTGACAAGATGCCCCTTAAAAGTCACTAGGGGGGCACAGTGGTTAGCACTGCTGCCTCACAGTACCAGGGACCCGGGTTCGATTCCCGGCTTGGGTCACTGTCTGTGTGGAGTTTGCACCTTCTCCCCGTGTCTGCATGGGTTTCCTCTGGGTGCTCCGGCTTCCCTCCACAGTCCAAAGATGTGCAGGTTAGATGAATTGGGCATGCTAAATTCTCCTTCAGTGTACCCGAACAGGTGCCGGAGTGTGGCAACGAGGGGATTTTCACAGTAACTTCAATGCAGTGTGAATGTTAGCCTACTTGTTGACTAATAAATAAACTTTTTTAAAAACCTATCGTATCTGCTTCCACTTTCTCCCCCAGCAGCGAGTTCCAGACACCCACCACCCTCTGTTTAAAAAGAGTGCCTCGTACATCTCCTGTAAACCTTGCCCCTTGCACCTTAAACCTAAGCCCCCTAGTAATTGACTCTTTCACCCTGGGAAAAGCTTCTGACTATCCACTCTGTCCATGCCCCTCATAAAAATCTTGTAAGTTCCTCATTGACATTCACATATACGACTCTTACAGTACACAAAGATTTTCATTTTTTTAATTTCTCCACTTGTTTTGCATCAGAATAATAATCACAATGCCAAATGGCTTCATCTGCAGAGAGAAGAGAATATATAATAAATATTGGAGAATTTGGCCGGGCTTGTAACTGCTAGATCACTCAACTGAACTACAAAGTATTGCAGCAAATTGCAATTCTAAGTTACAAGTTGGATTCTACAGAGACGACCATATTTTTTGATGTGACACTTTACAATTACACTGAAGATCATACTTTACAATTACCGTGAAGGTCGACTACCTATTTAATGTATGAAAAATATTGCATTCATGGCCCTATCCTATCTGCATTGCTTTCTGCAACACCAACCTTTCTCACTATTGAGCACAAGCATTTTTCAACAAAGGTATTTCTCTGATGAGCTTGATTTATTAATTTTCATGTTCTTGTCATACTACATGTTCTAAACTTTTCAGTATAAATTCCTACGTTCAGACTTGTATTGGAGCTGCATTTGTAAACTTGTAGATTGTTGAACAATCAGTTGCTTGGGAAGAAACTTTCTAAACTGGCCGCATCTTGATTTTTGTTTAAGCGTGTTTTATTTTTCAATTGCACTCATTTTTGTTACAATTTGCAACCAAATGTTGCTGGAAAAAAATCCTACTGCCCATCCACTTTCTCCAGTCTGTTGATTGAAAATATTTCTTTGCCTTCCAGTAACACCCACGGTGCAAACAAGAACATGTAATAAATACCCAGTGAAGATCAAATCTGGATATTCGGAAAGAATGGTTGTGTTTGGCACAGCACATAGATGAAATATTGCTGTTCTATTTATGTCTTGTAGAAAGTCCACTCCAGAACATTGTAGCAGCTTTCTATAATAAATCAAAGGAAGAAACTTGTATCTGTTCTTTGTAGATCAGAGACTGTTTTCATCATTTACCCCCCTCCCCATGTGGGTTTGTACTGCAATCTAGTTACAGTACTAGTTAATATTCTGTTGTATACATTTAATAAAGCACTTTTGGTAAGTAAATCGTTCAGTTAAACACACAATTTTAACATTAGCTCCTGTAATTTTTAGCCAGATACCAAGATCATTTATCATGCTTCAGCATTCTCCTTCTGTCTCATGTCTCCGTATTGAGATATACTGCTTCACCACAACTAACATTAATATTCCTGTCAAATAAAGTGGGAGTCAAGGACCATTTATTTTGAAAACAGGAGCAAATTGAGAATTAAAATGATCGCTGAATAACCAGATTTATAGAGTGTTTGTAAATTGTGATTATGTAATTTCAAGTTAATTTGCACCTAACATCTCTTTGTCTTGTAAAGAATAATCGGTTCGTTGTGTCCATTTGAAGTGGGGTAATAAGATTAGTGAGATTTTCAAATCAGTACACATTAAGGTACTGACAGAACTAGCAGCATTCAGTTAAATGACTTTAATATAAGCTAACATGAAGCAATTTACACAAATGAGATGCAGTGATTGATTCAAATAAGTGATTATGATTGTAAAACATAACTGCTGATATTTTAAGCAATATTGTTCACTTTGGTCAAAAAGCATTTTACCATGTGGCATCATGGTAAAAGTCATTAGGGCATAGCCATATTTCAAGAGAATATTTGAGCCTTGGAAATATGCAAGTTTTAGCCAAAGTTTCAGATGGGAGAACAGTTAGAACACTTAATCACATTTGATGAATAGGGCTTATTCACTGTCCAGACGAGATGGACTGGTGCCCAGATGCGGTGTCACGAATTTGTCTAGTTAGACAGTGAACTTTAAGGGAACCAAAGATGTGCGGGTTAGGTGCATTGGCCATGCTAAGGTGCATTGCCCCTTAGTGTCCCGGGATGCATAGGTTAGAGGGATTAGCAGGGTAAATATGTGGGGTTACGGAGATGGGGTCTGGCTGGGATTATTGTTGGTGTAGACTCAATGGGCCAAATGGCCTCCATCTGCACTGTAGGGATTTGATAACCCGTGAGAACGTTAATTTGAACTCCCGGCAGAGCATCTTAGGTTTCCAGGCAACCAGCGTATGGAGGTCAGCAAAAACAGGGGTCAGCTTCCGGATTTCATGGACTAATAAAATACCGTTATGCTGAGGAGTGGTGCAATTGGCCAGTTAATTTGACAGGTATTATTGTTGATTTGTGTACTTGTAGATGATAATTAATTTAAAGTTATTGTAAGGCGGGAATGATTGATAAGAAAAATCTATAATTGATCTGTTTTTTGATTGTATTGTTGAATCATCAGAAAAGTTTTGATGCTCCATGTCAGAGCTTAGGTTAAAAGGTAAATGTTTACCTCAAAGCAAAGACATGTTAAAGTAAGTGAAAATGGGAATGGGATGCTATTTACATATGTAAAGCTTTTCACAAAAGTGGTTTTATTTTGTGTTACATGATGATCTCCTGGTGGCCACTGGTTTAAATAAAGTTATGTCCTTATACAGAGAAACACTGACTTTGTGAGTCTTGCATTGTCTGAGTTTTCCTGACAGTACTGGTCACCTCGGGTACCCCACCAACACCATTGTATTTATTCTCCCACTTGAACATTCTATATCATGCTAATATAGTTTTTACCATTTAATGACATCCTTACAGAAACATAACATGCACCTCATATTGCAAAAAAATTGTTATCTGACTTGCCAGTCTATGTATTTAACCTTCAAAATGTTTCCAGACAGCAAAACAACCACAATATAAAGCATCAGGTTCAATTTGATACTTTAATTCCCTTATGTTTCATCAAGCATGTGTTGTTTGACACCGGAGACATTGTGCAGTGAATGATAATTACAGATATGACGATGCACAGTCAGACAACTGGGACATTCAGTCGTCAATTCTTTCAAAGATCATGCTTTCTGGAGAATATGGTATTGAAGAGTACTATCCTGATGTTGCAACAAACTTTGACGAAGGTGGTCTGGGTTTTGCCTTAAAGACTCTTTTGTTGCTGCCTGTGAAAAGCTCCAACTAATGATTCACGTACTGTCACATCATCTTCTGTACTAGCATCCTGCTTGCAATGTACAAAGTCAGCTGGGTATATAGCCTCTGAAATTAATTTAACAAGAGCAGTGTTTTTACCATCTAAAGCACAGCAATGCAACATAGCTAATAAAGCATTGAGGAAAGCTCTGCATCGTGTTTATCTACATTACCAGAGAATAATTAAGGGTGATTTTAATTATATATGCTGAAATATGTAACACAAAATAAAACCACTTTTGTGAAAAGCTTTACATATGTAAATAGCATCCCATTCCCATTTTCACTTACTTTAACATATCTTTGCTTTGAGGTAAACATTTACCTTTTAACCTAAGTCCTAATGTTTGCAAGGACATCCCCAAAGCATTAATCAAGACCACAAGGCCTGGAATGATAACTGGTTACGAACTTTGACTCCCATTTTCAAGTCGACATTTCCCACTTGTGTTGGTGGTTCTCACATGGGTGGCATTTATTTCCTTCCCAGAGACGGGTTTGGAGGTGGTGTGGAGAGTTGGGGGAAGGGAGGGTGGGGAGTGTTTAATTTGGTGGGAGGGTGCCAGGTGGGTCGCCCACACACTTCCCCCCCCCCTCAGCCCCAATTAAATCTGGGGCAGGAAGGCTTATAGATCGCCTTCATGTCCTGCCACAAACTGAGATAATTAATGCCCACCTGAAGGCATCACCCACTGCTGCAATATTCAACCAATGGTGAATGGGACAGTCAGCATGCAAGAACCCCAAAGAGCAAACTCTATCTTGCAGACTTCCAGGGAGGTCCATTATTCAGCGCTGGATTGAGGGACTTTGTATCAGGAATGACAGGGGTCCGCTGCAAGCCATTTTCTGCCCTTGCTGCTCACACCCGCTCCCCCTCTTCCCTCCTGGAATCCCCACCTCACGATCCACAACTTACCCTCACTCTTCAGTGGCCTGATCCCTTGGTGATCCAAGGCCTCTCCTCATGTGCATTGCTGGCAGCTGTCACTTACTGCTGGTGCTGCCTGCACTGGACAACTACCAGCCACTGATTGACCAGCAGCTGTTGGAGTGAAGGGGGGTGGGATTTCCACTCTTAGGGTTCTTAATCCTGAGGACAGCCCACTGTTGGCCACGTAAGTGCAAGTTCAACACTTAGTTTGGCAGGTCCTCCCAAAGGAGGTGGTGCAGAGCTCCCACTGACTCTCCAGCCAATGGACAAGACCCCAATGTCATGATCAGACACCGCCCAATGTGTGAAAGCTTCAGTAGCCATGAACACCTCACCTGAATGTAAGCACTGCTAAGTCTCTTCTATTTTCTCAGCTTCAGGCAGAAATCCAATCCACTCAATTGTTTTCTTTTTTCTTATTCATTCGCTGGATCTGAGCATCACTGGCAATTAGAATCCCTACAGTGCAGAAGGAGGCCATTTGGCCCATCGAGCCTGCACCAACAACAATCTCACCCAGGTCCTATCCCCGCAACCTCACATATTTACCTTGTTAATCCTCCTGATACTAAGGGGCAATTTAGCATAGCCAATCCAGCTAATCTGCACATCTTTGGACTGAGAGGAAACTGGAGCACCCAGAGGAAATCCATGCAGACACGGGGAGAATGTGCAAACTTCGCATAGGCAGTCAGTCAATGCCAGAATTGAACCAGGCTCCCTGGCGCTGTGAGGCAGCAGTGCTAACCACTGTGCCATCATGCTGCCCATGGCAATTCCACCATTTATTGTCCACCACTAATTACCCTTGAGATGGTGATGATGAGCCCCATGGTATATTCATGCATTGAAATTTGGCATTGGGGGGAAGCGCCATTATTGCATGTAGGAATGGGAGATCTTAAACGGACATGGTTAATTTTTTTACAACTGCAACTTTTCATCAAATATGGGGTTTACTTTCAGACCAACCCTAGATCAGGCTTTAAGTAAGATGGGATAAGAGCTGGTCTTCCCCCACCCCTCATTATGCCACTGCCATTGCATTTGCAGGCCTTGCTGTACTTGGAAATTATTGAGTCGAACTGCTCCCTACACTGTGGGTTGGTATGGAAATTTGCTTTAACCTTCACCCAAGCAACAGAGCCAACTGAACATGACTATATAGTCGTGATTTTAGTGAGATAGTAACACTAAAATTATCAAGTGAGGTATGCATATATTGAGCCACAGTCCCAAAGGACCATAGGCCTGTCTCTCCATTAGAGAGGCATTTTGGCTACTCATAGCTTGAGGGGTGCCATGCCACAAGTGTGGGGTAAGGTGAGGAGGCAGCTTCTCCATGAATGACCATAATTGGTACAGGGATTGAACCTGCATTGTCGGTGTCATTCTGCATCACACTCTAGCCATCTAAGCTAACTGGCCCTCTATCAAATAAGCAGGCTGCTAAAAATAGATATTTTCTCAGCAATTTGCTTTACATATTCTCCCAAGTGAACTGCTTACTTTGAGGTTTTCATCTTCTTGAATTGCCCAAAGGCAGGTTGTAATAGCGTGGCACCCCTCGGGCGATGTCAAGCACTTCAGGTTTCATTAGGAGCAATAGGTATTTATTGATAAAGAGAAACAAGGACAGGGGATTGCAGTCAAGGCTGCTTTGAGGCAGAGCTTCAATACTTACGTGCTTACTACATGGCTGCTCAATGATTCTCCTGAGATAAGACCCCGCCTTCTGATGCCATCACTCACCCTCAGTTCTCATTGGTCCCTTAACTCAGGTGACTCATCTCCGTTGCACTGTCTTAAAGTGACAGACACCACATACACAACACAAGTCATTAGTATTTATTTGTTAAAGTGCCATGATTTTTACGATAGGTAGAGTAAGGAGGCAGGCTCTCAACGTACCTCAGTTTGGATAGAGATTCAACTTAATGTTGCTGGCAATAATCAGATCCACATTTCATAGAATCCTACAATGCAGAAGGAGGCCATTCAGTCTATCGAGTCTGCATCGACCACAATCCCACCCAGACTTATCCCCATAACCCCATGCATTTACCCTAGCTAGTCCTCCTGATACTATGGGGCAATTTAGCATAGCCAATCCACCTAACCTGCACATCTTTGAACTGTGGGAGGAAACCGGAGCACCCGGAGGAAACCCACGCAGACACAGGGAGAACACGCAAACTCCACACAGACAGTGACCCAAGCCGGAAATCGAACCCAGGTCCCTGGAGATGTGAGGCAGCAGTGCTAACCACTGTGCCACCATGCCGCCCACATGCTAGCTGCCTAGCCAACTGAGCTAATGCCCCTTTGTTTTAGGTGCAAAACTAATATAAACTATAATACCTTTCAAGCAAAGATGCATTAATTATTGCACAGATTGGCTGTTCCATCCAGCGAGTCAGCATATTCTATAATAAGAATCAAAACCCAGAACCTTAGAAGTGCCCCAGGGATCAAGGGTTGGAACCATTACAATCTCTAATTTGCATCAATGACTTGAATTCAGAAACTTAATGAAAATTTGTCAAACTTGCGGATGTCATCAAGTCAGGATGATTTGAGAAGGCGGAGAGAGTGTGGTTCAGAGTGATTTGATTGGTGGGGGGGCTTCAGTTGGATTAGATGGCGAGAGAATAATGCAGAATGACACCAATGGCATAGGCTCAATTCCTGTACCAACTGTGGTAATTCATGGAGGCCCGCCTTGTCCCATGCTTGCGGTGCGGTTCCTCACAAACTGGTGAGGGTCAGAAGCCCAAACCCTGTACTCCTGAACTAGCCACCTCCATTGTGGGGATAGGTACCTTCTAACCTCCTGCAATTTTCAGAAGCAGGCCAGTTTTTCAAGGGCTCGATCCCTCAGAGGTGCTGCAAACAACAGTCTGAATGAGGTAACCTTTTGAGGGGTAAGTTTAAAAGGTTTTACCTATGTCTCTCATGCCAATTTATGCAGCTTCATGGACCCTTGTCATCTCCATGCAAAGCTCTGCCCCTTCATGCTCATTCTCCCAATACACACTCTGTAGAAAACCAATGGACCCTATAACAACAATAACATGGTTTAAAAAAACATTCTTCCATTTATAACATTCTACTTTCCTTAAAAATGCGTTTACTACAGTTCTATACAAGTGATGTTCGTCCAGTCCCTTTAAAGTATCAATAACAGAAACTTCAAGCACTTGGCCCCTCCTTATCCTGTGTAAACAAATATTGTGCAATTGACAAACATATTACAGAGAAGAAGTTGTTAATCAAGCATTGTCTTTTTTCAGAGTGCAGCTGTTTCAACAGATGAATGGATATCTAGGCCGAGCCTCATTTTGTATTCTTGGCTGAGAGCCCAGACATCCATCAGTCTGGGATTGCTAGCTCAAACAAG
Source organism: Mustelus asterias (assembly GCF_964213995.1). NCBI lineage: Eukaryota > Metazoa > Chordata > Chondrichthyes > Carcharhiniformes > Triakidae > Mustelus > Mustelus asterias. The sequence continues at coordinate 39,282,052 of NC_135815.1, read as the reverse complement.
TAAGAGGTTAATTTAGGACTCAACATCAGTCAGTACTTTACACAAAGAATAATCAAAATAAAGAATTACCATTTAGATACAATATGATTTAGACATGAATGGAGAACTATTTCAGAAAGAGTTGGATTTGTACAATGAGGGGGGAACTTTTGGATCTTTCTAGATGAATGCTCCAAGATGGACTGAATGGCATTCCTCAGTTGTAAGTTGAATGTGATCTTATGATGGAAATATAAAGTGCAGAAACTCAACTTCCACAAGCAGCTGCAAAATACACGAGTACTGCAAAATTTCAAGAGCAAAGTTCCTCTTGTCACATAAACAAAGGGATGTATAGTTGTGAGGTCACCAAAAGGCTGGGGGTTTTGTGGCCTCACAACTATACAACAGTTTTTGAAAATAGAGCTTACGGCATATATACTTTGGATAGGTAGTTGCTATAGGAATCTGCTGAGTCGCATTATCTTGTCATCCTTTATCAAATCTGGTATCCCGTTTCACATTTTCAGCTAGGTCCTTGGGGTGTTGCAGAGAGCAATTATCTTGTCAGCTATGTCCTGCTTCTCTTTAGATAATTCTTCTGTGGAAAAAAATGTCCTTGAAGGTCAACGGGAGCAAACCACCTTTCCTCAATTCACCCACAAGTATCACTGTGCACCTCAAGGAACTCTTGGTGAGGAATATCATAACTCATGCCTAACATTCATAGCTCATTTTTATACTTCTGCAAGCCTCACAATCACATCTCACACCTTACATATGCTATCAGCTATTTAACCATGACTAGTATATCAGGCCAAAACACCACACTCACTAACACACTTCCCTCATCTCATGCAGGACAAGGTAATGTACTACCAAAGGCAGCCACTGCCAGCCAGCGAGGGATAGGCACAAACTTTATGTTATCATCCCAATGGAGGAGATGGTGCTTGCCATCATTGGAATGGCCAAGACTGAGGCTGATGCCAGTGTCTGGGCTAAAACCACAGAAGAGGGTGGAAGGTTCATATTTAATCCTTCTACTCACTTGCCCCCATCACATAATCTCTTCTGATTCACAGGTTGCAGGTGGTTTGGAACAGAATGTTTGCTTACCCACCACCCCACCTCTTCCCACCCCTCCCAACAACTACCCATCACCACTCAACCCCCCTGCCCCCACCACCATCACCTCCACCACACCACAACCCAATCCTTGTGCTTTTCTCCTTCCAAGTACTGAAGAACAGCCTCCTGGCCAGGCAATAGTGTAAGAGCAAGAAGTGAGAGAGAAGAAAAGATTCAATATTAAGAAACTCTGTCAATCGCTTTGATGCCCACAGCTACCAGCCCAGATACTGACATGTGCATACTTAGAGAGTAACTTACAGACAGGATCAGTATGTGATGAGGCAGAGGGTAACTTCTGCTGCAAGAAGGGCGGCACGGTAGCACAGTGGTTGGGCGGCACGGTAGCACAGTGGTTAGCGGGCGGCACGGTAGCACAGTGGTTAGCACTGCTGCTTCACAGCTCCAGGGTCCCGGGTTCGATTCCCGGCTCGGGTCACTGTCTGTGTGGAGTTTGCACATTCTCCTCGTGGCTGCGTGGGTTTCCTCCGGGTGCTCCGGTTTCCTCCCACAGTCCAAAGATGTGCGGGTTAGGTTGATTGGCCAGGTTAAAAATTGCCCCTTAGAGTCCTGGGATGTGTAGGTTAGAGGGATTAGCGGGTAAATATGTGGGGGTAGGGCCTGGGTGGGATTGTGGTCGGTGCAGACTTGATGGGCCAAATGGCCTTCTTCTGCACTGTAGGGTTTCTATGATTTCTATGATTTCTAAGAAGACTCAAATGAAGAATTCAGCAGGGTTACATACTGAAAAGGCTGAAAGGTATGCAACACTTGAAATGCTTGGTGCATTAGCAAACCAGAAAACCTCAATCATTGTTGAGAAGCATGGAACCAATCTTGCACAGTTTTATGCAGAGCTCGTAGCCCACCCTTCCCAGGTTGGAAATAGTGAGCCATCTCCCGGACACTTCTGGACCAAACCATGATGAAGTGTCCGATGTCTCAGCTTCCATTGCAACATGAATTGAAGTCACCCAACATCTGAGTGCTGTCGTGGAGCCTCAGACTTCTGTCATGCGGGCACATCATACTGCCATGCACATTCAAACTGCAATTATCACTGCTGTGGGTATTAGTGTTCCAACGGGCTTTCAGGCTCTTCCAGCAGCCCAGCAGCATGTGCTGCAGCAGATTGTTGGGGTTCAGACTGAGGGGACTGGCAATTCTCTGCGGAGAAAGAATTTGTGAGGTTAAGAGAGGTTATTAGATGGAGCAGTAAGGTGGAAAATTGCACCGTCGCAGTCAAATCAGCATTCCACACTGACTGGTGTCACAGACTGCCAATGGTGCATTCTTCTGGCATTCCCAGCACTTATGACCCACTTGAAACAACATTTGTCATGGCCAGCACCTGAAATGGTACCAAAGCTCCTAAAAAGACAGGCACTCTGCATCTGAATTTTGTAGCCTCTTGATAAAAAACATTCCTAAGCTTTTCATTTTCCAAGCAGAATGTTAACACTTGGTACAGTTCAGTTATAAAAAAATCTTTTCACACTCCACTGGTGCTTTAAGCTGTTAGAATTCTGTGAGTGAATTTCCAATGGCACAATCACAAAATATTTAATGAAAGACAAACCCAGAAGTTCAGTTGAAATTTGTTATGTGCAATGGCTAGAATAGATGCTTTGTTGAGCATAGTTCTTTGCTTGGGCATAGCAATCTCAGGAGTTCCAGCCCTATAGAGAACGAACTAAAATTAGCAATCAGTAGCGATGTATTGGTTATATTTTGTGTGTTTGGTTTAGTTATTTTACTTTTGATCGGGATTCTCCGATCTCGTTCGCCCCGCTACCACTGCCAGCGAGAACGGACAATTTGACGCGCAGCCAAAACGCCATTCACTGCGGCAGGACTGGAGAATCCCACCCATTGGCAAGGTCAGAGATTTCTGGCCTTTATATTCTTGCCCATTCAGTAGCTATCACCAAAACTGGGCACCCTTATTAAAGGTGGTACCACCGATATAATGATTCAAATTCCTTTCAACTAGCACTTAGAGTCTGGAGAATATTATTGAGTGTGATTTCAATTTGCAAACAGTAGTGCATCATAATGAAATGGTTGTCTGCTAGTCCTGAGAATGTGGTATATAAATGTAGAAATTCCTATGATTAATACATGCTATCAGTTTGACAGACAATGCCCAAGCGTCTCGATGAAAAGCTTCTGACTTGCAGAAATCTGGAAAAGCTGACAAAGAAATAACACTTTTGATGCTTGACAAACTATCTCTGGGGAATGTTGAAAAATATGGATGAACTGACCAATCATCAATCTGAAACAATGCATCAACCACTCACTAAATTCGGGTGAACATCAAAATAGCCCCAGAAATAGTAGATTCATTGGTGTTCATTTTCCAAAATTCGTTGCACTGTGGGCTGGTTCCTACAGATTGGAGGGTAGTTAATCTGAGGCTGCTATTCAAAAAGGGAGGTAGAGAGAAAACAGGAAACTGTAGGGAACTATAGACCAGTGAGCCTAATGTCAGTAATAGGGAAGATGCTAGAGTCCATTATCAAGGATTTCATAGCACAGCATTGGGAAAGCAATGGTATAATCAGACAAATTCAGCAAGGATTTATGAAAGGGAAATCATACTTGACAAATCTACTGGAATCCTTTGAGAATGTAACTAATAGAGTTATAAAGTTTATTTATTAGTCACAGGTAGGCTTGCATTCACACTGCAATGAAGTTACTATGAAAATCCCCTAGTCGCCACACTCTGGTACCTGTTCAGGTACACTAAGGGAGAATGGCATTACCAATTCATCTCATCTGCACATCTTTGGACTGTGAGAGGAAACTGGAGTACCCGGAGGAAACCCACGCAGACACGGGGAGAATGTGTGAACCCCACACAGACAGTGACCCAAGCCGGGAATCGAACCCAGGTCCCTGGCACTGTGAGGCAACAGTGCTAACCACTGTGCCACCGTGCCGCCCCAGTTGACCAGGGACAACCGGTGGATGTGGTTTATTTAGACTTTCAAGGTCTCAGCTGGCAGATTATTATGTAACGTTAAAGCCTATGGGATTGTGGTTGTGAGTTGAGATGGATAGAAAGCAGATAGGAAGCAAAGAGGTGGAATAAATGAATCCTTTTCCGACTAGCAGGCCAGGATTCATGGAAACGATTAATGACATCTGTAGCTATTGTCAGGAAAACAAAGTTTTATATTTGTATTGTTAAATATTAACAATAAGGTATAGTTTCAAGTGGGTTTAATTTAATGTTTCTGTGTAAGGGAGGATAAACTTATAATTAGATTCATGCTGGATAAAAGTGTTTGCATGAGTGGGGGTTGGTCGAGTTCAAACTGTGCTTCTATTGTGCTTAGAGAGGGTTATGGCATAAAATTAAGTAAGCTGGCAGAAGCTTGTGGCTGTTGCTTAGCAACTGGGGCCCTTTTAAGGTAGAAAGACTTTTTGAATTTAATTTTAGCTGAATTTGTTTGGAGTTAGAAATAGCACATCAGGGAGTGAAAATTTTCAACTCTGCCAGGAAAAGACAAGCTGGACAGAACAAGAGAGCTGCAGCAAGGCAAATTTCTCGAAGAACCAGATGCAGTCCAGGTAACCAGGGAATTAGGACAAATATAATGTCTTAAGAAACTGAGGTTAACTGTCCTAGAACAGAGAACTGTTCAGTAAAGGCAGGCCAAGCTGAGAAGAACATTGAGTGAAACAGAAAGCTGCAGTAACCAGATTTAAAGTGAGAAAGCAGACTTCAGAGGTAAATCAAGTTTGCTGTCATCTTAATAGAGTCTGGGAATCGATATTTTAAGCAATTGTGAACTGTTTGTACAACTGTCAAGACAAAGAAATCCTGAATGGGGAATTATAAAACCTGGGTGTTGGATTATTTCTTAAATGTGGAGTGGAAACTTCATTTGAAAGAATAATTTGGAAAATCCCTCCCCCCTTCCCAGATGATTGTCACTTGAGTTTTCAAACACTAATCCTGAAAAAACACACTTTAAAATCTTCTTTCATAACAATGTTTCCATCCGTGGTTTGCATTTGAATCCAGTCCAGGTTTTCCAAATTATTGTTTCAAATGCCCGTCTGTGTGCTTAAAGGGACGTTGTGTTACTGAGACCATTGTATCTTAAGATATACTTTGTAACCCATGCTAACCTTAAAATCTGTGTATATTCATGAAGTTAAGGGGAGAGTAAAGGAATATTGTATCGTAATACAATTTTTCATAAAATAAAATTTTTAACTATTTAGCGATCCTGTGACCCCTGTGCATTCACATTTGCTGAAAATAAGTGCAAGTTATGGTCTTTTGAACCTGGTTCCATTCTGAGACCTTCCCGTCCAGTCATAACATCAACTGGGATCATAATACTATTACTTCCTGCAAGTTCAAGTAACGTGGATACGTGTTAATGCAAGAATCCAGCCGTGTCATATTGCTTTGTTAAGAGGAATTAAAAACAACATTTACAATAAAATCAGATAATTGTTACTACTATGTACATTGGGCCTAACTTTGCTGTCAAAGTAACAGCAAGACTAATAGCACTCACAGATATTTATGTGCAATTAAGTGCCACGAAAACCTCAGGCCGGGGTAGATTTGTGATTGAACATGGGAATCCAGAAGTTTTTTATTGGAGATGCACCACTCTATTGTTAGCTTTGCAAAAATGCTATCTTGCTGTCTGGCTTTTCTTTCAAATGCATAGAGCAGCCTGAAGTTCCTGCACATGCACTGTATATACGGAAAGCTAAGACATGTCAAGACTCAATATTCATTTAACAAGGTGATAAGTGTTAATTGCTGCCAGTTAACCTTTCCGGCTCTGAAAGTTAAAATGGAAGGAAACCATTTGGCCCATTGAGTCTATGCTGGTTCTCCATGAAGCCATCCAGTCAGTCCCATTACCCCACTCTATCTGCACATCCCCGCAAGTTTATTCCTTTTAAATGCCCATCTAATGTTTAATCGCTGAAGCTCAGAGGAATGAGGGGGGATCTGATTGTGGTATATAAAATGCTAAAGGGGATTGATAAAGTGGACGTTGAAGAGGTGTTCCAGCTTGTGGGCCAGTCTAGAACAAGAGATCATAGATATAGATTCAGAGGAGGTAGGCTCCAAAATGAGATGAAGAGAAACTACTTCTCTCAGAAGGTTGTGAATCTGTGGAACTCAATTCTCCAGAGTGCAGAGGAGGCAGAATCAATCAACAGATTCAAGAAAGAAATAGATATGTTTCTGTTGAAATGTAGGATAAAGGGCAATGGGGAAAAGGCAGGAAAGTGGAGTTGAGACCAGAATAAGATCAGCCATAACCATGTTAAATGGCAGAGCGGGCCCAAAGGGCTGAATTGCCTACTACCACTCTTAATTCCTATGTTCCAATTTCTTTTTGAAATCATTGATCGTCTCTGCTTTCACCATCCTCACTGGCAATGAGTTCCAGGCCATTACCACTTGCTGCATAAATACGTTTTTCTTGCATTCCCTTGCATCTCTTGTCCAAAAACATATGACTGTGTCTTCTAGTCATTGTATCATCAGCCAATGGCAATAGTTTCTCCTTGCCTATCTTGTCCAAACCCGTCACAATCTTGTACACCTCTATTAAATCTCCCCTCAACTTCTTTTGCCCCAAGGAGAACAACACCAGCTTCTACAACCTAACCTTGTAGGTAAAATCCCTCACACCTAGAAACTTTATGGGAAATCTATTGTGCGTCCTTTCAAGGACGCTGACATTCTTCCTGAAGTGTGGTGACCAGAACTGGCTGCAATACTCCATTAAGTGTCTAAGCACAGTTTCATAAACGTTCTGCCTAACTTCCCTGCTTTTCTACTCAATACGGCTATTTATGAAGCCCAAGATCCCACATGCTTTGCTAACCACTCTCCCAATAAGACCTGCCACCTTCAAAGATCAATGTACATGCATCCATATCCCCCTGTTCCTGCACACTCTTTAGAACTGTGCCATTGAGTCTATATTGCCTCTCCCTCTCTTCTGCCAAAATGCATCACCTCATATTTTTCTGCATTAAAATCCATCTGCCACTTGCCTGTTGCCATCCTATCTATTTCCTGTCGCATTCGATTAGTATTATCCTCACTGTTTGTCTCTCCTCCAAGTTTGCAATCATTGGCAAGTTTCAAATTTAACCTAGTATTCTAATATCCAAGTCATTTACATGTAGCAAAAAATGTAGTGGTCCGAACACTGATCTTGGGGAACATTACTGCCTACCATCCTCCAGTCAGAAAAATATCCATTTACCATGTTGCTTTCTGTGCTTTTATCAATCTTTAATTTATAACTAAGTAAACTGACCTTCTTATTTCGTGATCATCAGTTTTGTTAAGCAGCCTTTGTCAAGCACGTTCTTAGAATCCAAAATTGACAACATCAATTGCATTCCCTTAATTAAACTTCTCTGGTAGTTCATCAAAAAAAAACAAATTAGTCGAGTATGAAATGCTTTTTACAAATCTGTGTTGGCTATCTTTAATTAGCTCAAACCTCTCCAAATAGTTGATTTTTTTTCACTTGATTGTTGTTTCTAATACCTTGCACAAAACTAATGTTGAGCTATCTTGCATGTAGTTATTAGAAATATTAGAACCATAGAATCCTTACAGTGCAGAATGAGGCTATTTGACCCATCAAGTGCACCGACTCTCTCTGAAAGAGCATCTTACCCAGACCCACCCCAGGCCTATCCCCATAACCCTGTGCATTTACCATGGCTAATCCCTCTAACCTGCACACTTTTGGACACTAAGGGTCAATTTAGCGTGGTCAATTCACCTAACCTGCACATCTTTGGACCGTGGGAGGAAACTGGACCCTGAGGAAACCCACGCAGATACGGTGAGAATGTGCAAAGTCCACACATTTTCTTATATCTTTTCTTGAATAAGGATGTCACATTTACCGCTGCCCAATGTCTCTCATATCTAGGGAAGATAGGAAGATTGTGGCAAACCCTATTGCTATCTTCACCTCGATTTCCTTTAGCTGTCTGTCATCCAGAGCAGGTGACTTATACATTCTAATCGTAGTCAAGTCTTCCTGTACCCTATCCCTCTCAATTTTCATCCCAGACATTACCGCTACTATCTCTGATTCTATTGATATTTTGTCAGATTCCTCTTCCTTAGTAAATTCCAATACAGAGAATTTATTAGGTATTCTAACCATGTCCTGTGCCGCTATGCATACATCACTGTCTTTTTCCCAACAGACCCACTCTAACTCTTACTGTCCCCTTACTATTTATATACCAGGAGAAATCTTTTGCATTCCCTTTTAGGTTAATTGCCATCCTATTCTCACATTCTCTCTTATTTTCTTCCTCATTTTTCCTTTCAGCTTATTTTATTTGACTAGGTTCTCACATATGAATTCACCTGACATGCAGCACGCACCCTCTTACTTTGTTATAGTCTCTGCCGCCCTTGACATCCAAGGAGCCCAATGTTTGGCTCACCCATTTCCCAAGTTTTAGTTATTGGGGAATTCTGCAAAATATTTCACAAAAATATTTTTACTTCATGGGTGGAATTTTACCGGCACATGTGCCCAAGGTTCGTACAATCCCGCCTGAGGCCAACGGAGAATTCCATTCTCCGAGCCTCGCCCACCCCTGGAATTGAAAATTCCGGCACATCTCTCTTTGGCAACTGTCTGAGGTTGAACCAGGCTGGTCAAAAACTTGGCATTACGTTTGACCCTAAGATGAAATTTTGACCTTACATCTGCACTAACGCTAAGGCCACCTACTTACACCTTTGTAACATCACCCAACCCCATTCCTGTCTCAACTCGTCCGCTGCTGAAACCTTCATCTTTGACTTTGCTACCTCAACATTTGACTTTTAAAAACACACTCCTGGCTGTGCTCTTTAACTCTATCCTCCACAAGCCTCTGCTGCCCACACCCTAATTCACACCAAGTCCCGTTCACTTGCCTCGTCAGTGCTTTTATGATTTGATTTGATTGATTATTGTCACATGTATTAGTGTACAGTGAAAAGTATTGTTTCTTGCGTGCTACACAGACAAAACTTACCATTCATAGAGAAGGAAAGAAGAGGGTGCAGAATGTAATGTTACAGTCATAGCTAGGGTGCAGAGAAAGATCACCTTAATATGAGGTCTTACTCTCTCTTAAGCTATGCCTCAATTTTAATATTCTCATCCTTATTTTCAAATCCCGCATGACATCACCACCCCTGCCTCCGTGATCTCCTCCAACCTTACAGCTCCCCAAGATGTCAGCGGTCCACCACTTCTGACCTTTTGAATATTCCCAATTTTAATCACACCACCACTGGCAGCAATGCATTCCCCAAAGCCTTGAATCATCTCCCTAAACCTTTCTGCCTCTCAAGCTCTCTTTCATATTTTAAGACACTCCTTAAAAACCTCTCTGATCAAACTTTTGGTCATTTAGTCTATTATCTCATTACGTGGTTCGGTCTCGAATTTTGTTTAATAACATTTTTGGTAAGTTTCATTCTGTTAGGTAATAAAATATACATATAAAGGCAAGTTGTTTTTATTGTTGCTATCTTTCTGTGACTTCTTCTGTCTCTCTTAATCCAATCTTTCTTTCCTTCTTTCTTTATCTGTACCTGATTTTACATTGAACTCCTTGTGTTGTTGAATTTGCAATACTTCAATCTGATTAGTTAAGGACATACCCAGCCACTTACACTGGTTCCAGATGCCCCATGGAAGGCACCACGCCATCTCCACCTCACAATTTCAGCAACTTGCTACACAAAATATCATGGGTCTTAAACAGGCAAAGGACATCTAACAAATGTTGGGCAGTCAATTGTTGACCGGTTATGCAAACTTTAGGCCATTCAGTCCACGGGGGGGCCAATGGGAGACTATGCTTTGTTGGGTCACATATTCTGTTGGAAAAGCTGACCATTTCAGTTGACATTTAGCTAAGTTTAAAAGAAAACTATACATTAGACAATATCCCAGCAGTATTTAATGCATACTTGACTTTATGGAGATTGACATCTCATGCTACAAAGGAAGCATACATCTCCTCATAACAGCAATTAAAGTTGAACCATTGACTTTTCGATTGACAACCCTTGCAGACTTGTGTTGAATCTTTCACTACTGGAAAAGTAATGAAAGACTTCCCTTTTTTGATGTTTGCGGCACAGAAAAACATTTTTGGACAAGACTAGAATATATTATTCTTTCATTTTCATATGCGCTTATTTTGTTAATAAACTGGTCTTGCAGTTTTTACATCAGCTTTTGGTTTCTTCACGTAACAATGGTTTGAATTCTGTCCAAAATGAAAAGAATATCTAACAAAATAAGCAGCAGTATGTCGTCGTTCTTCTGACATATATGCTGAATAGATAGCAGCAAAATAATTTGCTATGAAAATATATACACTTAACACTCTTTCTGTTTATTTAGGAATGCTGCCAGGGAAAATAGCAGCACTTTAAGAAAGACACATTCACCGCATTGAGTTGCAACTGGCCAAAGGTCATCAACATCATGTCATCCAGGTCGATGCCCACTTCCAACCAAGCATCCATGATGCCTTTATTTTGTGACAGCCTGCCATTTTTCAAGGTAAAACGTGACCACAAAAATTGCCCGATTTGCAGAGTGTCCTGGTCCCAGTCCCATCTCTGGGTTGCTTTGAATACCATCATTCGACAAACAGTAGTAAAGTAATCTGAGAGACCAAGAACAGCAACCACCTCTGTATTGAAGTGTTTGTGCTGGCCCTCTGCCTACTCTAGATGCAGGCCTATAGCGTGGAGTGGAGCCCAATAAATGCCTGGGCAGTATCGTGCAGATGGAGGTCTGACACATTGGGGTAGAATTTGGAACCCATTGCACTAACTTTACACCTGCAAAATGAATGTCTTCAGGCCAATTTCAGGGACTAAAACCCTGTTCAGCAATGACTTCTGAAGGTGTGTAACTGGAAATTGGGTTGGATGTATTGCAGGTATGCTTGGCAACTACTGAGAAAAGACATTAGATCCCTTATGTATGTACATGAGGGGTCTAATATCTGTTTTCGGGCCCCTCTGTCAAACTGGATGATGCTGAAATATACAAGCTCTGTTGAGGTTTCTTCTGTGGCCACTCCTGAACTCCTGAATTCCCTCTGAAGAGGACAGTAGCATGTCTGGCATAAAAGCAATCCCATCAAAAGCACAAAGTGTGAAATCTATACCTCAAGACTGAAGAACCTCTGAATCATTTAAATCTCCATTACACGTAAAGCTTCCTTTAAACCCATTCCAGAGGAGCAAGGGACTCAGCACCCCAGTCTTCGCTAAGTACATGGAAAATTCCTTAATTCTTTCATGGAATGTGGGCATCACTGGTAAGGCCAGCATTTGTTGCCCATCGCTAATTGCGCTTGAACTGAGTGGCTTGCTCAGCCACTTCAGAAGGCACTTAAGGGTCTGGCATCACAAGTAGGCCACACCAGGTAGGTGTAATGACTTCAGCGAAGTTCATGAGGTTGGCGTCTTGGAGTATGAGCTCCTGATTAATTGCCTGCATAATCAAGGAGTCTCACCTGTGTATACTATGAGGTACGTCAGGTCTACTGATACTCCAGATTCTGACTTTGTACCAGAAGCATACTTCAGAGTGGAGACCGGTTTGTAAACAAAGGGAATCTGATGAAGGGACACCAGACTTATTTCAGTAGGGACGGCAGATTTCCTTTCCTAAAGAACATTAGCAAACTAGATGAGCTTTTACAACAATCAATGATTGTTCCATGGCCGCCATTACTGAGACTAGCTTTATATTCCAATTTTTGTTTATTAATTGAATTTAAATTCCATCAGCTGCTGTGGTGACTCCAGAGCTTTAGGATGGGTCTTTGGATTACTCGCCCAGAGATATTACCACTGCCCCACCATATCCCCATAAATTGAGTTATCTTCATGTCAGTCATTTAAATATTTTTAAATTGTTCTGGACAATACAAATTTGTGTGAGGTGTGTTCTGTAAAAAAATATGCATTCAGTGAAATTCTGCTCAGAGACTATACAACCACTTCATGAAAGGCAATAAACTACAGGAATGTGCAGCTGGTAACTGGACACGAACTCCATATTATTCAGGTCAATGCCCACTTCCCAGGAAGCATCCACAATGTTTCTGTTTCACAGATTTTGTTATTTGGATCCAAACAAGATCGTCTGGACCACCGCATCGCTTCAATTTCTGAGTGGTCAGGATTCCTGTTGATCAACAAATAGTCTTTCTTGTGTACTTGGAGCATTCGCTAAATTGCAACAAGATGAGCTCACCATAAAACTGGTCCTGACTTTCATGACAAGTATGCAAATGTTATCCTTTTGGGAGAATTAACATTCTCTGTTGCAGTGGGGAGTTATAAGAACAAGAACAAGAACAAAGAACAATACAGCACAGGAACAGGCCCTTCGGCCCTCCAAGCCCGCGCCGCTCCCCGGTCCAGGATTGAATTCTGAATCCAGGATCCCCGCCCAATTTTCCAGCCTATCTACATACCAATATCCTATCCACCGAGCTGTCCCTCACAGCTACGATGCTTTGTTCATCACAACCTATTAACTCACCCCCACCCCCCCATTCCAGACCATGTGATCTCCAGGGAGAGGCGAAAACCCAGAGTGAAAACCCCAGGGCCAATATGGGGAAAATAAATCTGGGAAATTCCTCTCCGACCCCCTGAGGCGATCGAAACGAGTCCAGGAGATCACAATGGCCCTGATCGGAAAATGCTTCCCAACCCTAGTCATTTCCACTTCCACGAACACCATATGAATTCCCTGCCCCTGAGACAGGTTCCCAACTATCCGCAGTCTCGCTCTGTACTGGCACCAGCAAGATGATCATAGAATGAAGCCTTGAAACGAGAAACAAGGAACAATTAGCCCGCGCCGCTCCCTGGTCCAAACTAGACCATTCTTTTGTATCCCTCCATTCCCACTCCGTTCATATGGCTATCTAGATAAGTCTTAAACGTTCCCAGTGTGTCCGCCTCCACCACCTTGCCCGGCAACACATTCCAGGCCCCCACGACCCTCTGGGTGAAATATGTCCTTCTGATATCTGTGTTAAACCTCCCCCCCTTCACCTTGAACCTATGACCCCTCGTGAACGTCACCACCGACCCGGGGAAAAGCTTCCCACCGTTCACCCTATCTATGCCTTTCATAATTTTATACACCTCTATTAAGTCTCCCCTCATCCTCCGTCTTTCCAAGGAGAACAACCCCAGTTTCCCCAATCTCTCCTCATAACCAAGCCCCTCCATACCAGGCAACATCCTGATAAACCTCCTCTGTACTCTCTCCAAAGCCTCCACGTCCTTCTGGTAGTGTGGCGACCAGAACTGGACGCCATATTCCAAATGCGGCCGAACCAACGTTCTATACATCTGCAACATCAGACCCCAACTCTTATACTCTATGCCCCGTCCTATAAAGGCAAGCATGCCATATGCCTTCTTCACCACCTTCTCCACCTGTGACGTCACCTTCAAAGATCTGTGGACTTGCACACCCAGATCCCTCTGCGTCTCTACACCCTTTATGGTTCTTCCATTTATCGTGTAGCTCCTCCCTACATTATTCCTACCAAAATGCATCACTTCGCATTTATCAGGATTGAACTCCATCTGCCATTTCCTTGCCCAAATTTCCAGCCTATCTATATCCTTCTGTAGCCTCTGACAATATTCCTCACTATCTGCAAGTCCTGCCAGTTTTGTGTCGTCCGCAAACTTACTGATCACCCCAGTTACACCTTCTTCCAGATCATTTATATAAATCACAAACAGCAGAGGTCCCAATACAGAGCCCTGCGGTACACCACTAGTCACAGGCCTCCAGCCGGAAAAAGACCCTTCCACTACCACCCTCTGTCTTCTATGACCAAGCCAGTTCTCCACCCATCTAGCCACCTCCCCCTTTATCCCATGGGATCCAACCTTTTTCACTAGCCTACCATGAGGGACTTTGTCAAACGCTTTACTAAAGTCCATATAGACAACATCCACGGCCCTTCCTTCGTCAACCATTTTGGTCACTTCTTCAAAAAACACCACCAGGTTAGTGAGGCATGACCTCCCTCTCACAAAACCATGTTGACTATCGTTAATGAGTTTATTCCTTTCTAAATGCGCATACATCCTATCTCTAAGAATCTTCTCCAACAACTTCCCCACCACGGACGTCAAGCTCACCGGCCTATAATTACCCGGGTTATCCTTCCTACCCTTCTTAAATAACGGGACCACATTGGCTATCCTCCAATCCTCTGGGACCTCACCTGTGTCCAGTGACGAGACAAAGATTTGCGTCAGAGGCCCAACGATTTCACCTCTCGTCTCCCTGAGCAGCCTTGGATAGATTCCATCAGGCCCTGGGGATTTGTCAGTCTTTATATTCTCTAACAAACCTAACACTTCCTCCTTTGTAATGGAGATTTTCTCCAACGGTTCAACACTCCCCTCAGAGACACTCCCAGTCAACACATCCCTCTCCTTTGTGAATACCGACGCAAAGTATTCATTTAGGATCTCTCCTACTTTTTTGGGCTCCAAGTATAAGTCCCCACTTTTGTCCAAGAGAGGTCCGATTTTTTCCCTAACAACCCTTTTGTTCCTAACGTATGAATAAAATGCCTTGGGATTCTCCTTAATCCTGTCTGCCAAGAACATTTCGTGACCCCTTTTTGCTCTTCTAATTCCCCGTTTGAGTACTTTCCTACTTTCATTGTACTCCTCCAGAGCTCCCTCCGTTTTTAGCTGCTTGGACCTAACATACACCTCTCTTTTCTTTTTGACCAGTCCCTCAATTTCCCTGGTTATCCACGGTTCTCTAATCCTACCCTTCCTATCCTTCTTTTTTACAGGCACATGCTTGTCCTGTAGCCCTAACAACCGTTCCTTAAAAGACTGCCACATACCAGATGTGGATTTACCCTCAAATAGCCTCTCCCAATCAAGAGCTGCCAATTTCTGCCTGATCCCAATAAAGTTAGCCTTCCCCCAATCCAACACCTTACCCTTGGGACACCACTCATCCTTTTCCATCACTATCCTAAAGCTAACAGAATTGTGGTCACTATTTGCCACATGTTCCCCAACCAAAACTTTGAAGACCTGACCGGGCTCATTCCCCAGTACCAGGTCCAGTATAGCCCCCTCTCTAGTCGGGCTGTCCACATATTGTTCCAACGAACCCTCCTGTACACATTTTACAAATTCCTCCCCACCCAGAGTCCCTGCCCTCAGCGATTTCCAGTCTATACCAGGGAAATTGAAGTCTCCCACTACAACAACCCTATATTTCCTGCACCTATCCAGTATTTCCTGACATATCCATTCTTCCACTTCCCTTGGGCTGTTGGGGGGCCTGTAGTACACCCCCAACATAGTGACTGCGCCTTTCCTGTTTCTAAGCTCCACCCAGAGTGACTCGCTACACGACTCCTCCGAATTGTCCTCCCTCTGCACCGCTGTAATATGCTCTCCAACCAATACCGCTACTCCCCCACCTCTTTTGGCCCCTCCTCTGTCTCGCCTAAAACACTTGTACCCTGGAATATTCAGCTGCCAGTCCTGTCCCTCTTTCAACCAAGTCTCTGTCACCGCAACCACATCCAAATTCCTCGTGCGCATTAAGGTCCCAAGTTCGTCTGTTTTACCTGCTACGCTCCTTGCATTGAAGTATAAGCACTCCAGACCCCCAGGCTCAGTGAGGTCGTCCTCCCCCAGAGTGCTCTTCTTCTTTGCCAGCCTTGTCCCAGCCCCAAGCTCGTCCCCAGCCACCACACTTATAGACCTAATAGTTTGATCCCCACCCCCCTGCCATACTAGTTTCAACCCCCCCCCGAACTGCACTAGCAAAGCTCCCAGCCAGGATATTTGTACCCTTCCAACTTAGTTGTGACCCCTCCCTCTTGTACAGGTTATGTTGCAATGCAGCCAGGGCTCACATGGAACTTGTCTCCTATTGGGAACATCACCCCTCAAAAATGGAGGGAAGGTGAGATGAATGGACCAAGTGTTTGTAAGAAGTTGAGTACATATGAGCTGCAATGCAAATTTGCTTCTAGACTCATTACTGTACTGATTACTGATTACCTCTGTATATTTGGTTTCATAGTAAATCAATAAATTATAGAAACTTAAAAAAAAACAAACCTCATGTTACTCGGGTTTGAGCAATCGTTCTCCTGGGATTTTACCCATGAGAAAGGCTTTCAATTCTTGCTGTGGTTCAAATATTTGTGAGTTTTCAGACCTGATTTGCAGAACTTTCACATTGGTAAATAACATAACGAAATCAATCTGAATTTGGTTCAATATATTTGTGTCCTAATTTTGATAGTGTTTGAAAATGGATGGAAGGATTGCAATGTATGAATAGCCTATCCCTACTTCATTGCATGCATGTAGTATGCCAACTTCCTGCTGCCTTCAATGTTTTCCATGCCCATCCAGGACAAACTGTGCTCCCGATCAACTGGACACATCAATAATGTGTCAACATCATGAGTGGTTTGCCTGTCATTCTTAAAGACAAAGTGCACCAAAGCTGGAGCAGGTGATGGCAGTCATGCAGGAAGCGATTTTGGACCTGTGAAACCCATAATAAAGGCATTGTATGGAAGAGAGTGGACTCTAATGTGTTTGGACACTGCATTGGAGGACCAGGTGGAGGGAGTGGGAGGGAGGATCAATGTTTTGTATTTGTAGGGATATAGGAGGCTTCCATGTTCATACTCAGAAGGTAGTGTGAGCAGGTACCCATGGGGGCCAGTGCCAGGTGTCAAGCTCATGGGACCTGGTCACAACCCTGCAAGAATTCAATGTCCTCAAATGAGTGGTCAAGGTCACCGAATGCATCTTCAAATATGATAACTGCAACATTATCCTCAAATACTCTTCAATTCATCACAACCCACATCACTCACCTACCAACAATCTCTATCAATCAGGACTCATACTTAACATTGATACACTGCACCCTTACACTGCTGTATATACACATTGCTGTAAGCATCACACCTGCATCTCACAGCTTACACGTGCTGTCAGCTATTCAACCCTGACAGCAACATCAGCACAGCTTCCAATGGATCTGGAGGAGAAGAGTAATCAAGTCAGAGCGATGAAAGTCAGGTATACTGGCACCTCAAAAATCAAGCGCTGACTTAGAATTGGCCTGCGGTCTAAATTTTCAGGTCTAGGGATACTCATTTGGGCATATTTGAGGAAGCCTACCTTCCCCATTCATCGATCACCAAGCTACTTCACTGCAAACTATGGACCAGAATTGGTAGAAGGACATTCCTGCCTGTTGCAATGAAGGTAACCACAGAATTTAATTTTTTTTATTCATTTGTGGGACATGGGTGTCACTGGCTGGCCAACGTTTATTGCCCATTCCTCGTTGCCCCAGGGCAGTTGAGAGTCAACCACATTGCCGTAGCACTGGAGCCACATGTCGGCAGATTTCCTTCCTTCCCTAATGGACATTAGTGAACCAAATGGATTTTTCTGACAATCAACAATGTTTTCATGGTCATCAGTAAATCCTTAATTCCATTTTTTTTTAATTGAATTCAAATTTCACCATCTGCAGTGGCGGGATTCGAACCTGGATCCCAAGAACATTAGCTGAGTTTCTGGATTAATAGTCCAGCGATAATGCCACTAGACCATCACCTCCCCTATACAACATATTGCTTATAAGCCAAGAAGCATTAAAGACAACAGGAGCCTTGTTTATCCATTTGGCCATAGAATGTAAGTGTAACACAAAAGAGCACATCGCATTCAGCCAGCGACAGGCTTCCCTAAAGTCCGCGGCCGCATTAATGAAATTTATGTATTTGTCAATACCTCTAACAATAAGCCCATGGCTCAATAGGAAAATTGTTAACTCTAGAATTCTGGATTCAGAATAATGAAGATGAAGATGCAATACTGATGCGCTATCAATAAGGCGAAAGACTACCGATATGCCAATATAAGTGTAGGCTTTTATTCACAACAGAATCAGGAGCAGATCCCAACAATTAACCGACCTGGACTGAACAAGGGGGAGGAGACAGCCACCTTTATACTAGGTGCTGAGGGGAGGAACCAAACTGGAAGGGGATGTGTCCAGGTATGACAAACACACACAACGGTGGTCCATATAGGACAAAGGCACAACTGAGGTCCACCACATTCACCCCTTCCTTTTAAAAAAACAACACGGGGGTGAAGCGGAAACAATATCACAAGTCCAGACGAACTGGTGGCTTGATCCGTCGTCGCGATCGTCGTAGTGCAGGTCGCAGAGTCGTCCGAGCAGGGAGCGATGTCGGCCCACGCTCCGTACAGTGAGCGTCGAGAGAAGGCGCTGGGTGGTGTGAAGCGGACCGATCCGTCGTCCCGTCCAGTCGTCGGGTACTGCGTGGCGACGGCTCCGGCGACTCAAGCGAGCTGTACATAGGGGCGAGAGGAATGAGCAGTGGCCCTGGTGGCGTATGGGGAACAGTGGGAACCGGAGCTGGGGGGTGGGGGGCTGCAACAGGCTCTGGGCACACTACATTGGGGACAGGGACTGAGGGAGGAAGAGGCGCAGCAATCTCCGAGTGGACAACACCAGGGACCGTGGGGCGGAAGGACGTGGTGACCTCCGGGGCACCCGCGGGTGCCAAGTCACGGACAGAAACCGTGTCCTCCCGCCCATCAGGGTACGCTACATAAGCATATTGGGGATTAGCATGGAGCAATTGGACCTCCTCGACCAAGGGATCTGCCTTATGGGTCCGGACATGCTTCCGAAGCAGGACGGGTCCCGGGGACATCAGCCAATCCGGGAGCGAAGTACCCGAGGAGGACTTCCTGGGAAATGAAAACATCCGCTCGTGAGGGGTCGTATTGGTCGCTGTGCACAAGAGTGACCTAATGGAATGTAATGCGTCCGGAAGGACGTCTTGCCAACGGCTGACTGGAAGGCCCCTAGACCGTAACGCTAATAGAACGGCCTTCCAGACGGTCGCGTTCTCACGCTCTACTTGACCATTGCCCCTGGGGTTATAGCTAGTGGTGCGGCTGGAGGCAACGCCTTTGGCGAGCAGGTACTGCCTCAGCTCGTCACTCATGAAAGAGGACCCACGGTCGCTATGAATATAGGCTGGGAAGCCGAACAGGGTGAAGAGCTTGTTCAGGGTCCGAATCACTGTAGCCGTGGTCATGTCCGAGCAGGGGAAGGCAAAAGGGAAACGTGAGTATTCGTCAATGATATTCAGGAAATAAACATTGCGGTTAGAGGAGGGGAGGGGGCCTTTAAAATCAACGCTAAGGCGCTCGAACGCGCGAGTGGCCTTTACAAGGTGCGCCCTACCTGGCCGGTAGAACTGCGGTTTGCACTCAGCGCAGACCCTGCATTGCCTGGTAATCGTCCGGACTTCCTCAAGGGAGAAGGGCAGGTTACGGGACTTGACAAAATGGAAAAATCTGGTGACACCCGGGTGACAGAGGTCGTTATGGAGGGACTGTAGCTGGTCTAGTTGGGCACTGGCACATGATCCACGGGACAGGGCGTCTGGGGGCTCATTGAGCTTCCCAGGCCGGTACATGATGTCATATCTGTAGGTGGAGAGCTCAATCCTCCACCGCAAGATCTTGTCATTCTTAATCTTGCCCTTTTGCCTGGTGTTAAACAGGAAGGCAACGGACCGCTGGTCCGTAATTAAGGTGAATCGTTGGCCCGCGAGATAATGGCGCCAGTGCCGGACGGCTTCCACGATGGCCTGGGCCTCCTTCTCGACCGAGGAGTGTCGAATCTCAGGGCCTTGTAAGGTCCGGGAAAAGAAGGCCACCGGACGGCCCCTCTGGTTAAGGGTGGCAGCTAGGGCAAAGTCAGACGCATCACTTTCCACTTGGAATGGGATGGATTCGTCCACACCGTGCATCGCGGCCTTCGCGATGTCCGCTTTGATGTCATCGAAGGCCCGACAGGCCTCCTCCGCCAGGGGAAAAGAGGTCGATTTTAGGAGCGGACGGGCTTTATCTGCGTAACGGGGAACCCACTGGGCATAGTAGGAGAAGAAGCCCAGGCATCTCCTCAGTGCTTTGAGGGTAGTAGGGAGGGGAAGCTGCATAAGGGGACGCATACGGGCTGGGTCGGGGCCAAGGACACCATTTTCTATCACGTATCCAAGGATGGCGAGGCGGCGTGTCCGGAAAACACACTTCGCCTCATTGTATGTGAGGTTCAGGAGAGTGGCCGTACGAAGGAATTTTTGTAGGTTGGCATCATGGTCCTGCAGGTCATGGCCGCAGATGGTGACGTTATCCAGATACGGGAAAGTGGCCCGTAGTCCGTGCTGGTCCACCATTTGATCCATGGCCCGTTGGAAGACTGAGACC